>NC_059436.1:14421825-15035714 GCF_021028975.2 Sphaerodactylus townsendi | reverse complement strand
CAGCCTCATAAAAAGAAACCAAACAAAACAGAAGTCAGACAGTGGTGCTGCTGACCTTTCCACTCTCTCTCTCTGCCTATCTGTCTGGCTGACTTCTTCGGGAAGAAGAAGGTCCTGGAGGTGCTGCTGGACCAAGGAAGGTCAAGAATTGGTAATTCTGATGCTGCCGTAAGAGTGAGTCATTTGGCCCGTTGGAAACAGAAGAAAACAAAACCAGCAGGGTTCCTTTGAGCTTAAAATTGACAAAACATCATGAATCTCTGGTGCAATTTGAACATAACAAACCACCGCTTATTGAGTCAGACCATGGTCTTTCAAGATCAGTACTCTCTACTCTGACTGGCAGCAGGTCTTTGGCAGAGGACTTTGACATCATCGGCTGCTCAATCCTTTTAGGATCAACTTTCACGATTGAATGCTGAACCCAGTCAACCAGACTCACCTCTCCTCACCCCAAACTCCACATGGAATTCAAGAGTGGGGCAGGCCTGTTCGACCCTGGGCTTGACTCCACCCTGAACTCCATGTGGAGTTTGGGCATGGGGCAAGCTGGTGCGCATGCCCTGGGCATTGTTTTAGTCAGCTACGCCCTGTCTCCAGGGTCTTGAGTAGAGCTCTTTCACATCACCCACCACCTGATACTTTTAGTGGCGGTTCCAGGGGATAGAACCTATGACCTTAAGCATGCCAAGCAGATGCTCTACCACTGAGCTATGGCCCCTCTGTGAGGATGACAAGCCGCACCTGGAGGATGGCAGCCCCATCCAGATACCCTCCTGGCTTTGAATTCATGCAAGGTACCCTTTGCCCCCCCCCCCCCTCCTGTTCTGGTAACCTGCTGTAATCCTGATACAAGATCTTATTTTATGGATACCACTCATTCCATGAATGGTAAAGGCATGCATTGCTTTAGTGGTGGAATGTATTATTCATGGATTCCCTTGTATCTTTATAAGCAAAAGAAAGCAGATACAAATTAATTCAGGGAGAAATAAACAGGGTTCTTCTCTCCCCCCACCAATCCTCCTTAAATGACTCAGATCCATTCAAAGAGTACATTCTCCAAGCAGCAAGAACATCACTGTTGATTGAGTTTCTCTCTCTCCCTGCTCCCCCGCCGCCACCTCTTGCTCTCAGACCCTTCCACTATCGTGCCTCCTTCGAATTATTGCTGCATTTTCTTTTCAGAGGCCTGAAATATATGCTATTGTGCTTCGCCTTTAGCTTTTTTGTGGAGAAAATTCCTTTCATGTTCTTCCTTCTGTAAGGTCCTTTTCTTCTTTGCAGTCAAGTGCACGGATGTTTGCTGCCGGGAGACTCTGCCGCTATTGTGCGAGGAGTATTAGAATAGCCTTTCTCCCCGCTCACCTTTATTGTTCTGTATTGTTGGTGAAGTGTTGTGATGGCTTGGTAGCTTAGCGTGCATTCATTTTTTCCCTCATTGCCGATTTAAACAGCCAGTCTATAATCCTATTTTTCCTGTTTCCTCTCTGTCAGAGGGTGAAGGTGTAACTGGCAAAATGCCAGTCTTATTTCCCATCATTCATAACAGGAAACAAGAAGGCCAGAGGGCAATTGGGCTATTGAAATGACCCAGGAGCAAGCCAGGAGCTAGGGTGACCAGCCCTGGGTTGGAAACTTCCTAGAGTTTTTGAAGATCGAGGCTGGGGATGGTGGAGTTTGGGGAAGGGAAGGACCTGATCAAGGTGTAATGCCATCTGCTCCACCCTCCAAAACTGCCATTTCTTCCAAGGAAATGAATATTATTATCCAAATTTGTCTGGTCTGTTCTCAGCATGGTGCCAGCATGGGGTAGTGGTTAAGAGCAGGTGGATTCTAACCTGGAGAACTGGATTTGATTTCCCATTCCTTCACCTGAGTGGCAGAGGCTTATCAGGTGAACCAGATGTGTTTCTGCACTCCTACATTCCTACTGGATGACCTTGGGCTAATCGCAGTTCTTCGGAATTCTCTCAGCCCCACCTACCTCGCAAGCAGTGGTGGGATTCAGCAGGTTCGCACCATTTCAGCAGAACTGGTTGTTAAAATGGTGCTTGTAAACAACCAGTTGTTAAATTATTTGAATCCTGCCACTGGAACCGGTTGTTAAATTATATGAATCCCACCACTGCTTGCAAGGAATCTGTCATGGGGAGAGGAAGGGAAAGGACCTTGCAAGCCACCTTGAGTCTCCTTTCAGGACAGAAAGGTGGGATATAAATCCAAACTCCTCCTCCTCCTCCTCCACCTCCTCCTCCTCCTCCTCGCAGTCAGACCTGCATTGCAAGAGGCCAGGTCATGAGATCTGCACCTAAGAAACCAGAGTTCAGAACCTCTTAAAAATATGCACAAAACAGAGTTATGAAAAGATTTACAATTTTATTCAAGGATCAGAAATAATAAAAATGCACTGCAAGCTGCAAATACCCAGTAAGAGAGTTTTAAGGAGCTTGGGATGCAGAGACATGTGATCAATAGGGGGAAATAGAAGAGGGTGTTGAGGGAAGGGTGATCTTTACTGATCTATAGAAGATTTAGAAAAGAGGTCCAAGGCAACAGGAGTTAGTGCCAGTACAATGCACAGGGAAAAAATGCTGGGCACAAGTAATGAGATCCATGGGCAAATTGCTCTCATTTGGGAGGTCTACTTATAGGACAGGCTTACCCTCTGGCTATGATAAGAAACAAAGCAAAGTTCCATTCCCAGGCACAGACAATGCTATGGAAAAAGGCTTGATTGGAATAAGACCTTGGAGCACCCAATTTGTGATGAGGTTCGGGTTGATGAAATTAAGGCCAGGAGCATTCCAAATCTGGATGGGTCTGGAATGTTGAAACAAAGAAACTCTGAAAGGTTGATGGTTCTCTAATAGCTGGACAGGAGGTTGAAGATTAAATTAATATTTGGGAGAAAGGAGGTCAGGTGATATAGCCATATTGCTGATAGGATCAGGGTATGGGCATCTGTGCATTCTTTGTGAGGTTGGAGACAGATGTGCTTCCTCAAGGCTGTGCTGCTGTTATCCAGATTCCAGTGGCTGAGGCTTCAGGGGAGGCCTTGTTTGCTGTTGTGTATACTTGAGTTGGGAGGGGGAAAGCATGTGTCAGGCAA
The DNA here is from genome assembly GCF_021028975.2 of Sphaerodactylus townsendi. Lineage (NCBI taxonomy): Eukaryota > Metazoa > Chordata > Lepidosauria > Squamata > Sphaerodactylidae > Sphaerodactylus > Sphaerodactylus townsendi. The sequence continues at coordinate 15,032,602 of NC_059436.1, read as the reverse complement.
ACCTTCTTGATATCAAAGGGGCTGTGGCTCAGTGATAGAGCATCTGCTCAATTAATCCAGAAGATCCAAACAAAACCTGCCCATAAGGACCCAAACAAATGTCACAGAATATTGTGTCCCCCTGCCCATTGAAGAATGTTGGATTCAGTACTATGCTGCTCCCTGAAGAGCACCCAACATTCTTTGCAAAATCCTGGTCTTGTTTGTGTTGCTTTCATTTGCTCTTTGGGCCCGTTTGCAATTCCTCTTTGACTAATTACAGTTTGTTAGTTGTTATGGCAACTCTGGAGGGCTCCAGGCATCCAACTCCATCAATTGGACCTCAAGCAGAGCTATCTGAAGAGTACAGATATGCTTTGTTTCTTGATAAAATCCTACCTTCCTTGCCTTCTCTGACCACAAAGCCTCTAAGAGTCATCCAGGTTTTCTCACTAATATCCTTGCTGTTGCATAGCCTGGGCAAAACAAAGAATCATCTGGTCATAGGCAGTTGTAACCCTTGGTTTTCTGCAGGTGGTTTCTTGTGATATTAAAGGAACTTCTGCATCTCATAGCATTAATTACTCACCCACTGATGCCCAAGCAATTTTGGGAGCCCTGAGACAAGACAGTCCGTTCCTCTGACTCCCAATGCTGCAGCTTCAAGGCTAACATTTGACACACACTGACTGGTACATCCCATGAGGTCATTCCAGTTTTCTCACTGTCCTGTCATTAGAGAGGTCTGTTGACTGACAGTGATATCAGATTTCAGAATGTGAGGTTGGACAGTTGATATTTGACAGGATTTCATTGCCGACAAGGAACAGTATTTAATATCTGCCTGCATTTGGTCAACAGCACGCAATGATGTTTGACAGTGTTTGGTAAGTGACATGCAAAGGTATTGATTATTTGATAGCATCCGACACCTTATATTTGGTGTCTGTCAAAATCCAGACAATCAAAAGATGCCAACTGGGTGAAAATACTTGCACTTTGCATCTAGCAGCTACATTTTCCATCTGCAAAAGGACAACACTAAACCCTGAATTCAAAATGTTGCATGCAAACAAATGGTATAATGAGATTTGGTGATGTGAAAATGTGTGAATATTCTTTTTAGCTAAACAGAAGGGGATGAGATATAAGAATGGGGGATGCAGAATCTATTTTATGCCCTACAGATTTTCCACGAGGTATTGGAAACAGCACATTTAGGATGCTAATGATATCACAGATTAATAAACCCAGAACACAAATTTATCCATATTGTCATGCATAAACAGTAAGGGAATGCAATCAGGTATTAACTAATCAAATAAGTGAACAAAAATCGATGTTGTTTATATCGTTATTATGCCCAAAAGCAATTTTTAAAAAAATTAATAACAGAGTATTAATCATTATAATCAGTAATCTTTGAATCTATCCATCATTCTGACATGTAACTTCCTGGATAGAATGAGTATACGATCTTCCTCTGATCATGAAGGTCAGAGTAAAGGGGACAGAAGGGAAAGATTGAGTCAGAAGATGACGTAATTGACGGTAATGAGGTAATGGACAGTGATGATGTAACTCAAAGGGATTGTGACAGATCTTAGGAAAATAGCATGTAAAATAGCATGTATAATGCTACTTCAAATCTAGGAGCATGTAGAGGCAGGAAAAAATATTCATCACAGCACCTGTGTGTGTGAGTGATATGCTGGGAAAGGGTTTAGAACTCAATCAGAAGTGCTGACAGATTTACTGGGGGGATTCTTGGAACTGGAGAGTTCGGACATGTTTAGTATCTGTGTATAGAGATGTGGAAGAGAGTTTTGGTAAAGAGTTTGGTAAAGAGTTTTTTTGGGAAAAAGGATCCTACTCTAGCCACAGAGGGAAATAAACTTCTAGGGAAAAAAGAATTTCTAGCCCAGGTTCTAAAAACTGAGCTAGTACGTCCCATAAACTGTGTGTAGAACAGAGGGAACTGGTTATGTGAGAGAGATGGTTTAAGACAGGGGTAGGGAACCTGCGGCTCTCCAGATGTTCAGGAACTACAATTCCCATCAGCTTCTGTCAGCATGGCCAATTGGCCATGCTGGTAGGGGCTGATGGGAATTGTAGTTCCTGAACATCTGGAGAGCCGCAGGTTCCCTACCCCTGGTTTAAGAGAAGGACCTATCTATAGCCAGGAATGGAATTTAGACTTCATCGGCGAGAAGAATTCTTATCTCTAGTTCTGAGATGGACTTACTTCAAAAGCTCTGAAGTGTGCTTGGTTGGGGAAGTCTAAAGGGAAATGGGAAGTGGAGTGAACATTCCTTCTGGCTACTGGGCATCAGAGTTTGCACATGACACTCTGAATACAAGTCTGAGTCAAAGCTGTATAACCACAAGAAAGTCTTATTTCAAAGAATTTAAAAATCTGTAACAAATGGAAATTTTGTCAAACAGCCAAATGCCACCTGAGCTGTACTATTAAGAAAATCTTAATATTTGTATACAAGGCTGCTTCTTTCCTTCTCAATAAATTTCTCCCCACCCTAATCCTATTCTCCTGACGAGTTTAATAAAATTATAATATTTTATGGTTGAACTTTGAAAAGCCTCTAGTGAGATAATCTCTGAGATTAAATACTGCAGAGAGAAAAGGGAGGGGGGGATCACCTCAATTTCTTAACTTGGTTCAATTATACATTTACTTCGGTTAGGTATGGAATGGGACAATTGAGGCATGAGGTGGGACAACCAGATCCCATTATGAGGTGGGATCAACAGAGGTAGACCAATGCTGCCATCCAAGAGAAATTTCCAGAGCACTGTTTCAATGGAGCACATCACTCACTTGGGAAGAACGTGAATTTGACACAAATCAGTGCCTCCAGTTCTCTGGCACTACTAGGGATAGAAGCAAACATTTTTTGTTTGCCAAACCTTGGACAAAAGGCATCAGCACAATACTGGGGACAAAGGTTATATACTTATCTCTCCATTTACCTGGCTGCTTTAAGAGAACATTCCCCATCTGGAACAAAAGCAACTAGGGAGTGATTGCAAAAACAAAGGCCCTTCTCTCTCCCCCTGGTGGTCTCCCCTTTAAAACTGCAATCTTGGCAGCTGCATTAAGTACCAGGAGGAAAAAGAGCATATCACGTTACTTCAAAGGACTGCAGTCACCTACAACGTGTTGCTTTGTCCTTGAATGAATGCAACTTGAAGGGCTCGACCAAACAAAACATAAGGGATTTCAGATCAGATTTTTTTTTCCGAAAGAGATTGGGGAGACCAGTTTAGATTGTGGCCACAGGGCTCGGGGGTCCCTACAGGGTTGATAGTAGGGCAATTTCAATGTGGGAAACAGTCTGGGAGGAAGTCACCTTTTGCCCCAGGCTGAGGTCCCAATCCAAACTCTTTCACCCTTTGAAAGAAAATGAAAGACACTTGGAGAGCCAATCTTAGATCTCCAGCATCTCATTTCACTGAGTCCTAAATGAAGGACCAAGCAACTCGCATACCAACGGTGCAGAGCAGGCCAAAGGTTTGGGAGTGGTTCAGTGGACCATGTTAGTTTGTATGTGTACCTCAACAAAGGCAAGTTCTATATGAAACTGACAAAGCTGATCCAATCAATCATTGTTTGATTAGCACTTTCGGTAGTTTTTTTTACAAACTCTTTATATGACTATTGTCCTGCATCCAGATCAAAACCCTCCAAAGTTCACTCATCCAGAATGGAAACAAAAAGTAACCCATTTTCCTGAAAGTCTCATTTCCATGGAAAATGATAGCTAATATGCATTTTTTTAAAAAGAAAAGCTGACCTTTCTGCCAAGAATAATAGGGCGGGAAACCCTCATACCAACTAGAATTCTAATTTGTTTCTTCCAGTGACCTTTACAATGATAATGTTTAGTTTTCTCCTGAACTGTGGTACTTTGTTTATCTCTTCCAGTGGTATTATACTCAGACAGCACCAGATTTTTTCTCTTTTTGGAAAAAATGTTTTGTTTTATCAACAAAAAGTTACAAGAAAGGAAAAGGAAGCTAAAAATAAAAAGTAAACAAACATGAACAAACCTGAAAAGGGTAGGAAAAGGACAGAAAAACAGGAGAAAAAGCAGAGAAAAGGAGGAGGAGGAGGAGGAGGAGGAGGAGGAGGAGGGAAGAGGGAGGGAAGGCTGTTTCCGAAAGCTTAGAAGCTCACACGCAGTTGATTCTAATTTTTATCAAAACCTGTGGATTTGAATTCAGACCTCTGCAGCCCATCTGTCATATTTTAAGATGTCCAGCATCTGGAGAGATGAGAGCTAAGAAAAAACTTGCTCTGCAGCTGGCAAAATAGCCCCTGCCAATAATGTATAGTCTGGGAACACTTGTAGGCTCAACCTGGGTGAAACGCCATTCCACTGAAAGTCCAGCACCAGATTTTTCCACTGAATAAACTGGGAGTAATCTGTCCCCAGCTAGTTTTCTGCCATGAATCATGGCCTCAGCCTCAGCCTCTATTCTCCCTCTGCCATCACTCAGCCTCTGCTCTGCTTTCTGCTTCGTGTTTACTCTGAAATAACCTGTCTGGTGCAAGATTGAAAAGCCCGGCATGTTAGCAAACTGACCGCCACAGACTTCTTTTTTGAAAGAATATTGATAGATTAATAGAGAATCATAGGAACTCAAACATCAAACTTTGCCACGTCGGGCTTTTGCTCCAGTTTGGCTTCTTAAATGTGACAGTTTTTTCCCTCCCTTACACAGAGTATCATTTGTCAGTAATTTCTTCCCCCTTTTTTAGTGTTTCCTGTGTTTTTTCAGACTGCCAGTGGTTTGAGTAAAAAATGGAGAAAACTCAGTGAAAAACCAGGAGAGCAACACCTCCTGCTAACTATCTACATCTTCTACATGAGCCCACTCTGAGACGCACTGTCACGTTAGCCAGATGCAATGTTCTTCCTTCTACCAGACGATACAACAGAGAGCACCATCTTCCATCCTTTGATAGATCTTGCACCTACAATCCTGGTCTTGAAGAAACCATCCATCATGTTCTATTATATTGCCCTTTATATGCTGTAGAGCGGGAAAGACTACTTAATCCTCTCATAACTGATCTAGGCAACACTACAGATGCTGTCAAAACTTTGTTCTTGTTAGACAGCAACTCAACTGCTACTATCGAACAAACTGCTAGATTCTTGTGTGTTGTCATCACTGAACGTTCCCAAATGCTTAGCAGACTCAATCCCAATTCAGTGGCTTAATATTCCAGCTCTCATGATGCTTGTTTTTTTTTAACTTTTTTAACCAGCCAATTTTAATTTCTATTGTATAATTTATATATATGCCATTAAAGGTTAAGAGCCCCATCCAGTTAACAGCTGAGTCGGCTGGGGATGGTGCCACCACTTTCCCACCACACCACATCCAGAGGCCTTGCAGGCAGCATGGGGAGGTGACAAATGCCAATGACTCCATGGCCACCTGCAAGCCCTCCAAAGCCCAAAACAGGCTTACACCACCCTTTTGAGTGGTGTAAGTCCAAGGGCTATGCTGGGATGTACAGGTAGTTGGCTCCACACCCAGGAATACCCCCAGAACACCCCCAACCATGCTAGCATCTGGCTGGATGCCAATGCAGATCTGGGAGGTGCTTTCTGGATCAGGCACCACCTGTCCACCTCCCAGTTTGCCCTACCTGCTGGCATACGTGCCACTTACACCAGTGGGGAGGGAAAACACGCTGCTGCAGCAACTATAGCAGCCTATCCACCCACACGCTCCAGTAGGACTGGATTGCCCAAAGCCAAGTTGGAGCAAAAACTCAGGGCAAAAAAGGCCATATTTGATAACGCTGTTTGTTTTATAGTCCATCCTTCTGATCCAGCCTCAGGGTAGTGTACAACATTGTTAATAACAACAAAAGTAATGAACAGTTGAATTAAAACCATACCCCTTAATCCAGTGGTAGGATTCAAATAATTTAACAACCGGTTCTGATAGGACGCAGTGGTGGGATTACAACCAGTTCTCTGAACTAGACAAAAATTAGCTATGGTTCTACTGAACTGGTGCAAATAGGCTGAATCCCACCATTGCCTGAATCGCATCAGTCACATGAGTATACTGAATGCAGGGGTAGGAAAGGAGGGCAGGAAGAAAAAGGGGAAGGGGAGGAGAAGGGGAGGGAAGGGGTGGAGGGGAGGCCAATAGATAGAAAACCATTGAGAGCCAGAGTGGTGTAGTGGTTAAGAGCAGGTGGACTTTACCTGGAGAACTGGGTTTGGTTCCCCACTCCACCATCTGAGTGGCAGAGGCTTATCTGGTGAATCAGATGTGTTTCCACACTCCAACATTCCTGCTGGGTGACCTTGGCCTAGTCACAGTTCTTTGAAACTGTCTCAGCCCCACCTACCTCACAAGGTGTCTGTTGAGGGGGAGAGGAAGGGAAAGGAGCTTCTAAGCCACCTTGAGTCTTCTTACAAGAGAGAAAGGTGGGGTATAAATCCAAACTCCTCCTCCTCTTCCTTTTCTATTTCATTGCTGTCCTCAACAATAAAGCAAAATTTACTGCCCAGATAGGGAACTTTGATGACAGTTTGTCAGGCATATGATGCCTTTAATCACATGTAGATAAAAATACAGAATAACCCACTTCCATCAGGATGGGGGGAGGGGAGCTGAATCCTGCAGGGATTAACACAAGGCTCAAACAGACCAATGTGTTTTGTTCTGTCTGTAATGCAAATTGCAAGCTCATCATGTGGCATCAGTTTGCTCTAGGGTCATGCAGGGAATGGAAAGAAGTTATAACTTTTCAACTTCCCATCTGTTTTACTGGCCTTTAAATCCCCTTTCTTTCCCTGCATTGTCCTCAGGCAAATGGAGGCAGCGCACATCTGTACTTTCTGGATAGAATGGGAACGGGATCTTTCTCTCTTCTGTTTGAGCCCTTATATTAAGTCCGTGGTATAACTAAAGGAGGCCAAAGAGAAGGTAAACCCAGGCCGGCCATGGAATTGAGGCCACGTATGGGAGTAACAAGCCACTCCTTCAAATAGGGAACACTCCTGTTAGTAGTAACATATTTGAAAGATATTCTCAAATTTACTCCAAAAGCTGGCATAAGGAGAAAGATTTGATTGAGTCCAGAAAAGATGATTGCGGATAAATGGGGATTCTTGTAGTATACGCTATAATCTGTTCCACAGAAAGATGATAGTAGGGTTATATATACCTGTGCCACAGAACAAAGCACGTTTAAAAGTAAAAACACATAAACTATAAATGCTTTAGTGTCAAAGTACTATATCCTATAATACACAAAATAATGGTTTTGACAAAGCAGCACATAAAAATGAATGACAATTCTCATATTCATTTGGGACTATATTCTAATGCAAAAGCATACAATTTTCTGGACCGCTGCGCCTCAACTGACTGAACTATCATCTTTCTGTGGAACAAGTTCAACCTCGATCCTAGCATGGTATGTCTAGTGGCATAATGGATTGGGGACCTTGCCAAATCCACAGTCCCCTGCGTGGTTTCCCTATTATTTTCCTGCATGTTTTACTCCTCCTGTAGCATGTGTGGGTGGTTCTTTGCTTTGTTTGTGACTTTTTTTGTGAGCTCCAATACAAAATTAATGCACAGGAAATTTCAAGCAGGCATTCAAAGCAATTTTTCATTTTAAAAAATACAAAAAGACAAATCAAACCCAACTACCAGTTGCTGGATTTGTCAGAAAAGGGAAAACAAAGCTTTACAAAAGGAGCGGTAATCAATAAATCATCGCCAGTCACACGTCTAAATAGCTCCGTGCGGCGTGGCGCACAATTAGACAGCTAATGATGGCGAAAACGCCCTTGTGTGCAGCAAGTGATCCTTCCCTGGGGAAATGCTGCTGCCGTTGCTCATTTATAACACCGCTCCAGGCTTGCCTAGAGGTGCTGCAGATCAAATGTAGCAGCCCTGGAAAGGTAGAAGACTTTATTTTACAGCTGAGGGACGAGGCCCAGACTCAGCTGGGAAGTCTTTCAGTACTGTTCGAATGCTTCACCCAAGAAATCCAGGTTTGCCTCTAGAGCAAGACCACACAACCTCTGGAACTCACCAAGCAGAACATGACTGTGAGTCTGCCAGGGATCTGACACACTTTTCTGGTCTGTTGCCCACTTGGCACTGTACCTGCCTAGCAGATTGTATTTCGCTCGGCTGGTCACCATCGTCAGGCCTGTTCTGTAGGATTCCATCACACCATTCTGATTTCAAGGTACATTTGTGCAAGCTACTTCCAGGAGTGACGTTGCATTGCGTGCAGATGTGCGGATTACACTTTACCCAATAACCACAGAGAAATATTTATTTCTTTGGAAATGAAATGGCCGCAGCCCGGTTTATTAACATTAACAATAACAGCAACAATAATAACAGTTGGAAGCTGGGCAAGCATATGGGACACATCCTGGCCACCAGGCAGCAAACCGCTGAACCTGGCCACGGCCAGCCCCAAAGCTGACACCTCCTGGCCCTTCGGGCAGCAAACCGCTGGCCCAGCACCGTCCCCTATGGGGACCGGGACAGGAGGTTACTGGGTGCCACTTGGATGCATATCCATTTGTGACACCCCCTCCTGCCTGGGGTAGCGAGCCCGAAACATGACCTCCAGGCCTGTGCCGTCAAGCCCTCCACTACCCCCAGACCTCTTATTGAGGCCCCCGCCGCAGGGAGGTCTGGCCTGCAAGCCTGCCTCCCCAATAAAGGATGTGCCCCTATGCCCAAAAAAACCGCCCAGACTGCGACAAATAAGTAAAACAAAACATGCAACAACCCCTAATAACCATAGGGAGGGTGGGTGGGTCTGTTCGCCCCTGGCCTTGCGAAGAGGCCGAGCTGAGCCAGGCACAGGCTTTTATAGCCTCCCGGCTCCCCTGTCATGTGACAGTGGAACAGTCACATGACCACCGTTCTTGGCCGAACGGGGAAGTGGGCAGACGCTCCATCCTCCCCTGCCCCAATGGGCGCCCTGGTCCAAACCAGGTGCGCTTTTTCTGGGAAGGATTTTGAGGAACAATAAAATAGGGTGTTTCTTGGTGCTTCCACTTTTTTGCTATTGGAGAAAGGCATGGAAGGAAGGAAGGAAGGAAGGAAGGAAGGAAGGAAGGAAGGAAGGAAGGAAGGAAGGAAGGAAGGAAGGAAGGAAGGAAGGAAGGAAGGAAGGAAGGAAGGAAGGAAGGAAGGAGAAGAAGAGATATGTGAACTATTAGCTTTTGTTCCCTGAGAGAGTGATATGCAAGAACATCTTTGAGATTTGTTTTACATAATAGCCTTACAAGACTCACCTGGAGTATAAACCAAGATTTATGAAGATAAGATACCTGACTTGCAGCACTTCCTCCATAAAACAGTTTCAGGGGGTAGTTGTGTTGGTTTGCAAAAGAACAACAACATTTGAGTCCAGTAGTATCTTAGACACAAACAAGATGTTAGGAGGTATGAGCTGTTGAAAATCCTGTCATCTCTATGATGCTGTTGTATTCGAGTCTAGTTGTAATCCCTAATATCTCCTATAAATTTGCTAGGTATTTCCCCTCACATTCACATCTTCACTGGAGAGAGCAGTGCCTCTGAGCACAGAAAAGTCACTTTCCTTTTTTACCGCCAGGGTAGATCCAACTAGGATCTAGAGGATTTCAGGCTGGAGGTTGTTTTGACATAGCAGTTAATCAGATCTGAACACTGCAGGTTCTTATTTTATACTTAAAAATTAAGAATGAGGTTCAGGCAGGGCCCGAAGGGGCTGTCCTGAAGGGGCTATGTTTTAATGGCTGAATTGCTTGGAAGCCGTCCAAGTCCCAGCTTAGCCATGGAATTGATGGATAGTTTGGGATGAGAGTCTCTCTTCCCAATACATGTTCAGCCTGCCCTTCCAAGATCACAGTGGCAAGTCTGAGTGCAAATTTGAGTCAAAGCTGTACAACAGCAGGAAGTCTATCTTATTTCAAGAAGTTAGAAATCTGTAGCAAACTGAAATCTTGTCCAACAGCCAAATTAAGTATGTGCACAAAAAGTTCAGTTTTGGGGATCTAATCATTTATTAAAATGATTATTTTTTAAAAAAAATTCAGGTTTTCCTAAAAATGTTCAGGTTTTCTGTGATTTTCCCTTCCCAATTCACCCTGGATCTTATAGATCCTAGACTACTACATCACACCACATCCTAGGTGTTGCAATCCCAGCCTTGTCAACATGAAGAGTATAGAATCATAGAGCTAGAAGGGGCCAGACAGACCATCTAGTCAAATCCCTTCCTAAATGCAGGATCAGCCTAAAGTATCTCTGGCAAATATCCCTGAAGACTGCCAGTGAGAGAGCTCACTGCCTCCCTAGGCAGCTGATTCCACACGGAATTACTCTTACTGCAAAAAGGGTCTGTGCTGGTGCTTTCACCAAACCTCTCTTCCCCAAAGCAAACAAACACTTCTGGCTTTCTTTAGCTCAGCAGGCCAGTGGATACAACACTCTCCCCACATTAAAAAAAAAAGAACAACCAGGACACATCACCTTTGAACACTGTAGTGAGCTGCCCCCATCATAGGAACATTTTGTAATGGCTCCCTGGCAGCCATTTTGTGATGGGTCTCTCTACCTTCCATCAAAATTCCAGAAGTGTTCACACTCTTGGATACTCTTGCTCTAGGAGTTTTGAGCCTGATAAGGCTGAAGGTGAAGGATTTAGGGTTCAAGTCTGGCAGTGTTGTTCAGTTACAGACTAAAGTTGCCAATCTCCAGGTGGGGCCTGGAGATCTTCTAGAATTATTACTAATCTTCAGACTACAGAGGTCAGTTCCTCTTGAGAAAATGACTGCTTGAGAGAGTGGATTCCATAATAATGTACCCTACTCCTCCTAAACTCCACCATCTCTAAGGCTCTACTCCTGATACTCCAGGAATTTTCCAGCCAGGAGTTGGCAACCGTACCTTCAAATTTAGTCAGTGGTTCAGCCAGATTCAATGGGTTATCTTGTTTGTATCTGCATGGGACCCAGACACCTTGTTTGACATCTGTGTCACTGAGCAGGGCTATAACTGAGGTGATCTCTGTTTACTTTTTTTGTTAAAAAACTGAACAGTAGTTTTCTTTGTGCGAGTTTGTAAGAACTGAGAAAAAGCAATGATGTTAGCTTCCGCAGATCTTCAAGGTATAGCTGGTTTCATAAACCTAATGAAATATTCATGCTGTTCAGAATTCCCATTCAGATGCAAGTCATACACTTGTCTTTGATTGCAGGATTACTGATTTTCCAAGCGTGCGGCCAAATTGCTGAGAAGGCGCCGGAGACATGGCCAAACCGGCAACCATTTGAGTACTGGAATGAAATGTCATGTTAATCCAGACCCCCTGTTCTGCCACAGCAGTGTGATACTTGCTGCGTTTATCTGGGAAATGGTTGCCATCTTGTGGTCAGTGAGAAGAATTTCAGGACAATAGGACCTCTTCCCCTCCATTAAGGATATTTTTGATATTTGGTTGTGGCCACACTGAATATCCATAAGAATGATTTTTTCAGGTGTAAATAACAACAATGGCAAGGTAAACTTTTGGGAGGTGAAGTGTTCACACTGTGAATATTCATCTCCTTTTTTTCCAATTTTCAATCATATTGTTTTCTCTGGCAGCTTTCTCTTCCCTTGATTAACTGCAGAATACACCTTACAATCAGGATGATATCATAAGATGCTGCACAGCAAGTCAGATTTAGCCATATGATGAATGGTTAGTAAAAGCAATTTAACAAATAAACATTTTCTCAGTGTCAAAAAGGTGCCATTTCTGTCAGCATGAGTTTCCCCCCTCCCCCTTTTTAAGGGAGTAATTTCAGCTCAGCTTTTCATATCACACCAGAAACACTTTTTAGCCAAAAAAACAACAACCTCAAATGTAAGGGCATATAAATGTTTTAAATAACAGGTTCTAGCGAGGTGAATTGTCTGTTATTCTAAGCATTTGGGGGTTGTTAGTTCGACTGAAACTGAACAGAATGATTCAGTCCATGAAAAATTACATGGGCTTAGTTTCCCCAGAAAGATCAGGGTCAAACTCTCAGCCTTGTTATTTTAACAGCACATTTTATGGTTTCTGCTTGTTTTCTACACAAACATCAGCAAGAAAGAACCTCACATATCCACACAATTGTAGTTGCCCTATCATAGTGCAATAAAGGCAAGCTCTGGCATGATTAGATTCCATAAGCTTGCTTTCTTGTACTTATATTTTAAACCAACACTGTGAGATTCACACACTACCCACACTAGGAGCTGAGCCTGTACATTCTTACTTACTAATAAAGGTCCCTCACACACATACCCCAACACACAGTGGAATGTACTGCTAAATATGCCTGTATTGGGTGGTGTTGTATCTTTTATATAGCTCGCTCTCTGATTTATAGCAATTGTTTTTATTCTGCCCTTCATGCAAGGAGCTCAGGCTAGCATATACCAATCTTCCCTCCTCCATTTTAGCCCTGTAAGTAGGAAGGGTTGCTATTTGCCTGCCAATGGGGTGTGTGTGGCAGGGAAATGGTGAGAATCTCTTTTTCTGAAGAGGCTGGAGAAATTCTGAGAGCATTGCTCAACATGGTGACATCACTTCTGTGTGAGGATGTAGCTGTTTCAGCCAATGGTCCGCCTTCTCGTGCCCTACCACTGCCAGAGCAATGCCAATCTTTTCCCTATAATGGAAGGCCTCCCAGCATCTTAGCTTGATGCCTTATGGCACTTGCGGTATGGGCAAGAGAAAATGGAAAGGGGTGGTATGTGATGGCATTATGCTAGCATGAATACATATCTTCCAGTAAAAACCAGAAGCAACATGGTGGACACGCTACCATTTATAAAAACTATGGCAAAACCATAGAGTTTCTGCAGACCTATAGATGCTGCTTCCAATTTTTTACTGGAAGTGACATCAGCTTGCTGGCATAACCCACATAACCCACAAGAATCCCCCCACATCAGCTTGCTGGCATTACCCACAAGAATCCCCCCATCAATTCCTCCCCAGCATCCCTACCCCACTCCCAAACCTATTATTGTCATGTGAAGGCACAGCAGCCTTAGGTGTATGTTGGGTTCAAAGAGAATGGAAAGGCCCCTTCCGCACATGCAGAATAATCCACTTTCAATGCATTTTGCAGCTAGATTTTACTGTGCAGAATAGCAAAATCCACTTGCCAACAATTGTGAAAGTGGATTGAAATTCTACATGTGCAGAAGAGCCCCAAAAAGTCACCCAGTAAGCTTCATGGCAGTGAGATGATTTGGACCCAGGCATTCCCCCTTTGGAGTGGTCAACTCTAGGTTGGAAAATTCCTGGCGATTTGGGAGCGGTGCCTAGAAAATATGGGGTTTGGAGAGGGGAGGAACATCAGCGGAATATAATAGTATAGAATCCACACTCCAGAACAGATTTTTTTTTTTCTCCAGGGGAACTGATGTCTGTGATTCTATTGGCAACCCTTTCCTCCGTCCAAGTCTAACACTACAACATACTGGCTCTCTATTAACATTGCAGCCAGGTGCAACCTTTAAGATCACTACTGGGATGGCAACTCTGCATCTCAAAGTGTGATTTTTCACCTATCTGACAGCCATGGGGATTTGTAAGTCAGGCACCATATTTTGGGTTATCCTGGGATTGTGCTGCCCTCCTCTGGATGGCCCAGGCCAGGCCAGGCTCATCAGAGCTCAGAAGCTAAGCAGGGTTGACCCTGGTTAATACTTGGATGGGAGATCACCAAGAAAGTCCAGGGACATGGCACGTAAGCAGGCAATGGCAAACGACCTCTGTTCATTTCTGGCCTTCAAAACCCTGCAGGGTCACTGTGATCCAGCTGCAACTTGGTGGCCCTTTTCACCACCAACACAGGACTGCGCCCTGTGGTGGATTTTTCAAGGCAGACAAGTAGTTCTGGAACCTGCTGTCCTTGGAGGAGGCCACACACTGTCAGAAAACAAGGGAAAAGAAGATCCCAACGGTTGCTCAAGTTTGACTAGAACTGCTGCAGCACTGAGCCTTTATCGACCCTCAGCAGCCCCTCTGCCGCTCTGGAGCTAATCCCTCAAACACCCTTTCAAAGCTGCAGATAAACACAATCGGGGCATCTCTGCTCGCCTGATTCACACATCTTTATCTGAGCAAAGAGATAACATTTAATACAGATTGAGACAGTTTAAGTAAAGGTTACAGACTAACATTTCTGGGAATGGCTATTGCTCCATAGCACATCGCTTTCTGGGGATTGATCCGCTCTCGCTTTCTCTCTAAACTGCTTGCGGAGGTGGGAGGGAGGTCTAATTATGATGGTGCTGGAGATAGTCACAGGTCAACCGAGCGATGGGACAGCATGGCGGGAGGGGTCACCCCCAGTCTTGAAGAAGTGCTGACAAGCTCTGCCCATTATCCTCGGGGAGGTGTTTTCATGAAATATCTTTTCAAGCATAAAAAACCTGAATTGCTATTTGTCAACAACTATCATCTAAAGCCATTAGTGTCTATGATGATGGCAAATGCTGCACACACACCTATATACCCTCTCAAATATTTACAGCACTCAGGTTCCATGTTTGCGAGGATGAAGGGAAATGAAAAAAAGGAGGGATGATTCTGCATCTGACATTCCCTTCCAGTGGCTTAGAATAACAATATGAGAAGCACCCTATTGGATCAGACCAGTGGTCCATCTAGTCCAACATCTGGTCTCACAAAGTGGCCAAGAAGTTGCTCTGGAGAACCAACAACAGGACTTAGAGGCCAACTCTTCCAATGAAAAGAAGAAGAAGAAGAGTTTGGATTTATATCCCCCCTTTCTCTCCTGCAGGAGACTCAAAGGGGCTTACAATCTCCTTGCCCTTCCCCCCTCACAACAAACACCCGGTGAGGTAGGTGGGACTGAGAGAGCTCCGAGAAGCTGTGACTAGCCCAAGGTCACCCAGCTGGTGTGTGTGGGAGTGCACAGGCTAATCTGAATTCCCCAGATAAGCCTCCACAGCTCAGGCAGAAGAGCTGGGAATCAAACCCGGTTCCTCCAGATTAGATACATGAGCTCTTAACCTCCTACATCACTGCTGAAGAGTCCTGCTGGATCAGATCAGTGGTGCATTTAGTCTGGCATCCTGTTTCATGGATAAGAAGAATCTTGCTGGATCAGACCAGTGGTCCATCTAGTCCAGCATCCTGTCTCACACAGTGGCCAAACAGTGGCTCTGGGAGGCCAACAACAGTGAATAGAGGCTGAGGTCTTCCCTTATCAAGAGAGAATCCATTTTGTTTGCTAGATTTGCTAGGCCTAATTTAAAGAAATCTTGTTTTCATGAGCTCACAACCCTAACAGTTAGGTAGGAGCAGGATGAAGCAAATGGCCAAGCTGCTACTAAAGGGACAATAAGATGAAGTCCATCCAAAAACCAGTTCTTTATTTGTGGTTGGTGAGCAGGCTACAAGCCAAACCAAAAGGTGTCTGTGCACGTCTAGTTGAGACAGTGGTAAGGTTACTGAACGAGGGTTTGGGAAACCCAAGTTCTGATGTCCATTCAGTCACTCTGGACCACTTTAAACACCATCATAATCATGCCTACCCAGAATCCTACTCAGAACTATTCAGCGGGGCTTATTCCCAGAAAACGGTTTATTAGATGGCACTGGTACTCTCTCTTAACCTGAGGGAAAGAAATGGAAGAGGGAAGAACCACATGGAACACCATGAACTCCTGACAGGAATGCCAGGATTGAAATCAGACAGACAGACAGACAGACAGACAGACAACAGGGGAATACTTGAGGGCAGGAATGGCCGCCCTGTACACTTGGCCACACTCGGTTGGCAATTGTCATCTAGCTAGGGATTCCAACTCTGGATTACGAAACTTGGGGAGGTTTGGGGGAAGAGCCCAGGGAGAGAGGGCAGTTGGGGAGGGGGGAGACCTCAGCAGGGTATAAAGCCAGAAGTTTTGCTTTCCAAAGCAGCCATATTATAGAGGTGAACTGATTTCTGTCACTTGGAGATCAGTTGTAACCCCATGAGATCCCCAGGCCCCACCTGGAGGTTAGCAGTACTACAACCTCTATTACACCAAGCAGCTACGAATACCATGATACTCTCAATATTCCACAATTCTTCACTTAAAATATAGCTCAAATCCCTTATTATATCACAGTCCATTTAATTATATGCACTCAATATTAACATAGGACTAATTGCCTCTTCATATACATATATTATAACCAAACCATATTTTCATCATCAAGTATAAACCAAAAACTATTTTCCAATTGAAAACATAAATGGGCTCATTGCTCCTACATTCAAGTACTCTCACGTGTAAACTGACTATTACAACAAAGTTAACATAGGCAATTAGTCTATATTAATACTGAGTGCATGTAACCAAACCGACTGTAATATAATACGAGATTTGAGATATATTTTAAGTTAAGAATTGTGGGATATTGAGAGTATCATAGTACTCATAGCCACTTGGTGTAATAGGCATTGTAGTGCTGCTAACTAGAATTACCCACACTTCCTCCTGAGCATTACATAGTGGAACCACCTGGCGGTTGGCAACCCTACATCCCACCCTGTTGCTACCCCCTCCCCACATCCAATCACTCTCTTGTGTCATCAGGGGACTGCCCTATGGGTGACTGGTAGGAAGCCTGCTCCCTCATCCCCTCCTTTGCTCCATGGGGGGGGGGGGGGCAGGCCAAGATGCAAGCCAAGTCCAGAATATACCTTTGGGTCCTTCCCGACTCCATTTGCTTATTAAAATTGCATTTTGAAAGCCACTTGGGGGCCCTGTTGTGGAGCTAAGCAGGACAAAGATACCTCAAGAAGAAGTATATTTTCCACGTAAAGTTCTGGCATTTGAGTTATTTAGAAATGCATTCCATGCACAGCCTTTTGCTTTCTCCCTTGGTAATCTGCCTCCTCCTGAATTCCATAGTCATCTGGCACACTGTTTAATCTGCCACGCTGTTGCGGACATTTGTGTCGTGTTGTTGTGGGATCTGAATTGGGCTTGATGTCAAGTGCCCGCCAGAGCTGTTTGTGCAGATGCCAGAGAATCTGGGCCGGTGTGGGCTATCTAGCCTTTGAAGTGTCTATGATTGGGCTTGACAGTGCTGGATTTCTCTCCCCCTGCTCCAGCATCTCTCTGTTTCACAGAGTGTGCTTTGCCAATTTTTGTCTGTTAATTCACACCTGGTTCCAATTTAATTGGCCATTTACCAGCCTAGAGAAGGTCTTACAGAATAGCAGTCATTAAAGACACTGAAAAAGGGGAACCAAGTCCCTGCAATAAGAAAAGAGTTTTGGAAACACCAACTCAGTCTGTTACACTTTAATCCCAATCTTCCAGCAAGGAGCTCAGAACAGCAGGTAAGGATCTCCCCTTCTTGATTTACACAACAACCCTGTGAGGGAGGCCAACCTGAGAGTGACTGCTGGTCTGAGATCACCCATGAACCACTCAGCATACAATGCCCAGGAGAGTTGCCAACCTTGTGGGTCCTTTGGAGACATTTGGAATTACGTTTGGAGAAAGGGTAGTAGATGGGCACCACAATCTGCCCAGATTCTGGGCAGCTGTAAGATGGGCTATGGTAGGCTAGCCCCACTGCCCCTCAGAGGAGGAGGTGAAGGAGAAGAATTTGGATTTATATCCCACCTTTCTCTTCTCTAAGGAGATGCAAGGGGGCTTACAAACTTATTTTCCTCCCTTTCCCCAGAACGGACACCTTGTGAGGTAGGTGGGTGTCACGAGAGAATCCATTTTGTTTGCTAGATTTGCCTGAAGGCCTAATTAAAAAATTCTGTTTTTTTTCTCATGAGCGCACAAAGTTTAGAAAGCAGGTGTCAGTAGTTAGAGATGTGTGAACTCTTCTCCAAGATCATCACTCTTGTTAGAGGGTAGGAAATTATCCTCAGTTCAGACAGCCAGTGTGGCGCAGTGGCTAAGAGCAGGTGGATTCTAATCTGGAGAACTGGGTTTGATTCTCCACTCCTCCAGCTGAGGGGCAGAGGCTTATCTGGTGAGCCTGATGTGTTTCCACACTCCTGCATTCCTGCTGGGTGACCTTGGGTTAGTCACAGTTCTCTGGGAACTCTCTCAGCCCCACCTACCCCCAGGGTGTCTGTGATGGGGAGAGGAAGGGAAAGGAGCTTGTAAGCCACCTTGAATCTCCTTAAAGGATAGAAAGGTTTGGTATGAATCCAAACTCCTCTTCCTCTTCTTCTTCTTAGGGCAGCTGTAGCTGTTTTGTTAGAAGGGCAATTGGATAAGTGTCATTTTTAAGAGGGAGGGGGTAAATGTGTGCTCATCATCAAGAATGTTCTGATCAAGGTATAACCCAACTGGTCAGTTAATGATCACTTGATGTGGCTACCTTGGACCACAAATTAGTTACTTCAGCGTTAATAGCCATCTTTATCTTTACCTTTACTATTCCTGTTCCTTTGTCTGGGCTTTTGCCTTTATTCTGCTAGAGCAGGGGTCCCCAAACTACGGCCCGGGGGCCAAATGTGGCCCCCTGAAGGTATTTATCTGGCCCGCCAGGCATGGCAGCGATGGCTCCATTCATGTGCAGTGGGGGCTCGAGGGAGAGGAGGAACTGGCCCCAACGGCCATTGATTGCAGTTATATGATGGCACCCCCAAATCTCCATGCATTTTCTGACCCAGAGTTGGAAACCTTACATGTGGCAACGCCTGCTCCGCCCTTCCCTCTCAGCTACTCCATGTGTTGCTCTCAGGCTTTCTGTTCCGCCTCACTCCCATTGGCATCAGCCATATAAAACAACGCTTTAGGAGCAGATCCTGAACATCAGCCTTCTCTACCTGTCCATTTATTTTAGCTTCCCTCTATTGGGTTAAGTGGATCTATGTATATAATGTTGTAATGCCATTAAAGGTTCTTTGTTTGTTTGTTTGTGGCATCAGCCAGGCTGGTGAATCGCTCGCTGGCTGCTAGGGAGGAAAGATAGAACCCAGGAAGATACCTGATCCTGGGTTAGATGGAATGCTTCATTGGGAAAGTTCTGCTTTTTTTTTTTTTACAGGGGAAGGTATTCCACAGCCTCCCCAACAATATTTGGAGCCCACCCTGTACTTGACATACTTTGGTCACTGTTCTAAAAATAGACCATGACAGAAAGGCTGAAAGGTGAAATCAAACATTTTACAATCATTCGTGCATAGGAATTTGTGCATAGTTTTTTTTAGTCCGGCCCTCCAACATTCTGAGGGACAGTGAACTGGCCCCCTGTTTAAAAAGTTTGGGGACCCCTGTGCTAGGGGATAACCGGAACTGCAGTGCGTATAGGCTCACCTGGCTCATTTATGCATTTATTTACTTTTCTTTACTTTGTTCATATCTGTGCTTTTCCTCCAACATGGACCCCAAAAAGCTTGCATCATTCCCCTATCCTCTATTTTATCCTCACAACAACCCTGTGAGATAGACTACACTCAGGGTTTGTGATTGGCCCAAGGTCCCCCAGCAGGTTTCCACACCAGAGTGGGGATTCAGACCTCGGTTCCCCCGAATCTAGTGGGGAATTGAATCTGAGTCTCCCAGTTCCCAGGATGACATTCCAAACTCCACACTACCCTACACCACAGGGGTTGCGCGTGACTGTGGAACATGCTCCCTCCTGGCTTTCCTTTCATTCTTGACTCCCAGACTTTCTCAGTGGGTCCCCGGTTCCTCATGAGTCTTGGCAGCTCATCCATAAAATGGGGATTGTCTCAAAATCAGTAGCTGCCAAAGGGAATGTGTGTGTGTGGGGAGGGGGGGATGCTTGCAAATGACAGGGCCCTTATCTTAATTACTGGCTTATTTGCATTTAAATGAAGGTTATTCTATAATTACCAGCAACTGTTTTGTGCTGGAGCTGAAATACTTCTCCATGGGCTGTCAGTTCCTTCCCATTTCCATTTTCTTTCCCCATTCTTCTGCTTTGTAATCAGCCGGCGCACACTGAGAAAGGCATTTACCTACCCTTCCCTTCCTCCATCATTGGCAGAGCCTGGTTAATCACCTTCCTTTTGAGATTGTGGGTCCTGCAGTGCCCTCTGTCACAGCATCTCTTACAAGAGGGGAGAAAAGAAAGTGCTCTGTTTGTGATGGAGAACGAAGGCGTTGCAGGAAGCTCCGGATGCTCAATTCCACCCCATTAAGTGGGCGGGAGATGCAATATGGATCTGCGGAGCCCATTCACGGCGGGATCACGCCACCGTCCGCTGAATGGTTCTACGGATAGCTCAATCAAGGCTGTTTTGAAATAACCAAATGAAACGGGCCTGCCACTGCATCCAATGACACTGAAGGCAATTTTTCCCCAGGCTGGAAATTGGAGGCGATCCAGACACAAGAGCAGAGTTTTTAATGTTTATTGCTCTATTTGCATAGCTATTTTGCAGGAATAGCACAATGGGTCAGAAGACCCATTCGAGAGAGGCAGGGCAGAAAGGACTGAATAGTCCAGCTTCTAGAGTCGCATTATGTCTCCTTTCCATGACTTTAGGAAGCTCTACGGAGAACACGTCCCTGTGGAAAGGGGAGGTTGAAATGGACTTGCCGCTTAACTTTCTTAGACTTGCACGAGAATGCTATCACATCAGATTGTACTTTAATTGAAGAGAATGGTGTTCTTTGCAGAAAAAAACAGTAATTTCAAGGGTTGCCCAAAGAGTTTTGAAAAGCAATGCTCTCCATCCCAGAATTCCTCCCAATATTAAACCATTAGGACTATGCCATAGGACTATGTAGCAGAACCCTGCTGCACATTTGTAGCTGGCAGAAAGGAGGGGCATGAAAGAGGAAGAAGAAGATTTATACTCCACTTTTCTCAACTGCAAGGAGGCTCAAAGTGGCTTACAAACTCCTTCCCTTACTCTCCCCACAACAGACGCTTTGTGCGTTAAGTGGGATTGACTGAGAGAATTCTAAGTAAACTGTGACTAGCCCAAGGTCACCCAGCAGGCTGCATGCAGAGGAGTGGGGAAACAAACCTGGTGGGTTGCAGGAACCCTGATGTTAGACAACAGCATCTCTACCCATCCTGCGAAGCTCTTGGGATGCCTACCACTGCCATGTCAAAATGGGGAGCCCATTCTCTGCATTGACCCACAAGGAAAGTGAAATCTTGTCTGGACTATTCCCAGCTAATTCCCCAACCTAAAGGGGGACAGACCAGACTAATGCAGGTAACCCTACCCTTGAGCTATGGTCCCTTCCTGAATGAATCTCTGTGCTGCTTTCTTGGATTGACACCAGATCTCCAGGGTGTCCAGCAGAGGCCTTCCCCTTCATGGACCACCCGGTTCTTTCAACTGGAGATGCCAGGGATTGAACCTGGGACCTTCTACATGCAAAGCAGATGCTTTACCTCTGAGCACAGCCCCACACCTCGACGTACCCACCACGGGCCCGCAGTTCTCTCCGCACAGCCTGACCTTGACTTCCCAGGGGGCTGAGAGGGTAGAAGGATAAACTTTGATTTAAGAAAAAGTTTGTGCGCTAAGAAATATTCTTCGGACGGCAGTCTTGTCTTCCCTCTCTTGGGTCTTAAACGCAGAGGTTATTAGACGGGGGGGGGGGGTTCTTGTTTCCAGCTCTGCTGAGGTCCGGTAGCCCTTATCTGAGTGACTGTATCACCCGCCTGAGAGACATGAGGATTTGAGTGGCATGGTTATCAGGGACGCTTTCATTTAATAACTGCTGGGGATGCAGCTCCAGGCCCAGAGATCCGTGTCTTAATTAAGTAATAACAGTTCCTCGGTGGAACGCGGCCTTGGCGAGCCAAGATGCCAAACTGACCCAGCCTTAAGCTGATAGAGTGGCCGCGGGAGGCTTTGCTGCAGGCAGGGCCCGCTCCGGGCCACGTAATCGAGATGAAAAAGGCACTGCACAGTCAACACAAGATTAATCCTCCCCTCCCCTCACCAGGCGGTGTTCAGCACCGTCCCTCGACACCAAAGACGGCCCGGGCCCCAGAGTCTCTCCTTGGCTCCCTGACTAATTACTGCTAATTGAAAAGCGAGCTCGGGAAAAGGCAGGTCAGCAGGAACTGCTGGCAACCCCCCAAGCCCTCTTTCTCCTGGAACGGCTGCGTGTTTGACGATGTTGCAGTCTTTAAAAGCTTTAATTAATACCATCAGGAGGCGGGGGAGAGGGAGAGAGGAAGAAAGGAACTTTCCTTTCCTGTCCCCCTCCTGTTCCATCATCTGTTCCTTCGGGACTGCTCCAAGTCACCAAAGGCGGCATCTTGATCCGGTTTGCCAAATTCTGAGGTGACCAGATGCAAAGGGGGAGGCAAGCTGCTGCGCCTTTCGTGGTTGGGCAGAAGGGGACCTTTCGGCGGGCGCCTGAGATTTCCCCGTGACAAGCTGCACCTGCCAAAATACCCTCTTTGACATTTTAAAGAGAAAGGCTGCTTGATCCTGCTTCGTATCGCCCGGAAGAGCACACCCAGAATGTGTGAGGCTGTACGAAGAATCTTGATGGAGCAGACCAATGCCCCGTCTATTCCAGCATCCCATAATAGTCTGTCAAACACTGCAGGAGGTTTACAAGCAGGAGCATGTAGGCCAAGCCTCCCGCTGGCATTCAGAGGTATATGCCTCTAAATGGGGAGACTTCATTTGTGCCTAATTGTCAGTGATGGGCCTGACCTCCGCAGCGGAATGTCTAAACTCTCACTAGTTACTGTATCTTGTGGAAGTGAGTTCCATAGGTTGCTTGGGTATCCCACTTTTCCACCAATTAGCAATGTGAGCGATTAGCCTGCACTATTCAAATTCTTTCTACACTTACCTGTGAACCAGTTCAATGGGGGTTCCCAGGTGCATTTATAAAACTCACGTCTGTCACACAGGCATTGCATCTTTACTGTAGGAAACTTGCATGCAAGCTATTCCAATTTCCTGTGAGAAGAACAGGCCATAAATGCTTGCACTACTTACCTTGCAGCTGTTGGCTTTGCAGTGAGTTCTTCCTGTGGGTTTTTTTTGTTTACATGGGGATTCTCCTGCCGCAAAGTGTCCCTAGCTGAACCAATCCACCATTTTGCCCAACTCTCTCTTCCTTGTCCTTTTGATGCAATTTTCACCAGTGGAGGTTGCCTGACACGTTTTGTTTATTTGTTTTGATGCCAACATAATTTCACTAGACCATGTAAGTTTTATGACAATGAATTAAAAAAAGAATTCTTTTTTTTAAAAAACAGCCCTTTTGATCCCTTTGAAGGAGCAACTGGAAGAGTGGAAGAAACTGCTGCTGAGCAGGAAAAGGTAGGGAGGAAAGAGAAAACCCAACCCACCCCCCACCCCCAAGTGAAACACATGCTGATTCCTTTCACTTTCCCTGTGAAGGGAGAGGAAAAGTCACACTTTGAGAGCTTACAGAAACTGTGGAGATTCTCTGATCCGAGGCCATGGTGAATTCTGAAGAGGGAGAAACATGTGCAGAACTGAGAATCCAACTTGAAGAGCATGTACACTCAATATGCAGGAAACCACAAGTGCTTAAATGGCCATAGAATTAAAGAACCAGTTTGGTCTGTGTTTAAGTGTAATCATCACCAGATTTTTTAATGTCCTTGAGCTTTTTAATATCAACTAAGCACACAGAAGTTTAGCAAGTGCCTTTTTTTCTGACAGAAAGCTTCCTATTCTTAATCACTGCACATCAGACTTCCTTGAAAGTTACAGATTTTCTTTCAATTGATTACTCCAGCTGAATTGAAAATATGGCCCACTCAAATTCATTCAGTCTCCTCCCCGCACCTGATCAGAGTAAGATCAACCCAAACTCTCAGATCTGCTTCCAGCCCTCTCCTTTCATTGTGGGGCTCCATATGGAGCTCCAAGACAGTTTGGAAATTCTCCCTGTGATTTATTATCCCATAATCCTAAAGACTGGATTTACTTCCTACGCTTACAAAACCAATTAACGAGGATGTCTAGCGATAAGTCCGTTGCAACGCAATCTTGCGATGGCCCTGTGAATCTGTTACTGAGCAGTCATAAACAGAGTTACGTCTTCAAAGATCATTGACATCAACAGTGTTGGAAAGGTTTCATTTGGCTCGAGGACTGACCTGTTAGACGTACAAAGTCCTTCGCAATCAAGATTTTTTCCAATGATACCATCACGGTCATCTTCTCTTTCGGGGGAGGGTTAGCAACGTCTGCACCCATAAAACTGGGGCTGAAACTCATTAAAACCTATGCAAGCTTTTCAATCAGCTGAAAGAGCCAGTTTCTCAAACAATACTCCCTTGCGTTTGTTTTCCTTCAAGCCTTTTGGGGTCTCTCTGGGCCGTAATGTTTCTGTTCAAAGAATGTCCTTCTTAGTTAATAAAGTCAGCCTCACTGAGTTCTGCTCAGGCAGGAGAGGTGCGGCATAAATTGTAATTTCAAACCAAGATGCAATCAGGGGGCCCGAGAGCTAGACAGTGATTCTCTTGCCAGTTTCAGAGCTCCTGCTGGAAGAAAGCGGCCTTCCTTCTGCGCATTCACCTCGTCCAATTTTTGCTTGCATCAGTCACAATCAAATATAGGCACCTGGTCAAATCTGGCGAGCTTGCTGGTTGGATTCAAATATCCCCAGTTTGATTATTCTCCCTGATGAGAATCAAGCCTGTTTGATTCTTTATTTCCTCACAGTTTTCAGTTCCTTAGTACCATGTTTTTCCCTGTATTAAAAAAATCAGCATTATTCATTTACGAACACTATATATGACAATGACATCGACTGTAGATTAAAAAAAAACCACATAAAGCGAAGGCAGCTTGGTTATTAAAGACACTGAGTAGGACCCTCTACTTTCTCCCTTTCCCTACTGGTTGGGAAACAGGCCAGGGGGTGAGACTCACCTCTAGCGTGTTTTTGCCCCCCAATCGATCCCTGACATAAAGAAACTTGTGTAAAAATGCAAATGAACAAACCAAACGTATCAATTGCACAAATGGGAGGTGATTGGGAATAATATATATAAACGAGGAAATCCAAATACATTTTATATATGTATATATAAATCTAACAGTTTGTCTCTGATGGTCTCCCTCAGAAGCTGCTGGATGGATCGCCCCCAAATTTTCACAGGATGTCCCTCAATGTTGCGGATAGGTACTCAAACCTTCAAATCACCGAAAGTCCATACCTGAGCCAGGTAAAACGTCTTTTTCCTGGCACACCAGGCCATGAAGCTGCCTCTGTTTAACTGTCACCCTTAGAATGTTCGTGCAGCCTGTCTGTCTATGGCGAGAGGGCTTAGAATGTTCACACAGATGGGAAGAGATGAGCAGTGACAACAGTAAACAGGTAATACTGGTAGGTAATACGAGTGGAAGTGAAACACATACACACTTTGCTGTGTGAGATGTCAGGTGGGTTTTCCCCCCCTCAAACACAGGTAACTTTCACTCTCTGTGCCTCACCCACTGCTACCACACAACACACATCCAGCTCTTCCTCACACACCTCACTCTGCCCTCCCTCACATCCAACCACCACTTACCCACTTCCTCACCCATATTCGCCACAGCTCTCTTTTACTAAAAGCGAGCTGCAGTTTGCCTTTTTCTTCTAAGAAAATCCACAGGGTGGGGGGCGAACCAACACTACTGGCTCCTCTTCTTTTGCACATGGCCCTTTAAGAACCCAGGGAGCTGGCCTCGATCTGAGCGCCTCACCACCCTGCCTCTGCTGCCTGACTGGGATAGCCTGCTTGCCCCAGTTCTGCCTTACCCAAGCCAGGACTGTGCATGTCAACCAACCTCATGGACAGCGGGATTCACACTCTGGACAGTTCCATTGTGGAATGGGAAGGGTTACCTTATACTAAAAACACAAGACAGCACCATATAATGATGTGCATTGAAAAGGGAAAGAGGGATTCCATTTGATCACCCCCAAAGGCTATGCTGGGGATCATTGGACCTGCATGGACATCTGTGTGGGTTGCAGACTGTGATGAGAAGGACAATTGCCACAGCAACGTGTGGCTGCGCCCGCTTGTAACATATAGATATTAAAAAATAGAAATGGTACTTATTTATCCATTTAAAATCAAGGAAAAGGAGGAGGAGAAGGAGGAGTTTGGATTTATACCCCACCTTTCTCTCTTGTAAGGAGACTCAAGATAGCTTACAAGCTCCATTCCCTTCCTCTCCCCACAACCAGCACCTTGTGAGGTAGGTGGGGCTGACAGAGTCCCTAAGAACTGTGACTAGCCCAAGGTCCCCAGCAGGGATGTAGGAGTGCGGAAACACATCTGGTTCACCAGATAAGCCTCTGCCACTCAGGTGGAGGATGGTGAATCAAACTCAGTTCTCCAGGTTACCACCTGCTCTTAACCACTATCCCACGCTGGCTCTCAAGCTATATCTCCTCCACCACCTTCAATGCAGCTTCGATTCCCGCCCCCCTTCAAATTGCATAGTTAATGTCTTGATCATGACTGTGTGATGCCTGTGGTTTTCAAACAGAGCACGGACCTTTCGCATTCTTCAGTGGATGGTGAGAGACACTTCGCTTAGAAAATTATTAAAAGTGGAACCTCTTATCTTGGAAAACCAGCTCACTCCCTATTTTGAATACACGCGCTTGCCTTAAACGAGGTTGGATCATGAGGCCAGCAAGGTCAGTATTCTCTACTCAGAGGGGTAGCTGCTCTCCAGAGTTTCAGAGTTGTTTTTCACATCCCCTACTACCTGATCTTTTTAAAAGTAGAGATAGCAGGGACCAAACCTGGGACCTTCTGCATTCCAAGCAGATACTCTGCCACTGGGCCAACAATCATACCGAAGTACTGATCATCCTCTAAAGTCTACAGGGCATTTGTTGCTGGAGGAGTTCCAAGCCTCTCACGCAGCTCACGTGGACCAATAATGAAGCCCATCAGGAACTCTTTGT
This sequence comes from Sphaerodactylus townsendi, assembly GCF_021028975.2. Classification (NCBI taxonomy): domain Eukaryota; kingdom Metazoa; phylum Chordata; class Lepidosauria; order Squamata; family Sphaerodactylidae; genus Sphaerodactylus; species Sphaerodactylus townsendi. The sequence continues at coordinate 15,005,656 of NC_059436.1, read as the reverse complement.
GTAGGTTTGCCCGTCTCCAGGTGGTGGATGAAGATCTTCTTGGATTACAACTTATTTCCAGGTGAGATGGATGAAAACGACTATTTTGGAAAGTGGATTCTATGGCATTTTACCCCACCATCCGCAATCTCTGCCCCCCAAATCTACAGGCATTCCCTAACTCGGAACTGGCAACCCCTATCTGTGTCATGTAGAACACTTTATGGAATCTTCAACCATGGACAGTCAAGTCAACATGGAAAAGGTTTTGGCTGTTCACATTTACTCATTGTTTTGAAACCCGCTGCACTAGGAATAACCTGCGGTGAAATGAACCCATCGCCAAGTCAGAGCTGATGGATTGAGCACTGGTGCCAGGTTTTCTGAAGTGCTGGAGTATAACAAACAGACCCGCTCGTTGTAAATAAATCAGTCACATTTGGTCTCAGGCTGGCAGGTGGTGGAGGGTGGGGGGGGGAGCTGAGGAGCTTAACATCAGAGTGGCAGCTGAGGGGAGAATTCCAATGAAGTTCTGAAAAACTCTTTTGACATTTGAGGAAAGAAATCATTGAGCATCTAAAGCGACAAGGAAAGAAGACGTCTCACCGGTTGAATGTCACATTTCCGTCGAGAAAGATAGCAGCTGTTTTTATCTCCAAGAACAGGTGGCATTTGGCACAACTGAGATGTGCCGAGCATGATCCTGATCCTGTTTTACACCAATTTGAAACAGAAGTCTGGTTGGGTTCCTCTGACTGTCTTCTCTTGGTGACACCCTCCACCATGGCTGTCTGTAGGGCAATGGTTTGGGCCTGGACTTTTACTGTGGTAAATCCATTCCTCTGCTATGGCCTGTTGGGTTTGTTATGGGCGATACCTTCACCTGGCACCTTGAGAAAAGCATCTGATGAAGTGCATTTTGGAGAAGAGTAAACCATTTTTGCACATTTGTTTGTGTTTTTGACCAAGCATAGGTCTTATGGTATGTTTTTGTTTCGTTTCAAGTTTTTTTTTTTATTTTATAAATAATCAAATCCAACAGAATGTCATTGTACACATGCTTCAAACTGGGGTTCCTCAACATGGCACCCTTGGGTGTTTTAACACTCACCAGGACTCCCCTGACGGTTGTTAAGCTTTTCAGAAATTGATGGAGCCCCTGTAAGACTAGGCGTCTCTGCCTCAGACTGTAGTTCAGTTGTTAACGAAATCCATTATGGAAAGACAGCTCCCAGGAACGCAGCACAGTAAGAATCTTTGACAAGACTGCTTTTGGGCATCCAAATCTCCAGAATATACAGCTCTATTGTCTCCTCCCGTTGCTAAGCAATTCACCCCCCCCCCCCTTAGCAATTACTTAAGCCATGCCTGGTTCCCAGACACAGAAGGCTGCGTTATCTCCCTGCTTGAGAATCTGGGTCCTTGAAGCTCACCTGCTAGCAAAATACTAAAGCAGTGAAAAGTGAAAGCAGCCAAGAATAAGCAAGGATTGGGTAGTACAACAATCCAGGATCATAAACGCCACATCCTATTCAGAAGTCATGGCAAGGATGGGGTCTTGACGCTGGGCTTGTCGTTGGCTGCCCTCATTCAAATGAAAATTTTCAACGGGGGGATCAGGAAGACTGCTAAGCACATGGACTTTCCTTAGCAAATCTGTGGTTCCATTTCCCCCTTAGGCTTTCCTTCTTCCTAGCAAGTATGAGCAAGGAGGTATTCCGTTGAGTTTCAACTCTTGTGGAATCCATTTTAATTTGGCTCCTCCTCCTGAGGGACCCATTTTGGGGTGGCATTCACCTCACAAAACGTTGTGTGCCCGAAGGCTCAAAAAAGATTGAAGATCCCTGCTTCAAGCAGACTTCAAAATACAGCATGGCCACTGGTGGAAGAAAACACACACTGTTCCCCTCCGTTCCACATCCTGTTGTAGCAGCCTTCTCAACATTGCTCCTCCCAGATGACATTCTTTCCCATTTACCTCTTCATTTCAGTCTATTCATTTGCCTTATATAAATCTATTTGTTCAATTGATTTATTTAATTCAACCTTGCCTTTCTCCCCAGTTGGGAACCAAAGTGACTTACGGAGTTCTCCCATCCTCCATTTTACCCTTACAACCCTGTGAGGTAAAGTTAGGCTGAGAGTATATGACTGGCCCAGCAAGCTTCTGTGACACGAGTAACAATTTGAACCTGAGTTTTCTGGATACTAATCCACTACTCTTAACCACTGCATCACAATGGCTTCCTACACCACTTTTATATTAACAATGATTAATTGTTTCTGGACACTAAATGTTGATTTTGTGTCCTGGGAGCTGTTGCAGTTTTGCTACCTGCCTTGAGTCCAAGGAAGCAAATGTATTTGAATTTACCTGCACAAATAATTTATTGTCATAAAAGAGCCCAGTTTCAAGAGAATCTGGATTTACATCATGAGGAAAACTCAGTTTGGGTATTCAGTAGGACCACAACAGAGTTAGGAAACATAAATGAAAACTCCATGATGTGAAGCAGCATACCTCTGAATGTGGTTTTAATATATATTATAACTTTATCCCCATCCAACCTCCAAAGTGCTTCAGGTAGCTTACATGCTCTTCTTTGTTTCCATTTTACTCCTGCAAGATAGATCAGCCTGAGAAAGAGAGAGAGAGACTGGCTCTATATTACTTCATGGCAGGGGGCAGGGGCGGGGTTTGAATTCGGATTTCCCCAAACTTCATCCAAGATGTTAACCACTGCACTATGCTGCCTCTTACTAAATGCTGAAGGTGCATGAGGGCTTTCATACCCTACTTGGGGGCATTTTTTGAAACAAGAGGAAGATTGACAAGATGGTTCCTGCTTGGATCCAGCAATCCATATGGCTTCACCCTTTGCTATGTGAACCAGTTTTCCCAACTGGTAAAAATTGGTCTGATCATTAAAGTTAATGGCTCTACACTGCATTGCAAAGATGCAGACTATTATAAAGAGAGCTACATACACCCTAACCGCACTTCTAGCATTTGAATTCCACACTTTGCAGTTATTTTACCGCATTATCTGTTCCCATTATTTTGACTACTTTATGTAAACCTCTGTTGGAAGCCAACGTAATTAAAGAGCCAGCAATGCCATAATGATAATTTCTGCATATAAAAGGTCTTGCCTCCCCCCTCACCCTTGAATCTACTTCAAATGAGCAATTTCTCTTGACCATAGCCATAAAGAAGGGTCTGACCTGACTCCCAGACGCATCCCCCTTTTTGGATAAATGTTTGTAATTGCAAAGCCATTAAACCATTAATGACTGAACATTAAAAAGGATTTCGTAAAATCTGTATGTGTATGATATAAAACACATGGAGTTATCATTAAAATGACCCAAAGTGTAAAAACTCTGCCAGATGACTTCTCTAGATGATTTCAATTGCCTTTTTTGTCTTACAGGGAAAGTGCTTCCTGATATTGGTTTATTAAAACGAGCCACCAGTTCAGCAGAAACGTCAGCTTAAACATTTGTAGAATCAGGGCCTGGGGGGTTTAATAAAAACTCTCAGGGTGCCCTTGATAACTCAATTCTATACTAGAGCTTCGGAGCATGAGAATGAAGTATCTAGGGTTGGAGATTCGGACAGTCCAAATCCGAATTTTTACCGAATCTGCACGGATTCGGACGGATTCGGACGAGCAGGAGCCGAATCTGAGCTGTCCGAATCCTAACAGATCCGAATCCATGGGATTCGGATTACCAGCCGAATTGCGTTTTTATTTTTTGGTGTTTTTTTTTCACATTTCGGCCTGCAGGGGAGACATTTTTAAACATATCAGCACCAAATTTTCAGGGTATCATCAGGAGACTGTCCTGATGATACCCTCCAAGTTTGGTGCATTTTGGTTTAGGGGGGCCAAAGTTATGGACCCCCAAAAGTGGTGTCCCTATCCCCCATTCTTTCCAATGGGAACTAAGGAGATGAGGGCTACCCTTTTGAGGGTCCATAACTTTGGCCCCCCTGAACCAAACTGCACCAAACTTGGAGGGTATCATCAGGACAGTCTCCTGATGATACCCTGAAAATTTGGTACCGATACATCTACAAATGCACCCCCTGCAGGCACCCCCAGAAATTTGCACAAGATTCTTTGTTCTGCAGTGACTTAGCTGTATTGCTGTCAATGGGGAATTTCTGGTAGAGGGCTGTGAGGTGCACATTTTTCATGGTAAACCCACAAAACTTTCAGGGTATCTTCAGGAGAGTCTCTGGATGACACCATCCAGGTTTGGGGAACTTTACTTCAGGTGGAAGTGGGAGATGGGCCCTACCCTTTTTGGGTCCCATAGAATTAAACCCCCTGAAGCAAAATTCCCCAAACCTGGATGGTGTCATCCAGAGACTCTCCTGAAGATACCCTGAAAGTTTTGTGACCATACCTTCAGAAATGTGCACCTCACAGCCCTCCACCAGAAATTCCCCATTGACAGCAATACAGCTAAGTCACTGCAGAACAAAGAATCTTGGGCAAATTTCTGGGGGTGCCTGCAGGGGACGCATTTTGAGATGTATCGGCACCAAATTATCAGAGTATCATCAGGTGACTGTCCTGATGTTGCCCACCAAGTTTGGTGCAGTTTGGTTCAGGTATGGACCCTCAAAAGGGGTGCAACTATCCCCCATTGTTTCCAATGGGAGCTGATAGGGGATGGGGGCTACACCTTTGAGAGTCCATACCTGAACCAAACTGCACCAAACTTTGGGGGTATCATCAGGACAGTCTCCTGATGTTACCCTGAAAGTTTGGTGTCACTAGCTTTAAAAATGCTGTCTTGCGTGTTCACCTGCTTCATCACTCCAGCAGGCTTCATGTGCAGGAGCGATGAAACATGAAAAACGGAATTTTAAAGCTAGTGGCACCAAATTTCAGGGTATCATCAGGAGACTGTCCTGATGACACCCCCCAAGTTTGGTGCAGTTTGGTTCAGGTATGGACCCTCAAAGGGGGGCCTCTATCCCCCATTGTTTCCAATGACAGCTAAGGAGATGGTGGCTACCATTTTGAGGGTCCATAACTTTGGCCCCCCTAAACCAAACTGCACCAAGCGTGGGGGTGTCATCAGGACAGTCTCCTGATGATACCCTGATATTTTGGTGCTGATATGTCTAAAAATGTGCCCCTGCAGGCACCCCAAAAAATTTGCCCAAGGTTCTTTTTTCTGCAGTGACTTCTGCATTGCTGTCAATGTGGAATTTCTGGTGGAGGGCTGTGTGGTGCACATTTATCAAGGTACAGTCACAAAATGTTCAGGGTATCTTCAGGAGAGTCTCTGAATGACACCATCCAGGTTTGAGGTACTTTGCTTATGGGGGCAGTGGGAGATGGACCCTACCCATAACATTGAACCCCTTGAAGCAACGGTCACCAAACCTGGATGGTGTCATGAAGAGACTCTCCTGAAGACACCCTGAAAGTTTTGTGGGTTTACCATGAGAAATGTGCACTCCACAGCCCTCCCACAGAAATTTCCTATTGGCTGCAATGGAGCCAGCCAGCCACTACAGAGCACAGAATCTGGGGAAATTTGTTTGGGTGACTGTGAGGGGTGCAGTTTTAGAGCTACTGTCACCAAAATTTCGGGGTATCATAAATGTACTGTCCCTATGATACTCCCCAAGTTTGGTGAAGTTTGGTTCAGGGGTCCAACGTTATGGACCTTCAAAAGTGTAGCCCCCATCTCCTGTTAGCTTCCATTGGAAACAATGGGGGATGGGGCACCCCTTTTGAGTGTCAATAACTTTGCCCCCCCTGAACCAAACTGCACCAAACTTGGGGAGAATCATCAGGACAGTCTCCAGATGATATCCTGAAATTTTGGTGCCGCTAGCTTTAAAATTGCGTCCCCTGCAGGCCAAAACGTGTAAAAACACCCAAAATTCAAAAAAATAATAAAACGGACCCGAATTTTTCGGATTTACCCGAATTTTCGGGTATATCCGAATTGGCTATGATTCGGATTCGGGCATACAAATCATTTTATGCCCCAAAATACCCAAATCCGAATTTTACCGAATTTTTTTAGTATTGACCAACCCTAGAAGTATCTTTGATCTAGGGTTGCCCTCTTCGGGTTGGGATATATCTGAAGATTTTAGAGGTGGAGCCTGAGGAGGGGGGTTGGGGAGGGGAGTGGCTTCAACAGGGTACAGTACCATAGAGTCCACCCTCCGAAGCAGCCATTTTGTGTGGGGAACTAATCCTGATCACCTGGACACCAACTGTAATAGCAGGAGATTACCAGTTACCACCTAGAGATCGGCAACCCTACTATGACGGCTGAAACCGGAGCCAAGAATGGCTGCCCCAGACCTAGATTTGAAGTGTATTTTCTCTTACCTATGAGATCCCTGCACCTGGAAGGTGGAAGATACTACTATGTGGATCAAGCATGGATAGAAGGCTTGTACTGCCTGACATTTCACAGACCAAACAATAGAGATTTGCACGCCATTTCCTAATCCACTGTAGGACCTGAAGCTGGTCTACTCAGAAGTAAGTTCCAACCTTAGTTTTCAATAGTATGTCCCGTCCAGCTTAAAAAACCAAGAAAGCCGTAGCTCTTTAGGTTGAGGGCAGATCAGAAAAACACACCAATGTCGTCCAGTAGCTTATCAGCAGTTCCAAAACAGGCTGCAGAGAGTAGTGCCAATGAGGAAGTGCAGGGAAGACGGAGCAGCATGGAAAATGTCTTAGAGGAACAGCCCAGGTAAATGCAGCTATTCCGAAAAACGTTTCAACTAAAGAATAATTTTAAAAGGGATTTGTTTGAAACATTTTGAGGCTACAAACAAAACATTTTGGGGTAAAAACAATGCGGAACTCCATGGTGGGAATGTTGTATTTCCTGCCGTGAACATTTTAAAGTGCCCATGTGAAAAGGGCTATTTTTAAAAGTGGAGATTGAGAAACAGACCAAGCTAAGTTTTGCACTGGGAAGCTGGCATTCTTAGCTTTGAGGCCTGAGCATGCGTGCTCCCCAGAAACTCACTAATAGATTGATCCACTGCAGATTCTGGTATCACTAACAGCCAGGTTACCCAATACTTTTTAAAACATTTAACATGCTGCTCTGAAGTTATGCAAATAATTCCTCAGCAGGGTTGTCTCCACTTGGGAAAATGGTACAGAGGGAGGGAGAAGACACCCTTCCCCCTGTGCTGTGGCCCCGAGCCAATTTGGGTCACCACAGATTTTAAAAACAACATTCTCTGCTGCTGCTGTGTGACTGTGGGGAAAGCAAAGGTTCTCAAATCCAGGTTGGAAAATGCCTGGAGATTTCGGGGTGGAACTTGGGGAGGAGCAAAACCTCAGTGGGGTACGATGTCATGGAGCCCATCCTCCAAAGCAGCCATTTTCTCCAAGGGAACTGATCTCTATTTTTTTGGAGATTGACTAATAGCAGGAAATCTCCAGGCTCCAACCTAATGAAGAAGAAGAAGAAGAAGAAGAAGAAGAAGAAGAAGAAGAAGAAGAAGAAGAACAAGAAGAAGAAGAACAAGAACAAGAACAAGAACAAGAACAAGAACAAGAACAAGAACAAGAACAAGAACAAAAGTTGGATTTATATCCCCCTTTCTCTCCTGCAAGGAGACTCAAAGGGGCTTACAAACTCCTTTCCCTTGAGGTGATATCCAAAGATCTCTGAAGAACTGCGACTAGCCCAAGGTCACCCAGTTGGCATGTGTTGGAGCGCACAAGCTAACCTAATTCACCAGATAAGCCTTCACAGCTCAAGTGGCAAAGCAGGGAAACAAACCCAGTTCTCCAGATTAGAATGCACCTGCTCTTAACCGCTACATCACGCTGAGAGAGTGCGTGATGACGGAAGGATGATCACGGAAATATTACATGTCTGCACGTAATATTTTAAGCTTGGCTGTTGGAAGGAATTCTAGTTCTTACAAAGATACACGCACGCAAAATACACAAAGTTCTCTTCTCGGGGGTGTTCACAGTTCCACAAACTTGAATGGCCCTAGATCAATGAGACAAACTCAGAACAATCAGTTTCTAGCGTCACTTCTCGCACTCGCTCCAATCGGACAATGGCGCAGCCCTGGCCTTCACGCACCATCCCATCCTTCTGGTTCTTTGTCCTCCTTCGTCAATCAGAGCACGTCTCCATCCCCTCCACAGTCGAAGCCCAAGTTCCTCAGTCCCCTTTCCAAATAGTGCAGCTTCACATTCAGACTTCTGCAAAAAAAAAAAGTGATTTACAGCAGAGAGGCGAACGGTAAATCGCCGGCTTTATTTTCAGGATGATCGTTTCATATTTGCTTTTATTGTGAGCTGTAAAACCCTTTATTCTTTCCATTTTCCCAGAGTCACGCCTGCTGCCAGTGTGTTCCCTGATCTCCCTTCATTTGTCATTTCCCATTTAATCGGCTCCAATTTCTCTCCCCCCCCCCACCTGTGCGTCCCTCCTTGCCAGTTGTCAGATTCTCTCCCCAGCCCCATGTCATTTCGGAGGATATAAAATTAGGTCCTGTTTAATGAGATATCAAATTCAAATCATTCATGTCTGTTTGAAGGGCATCGGGGAACTGGGGGCTGAGTTGAGCTGAGTTGGGGCCAAGAGGCTCTGTGCTGAAATAGGTTTCGGAGAAGCCCCTCTTGACCCTCAGAGTCCAGGGATCCGCAGCCTTTGAAATGCTGGAGGCTTCATTTGGCACCTTTCCTGGTGCCGGAGGGTTGCCCCTGTTCCGGTGAAATACGAGTGAAGAAGGAATATGTCTGGATTTGACGGGTAATGAGTTGACAGACCACTGCCCCCATCAATATGCAGCAGAACACGGACTGCCCTCCCTCCTGGCTTTCCAGCTCTGCCTGGAAGTAACGTTCCATTGACTTTTAAGTGGAACTCTCTTCCAGTTCAGTAGGTTCAGGGTCGCAGGCTTAGATCATGAAGCCCCTCTCTATCTCTCCCTCTCTCTTCTCAGGCTCTGATTTGCATATAGATTACATATATACATAAAGAATGCATTTCCACCCTCTTAATGCTCGGATGTCGATTTATGTCTGCCGATAGATAAATAAAATGGGTGCAGTTTGTCGCTTGTGGCCCAATCTGTACTCGAGTGGGAGTGCCTGACGCTATAAATATTTTTGAGCAGAAACCTGCTGTGATGGATGGAAGGACAGCGAGAGCTTCTATGAGCTTTCTAAACAGGAAAAAACGTGAGGTCTGCTTTTCTACCAGAGAGAGTTTGTGGAGGGATGTGAAGGAAGTAAAAGAGGTGGCTGGATGGGTGGCCTTCCAAAGAGCAATTTTCTCTAGGGGATCTGATCTCTGTGATCTGGAGATCAATTGTAATAGCAGGAGATCTCCAGGCCCTATCTTGCAGCTGGCAACCCTACTTTATGACCATCTGCATAAGCCCTGCTTTGGGTTCCCCTGCCATCTGAGGTTAGAAGGGTGGCAGTCAGAGAAAGGGCCTATTTGGTGGTGACACTAAAAATTATGGCATTCCTCCCAAATAGATTAATCTGTCCCTTTCTACCAAGGTTTTCTGCTTGCAGATGGAGATATTTCTGTTTTGTTTGATGTTCCTTCACCAGCTGTCACTCATCCTCCTTCCTGTTTATGTGTCTACATGTTTGTGTTTTGTTTAATTGCTTCTAATGGTGTGTGTGTGCATGTGTTTAAGCTTTAAAAGGTTTTCAATAATTACATAAAACTATTAATATCACAGAGGCATGCAGGGTGAGGGCACTTCTCTTGATCCTAAATTTCATGGCTTAAACATAAGGTGCTCTATCCATTACAGTCCTTCCTTCCTTCCTTCCTTCCTTCCTTCCTTCCTTCCTTCCTTCCTTCCTTCCTTCCTTCCTTCCTTCCTTCCTTCCTTCCTTCCTTCCTTCCTTCCTTCCTTCCTTCCTTCCTTCCTTCCTTCCTTCCTTCCTTCCTTCCTTCCTTCCTTCCTTCCTTCCTTCCTTCCTTCCTTCCTTCCTTCCCACTAGTCTCAGCCAGGGCCAGCGCCTTTTGGGCTCTGGTCATAGTCTGGTAAAACACTCTGTTTGAGGAAACCAGGGCCCTGCTGGACCTCATGCAGTTTCACAGGTCCTGTAAGACATAGTTGTTCTATCTGGCATATGATTGAGGCAGCTATGGTTCACCATCTAGACCTCTCCCGCCAATCTTTGATTATAAATCTTATTAACTGGCTCTATTACAACCCTTTGGTGTTGCTGTTGTCTGTTTATTTAAATTTTACTTAATTGTGAACTTAAAACACAACCTGGTTTTATTATACTTTTTTAGAATGTTTGTATATGTGGTGTGAGCTACCCTGATCCTGGAAGGCAGAGGCATATCTAGGGAAATTGTAGCCTGGTGCAAAATCTGAGTTTTACACACACACACACACACACACACACACACACACACACACACACACACACACACACACACACAAACAAACATACAAACACACACGTATGGGCAGCCACCCTCCCTCACCATGACCAAACAATATTTTTGCACCAGGTCTTGAAGTCGGTGTATGGACCAGGGGGGAAGAAGGAGGGGTGTGGGAGGTGATTCCCCCCCCCAATGACTGAACAACCTCAGCCCAGGGACATTTGACCCCATATGCCCCCTTGGGGGATATGCCCCTGCTGAAAGGGGAGGGGCATCATATTAAATTGTAACAACAACAACAACAACAACAACAACAACAACAACAACAACAACAACAACAACAACAACAACAATAATAATAATAATAATAATAATAATAATAATAATAATAATAATAATAATAATATCATCTTTCTTTCAGAACCAGCAATATCTGCCGTCCCCCATCTCTCCATGCCTTGAGACCAACAGCTGGTCCCCTTGAAACTGATTGAAATTTTGACTGGCTCAGCACACACCAGAGTGTGTTTTTTGTAGTGAGAGCACATTTCCTAGCATCTGTTCTCCAAGCTGGACAGGCAAGGAAGATCTGGAAGCTGCCCAGACTGGAGAGCGATTTGAGGCTCAGAGGAAAGGTCTCTGCCTGGCATGAGGGAAGAGGCACCTTGAAAACACTGCTTCTTCACATATACATCACAAGAAAACTCCACCCAATCAAAGGAAATGAGATAACGTCACAACCAGCTATGTAGCCAATCGGATCAGGCTAGGTAATGGCATTAAAGTAAAGGCAAGTGAGGGCAAAATAGAGGAACATTTGTTGAAGGGTATTCAAAAGCACCAAGTTCAGGTGACTACTCCAGACCACCAGTATCTAATGTGGACAAGAAAATACACAGTTAGCAGTTTGTGCCAAGCAAGGAGACGTTTTGTGGAAAGAGGGAGTACATTCCTTTTTTCATCTGCTATTTTTCATTTTCAATTAAATAATTTATGTCCTGCATTTATCTTAATTCAGTCAGGTTTGCACCAGTTGATGGAAGACCACTGATAAAACACACCATCAAAACAATAAAAGTCTTTATTAAAACATCAGCCATAAAATAATTTTTAAAAAATCACTTTAAGACAATGACACATTGAAAAAAAACAGCCCCACATTTTAAAAGCCCCACATAAGAGGAATCAACTCAGCTAATATTGAATGCTGGCACAATTCCCATCTTGATGACTGATGGATTAGAGGCAGAGAGAAGGATTATATATTTCAGGAAGTCCCAGATGCACGTGCTTAGACCATGTGATGCCTCTTTTACAGCTGAGACATGTTGTGTTCATCATGGAGTCACTGGCAGCAAAGACTGAGTCATCATGTTGTAGTGTTTCAAACTTCTTTCCCTTCCTCTCCCCACAACAGACACCTTGTGAAATAGATGGGTGTCAAGAGAGAATCCATTTTGTTTGCTAGATTTGCCAGAAAACCTAATTTTAAAAAATCTCTTTTTTTCTCATGAGTTCACAAAGTTTAAAAAGCAGGTGTCAGGCAGTGCTTTGTTAATCCCCAGAGAAGAAGGAGTTTAGATTTACACCCCACTTTTCTCAACCGTAAGGAGACTCAAGGCAGCTTACAAACTCCTTCCCCTTCTTTCCCCACAACAGACACTTTGTGAGGTAGGTGGGGCAGAAAGATTTCTGAATGAACAGTGATTAGCCCAAGGTCACCCAGCAGGATTGTAGGAGCGGGGAAACAAACCCAGTTCACTAGATAAGAGTCCACTGCCCATGTGTAGGAGAAGGGAATCAAACTCGGTTCTTCAGATTAGAGTTCACCTGCTCTTAACCACTACACTACGCTGGCTCTACAGGAAATCAAAGCAATATAGTCTGGAACAGTTCTGAGACCTGGTAAGATCTTGCAAAAAGCAGGATAAGAACAAATCCCTCTATAACTCTGCCTCGCCTTCTAACAATTTATTTTTAATTGAGACTCGGCTTATAAGAAGTCGTACAAATGTTATCATAAACCAAACACAGGCATTATCACATGTGAGCTGAGCAGAATCTGCACAGATTCATCAATCAAACCTGATCTGTCCAATTCCCTCATTTCATTAGCAAGATAATAAGAACAACAATGAATCTAAGTTGAGACACGTTCATTTCAATCCACTGGAATGCCTTCTGATTCCATTTAGAATGTTAATATTTTTGTGGGTTCGTCTTGATTAAACTGTCTAATCCAATAGCTTACAATTACAGCGGTTCCAATTTTCATAATTTGCCCTTGTCTTCTTCAGGCCTTCTTGTCCCTTGGAAAAATATTAGCAGGGGAATAAGCTTAAACCGCACCCGAGTGATCCAAGCCTTCTCCCCCATGCCCACCATTGTTTAAATTGATCATGTCAACTCATCCCGATTCTCTTATCTTGAGGACCATCAACTGATCTAATATAGCATTCTTTGTCCTCACCAATCGGGGCTGGAATGACAGTTTCTTAGTTAGAGATGTCCATCCACCATCTCCAAAGCTAAGAAGATCATAAACGTTGTCAAACAAATCTTTCCAGGTTCATTTCCATTCAGTGGCATGAATGCAAACCGCCAAGGGTGATGGAAACCCCCATCCCGCTCTTGCTACAGCACCCATTTCGCCCCCTCATCGTGAAGATCTTAATACAATTAGCGCATCCATTTTCAATTACAAGGCCGTAAAACAACTCATTTTCATCTATTTGATGCATGGTAATGCAGATCCTCGGGAGACAATGCAACCACTTTACGGAGGGCCTGTGAATGAAAAGAGAACATTAATTGAATATGCTGTTGAAACCACCTTCAATTAGGGCCTTGGAATTTTTGAATGACACATTCATCATTGTGGCTATTTCAGTTCTGCGCACGGTATGGTTTGGGGCTCTGCAGTGCACGCAACATTCTATTCGTTCGCACCATTACCCCGAAAATAGCAATTTTATCTGCTAATGAAGCATCAGCATACTTCAAGATACAGAGAACTGCAGAGAGGGGCCACAACAATGCAATGTGAAGAAAGGGAAGCAAAGAATGCACGGAGGTTTGATCCTCTCAACCGGCCAAATGGTAGGTAGCCATGCTTATGTCTTGCAGCAAAAACATGGCATGGGGTTTTGTGGACAAAAATCCACACACTTCATGCATCAGAAGGACTTGGATTTATACCCTGCCTGTCTCTCCTGGAAGGAATCTCAAAACAGCTTGCAAACTTCTTCCCCTCCTCTCCCAACAATAGATACCTTGCGAGGTAGGTGGTGCTGCGAGTTCTGAAAAAAATTGTGTCTAGCCCAAGGTTCATGTGGAGGAGTGGGGAAACAAATTGTGGAGTGGGGAAACAAAGCAGGCTTCGTGTGTAGGAGCGGGAAAACAAATCCAGTTCATCAGATAAGAGTCCACCGCTCATGCCAAACTACCCACATGCAGAAAACTAGCAAATGGACAAGAGCGCTAGGTTCGAAGTCTAGCGTCCACTGGCAAATCTCATTCTTTTTTTTTTAAAAAAAAGAAGTCTGAGATTGAATTTCTTTAGTGCGGCATTGTTGTGCCTCAATTGCTTTTTAACCCAGCAGGCCTCCACTTTCCGAGGCCTGCAATGCAGTTTATTAAACCATAAGCCGTTCGTAAGGAGGGATTAGCAGCAGAGGATCTGATCAGCAAAGTGTGGTTATGTCCCCGCTGCTATTATGATCTGCATAATTCTCCATTCACTGGGCTAATGAATAGCAAACAGGATCGTTACTGGCAAAAGTGAACATTGACGCGAGCGCCGTACGTACACCAAATGGTGCAGAGTGGGCCATTATTCTGCATAGCTTTAGTTATTGATTTTGTGAAAAGAGATATACATTAAACAGGCGCACAGACCATAAAAGCAGGAGAGGCAAACAAAATAACACCATTTGGAGATTAATGCTACTCCTTAGAATTAAAAAAAAGGGGGGGGGGAAGCTTGTCGTAAAGAAAGCCTGCAGCTTGCCACTGATGCACTCCTGGAAATGTTTCTGCATGTAAATAACAGCAAAATTAAGCATTTATTCCAATCAGTTCAGAGACAAAATTTTCTATCGTAAAAAGACCTGATTCCCTGCCCCCCCCCCCCACAAATATATTTCAGACCACTTGTGATGATTTCTTAAGAATCCATTTGTTCCTTGCACAGAAATGCAAGCTATATATGCACTTGTGGGCTAGCTTGCACTGAGCATACATTCCCTTTGGGTCAGATTATTGGCTGTGCACATGTTTTCCCTTCTCCTGAACTCACTGCACCGCAGATCAGAGAAGCTGTGCACTTTGAGAAAGTGGACAAAGTGCAATTTTTCCCCTGCCTGTGCAGGGAAAGTGAAGCAGACCAATTAGCATTTGGCTTCCTCTGGGTTTTCTGCTCCTTCCCATCATCTCTCACCCACAGAGGAGCAGTTCTAACCAGCCCTACGTCAGCATTTCCAACAGATCAATGTGGCTTCTTTTAAAAAAGAAAGACAAGAAAAAGATGGCAAACAACATTCTGAGAATGCAAAATAGAAAAAGAAGAAAAAGAAGAAGACAATGACAACAACAACGACGATTTTTGTCCCCCCCCTTCTCTCCTGTAAGGAGACTCAAAGGGGCTTACAATCTTCTTTCCCTTCCCCCCTCACAACAAACACCCTGTGAGGTGAGTGGGGCTGAGAGAGCTCTGAAGAACTATGACTAGCCCAAGGTCACCCAGCTGACATGTGTTGGAGTCAGTGGCGTAGCGCCACTGAGGCCAGGTGGGGTGTGACGCCCTGGACAGAGTAGCAGAGGGGGCATAGCGAGGGTGTGGCATGGAGTTCCAGAGACGTTATGGGAGGTGGGGGTGGTGGAAAATGCAGAGTGCATACCGGGAGCAGTATGGCCCAGCTACGCCTCTGCAATAGGGTGCCCCAATTTCCCTACATAGAGAAATAGAAGGGAAAGGAAAGTGCAAACAGTGCCTATATCTAAAAAGTGAATTTCAGAAGAAAAAAAGAAAGAAATTTCCCTCCCCATAATAACTCTAAAATGGTGTTGGGGCACAGCATAGCCTCTTCAGTGGTGTTGCCTATGTAGGGAACTTCCATCATAGAGAGGCACACCAGGAAAACTCACTCATGAACTTCATAAATCTGTCACAATCTGCCCTTTAAACAGAGCCTTCGTGGAGTGGGCTTTTGCCATTAATTCTTACATTGTGGTTATTTAACAGGCATCTGCTTACTTACTAATTTTCACGTCTCTCAATTCAGTGCCAGAACACTCAGAAAAGATATGGAGTCTGGGGAACATCTGCTGATCTCTGAAGATGATATTTTGTCCCTTCCATCTTCCTTAGCCCAAACAAAGCTCCAACGCACCCATCCTCAGACAACAAATTTACACCTGTAGCATTCATTCATGACATTTCATTTTGAACCGCAAAATGGAAGAATTGTTCCAATGCAATTGGGGGAGATTAACATACGAAAAAGGAAGGAAGAAACTCTTAAGAGAGGAATGGAAGCCAGAAGATTGGATCTGTGCTTGTAAACAGATAATCAGAAAAATGAGGATGGAGTAGATTTGCACAGCCCTGCTTATATGCGGGAATTGATGGACTCCCTCTTTCAGTACCACGGACAGCTCTTCCTCCATTTGCAAATATACCTGGCTCATGAATAGTTATTACAGGAAGGGTCTACATGCAATTACCCAGTGGAGTGATGCCGTGTTTCCAATGTGGTGCTTGAGTGATAGAATTTGATCTATGGGTTTGTAAGGTAAATACAAGAAATAACAGCTAGCAGTGCAAACAATGTGTCAGGGGGAAAAAAACTGTAAGTGGAAATGGCAAAATGAGACCACTCCTAAGGCAAGATCCCCTCCTAAGGAGGTCCCTGGTGCAGAGTGGTGCAGTATTGCAATCAAAGCTCTGTGCATGACCTCAGTTAAATGCCGACAGAAGTCAGTTTCAGGTAGCCGGCTCCAGGTTGACTCAGCCTTCCATCCTTCTGAGGTTGGTAAAATGAGTACCCAGCTTGTTGGGGGTAAAGTACAGATGGCTGTGGAAGGCAATGGCAAATCACCTATAAACATAATCTAACTGCATGTATCTCTGTATTGTTATAGCCAATGGCTCAAACAATGAATACTTGACTTGACTATAAACATAATCTGCCTAGCAAACATTGTGATGTGACATCATCCCATGGGTCAGTTATGACCTCGTGCTTGCACAGGAGATTACCTTAATTTTTAAGGAAAGATAGCTGGCCACCTACCGCAGCCATAGGTTAAGGCACAATCTGATTTAATCTAGATTAAAGAACAGCCTATTTCATTAGTTGCATCCCAGGAGCAAAAAGAGACCCATGATAAGACCAAAGTGACACCGTTCTTTGCCAGTTAATAAACCAACAGTGCTAGATTCTTTATGTTGTTTTCGCATTGGTCAAGATATTAAAAAGGTTCAGACCGGGTCTACAATTGCAGCAGAATGAAGTGGGAGATATTTGAGGGGGTAAAGGATCTTCTTCTACTTCCAACAGCAAGTGAAGGATGCCTGTTTTTATTCCTCCCATATATGAAAAACAAAACAAAAAAGCAGCAGAGAGAGAGAGGGTCTAGCCCCGTCTAGTCCCTTGCAGGGTATACTTAATGGCGGAGAATGTTGTTTTGTAGCTCCATTTATGGATTATCCCAAAACTGAACAGTTGGGATCCCCACTCTAAATTTGGGGGTTCTGTTCTTCTAGACACAGGCCCTACAGCCTGTCTTGAACATAACATCTGAACAAGGTTGGAAGTCATTTACCGAACACAAGTGGGGAGTTTAATTAAGACTTTTTAAAAATTGTTTTCTCCTAGAGTTGATTTTTCTCATGGAAAATGTTGCAGCTAACTTCTTACCGAGCTCTCGTCTTAATTTTTCTTTTTTTGCCAGACTCCATGCTGCAGCCCAACATTCTCAGTTGTGCTTAACTAGGAAAGATGTAAATATTTTAATACCCCATTAATTCCTGCATCCAACACTGATTGCCAGTTCCAATTCACTATTTAGCAACACTGGGATTCATCTGGTTGCTTTTTCATCTAGCAGCCCGAGCGGCTGTTTTCTCTAAGAAGCCCAGATTCCCACTTGCTTCCCTTCACGGTCTCCCCAGTGTTCCATAAAGAAGCCTCCTTTCATTAATGCAGAACCTCAATCCATTATTATTTTTTATCATAAGCCCCATCTCTAGAAAGAGCCATGTGTCAGATTTAAGCCCGCAGCTTTAGTAAGCACGCTGTCATTTTCACTAGATAAGCCAGCTTCTGGGGCGGGGGGCGGGGGGGGTGGGAGGGGATCAATCAGTGCTCATTTGGAAAAACCTTCCTAGAATCTCATAATCCCGGGTTCCAAGACCACTTTCTTCCAAATATATTTGTTGTTAGGTATGGAAAATACCCCCCTGACTTAGGCTAGCCTGATCTCATCAGATCTCAGAAGGTAAGATTGCCAGCATGGTGTAGTGGTTAAGAACATATGGGTTCTAATCTGGAGAGCTGGGTGTGATTCCCCACTCCTCCACTCGAGTGGCAGAAGCTGATCTGGTGAACTAGATGTGTTTCCACACTTCCACATTCCTGCTGGCAGGCCTTGGGCTAGGCACAGTTCTTCAGAACTCTCTCAGCCCCACTTACCTCACAAGGTGTCTGTTGTGGGGAGAGGAAGGGAAAGGAGCTTGTAAGCCATCTTGAATCTCCTTACAGGAGAGAAAGGTGGGGTATAAATCCAAACTCCTCCTACTACTACTACTACTACACTATTACTACTACTATTTCTTCTTCTTCTTCTTCTTCTTCTTCTTCTTCTTCTTCTTCTTCTTCTTCTTCTTCTTCTTCTTCTTCTTCTTCTTCTTCTTCTTCTTCTTCTTCTTCTTCTTCTTCTTCTTCTTCTTCTTCTTCTTCTAAGCAGGGTTGGCCCTGGTTAATGTTTGGATGGGAGACCACCAAGACATTGAGCAGAGGAATGCAATGGCAAACCACCTCTGTTCATCTCTTGCCCTGAAAACCCTACCTGGTCATCATCAGTCAGGGATGGCTCGATGGCACTTTACACACAGACACATGAAAAACATCCATGCCTTGGCTTACATGGGAGTCAGTCAATGGGAGAGAACCAGTACGGCTTTGCCTTTGAGATCTCTACCATTCAGCCACTCCACTGAACAGGGTATTCCTACTTCAATATGGCATTCTCCATGCGAAATATCCTGCCAAGAGGCTTCTCCATTGATGCATTCATCGTAGCCTGCCAAATGTATGACTTGTAATAGTTATAAATTACTTTGTCTTTACCCAGCTTGCTTCTCAGGCCCAGATTCACACTGTGGGATCAATGGCTCCCAGCAGATTTTTTTTCCCTTCTTCTCTAGTGTCATTCTGGTACATTATTCAGGAAAAGTGGCCGTCCGATTAACTAAATGGTCATCCTCTCCCGTATCTCCCTCTTCCCTCTCATCCAGTCACTGAAACATTCAGTCCTCTCTGAGTGTGAAATGAAGTCATTTGTCAGTTCAGGTGTCAAGATCAAAATGACTTTCTAAATCTCCTGGCATTTCCTTCCTCATTCCTCTGTTCTCTCTGGCTGAAATAACTTTAACATAAGAAATGGTTGCTCGGTTGATGTATTTTTTAAGAAGCACGTCGAAGCTCACCTCTCCTTGCAAGGCACTTCTTCAAAAAAAACCCCCAAAACTGTTCCGGAGGGAGGGATCACAGAGTCAGTTCATCCATCTAGGATTCCCAGTGGCACTCAAATCCATTCCAAAGCACTTCTGATGGTGTCAGATCTGTTCTCCGAGATATATAACTTTGGCGGTCACAACCTGCTTCCTCGTACTTCTTCATAATCGTTGGGGTAATGACTACAGCGTCTCAAAAAATATTTTGCACCCCTGGTCTGGATCTCATTAACAGAGTGTTTAACACCTAGACAGCTCTATTCATTACTGCCAAAATGTTCCCAGCTTATATGCAGCTGTAAGCAATGAAGAAGCCAAACTTTGAAATGTATCCTCTGTCCTCCTCATTAGTCTTGGCAATTTTCCTACTCATCAGTCTTAGTAATAGACTGACTTTCCAGTTTTCATTTGATAGGGCAGCAAAATGAGACGGCTAGGATGCAAGACAGCAGTTCTGACATGCTTGGGGTACTCTCCCAGTATGCAGAAAATAAACACTTTATATACATTTTAAAAGGTGGAGGCAAATCTCATCAGGACTGAGCATGTTAATTTGAAGCATGGAATATTGAGGGCTGTTGACACTCAGCTTCCCTTCATAAGAGCTCTATTTAGCTTCGGAAGGCAAATGGATTTTTTCAAGGTTACATAACCCTAAAAGATAAATTCAAACAACAAAACCCCATGAGCAAGGACTTCTGTACATGGGTTTTCTCCATCAGTTCTGGCCTTGTATTGCTTTGCTTTATATCTTCGTTTCTGCCCACATTTTTGTTCCTTTGGCTTTCGCTTTGGTTATTTTGATTATTCCCTGGGATTTTCGTGGTTCTCTTGAGGCCACTTTTACCCTGATCTTTTTCTGGAAGCCAGTTTTGAATCAGCTTTTTCTTTTTGTGTAATCTTTCTGTTGATTTTCTTCCTCCCACTTCCTCCCATCCATTTCCAGCCCACTTTTAAATGGTTGGACCATCATCATCATCATCATCATCATCATCATCATCATCATCATCATCATCATGGTTCTCTTGAGGCCACTTTTACCCTGATCTTTTTCTGGAAGCCAGTTTTGAATCAGCTTTTTCTTTTTGTGTAATCTTTCTGTTGATTTTCTTCATCCCACTTCCTCCCATCCATTTCCAGTCCACTTTTAAATGGTTGGACCATCATCATCATCATCATCATCATCATCATCATCATCATCATCATCATCATCATCATCATCATCATCATCATCATCATCATCATCAAACCAACCCCTCTCTCCCCTCCCTGAAGACAAATGGTCTCAGTTTTTATTTTTTTACATGCCCTAAAATATTGTTATATCAATAAATAGAGTTTAAGCAGCTTCTCTAAATTCCCAGCTTTCATTATTTTTAAAGTCTCTGTCCCCTTCTCTTGTGGAGTTATGACTTTCCCCTTATACCTCTGCAAGGAAAAAGACTAGAGACTTACTTTAAAAAATTAAAGCTGGGAATTCAGAGAATTTGCTTAAGCTATTATTAAATCACTATATTAATATACTGATATTTGGGGGGGGGGGGGCTGCAATGCCACCAAGGGCAACTGCACCTTCCCATGAAAATCCTCATTATTTAAAGAATGTGCAAAAGATAATAAACTGACTCTACAGTGGCAAAATGCATAGGGAAGGCAGATGTGTGGAAGAATCATGCCCAAACTGATTCCAGTGATTATGGATTGACTGCCAAGAAAATTGAGAATAGGTTGAGCAAAAATAGGTTTTAGAAAACCTGGATTATGGCTTCATTCACTGCAGAAGGACTATGTCAGAGGTGGGGGGTGCACAACGCACTGGGCACTGGGCACGCACCCCTGTGGGGGTGTGGTGAGGGCAGAGCGGGGGGTGTAGTGGGGTAGGGCGTGGTGGGGGTCAGAGGACGCACTGGTGTACCTGGCGCTTTCCCCCCTTGCTACGCCTCTAGACTATGTTTCCTCCTTTTGGGATATGAAAATCAGATTGTTTTTAGAAGCCAAAGTAGATTGAAGATCCCTTATGAAAGAGACCTTCACTTTAAACAAATAAGAAGAGGGAGGGGAGAGGAATTTGGCCTGATCAAAATACCCACCCCCTGGAGATACAAACCATGTAAAACCCCTACCCCCATTCTATCATGTAGCAGTACAGACGGAAGAGGAAGAAAATAATCCTTCCCCT
This sequence comes from Sphaerodactylus townsendi, assembly GCF_021028975.2. Lineage (NCBI taxonomy): Eukaryota > Metazoa > Chordata > Lepidosauria > Squamata > Sphaerodactylidae > Sphaerodactylus > Sphaerodactylus townsendi. The sequence continues at coordinate 14,984,363 of NC_059436.1, read as the reverse complement.
TTCCTGTAACATTCAAAGTTCAGATTTGAAACAGTTTCCCAAGTTTCAGCAACCAGCACATCGTGGCAACCCTGCTATGCTGTGAATCAGAACTGTTTCAACTTATTCCAAACGGCCATAAATTTTTCAAAATCTCTAAAACCCAACTCAACAGATCCCTCCAAACCACGAAAATAATGAATATTAAGTCAGTCGGCTTCATCCCATTTCAAGGGAATTCCAGTGATATTTTGAAGCAGAGCTTGATTTCATATTGAAAGAACCTGTTGGAATCCTTCACTGCCTGGCTCTGTGACGATAATGCTGAGGGACATGTCTGTTTTTCAGCTAAAATGTCTGTTTATTTAACAGCAGTAGTAACCACAAAATTATTTTTAAAAGAACACTTATCTCAGTATTGATCTGCCAAAAGAGTGATATAAAATGCAAAAGGGGGGTGGGCAAAGAAGAAGAAAAAAAACACCAAAACTTGACATGGAAAGGAGGTGGGGGCACATTTTGTCAGTTTCATATCTCTTTACAGGGTGCCTAACTAAAAACTCCGTGGGCTCTATGTTTTGGTGGAACAGGCTACCAAGTGATGTCAGAACCCTGCAAGCATTGTTGCAATTCCGCAGGGCCTGCAAGACATGGCTGTTCCACCTAGCCAGCCGGATGGAGTGAACTAAGATCTTCTCAGCCTCCGTGGGAGTAGGGGGGAGGGAAAAGTTGAGGGAAGAGGATTATTTATGACCACCTGTTTTAATAATTTTTAATGCACGGTGTTATTTTCTTCTCTGCTTTTTTTTTTTTTGGTATCTGACGGGGGGAGCTTGAGCTCTCAAAAGTTTATCCCCAAAAATATTGTGGGTCTCTAAGCTGCCACTGGACTCAAATCGAGCAGTTTTACCCCATACCAACACAGCTACTCTCTGAAAGAAAATTTACCAATATCTGTAACAGTAGCCAGTCCCCACAAATCATTATGGTTTGGGAAAAATACATTTGATAACATAGGCTCATTCCGCACATGCAGAATAATGCACTTTCAAACTGCTTTCAGTGCTCTTTGAAGCTGTGCGGAATAGCAAAATCCACTTGCAAACAGTTGTGAAAACGCATTATTTTGTGTGTGCGGAAGGGGCCATAGAATATCTTCTCTGATGTTTTGTGTCAAGTTCGGTGCTGAGATGTTCATGGGGGTTGGGAGGAAACCAAGAAGCAAAGAAAGAACCCCATGAAGTCTCACCTGCCTGGTGCCGACTGTCCACTTCATTTGTGTTCAGAGTTCAGGTCAGGATTTTTTCTTTCTTTCAGGAAGAGTAAATGCTACAAGGAGAGGAGCTGTTGGATTTCAAACTCCCAACATAAGTAGCATTAACCCCTCCTGGAAAGCGGAGAGTGCAGTTTGGGGTTTCTCAGGTTGTAGATGACGATCTGCCTCAGGCTGAGCCAAGTTGCTGGTCCATCACACTTGGTGTTGTTGACTTGGACAGGCCGCAGTTTCAGGCGTAGAAACGTCTTCCCTGATACCTGCTCCTTGAGTCCCTTTACCTGGAGCTGCTAGGAATTAGACCTGGGATCTTGGGCATGCGCTCAACCACTGATTCATGCCCCTTCCACAATAAAAGAAGCTGCAGAAAAGGAACTGCAAAATAAAAGAAGTTATTCCAAATCAGAGAGTCAACGTGGTGCACTGATTAGAGTATTGGGCTAGAACCAGGAAGATATGGGTTCAAATCCCCACTCTGGCTCAAAGGTCATCAGGAGACCTTGACCCTTGGCACAAATTACCAAAAATGTTTGAAAAATGTTTTTAATTCTCCCCTTTACCAAGATGTATTTCCACACTCACCCACTTGAAACACTTCCTGGCCATCATTACGTGATTTTTCCCTTTAAATTTTTTTTGTGTTGAATCAAAGCTTCTATTCATGATTCTGTATTCCTCATGTACTCAAAGTATCAAAGATCCCCCCCCCCAATAAAAAATAGAAATTATTGGAATAAACAGTTGGGGGGAGCTGAGTGAGCTCAGAAAATGGCGCCAAGGAAGAAGTTCAGAGAAGCTGAGAAGCCTGGGAAACGTAGCAAATAGATTGCACAGCAACTGAAGATGTTTTCAAAATGTCTCAGCTAAAGAATCATTTAAAAGGGCAATTCATTTAAAACATTTTGAGGCTGCAAATAAAACATTTTTGGGGGAAAACAATGTGGAACGCCATGGAGGAAACATTTTATTTCCTGCCTGAAAATGTTTGAAATTAATTATGCAGAGCAGCCCCATGTCTCTTCCCCACTATGCAAGAGTCAAATTCCATTCTTTTGCTCCCCATGGCCTGATATGCATTCCTGCTCCCTCTCTGGACAGCATGTCAGAGATCCAGTCACAGAATTCCATTTGATCCTTTGTTATATCTAGAATCCCATCACACTCTTCACATCTCCATATCTTATGGAGATCCACACTCACCTCTTGGCCAAACCAGCATTACTTTTTTCCATTTAAAAAAAGGCACATGTTCCCCTCTTGTTCCAGTGTTGGGCCAATTCTTATTCTATTTATCAGCTTCACCAGGCTGTTCTTTGCTGTTCAACATCTTTCCTGGGATTGCGTGTGGAGATCCTTTCCGAGAGCAGAATGCAACCTGTAGATACCCGGAGAACGCCTTAATATGTGCAAAACCAGTTTTGAAAAAAAAAAAATCCCTTGGAAAGTCCAGTAGTATCCCTGAACAGCAAAAGCCCCTTTCAGCTCTCTCCTCTCAGCTCCCTCCCAGTTAGTTTCCCAAAGGAAAGAGATGATTTATTCTTTTTCTTATCGAAGACAATTTGCCATATGGGACGGGAAGATTTTGTCCATAAGGGTTTTTTTGAATTGTTTTTTTTAAGAATGACAGTGAAGGGGATTTCCATCAAAGAGTATGTTTTGTGTGTCACCTGTTACAGGTAAACTCTATCCAATTTTTAGCAAGCTTTGCAAATGCTTCAGAGGTTCTTATTATAGCAGGTGCCTGAAAACCAGAAGGATGAGCCTGGAAGCAGCAGCGCCCCACCCCCCACCCCGCAAATACCAATCTCATCTTAGCCCAGGCCTGCATGAAAAAAGCTAACAGCCTACACAGACACCAGCAGCTTGTGATTTTCTGCATTTTAATAATTTGCCAGACAGGACCAGTTGACAACATAAATAAGTTTTTATATCATATGTAACTTTAAAAAAGAAGAAATTAAATGTTCCAAAGAACAAAAGTCTGGATTTATGCCCCATGTTTCTCAATTGTAAGGAGACTCAAGCTACAAACTCCTTTCTCTTCCTCTCCCCACAACAGACACCTTGTGAGGTAGGTGGCACTGAGAGAGTTCGGAGAAAACTGTGACCAGTCCAAGGTCACCCAGCAGGCTTCATGTGGTGGAGTCTCCTTCTTTGGAGGTTTTAACAGAGGCTGGATGAACATATGTCAGGAGTGCTTTGATTGTGTGTTCCTGTCTGGCAGGGGTTGGACTTGATGGCCCTTGGGGTCTCTTCCAACTTTGATTCCATGTGTAGGAGTGAGGAAACAAATCCAGTTCATCAGATTTGAGTCTGCCACTCAGGTGGAGGAGTGGGGAATCAAACCCGGTTCTCCAGTTTCAAGTCCACCACTCTTAACCACTATACCGTGCTGGCTCTTCAGATGCACGAAACGAACAGTAGTTGGTTCTGGACAAATAGAGATACTTTGTTTGCATTACAGACACCGTGGGATGAACAGGCGAAAACCTGGAGTAACTAGCCAGCAGCTTTGTTGGCATTGCAGTGGATTATTAGAGTAAATAATAGGGCAGAGATGCACGTGAGATTGTTTTGTAAATCTTTACTAGACGCTTTACTGAAAAAGCAAGTGGTAGTACCCAGGTTAGAGCGTTAGAGACCTGCTTTCATAGCGCTACTCGACCACGACATTCACGGGGGGGGGGGGGGGGGGGGGGGGGGGTAAAAGCCTCTGGGGCTCCCTCCCATCAGTCAGCTGTGACTTTGACGGCAACAAACCAGCAAGCAAACGAATCAAAACTGTTTGCACGGAGGAGCCCTTTTCGGAAAACTCTCCCCGCCTCTCTCCAGCGGTGCGTTCTGCGAGCGCCAGGTGGCACTGGAAGAAAACGCAGCCCGGGCGCGCGTCCGGCTTTGCGCCCGCCTCTCCTTGGCAGAGAGACCCAGGAAGCGCTTGAGCCGACGCCTGCCGCCCCGGCCTGTCGGGTAAGCCCGGGGAGGAGCTGCGGTTGCAATTGACCAACCTCCGTGAAAACTCCCGGCGGCGCCTGCGGAGAGCCCAAGACGCACGGGCAGCCTGCGCGCCCCGGCCGGCTGGAGTCTGCCTGCGTTGGGTGCAGGGAGAGGTGGCGTTGGCAGGGGGGCGCGCCGGTGCCAGGTCTGCAACGAAAACAGCCCGGGGTTTTGCAGGCACCCCCGGGGTCCGGAAGGTCCGAGAGGCTGAATGGGGGGGTTGAATCCCTCGCCTGCTTTTTCGCCTCTCCTCCCATTGCAACCTCTTCCTGGCATCGCTTGGAGATGCCCGGGCAACAGTTGAATGTGAATACTCCCTGGTGGGGAAGGTGCAGCAAACCACCCCCTTGTTTTTAACAAGTTATTTTATGCATTGAAACAAATCATGTAACCTTTTTTTTTTTTTTTTTGCGATGAGGTCTTGGCTGTTTTGAAAGAAGTCCAGAGATGGCCAAAGTCCAAGAGCCTGGTTTGACCTTGAGCGACATGGTGGGCAATAGGAAGTTGATCGCTTTTGGGGCTGTCCTGGGCTGGCTTCTGGTGGTCCACTGGCTGGTGAACGTTTGGCTGCTCTGCCTCCTCTCCAGCCTGCTGGCGGTGCTGGGCGGATGGTTCGGTTCCCAGGCCGTGATCGGAACCCGCAACCGGGTGCACCTGGAGCGGTTTCTTCTCCTGGAACGCTGCCTCCCGAACCCGGAGGTGGAGAAGCAGCTGGACGAAGAGATCGATAACATGATCCAGAAGATCATCCGGGATTTTGTGTCCTCTTGGTACCAGGCTGTGAGCCGGGAGCAAAACTTCGAGCGGGAGGTTCGGGCGGCCATGAAGGGCCTCGCCGAGGAGCTGAAGAGGAGGCTGGCTTTGGTGGACAAGCAAGCGCTGACCCAGAAGGTGCTCCTCCTGGGTGGTTGCCACTTGCAGGCTTACAAGAAAGCCCGAGAAAAACTGGCAACCGTGGGAGACTTTGAAGACTCCACTCAAAGAGCCAGCCAGCTTTGGCAAGAATACTGTGAATTGTCAGCCCCACACACTGCTGTTCAGAGCCCCGCAAATGAGGTGGACTACTCTCGGCGCATTGTGGACGTGCTACTGCGCGTCTTGGTGCCTGAACCCCACCTGCAGACCAGAACTGGACGCTTTGTGGTGGTGGAGCTTGTGACTTGCAATGTGCTCTTGCCCATGATCAACAAAATGGCGGACCCCGACTGGCTCAACATGCTTGTGATTGGGATCTTCTCCAAGGCTGGTGGGAAAATGGCCGAAGGGAAAGAGGAGGCGGTTGGGTTGCCTCCTGCACCGGCTCTTTCCCCATCCCAGCCCCTGGTGCCCAGTTCATTGCCGCTGCCCTTCCCGTCGGAATCCATCCCAGAGGTCCGGCTGTTGTCTCCCCGAGGCTCCGAAGTCTATGACACAATGGATGCTTTGGAGTACCATCAGCTGGAAGAGAAAGAACCCATCAGCAGAGAACTGAGTGCTGACATGGACGGAAGGAGAGGCAGCAGCGCGTCCGCATCCTGCCTTCAGCCGGATGCTCTGGGGTCCTTCTTCCCTTGTGAGGACATGGAAATGGAGTCCCCCCTGTCAGACGTAGGAAGAGATTCTGGCCCTGTGGTGCTCATGACCACAGAGGAATTCCTTGCAGATTCCCTCAGCCCTCTGGAAGGACCTGACCACCTGGATCAAGAAGATGGCTTGGGAGTCAAAAGCAGGTTTTTAAACAACGGCTCCAGCTGCAGCTTGGAAGCCAACATCCGGAGCCCCTCCCTGAGCCCCTGCCCAGACATCCAAATTGAACCCGCTGAGGAGAATGAGGAGGCCTTGGCTTCCCTGACGGCTCTTCTGGGGGATTCTCAGAAGTCTTTCTTGAGGCGACCGTCCTGCTTGGAGAAAGACTTGGTGTCGCCCGAAGGCCTGGCCCCTAGCCCTCAAGACCTGCCGAGTTTGCTGTCTTCTTCTCCCTCCGCTCCCATGGGCACTTTCAGCTTTGAGCCACTGAGTAGCCCAGACGGTCCGGTTGTCATCCAGAACCTGCGAATAACTGGCACCATCACTGCCCGGGAACACACTGGGACAGGGTTTCACCCTTACACCTTGTATACGGTCAAGGTAACACAATAGTTCCTCTGCTTGTGTTGTGAAGGGGCAGGCAGGTTTTAGTTATTTATATTATTTATTGAAAACATTGTTATGCCACCTTTCCACCCAGTCAGGGTCCACAAGGTGGAGGATAGGAAAAAAGTTAAAATATTTGAGTAATTAAAAATATAATTAAAATTATAAAATAATTCAATGAAGACATATGAACAACACTAGAAGGAGGGCCTATTGTTACTGGGGATGTGCCATAGAAAATGAAAAAGTCTTCCTCTGCCGGCAAAAGAGACTGATATAGGGAGACAGGTGAATCTCTTAGGAGAGAGTTCCAAAGTTTTGGTGCCATGACAGAGAAGACCCCGTCTAGCTTCAGATGATGGGGACAAACAAAGCAGGGCTTCTAAAACTAATCGACCCCTTTTTTCCTTCAAAAGTATGAAACCACTTTGGATAGCGAGAACACCAGCAGTCTCCAACAGGTGGCGTACCACACAGTAAACCGGCGATACCGAGAATTCTTGAACCTGCAGACCCGACTGGAGGAGAAGCCGGATCTCCGGAAGTTCATTAAAAGTGAATACCAAATTTTGCTTATTTCTCCCTTTTCAGGTAGCAGCAACATGCAAAAAGAAAAAGAAAAAAGACTGCAAGAAACTTACAAGGAGGCAGTCTGCAAAGTAATCTTCAATGTTTATGTAGGGTCATCCGTTATTTCCTTCTATCCCTCTGTGTGAAAGGAATGGTAGAATTAAACTGAGTGATGAAATTCAGCCAATTGCATAGCTGGTAATATTAAAATGCTGTTAATACTCCCCCCTCCACCGGGCAGATGAATTGTTGCCAGTGTTCTCCTTCTTGTAGCAGACCTCTGATTTCCCCCCTCCCGCAAGCTTTCCCCTAAGATCAGCCAGGGGAACATTTTGTGCACCAGCAGGACAGCATTGTAGGTTCTGTGTACAGAAATCCTTCCATTTGTGGGAATAGTAGGTAGGTTTCAAGCCATGCATTTTTATCCCAGTTCAGTGGTGTATGTGCCCCCCCCCCCCCGCCCAGGGCATAATGAGGAAAACTGGAGCCCTGGGCAAAACCTGAGTTTGATGCCCCCCATGGGTGGCGGAAGGAGGTGGAGCTCCCTGTATTCCTCCCCTGGTGGTTTGTGGCTTCCCCCCTCCCTGCCGACTGAATTTAGGCGCCCCCCTTACCGGCAAAAGGGCATGAGATGTGGGGGGCAGTGGGGGCGGGGGCGGGCAACGGCGGCATCCAGGGGAGAGCAGCCAAGATCAGGCCGAGGATCAGGCCGTGGATCAGGCCAAGCTGAGCCGGTTCGGAGGTGCTTGGAGGGCCAAGGGCCTGAGCCCGCTCCCTCCAAACTCTGCGCAATCCGAACTTGTGGTAACCTCCGAGATTCTCGGATGTGTTTTTATTTTTTGGTGTTTTTTGCATTTCGGCCTGCAGGGGGTGTATTTTTAGAGATATTGGCACCAACATTTCAGGATATCATTGCTCCAGCACATGAAGTCTGCTGGGTTCCACAAAAAACAGCATTTTTTAAAGCTAGTGACACCAAAATTTCATTGTAGGTTCGGGGTATCTTCAGGAGACTGTCCTGATGACACACCCCAAGTTTGGTGAAGTTTGGTTGAGGGGGACCAAAGTTAATGGACTCCCAAAAGGGGTGCCCCATCCCCCATTGTTTCCAATGAGAGCTAATAGAAGATAGAGGCTGCCCCTTTGAGGGTCCATAACTTTAGCCCCCCTGAACCAAACGTCACCAAACCTGGGGGTGTCATCAGGACAGTCTCCTGAAGAAACACTGAAAGTTCTATGACTGTGCCTTCAGAAATGTGCACCCCACAGGCTGCACCAGAAATTCCCCATTGACATCAATGAAAAAAAATTAATGCAGAAGTAAGATTCTTGGGCAAATTTATGGGGGTGCCTGTCAGGGGTGCAATTGTTAAGCTAGTGACACCAAAATTTCAGGGCATCATCAGGAAACTGTACTTATGACACCCCCCCAAGTTTGGTGAAGCTTGGTTCAGGGGGGATAAAGTTATGGACCCTCAAAGGTGCAGCCCCCATCTCCTTAGCTCCCATTGGAAACAATGGGGGATAGGGGCAACCCGTTTTGATGCCCATAACTTTGGACCCCCTGAACCAAACTGCACGAAACTTGGGAGTCTCCTTATGATACCCTGAAATTTTGGTGTCGATATCTCTAAAAATGCGCCCCCTGCAGGTCAAAATGTAAAATAACACCAAAAAATAAAAACGCAGGAACATGCCCTGCAAAATTCCTGAGCCCTGGACAGCTGCCCACATTTCCCAATGGACATTACGCCACTGCCACCGCCCACATTTTGTCCTCCCAGGAACCCCATCTTGAAGAGTGACTGGTCAGAGTTCGCCCAGTGTTTTTCACTACTAAATGGGGATTTGATCCCAAACCACCAAGACAGTAGTCCAACCCTCTATCCACTACACTTCACCGGAAAAAAAATAAGTATCTTGCTAATATTTTTCAAGATGATATAAGATTCATTGATCTGTTTTGTTTTTTTTTCTCAGATGTAAAAGGTCCAAAGAAGCTCTTTCCTGATCTTCCCTTCGGAAACATGGACACAGAGAAAGTGGAAGCCCGAAAAAGCCTCCTGGAATCATTCCTAAAGGTTGAGATTTTTCTTCCTTCTCCTTTCAAGTAGATGCGGAACGTATTAAGAGGCAAAATAGCATCACAACTTGAAAGCTAAGAATAGTCCTGTTTGTTCCACTGACATCCAGCTCAAACGCTGTCTTTGCTGAAGATCTGATTGAGAATTTTTCTTTATGAAAAGCCAGTAGGCCTAGCTGTATTCTTAGACGACTTCCACCGCCTTGTTAATTGGCAATGTTATATGTGTTTACTGTGTTTAAATCCTTTCCTAACTAATGTTTCTCTTTCCTAAAATATGAGCCTTATGCACTAGTTCTTGTCCAACTCAAGCTGTTCTGCTGTGTTGTAAGTGAAGCATCAATTATCCTTTTGAAGTTCCCGTCATACACACTCGGCAGCATTTGTTAATTTGTGGGTGCTGTAATGTCTTTTGATTCTCTTAAAGCAGCTGGGAAGGCAGGGAACTTGTGCTAGAATTATATGGAAAAATGAAATCTAAATTAACAGGGATTCTTTTCTTTTTTGAAATGCTTGGCAGAGGAAATAAAGATTTGCTTACCTGCGTGCTATCGTTCTGCTCAATAGAGAGCTTTATTCCAGAATTCTGACTTGGTTGCACAGTAGGATACAGGCTACCATTTCTGAAGAAGTTATGGCGGAGGCAGAACATCAAGAGAGTTCCAGGGAGTCTATGCTATTAACTGCGTTGCAAATTGCATATATAAATTAAGTGACACAGGGCTGTGTTACGGTAATGTTGGGTGGAGCAATCTGTAGGGTTTTTTTTCTCAAGTATTGGGTATACCTGCATTTTTTCTCATAGAAAATAAAGATGTTAAAGTTATAAATGCCATAAATATCCCAAATGGTACATGTTTATATGCTAAGTTATAAATGATGCATTTTTCTCACAGAAAACAAAGACATTTATAATTGTACCTGGAAAAGTATTGCTATGGGGTTTTAGAATTTCGAAGTGTTCCTAGAAACTAGCACTTTTTAAAAATGGGATGAGAGGCAGGAGAGGAATATGTTTGTAAACATTAATAAGTGGTTGTGTGAACGGTGTCCGTACCGAACAAAAACCCTGTTGCCGAGGCTCCTGCAGTTGGGAAAAGAGTTTGCTTTATTAGTAATTGGGGACATGTAGCTGAGCAGAGTTTGTGGATTGTGTCTCCTTCTAGTGGGCATTAGGAATACCTGTTGCTGTCCTTGGTTAAAATGAAGCTGAGAGTGCCCCTAAATTCATTTTTCTGATTGTGTTCAGCAACTGTGTGCTATTCCTGAGATTACCAACAGTGAAGAGATGCAGGAATTCCTTGCTCTGAACACTGATGCCAGTATTGCTTTTGTCAAGAAACCCTTTGTGGTCTCCAGGATCGATAAGGTATTGTGTTCAGTCCGGCTAATTCTTTCACTTTCTAATCTTAGTAAGAATTAAAACCCTTAAGGTAGAGCAGTGGCTTAACAGTAGAGCTTTGCATGCAAGAATCCAGATTCAGTCTTTGGCCTATGAAAAACTGATGAATGTGGGGAGCACGCAAAGAATTCAGTGTTTTCAATTTTATAAAGATTAACTTAATATCCAAATAAGCTGGGAGTTTTGTCTGTTGCAATTCATCTGGAGATTTTTTTGTCCAAATAATATACTTCGTTTTGTTTACTGCAGAATTTGTTTCCTGCCTTCAATGTTTATTTTGTTTTTATTCCTATTAGAAGGCAAAAAGAAACGTGTTATGGTAACATTGGGTGCATCAGTCTGCAGTTTTTTTTCTCAAGTATTGGATATACTTGCATTTTTTTCTCATAGAAAACAAAGGTGCTAAAGATAATTGCCATAAATATCCCAAATGGTACAAGTTTATATGCTAAGTTATAAATGATGTGTTTTTCTCACAGAAAACAAAGCAATTTATAATTCTTCATTCCATAAATATCCCAAATGGTACAATTTTATATGCCTGCCTAGTTAAAATAATGCTTTTTCTGTTGTTAAATCAACAGAAGTGGTTAAGGTTTCACAGGAAAGTAAGTAATGCACCTGTATCAATTCTCCATTCCAATATCCTTTTTTTCCCAGAAAAAAAGAAGAAGAATCTCCTCCCTGGACAAGGGTCAATATTTTTGGAAATGCATTGTCGAAGGCTTTCACAGCCGGATTCGGCTGGTGGTTGTGGGTTTTTTCGACTGTGTGGCTGTGGTCTGGTAGATCTTGTTCCTAACGTTTTGCCTGCACCTGTGGCTGCCTGCATCTGTGGCTGGCATCTTTAGAGGTGTATCACAGAGGAAAGACTTCCCTCTGTGATACACCTCTGAAGATGCCAGCCACAGATGCAGGCAAAACGTTAGGAACAAGATCTACCAGACCACGGCCACCCAGCCCAGAAAAACCACATTACCATTTTTGGAAATGTTTACATTTCTAACCAGGTTGTAGGTGACATGTAAGATTTCTCTTTGGAACCCTCGGTCTACCATCTGATCAGTTAGTTCCCCCTGGGCCATTTCAGATTGGGAAAATTGCACAAAGGAGATGCAGGGAACTTTTTCTCCCTCCATGCATTTAGAAATAGAGTTCCCAACAGGGAGATTGCTGCTGCCGCTGTGAAACGGAGCAGGAATCAGGTCAGGGAACCAAGCTGTGGAACAATAAAATGTACAGTTTGGCCATGAAGCTCTTTGCTCTACCAACTCTCTTCCTGTGACGAAAATATAATGCAGTTCACGTAGTAAGGGTAAGGCTGTAGCTCAGTGGTTTAGCGTTGGCTTCACAGGCTGGTCTCAAGTTCAGTCCCCAGCTTCCCTGTGAAAGAGATCCAGCAGGAGTTGATATGAAAGATCTCTTCCTGAGACAGCTGTTGCCAGGTGAAGTAGACAGAGTCGGTCAAGGGTTTGACTCAGTAGAAAGGAGCTTCCTATGAATTGCCGGGCAGAGGCAAAAACTCCACCCGTCTTGATTGGGTTTTTCACTATGAACAAGGTTCCTGTTTCCCGTTCCACACACACACCTTCCATGGGTTGCTGGTGATGTAGAGGACTATTGAGGCAGGTGGTGGTGGTTTTGGTGAGACTAACAGTACAATTTTTATTTTAGTTCTGAGGATTTTAGAACATTTTGTTTGCAATTGTCAGAATGTAATCGATCAAAGTTATGGGTACTAAAGGGGAAGTCGTACGGAGACGGAGGGCGAGTAGGGGAAATTAAAAAATAGGCCCTTTCTGCATGGGGCCAAAAACAGCGGCCCAGGTATGGAAAAACACCGGTCCCTGGGGTACTGTTCGCACAGGCGCTGCTGCTGCAATGCAGCAGCACCGTCCTATGCGGCCCTGAGTGGCGCGAAGGCGCCGTTTTCCACCTCCCTTCCCGAGGGAGGTTTTTGGAAAGCGCCACCATTGCGTCGGCGCGGTGTGAACAGCACCACACCGAAGACGCCGCTTTCCCGTCCCCCCCCCCCTCATCTCGTCCTCCAGCATCAGTCTGGAGGGCTGCTGAGACCCTCCCACGCTGTCCTCCAACCGCTGGAGGTCGGAGGGCAGCATGGGCAGGTCCCTGTAGCCCTCCAGACTGAAGCTGGAGGACAAGGTGGGGATGCAGAAGAGGCAGCTCCATGCGGAGCCGCCTCTTCTGTGCTGGCCTCTGCGGGGGCCGCTCGCACGCTCCCGTGCGAACGGTCCCCTCCCCTCCACCGGCATAATTTCTGCCGGTGGAGAGGTGCCCTTTCTGCCGTGCGGAAAGGGCCATAGACACAATAATTGAACATTAGGAGTTTTATGGTATTCATTATTATGTCATTTGTGTTCTTGTTTCTATTTTTTTTAAATTTTGTTTACGAATTTTCTTTTTGCATGTGAGTAATCATTGTTGTAGTTGAAAATTGATAAAGTGTATTTTTTTAAAAAAGTACAACATTTTGAAGGCCCAAGTTGCTGGGGTATTGTGGCAGTAAACCTGCTCTCCGGAAGCGCCTTGTGTGTTTTCTTCTGAACATTAGTACGTCCCAACTGTGACATGAAAGGACCTCGTAGGGAATCTTTGTCTGGGCTCCTGCAGTGGTTCTTGTTGCATCTCATAACAATGGCTTTGCAGCTTACAGTCTTCTTAAGGTGGGCCTGGTCTCTCTGAAGCCAGTCTCTCAACCCTCGGCTTTCCTTGTGATTTCTTTCAGATTGTGATGAATGCAATTGTTGACACCTTAAAAACAGCCTTTCCCAGGTCCGAGCCTCAGAGCCCCACGGAAGAGCTGAGCGAGACAGAAGTGGATGGGAAATCCCAGAAAGCAAATAAGTAAGGGTACCCTTGAGGCTCAGCCCCTTTGTTCTAACGTTGACCCTCTTCCCTGTAAAGGATTTTTTCCCTTTGCTTGGCTCTGTGAAGTAATGGTCTTTCATTAGCTCTTTTCCTTGGCCTCTGAGTAAAGATGGCCAAGGGTTTGTGTGAGGTAACCTCTGAGGACTGTACGATGGTTACTAGTCTCACTGTGTCAATGGGGAAGGAGTGCCTGTTTGAATAATGCTCCCTTGTCAAAAATGCAGTACAAACTGATGGAAAGCAAGCATCTCAGGGAGACAGCACCTCTTTCTCCTTAATATGCTAACTTTCTGCATTCAAGGAGTGCTGTGAGGGAACAGCAAACAATCTTCAAAACGCTCATAAGATGGTAGAATCCAGAAATGTTTGTACCGTTTGATTCGGCTCCATGCATCAGCTAGCATTTGTACAAACGGGACGGGCTTCATCTTAACCAGGCTGCTGGCGCTCAACATTAAAAAGGTGGCAGAACAGCTTTTAAACTGATCACTGGGGGAAAGCCGACAGGAGCTGAGGTGACTTCGGTTCGGAATACAGTATCTATGGGGATGCAGACAGAGAGGGAGGTTTTTCTAAATCAACCACATACAAGCGAGGAACATAGCAATGTGCATGTGACAAGGGATAGTGTCTACAAAAGACTTGAGGGTAAAGCACATAAATCCCAGGTTAAGGACAGAGACAGGGTATACAGGTGTCTCTATGCTAATAGTAGAAGCATTCGACCTAAAATGGGGGAGCTAGAGTACAGAGTTTTGAAGGAGGACTTTGATATAGTGGGCATTACAGAGACATGGTGGAATGAGGAGAACCAGTGGGATGCTGTTATACCAGGCTACAGGCTCTATAGGAAGGATAGGACAGGGCGCATTGGGGGTGGAGTTGCCCTTTACATCAAAGAGAGCATAGTATCACATAAAATAGACAATGCAAGGGGAGCTGGTCTCCACAGAATCACTGTGGATATCAATACCAGGTGTGAAGGACAGTTTAATATTAGAATATATATTATCGTCCCCCTGACCAAAGTGCACAAGAGGATTCTGAGATGGAAAAAAGAAATTAGAGAGGCCAACAAAACAAAAATGTAGTGGTAATGGGTGATTTTAACTATCCCCATATAAACTGGAAAATGCATGTTCAGGTCATAGTAAGGAGAGAGGATTCCTGGATATGCTAAATGACTATGGCTTAGAGCAGATGGTTGTGGAACCAACCAGGGAGAGGTGATCCTAGGATCTAATTCTATGTGGGACCCAGGACCTGGTGCAGGGAAGTCAGTGTTGTTGAGCCGATAGGGAACAGCCGCACCACAATGCTGTCAGATTCAGTATCTCAGCATGCTTAACAAGTGGCAACTACTAATGTAGTTACATTGGCCTTAAGAATGGGAAAGTTCTCAAAAACGAGGGAGGTAGTGCGCAGGGAAGCTGAAAGGGAAAATCAAGAGAGTCAAACTGTCCAGGATGCTTGGAGGTTATTTAAAACACAGTAATAAAAGCTCAGCTGGAATGTGTTCCACAGGTTAGAAAAAGGCAGCACCCAGTCCAAAAGAAAGCCACCATGGTTAACAAGAGAGGTTGAGGAAATTCTCAGAAAAAAAGAAAATGTCTTTTAGAAAATGGAAGTCCAGTTTGGCTGATGAAGAATATGAGAGGGAACACAAATGGTGGCAAAAGAGAAGCAAGTTAGCTGTAAGGGGAGGCAAAAAAAAGGATTATGAGGGAACGATGGCTATGGAACATCAAGACCAGCAACAAACAGTTTTTCAAGTACATCAAAAGCAGGAAGCCAGCAAGGGAAGCGGTAGGCCTGTTAGATGACAAAGGAACAAAGGGTGTGCTAAAAGATGGCAGGGAGATTGCAGAGAAGCTGAATGAATTCTTTGCATCTGTCTTCAACCAAGAGGAGGTGAGGAACATTCCTGCACCTGAACCAAGCTTCTTAGGAGGCTTAATCCGAGGAACTAGCTTAAGATAGTGGTAGACAAGGAAGAAGTTCTGGCAGCCATTGATAAATTAAATGCTACCAAATCCCCTGGCCCAGATTGCATTCACCCAAGAGTTCTTAAAGAGCTCAAGCATGAAATTGCTGATGTTCTCACTTTAATATGCAACTTATCCCTGAAATCGGCCTCCATCCCTGAAGACTGGAAGATGGCCAATGTCACACCAATCTTTAAGAAAGGATCTAGGGGGGGACCCTGGAAATTACAGGCCAGTCAGTTTGACATCTGTTCCTGGTAAATTAGTAGAATCTGTCATTAAAGATAAAATTATAAAACATGTACAAAAGCAAGACCTGCTGAGAAAGAGTCAGCATGGCTTTTGCAGAGGCAAATCCTGTCTTACTAAACTTACTTCAGAGTTCTTTTGAGGGTGTAAACAGGCATGTGGACAGGGGTGAACCGTGGACATTGGTTCTACTTGGATTTCCAAAAGGCTTTTGACAAAGTTCCTCACCAGAGACTGTTGGAGAAAACTCAGCAATGAAGGAATAAGAGGGGCCGTCCTCCCATTGATTAAAACCTGGTTGAGAAACAGGAAACAAAGAGTGGGTGTAAATGGGAAGTTCTCACAATGGAGAGATGTCGGAGTGGTGTCCCCTCAAGGATCCGCTTTTGGGACCAGTGCTCTTTAACCTATTCATAAAATGACCTGGAAGTAGGGTGGGTAGCGCTGGTGGCCAAGTTTGCAGATGATACCAAATTATGTAGGGTGGTGAGAACCACAAAGGATTGCTAAGAGCTCCAAGCGGGACCTTGATAAATTAGGTGAGTGGGCTCAGAAATGGCAAATGCAGTTCAATGTAGCAAAATGTAAAGTGATGCACATAGGGGCAAAAAAATCCAAACTTCACATAATATCGCGCTTACAGGGGTCAGTGCCATCAGTCACAGACCAGGAAAGGGATTTAGGCCTTTAGTTGATAGTTCCATGGGAAGGTCAACTCAATGCATGGCATCTGTGAAAAGGCAAACTCCCCATGCTGGGGATCATTAGAAAAGGAATTGATAATAAAACTGCAAAGATTGTCATGCCCTTATATATATAAAGCAGTGGTGCGACAGCACTTGGAGTAATTGTGTCCAGTTCTGGTCGCGATCTCAAAAAAGGATATTGAGGAGATAGAAAAGTGCAGAGAAGGGCAACAAGGACGGTTGAGGGACTGGGGCACCTTGCCGATGAGGAGAGGCTGCAGCGCTTGGGACTCCTTTTTTTTTTAGTTTGGAGAGGAGGCGGCTGAGGGGGATATGATTGAAGTCTACAAAATTATGCATGGGTAGAAAATGCTGACAGAGAGAAATTTTCTCTTCTCACAAATACTAGAACCAGGGGCATTCATTGAAAATGCTGGGGGGAAGAATTAGGACTAATAAAAGGAAACACTTCTTCACGCAACGTGTGATTGGTGTTTGGAATATGCTGCCACAGGAGGTGGTGATGGCCACTAACCTGGATAGCTTTAAAAGGGGCTTGGACAGATTTATTGAGGAGAAGTCGATTTATGGCTACCAATCTTGATCCTCTTTGATCTGAGATTGCAAATGCCTTAACAGACCAGGTGATCGGGAGCAACAGCCGCAGAAGGCCATTGCGTTCACATCCTACATGTGAGCTCCCAAAGGCACCTGGTGGGCCACTGCGAGTAGCAGAGAGCTGGACTAGATGGACTTTGGTCCGATCCAGCTGGCTTGTTCTTATGTTCTTATGTTCTTATGCACAGAAAGAATCTGATGAGATTATTACTATTATGAGATCATTATTACCCAACCTGGCTCACCCCGACTGAGCTACATTGATCCATGCAATGGTCACTTCAGACTGGATTACTGTAACTCGTAACTCGCAGGTTCCGCAGGGCCTGGATCTGAGTGAGCGCTTCGCCAGGTCAGAGATGAAAAGACTCTAGCTTTAGTCAAGGACAGCTGGACATTTTGGTGGGCAGGGGCAGTGGCGGAGCTGTAGGGGGGAAGTGTGTGTGCCATGCACCGGGCGCACTTGGGGGGATGGAAAATTGCTCCCTGCCCCCTTCCCCGCCTTGCCAGGCCTGGCCCCACCCCACCAGCCTGGCCTGTATTCAGACAGCAGAAAGCTTTTCTCAGCCAACAGAAGAAGTTAAGGGGTGGGGTTGCAGGGGGCGGCTCCCCGGGCGCAATTTTGCCCTGGCGTTATTTTCTCCCCCCCCCCACCCATGCCCCTGGCCAGGGGCCACCAGTAAGTTGTTATTTGCAGAACATAATATTCTTGGGGGGAGGGGCAATCCCACACATACAAAGGCCCCAAACCTTTTAGGGCCTCAAAAGTTAATTCTTAACCTTTGAACTTGATCTGATTTTCCACTTGGAGCCAGTGCAGCCGACGAAGCACTGCTTGGATATGTGCTCTCCACAATGTATTCTTTGGCTCCTCCAAAGAGTCTTATCCTAATGCTATTTTTACTCTGAGCATTGTGTGTTCTTCAAGGACCGCTGGATGTTTGAGCCAGCAGGTACTTAGCTTTGTTTATCCAGAGGAACAGTGGACCGGTACCATCCATGTTAAATGTTTGCCATTTCTATAAATTACTGGATCTGTTTGGGCTGGTCTGGGATTCTTGGTTGGAACAGGGTGAGCTGCAGCGCTTGCAGCCATATCTGGGACGTTGTTCTTGGAACAAGATTTCACTTCATTAAAGCCATCAAATAAACAAAATGGAATCTAATGTATTTTTTAAAAAATACCTTGGCTGGAAATGGCATTCCTTAGCAATAAACAGTTTTTATTTGGAGAAGCCAGAAGATCCTTCCAAAGTATTCCAGCCTCTCCCTGCTTATAGATTCCTTAGAGAGAATTTTGCAGTTTGGTTGGTGGCCAGATCCAATGTATGTTTGGAAACAAACCCTGCCGAAGTTCAGCAAGACTTGGTTTCTTGCAAGTCGATCCGAATGTAGCTGTGACATCCTCTTCCTGAGTTGAGTTTCCACGCAAAAGATTTTGAAAGTTTGCACTAAGGTTTCCTTCCTTCATGTCTGGACTCCCTGGAAGAATCTAAGGCTCATTCCGCACATGCAGAATAATGCACTTTCAAACTGCTTTCAGTGCTCTTTGAAGCTGTGCGGAATGGCAAAATCCACTTGCAAACCGTTGTGAAAGTGGTTTGAAAACGCATTATTTTGCGTGTGCGGAAGGGGCCTAAGATTCTTTCGGCACAAATCCCCCAAAATGTTTCTAAAATGTTTTCAATCCCCCCTTTACAATAATGTATGTTTGCATTCATATATACTCCTCATATACTCCATACCCCCAATACCCCAATTAAAAATAGAAATTATTGGAATAAACAGTTGGGGGGAGCTGAGCGAGCTCAGAAAATGGCGCCAAGGAAGAAGTTCAGGGAAGCAGAGAAGCCTGGGAAATGTAGTCAATAGATCGCACAGCAACTGAAGTTCTTTCAGAAGAGAGTATCAGGTGATAAATGTCCTAAACATATTGATTGGAAATGATGTTGGGGTTTTTGTTTCACAGGCCTAGGCTGAGGTTCTCATCTGGTAAAATTGCCCCAGTGTTGAATGTGGCTGGAACGCAAGGGAAGATCTCCTACTCCCTGAGGGAAAGCACTAGTGTAAGTTCATACCCTCTCTGAAGAAAGCTCCGGGAGGATTGGGGCTTGAGATATCCCAGTACTCCCTCTTATGTTTCTTTAGTGCATAGGTGTCAAACTTGCGGCCCTCCAGATGTTATGGACTATGGTTCCCATCATCCCCTGCCAGCATCATGCTGGCAGGGGATGATGGGAACTGTAGTCCATAACATCTGGAGGGCAGCTAGTTTAACACCTGTGCTTTAGCGTATCTTTGTGAAATGTCTCACTTGTTTGCATGGCTGGCGTTTTAATCTGTTGTAGAGAGCCGGCATGGTATGGTGGTTAAGAGCAGACGGACTCTAATCTGGAGAACTAAGTTTGCTCCCCATTCCTCCACCTGAGCAGTGGACTCTTATCCGGTGAACCAGATTTGTTTCCCTGCTCCTCCATGTGAAGCCTGCTGGGTGACCTTGGGCTAGTCACAGTTCTTCGGAAATCTTTCAGCCCCACCTGCCTCACAAGGTATCTGTGGTGGGGGAGAGGAAGGGAAAGGAGTTTGTAAGCCACCTTGAGTCTCTTTAGAGGAGAGAAAGGTGGAGTATAATTCCAAACTCTTCTTCTTCTTCTCTTCCATGACAGTTATATGCATTTGTAACAACAATGCTACAAATGGTGTTGATGAAATTGGGGAGGGGAATGTGACCCGAGGAAGCAGAAAGTGTTGCAAAAATAAAAGTGCCCATATTTGATTTTCATGTGGGGGAAGCAAACATGGAAGGATTATTTTGGCAGAATAGCAGCATTTGTAAGCCTCCGTTGTTTTCGTCTCACTCCATGGGGAGCTGGGAAGCTAATGCTCTGCTTGTTTTCTTAGGAGGCTGAGGGTTTGTCCCTAGCAAGAATGGAGTCCTTCATCCAGAAACAGAAGAACCTTCTGGAAGCGATGCTCAAGGAAGGCCTGGAGAGCGAGGGAAGCGGAGAAGACCTTGACAGCTCAGCAGATCAGGACATGAAATCCACAGAAGTGCTTCGCTGGCCCTCCGAAGGCAACGACCTTCCTGGTGAGCTTTATTTCTGCTTCAGAGTCTTACCTTGTCTTTGTATCTCTTGCCTGCATTTTCTCACAGGGAGTTCTTGGCTCTGCCTGAATCTCAAAGGCAACAGCCTTAAGTGGCAAAATGTTCAGTGACATTTCAAACTGCAGGGGGTGAATTCCAGCTTAAATATCCCTTGCATTGAAAAAAATTCATGCAAATAGAAAACTAGCAAGCTCTACACCCCACCCCACACGCACACAGAGAGCTTGCTGTGCTGATTTTCTATTTGTGGGGAGCTTTTAACTTAGGGGAGCATTCCAAAACATGACCCTCTATCTGTTGTGGGGCAATCTACTCTGTCTAATTCATTTTCTATCCCATCCTTGCTCCATATGCAATCAGGATTCAAAGAAGACAATTTTAAGCCTGTACAGACACACATAGATTGTATGTATGGTTTATTCTGTAACTGCTTTGTAGAGCCCAGCAGCTAAGTCCTGAAATTACCATTAGGGGGCAGCAAAGTGACGTGAATGAAAAAGACTGGAGAGGGGAGAGGATGTAAATAGTAAACGCAAACACTAAAGTGTAAATAGTAAATGTAAACAGAGGATGTAAATAGTAAATAGTCATTTGCTCTCCTTAAGGAAGCTTGGCAACTGTAGAGGAGGGGTTTTGTTTGGGAGGGAGGATCTTAGTCTGTCATCAAATTGGGATCTGCAGGGCACCACGATAGTTAATCTGGTGTAAAGGCAGATGTTTCCAATTTTGGCATCATCAGTTCCCATTGGGGATAAAAACGGGATGGAAATGACATAAATTAAAAAAAAACAATTTGTCTCTTGTATGGCTGCATTCCCAAACCTTCTCTCTGGGTGGGTTTTGGTTTCCTTGGCAAATGCACAACCTTAGTGGTCCAGCTTTGCCCATTCTTTTTCTTTCCCTATCTCCAAAAAACTTCAGCAGCCTCTAGGGGTTCTAGAGAGGGCCCAGAAGGTCCCTTCATTGAGCCACAGTTGGTTTTCTCCTTTGCCTCGGCAGAATCAGAGACGCCGCTGGCAGACACAGCGCTGGACCTCCTTCGCTTGGTCATGATGGATCACTGGAGCTGGTTGTGCACCGAGAACATGCAGAAGGTCCTGCACGTGCTTTTTGGGACCTTGATCCAAAGGTAAGGCTGTGTCATTGGGCCAGGAGAAGTGAGTCGGAGCTTAGCTTAGGGAGGGGCTGCGAGCCCTGGATAGCTCTTGGTTTTAGAGTAAATCCTGGCCCCCTGACTCCTGTCCTGCTTGTAGATTTTTCCAACAAGACGTATGCAGACTCTTTGTATCTTTCATGGGATTTCAAAGAGGAGATTACAGGCACGCTCTGAGCTTTTCCCACAGCTGTTTCAAAGTGCTCCAGTGACCCCCTCTATATTTTGCTGTACCTTTCTTAGAACTGAACTCCATGGCTGGACCCCTGGGGTGTAATTTAGCCTGAAAAATCAGATTGGACAGTTGTGCAGGGCAAACATGTAATGCAGCACACAGGGCATAGTGTAGTGGTTAAGAGTGGAAGACTCTTAGCAGCAGAGCCGGGTTTGATTCCCCGCTCCTCATATGAGGAGCAGGTGCTAGTCTGAAAAGCTGGGTTTGTTCCCCCACTCCTCCACATGAAGCCAGCCTGCCTCACCCAGATCAGGGTTGTCTGAGAGTTGGTCGAGAGCTGCTTCCTGCTGTCAAAACATTGGGTTTAAATGGAAGAGGGTCAGAGGTGGGATCCAGCAGGTTCTCACAGGTTCCCGAGAGTAGGTTACTAATTATTTGTGTGTGCCGAGAGGGGGTTACTAATTGGTGATTTTGCCACGTGATTTTTGCCTTAGTTACGCCCCTCCTCTCAGCAGTAGCACGCAGAACTTGAAGCAGTCTGGCAGGAGGTGCACCGGCGTGCGTGGCAGCCTGTGCCTGCGTGCATTCGTTTCCCTCCCAAGGACCGGCGCAGTGGCTGCGTCCTTGCCACAGCCCCGCCCAGGAATGCCCCGCCCCCGGAATGCCCGGCCATGCCCCCATTGTGCCCCATCCAGCCCCATTGGCACTACACCACAGTTTGAATCCCACCACCATGGGAACCTGTTACTAAATTTTTTGGATCCCACCACTGAAGAGGGTGTGCATCCCAACACCGATTGAGCATTTGAGTGGCATGACTTCCCTGCAACCAATCAAAACATTGCATGGCTTTGAAGATTAACATGCATTTAATAGGTAATCGCACATTTGGGAAAGCAAAAGTTCCATATTGCTTTTTTTTTCCGGTCACAACTCCAGTAGCACACCAGAACCAAAACAGCACCTCCAACTAAGCCAGTTGGCTTTGATCTGCAGTGATCTCCCCTAGTTAAACTTGGCTTTTATCAATCAATCCAAGCTTTTTCCAGAGTCATCCACCAATCAAAAGTTTCTGATCCCTTTCTGACTCTACATGGCCCTACTTTCTTATACTGATCTGAGGTTTCGGTGGGTTTCTTTTCCCCTCCATGACGGCAGATGACCCCAAGGACAGTGCCTGGGGCACAAAAGACAGCTTGTTAAGAGGTCTGTCTTATTTCAGTTGCTGCCGGAGAAGTTTGCCAAGAAGCTTCACGGTCAAGGAGGTCCTGGCAGCCGCTGGAAAGCCAACTTCTTTTTAAAGAAAGCCAAGCTGGGGAAAGCAGAGGCTGGAGCTGTTGTGTCTCTGAGCAGCATTTCTGAAAAGGGCCTTTAAAGGCAGAATGACTGAGCTGGAAACTGATACCCTTGAGAGAGATGCTCGCAGGCACGAGGCCTTTCAGCGGAATGTCAGCACCTGCTAATATGCTGGACCCTGGTTGTCTGGGGCGCTGTCATGCGGACTGGGTATTTTCTGCAGGAGAAATAGCCATTCGTTCACTGCCTGGCTAGCCTGAATACCCAGCAGAACGTGTCTACTGAAACATCCCTGGCAGGATCCCAATAGGGGAGAACTGGGCAGTCCATGGTAGACTTGGGTTTGCCCTATGCAGCTGCAAAACAGCTGGGTCAGAGGCTGATTTGCTGCAGGAAGGGATGCTGAATGTACAAGTTTTCACCTGCAGCTTCTATCCTCCAGCTGTTTTTCAGACTTGGGAGGGAAGCCATACCTGCATACTGTCAGGTTCCATGATTAAAGTCAATAGCGGACTCTGAATGTTTGATCAGGAACCTTTATTGGAATCAGCAGCACGTACCTGGCTACAGCCAGTTCTGACCACAGTTGCAATTGCCCCTGTCTTTATCCCCATGGAGTAACCATAAATCCTCCCCCACCCTCTTCCCACAGAATTTGAGAAAGACACAGAGAAAGGAGAGGCGAGCACCATTGTGATAGATAGCCACCTGCCACCGCAGCCCCCCTCCAGAGTTGGCATCAGCTGTAGTTGCCAGCATTAGCTGGCAGACAGAGTTGGCATTAGCTGTAGTTGCCAGCATCAAAGGAATCGTAGGGAAGAAAAGGGTCCATTAACATAAGAGAGAAGAGCCCCATCCCTGAGTAGGTGTGAATGCCTTCCCCTGAAGGCATTCCTTTGATGGAAGGAGAAAACACACAGAAAACTGTGATTGTTAGCCACTTTGAGACTCCTTAAAGGAAGAGAAGAGGCCGGTTATGAAAACCAGCTCTTTTTCATCCCTCCATCCTGGGCAGCATCTTCATCACAGGCCAAAAGTGTCTTCTGTCTAAATAACACCCAACTGGACACACAGGTGTCTTGATCCATGTCAGTTATCCTGATTTCCTTTAAAATCTGGGGGTTGCTTGAAGCGTCGCAGGTTGCGTGTGTCGCCACATCTAGGTCATCAACCTTTGTGTACCTGATACTGGAGTGCCTGCTGTCTGTCTGCAGATGAGCAGCAACCTCTTTCTCTTCTGAAAACATTCTCAGTCTTCCGTCTGGGAAGGGAAATCTGTGACAGAAATCGGCATCCCATTCTAAGACGCTCCTGCCAGAAAGCTCTGTGGCAACAGGCCGGAGAGGAAAAGGGCATGACCAAAAAAAGGCATTTCCCAGATGAACGAAACGAGCAAGCCTGTCCCGTTATGTAACGTGGAGTGATCCTTTTTTGAGGCCTGATCGGCAGGGACTGTCAGCCAAGAGATGAGATCATTGGGAGCCGAGAAAAGATTCCAGCATACGCGGTCTCCTCTTTTACTTGGCCTGTAAACACTCCCCTTTTGACCCAATCTCTGTTCTCATTGTTGCCTCTCCACTACGACAATTGGGGGTTGTGCATACACTGCGGTGCGAGTCACACATTTGAATCCTTCTATGGGGTTTCTTCCCAAAATTGTGACCCCCTTTCCTCAGCAACGGTAGCTCAGCTGTCACCCCTATGTGTGTGATCAAAATAGTGAGCCTTGAGGGAGCTTTTTTTCTTCTTCAAATGACGCATAAGTGTATTTCAGATGGTACCAGCTCAGAAGAGGCACCACTTCTGCCATGAGGTAAAAGGAGAAACACATTCTAAGAAGGCAGAGGTTGACCTCAGACTTGCATTAAAATAAAGCTTTTTTAAAGAAAAAGAAACGTGGCCTGCTCAATTGCAGAAAAGGGTGTTCTAGGAATTTGCCTCTTGTCAAAGCAGTCCGGTTTCACCGCAGAACTGAGATTATAGTGGGATCAAGGGTCCGTCTGCAGAATTCAGACTCCCAAGACAATCACGTGGGACCCAAAGGAACAGCCAGCAACCTTTGGCCGATCAAACAGACAGGATGTCTTTTGGCAGAGGACAGGAAAGGAGAATGTGTAAGTCTGTGAGAAATGCAATACCAGTTGGCAGTGCCATGTGAGAGCAGAGATAGGGGACGGGAGACTTGGCCGCATCCCTTGGCCCGCTTCCCTCGTATGCCTACAAAGGGGCTGCTCCAGCAAAGCAGGACTTAAAATAGATTTCCTGGAAAACTAAAATACTAGAGGATAAGACCATTTTTGAAGAATGTTGCCATGGCATTTAGGAGTACCCAGTCTGGTCCCTTTGCCTTCAGCATACATAGGGAAGAACCATGCAGCCCAGTCAAAGACCTGGGAAAGAAGGGTTTGGATTTATACCATGACCTTTCTCTCCTGTAAGGAGACTCACGGTGGCTTTCAAACTCCTTTCCCTCTTCCTTCCCAAGCTTCTCGGGAAACCAGCATGGCGCTGCAGTTGAACTGGGAATTCCTACATTCAAATCCCCGCTCACCAGATTGACCCTGGGCCTGCCACACGTGCTCAGTTGAACCGGCCTTGTTCCGTGAGGTGCTGCTGGTTGTTGTGAGGGTAAAGTGGTAGAGGGGACCTGAGTCCCTTGGAGAAGGTCGGATCTAGTTGTGGCACAGTACACTGAGTGGTGGGTCATCTTGGTTGAAGAAGGGGAAGTAGCGTTTGCAGTTGTATGGATGAAAAGGACTTGAAACATGTTTGATGACAAACAGGAGTCCACATGTGCCTGCCCAGCCCAGTTCTGAACTGGGCAAAAGCTCCGGTAACAGCCACAGTGACTTCTCGAGCATTTTTGCAGCAGAGGACAATAATCCTCACTAAGTTTAAGGTGGAAAACTTCAATGTCAGATGATGTTTGTATCTCCCACGTCAACCATATTATAATTGATAGTCTGTTGACCACCCACTCCGATCCCTCCTTTTAATCGAATTTCACTTCTCTTATATTCATCCCATCTTTTCCGCTTTGGCCGGAGACTCTTCCCCCACCTGGAGCTTTTCTAAACATCTTTCTGAGCCAGGAGGTGAAGGGGACAAGGGACTCTGGAAATCAGTCCAAAAAAGTAGGGGAAAATGTGCTGTATCTCCCTCTCTCTAGAGGCTTCACTACGGTTTCAGCTCTGGACGCTCCCGACATCCGTGCTCCGCTTCTCCTGTTGGCAGCCTGCCTCCCTTGACTAAGCCCTTCTCGTAAGTCCACTTTGCCAACCTCCTTCCTGAGTATCATTTGAGATCCGTGCCATATACAAACTGTTAATCCAAAGATAAAGAGAGGACATATCGTCATATCCTGGCTGTCTGCGCTTGGAAACCTGAGCACGTTTCATGTCAAGCAGCCGGGGTGGGGCGGCAGCTCTGAAGAGCTCTTGTCTGTTTAAATGGGAAATGTGGGTGCACTCAGAGAGCAGAATGGGTGTCAAGTTCCAAAGCAGAAGTTAAAATAAATGAGATATATCATTCACTTGGCCGGGAGCTGAGCATCATCCAACCCGCCAGTGGGTCTGTCTGTCTTTTCAGATTCCTTCCAGCACTTCAGTATGACATGCATGGAATGAAGTCTCTCAAACTGCTGCATGCAAAATCGAAAGCTATTTAAGCAGATACGGCAACGGTAGATCCAGTAAATGTTCCTGATAGTTGTATCTTGCTTGGGACCTCCCTCTTTACTGTGCAGAGCAGAGGCATCAACTTTGTAGGGGCTTGTAGCTGTTTAGCGGTTGTGGTTTAGCGGTAGAGCATTTGGTTTGCCTACAAAGAGGTCCAGGTTCAATCCCTGCCATCTGCAGTTAAAATGATCAGGTAGGAGATGATGTGAAAGACCTCAGCGCAAAACCCTGGACAGTTGCTGCCAGTTCTGGTAGACCGAGGTGGCTCGGACATGCCAGTGTCCTGACTCAGTGGAAGCCAACCAGCACAGCGAACTGGTTAGAGTGTCAGACTACGATTTCATAGATCCAGGTTCAAGTCCCTACTCTATCATGTTGGCCTCTGATGGGTTTTTCAAGGCAAGAGATATTACAAAGTGGTTTGCCGTCGCCTGCCTCTGGTGACCCTGGGCTTCCTTGGTGGTGTCCCATCTAAGTAATAACCAGGGCCAATGCTGCTTAGCTTCTGAAATCTGTCAAGGTCAGGCTAGCCTGGACTACTCTGGTCAAATGGACATCCATAGATACAACTTTCTTTTAAAAAAAAACCTGTGCATTGGAAGAAAAACTAATAATAATCACAAATCATTAAAACTCTAATCCCCTAAACAATGCTTATTAGAACACTTATTATGTCCTCTAATTGTGCATGCTGCACATTGAAAGTCAGTTAGGTGTGTGTGTATTATGTGCCATTAAGTCACTTCCGACTTATGCCCGTGATTAATGATCTTCAGAGCATCCTATCATTAACAGCCTTGCTGAGGACTTGGAGATGGAAAGCAGTGGCTTCCTTTCCTGATTTAGTCCCTCTCATTCAGTTAGCTGTTGTTGGACAAATTAAACTGTGTGGTTAAATATTCCAAAATGGAAATGTATTCTTTGCATCTTTCTTAGCTTTCCCATCTATCAGCCTGGCTAATTTGCTTAATTTTGGTTTTACTGTTTTCCAGGCTTTTTTAAAATCCAAGGTTCATTGTTCAGTCTGCCTTTTTCCCATTCTCGGCAAGTAAACTTTTTGCTTCTGTCAAAAAGATCAAAGGTGGATTTTTTTAAATTCTCAAAATATAATCAGGGAGAATTTCTAGCAGGTCACACTGTAGATCATTTGGAATCTCATATCCCTTCATTCTGTAGAATTCTGGAAGGACTGTCCTTCCAGAATTTCTTGACTGCTTGACACTGCTAAATCGCGTGCATAAAATCTCCTTTTTTTGACCAGTGCAGTATGATCAGATTTAATTTAGAAGAAGAAGAGGAAGAGTTTGGATTTATATCCCCCCTTTCTCTCCTGCAGGAGACTCAAAGGGGCTTACAATCTCCTTGTCCTTCCCCCCTCACAACAAACACCCTGTGAGGTAGGTGGGGCTGAGAGAGCTCCGAGAAGCTGTGACTGGCCCAAGGTCACCCAGCTGGCATGTGTGGGAGTGTACAGGCTAATCTGAATTCCCCAGATAAGCCTCCATAGCTCAGGTGGCAGAGCGGGGAATCAAACCCGGTTCCTCCAGATTAGATACACGAGCTCTTAACCTCCTACGCCACTGCTGCTCCTGCACTATTTACATGGTGTTAGGGGCCATTGATACATTAGTTCATATTTTTTCCTTTATTCCTACAATTTAGAGCAGCAGATTCAAAGATGAAGCGGCAATGTTCCTCAGAAATTGTACAGCACCTTTCTTCTCCCAGTTTCCACTGGAAAGGACATTCTCGCTTGTCAACACAAGAGGGCACTGCTAGCCAGTGTCTGTTCCTCCTCATAATTACCTGGATTTCTCCAGTGTTTAATACTGAATTATGCGCAAATACCATTTTCCCCAGAAGTTCTAAAGCTCATGAAGTTAATTGTGTGCATTCATATTTACAAGACCAAATACAGGTATTTTGTAAAGCTTATAGTTTTCTATTTTTCTTTTCTACTTGGATGCATCTGCAGTAGGAGAAGAAGAAAAAGAAGAAGAGTTTGGATTTATACCTCCATTTCTCTCCTGTAAGGAGTTAAATTCTTTTCCCTTCCTCTCCCCAAGACAGATACCTTGTGAGATAGGTAAGGTTGAGAGAGTTTGGAGAGAGCTGTGACTGACCCAAGGTCACCCATCAGACTTCGTGCATAGGAGCATGGAAACAAATCTAGTTCACCAGATAAGCCTCTGCCATTCAGGTGGAGGAGTGGGGAATCAAGCCCAGTTCTCCAAATCAGAGTCCACCTGCTCTTAACCACTACACCATGCTGGCTCGCATTGGGTGTCACTGAGCAACATAAATAGCCCAATCTCACCAGACCTTGGAAGCTAAGCAGGGGCCATCCATGATTATTATTATTTTTATTATTATTTATTAGATTTATAGGCCGCCTCACCCCCAAAGGGCTCGATTAGTTCTTAGGTAAGAAACCATGAAGGAAGACTCAGGTGTTGCTACATAGAGGAAGGGAGTGGCAAACCAAATCTGCAAATGCCTTAACAGTCCAGGTGCTCAGGAGCAGCAGCAGCAGCAGCAGAAGACCATTGCTTTCACCTCCTGCATGTGAGCTCCCAAAGGCACCTGGTGGGCCACTGCGAGTAGCAGAGTGCTGGACTAGATGGACTCTGGTCTGATCCAGCTGGCTCGTTCTTATGTTCTTATGTTCTTATGCTCATTTCATACCTTGAAAACCATATGGGCCTGGTGCTGCCTTGAGTCGGTTCACAGCACACAATTGTTATTATGGTATCACTTCTTTCACATATTTTATATGATTTCATTCAGTCTAGACCTAAAGCTGTTTTTGGTTCCCTGGGGTCTTTGCAGGAGGTTAAATTTCTAGCAGGTACCTTTCATAGCTGGCACTGGGAGAGGAGTGAGTGGCAGATTAAACAAAATAACTTTCATATCACTGAAAGCTGGAAGAGAACTTGCAAAACAGGGGAGGTGCCCCTGAGAACCATGCTCTCCCACCACTAATTTGGATGGCCCAGGATGGCCCAAGCTAATCAGTTCTCAGAAGCTAAGCAATGTGGCCCTGGTTAGTACTTGGATGGGAGACCACAAAGCAAGCACAGGGTTGTTATGCAGAGGCAGGCAAGGAAAACAGCTCTGAATGTCCCTTGCCTTGAAAACCCTCCAGGATCTCCTGCCATAAATGAAGCCAGGCCGTTGTCCCATCGAGAGCCAGCGTGGTTAAGAGCAGGTGGATTCTAATTTGGAGAACCGATTCCCCACTCCTCCACATGAGTGGCAGAGGCTTATCTGGTGAACTAGATGTGTTTCTGCACTCCTACAATCCTGCTGGGTGACCTTGGGCTAGTCACAGTTCTTCGGAACTCTCTCAGCCCCACTTACCTCGCAAGACGTCTGTTGTGGGGAGAGGAAGGGAAAGGAGCTTGTAAGCCACCTTGAGTCTCCTTACAGGAGAGAAAGGTGAGGTATAAATCCAAACTCTTCTTCATCTAGTTAGACTTTTAACTGATAGCACTATTTCATGTCCTTAGGAAGGAAAAAGATATTGCCCAAGACCTGATTGCTGAAATCTTTAATTCATTCTTCCCACTCATCCATTAGGTAGACCTTGATCTCATCCAGCTAGGCAGCCCTGCTTTTTTTAAAAAAACTGGATTGCCGGAATTTTGTATTGTTCCATCTCGTGCCATGTAAACACTTTGCTACACAGCCCATAAATCAGGACAGCTCGTCCCAAGTCAAAGCTCTTCCAGTTTAATGTGAGAAGAGAAAATTATGACCAGTGCAGAAACATAAAGTCACCCAGCACCAAATAGTGGTTCCTCTGTCCAGAGATGCTCACTACCTTTAAATATTTTTTCAAAAAAATTAAGAATTCCAAGTTGTGACCAGCCAAAGCATTTGCTACAGGTGGAAAAAATTATGCCGTTTATCCAAATGATTGTTTGATTTACGTGGTCTAACAAATCGGGACAATTCACTTGCTTGTAATAATTAAGTGCATTGTCCCGTTGTGATTTTATTGCTGAGTTTTATTGAGTCTTGGGCACACGTTCTGTAGGAAATTGGCAGCTCCCTGAGAACCATTTGTTCAAGTCTTTGCCACCAGCGCTAAAGGCGAATATTCAGTCCAGATGCAAAATAACACACGCTACTGGGACTTTTGAAGGAAAGAAAGGACAGGATGAGTGTCCCAGCAGGCCATAGGTTGCAACTGGAGAATAAAGAAAGCGGCTACCCCTTGCTGGCTTCCCCTACTAATAAGCCTCATGCTTATTTCATTCCCAACATTCTCTCTTGCACCTCGCCCCCCCCCCAAAAAAAAAAGTTAACAGGAATCATTGCACACCCTGCTTTGTGAGACCTTTGATGAGAATTGAAGTGGCGCCATATTTATTTGGAGAGCCAGTGTGGCTTAGTGGTTAGGAGTGGTGGGCTTTAATCTGGAGAACCAGGTTTGATTCCCCATTCTTCCAGGTGAGTGGTAGACTCTTATCTGGTGAACTGGGTTTTTTTTCCCACGCTCTCCCAAGAGAAGTGTTCTTGGTGACCTTGGGCTGATCATAGATCTCTTCAGACTCTGCCAGCCCCATGTACCCCACAAGGGGTTTGTTGTGGGGAAGGGAAGGGTTGGGGCGACGGGCAGGTGCTGCTGGGCCCGGTGGGGGAGGTGGGCTGTTTGGAACTTTAGTCCACGACTCACTTCCATTCCCTAGGCAATTATGTCTAAGGATGTACAATACTGAATTGCTGCAAGTCACTGTAGTGTAGGTTGGTATAAACTCCAGGTAGTGGTTGGAAATCTCCCACTATTACAGTTAATCTCAGGTGATAGAGATCAGTTCACCTGTAGAAAATGGCCACTTTAGAAGGTAGACTCTATGGCATTATACATCCTCTCCTTTCCTTCTCTTCCCTTCCCTTCCCTTCCCTCCCCAAACCCAACCATACACACACCCTTAGGCTCCACCCCCAAAATCTCCAGGGCCCCTTCCACACACGCAAAATAATGCATTTTCAAACCACTTTCACAACTGTTTGCAAGTGGATTTTGCCATTCCGCACAGCTTCAAAGAGCTCTGAAAGCAGTTTGAAAGTGCATTATTCTGCATGTGTGGAATGAGCCCAGGTATTTCTCAACCTGGAGTTGGCAGAGGAACAGGAAATAAGGTATCTTGTGTATCACTTCACCCCAGAGGGAAAGGAAGTAAGGTATCTTGTGTATGACTCCACTCCAATTCTCTTGCTGTCTCTCTTCTCTCCCCCCGCCCCCCACCCGGCCAGTCCATTTTCAGGACCTTTCCCCTGCAGCTGTTCATTCCCAGCACCTCTGTAATCCATGCTTTGGCCTTTCCATGATGGAGGTCGTTTCCCACTGGGGTAGATTCACTGTGGACAATTGGGCTCCCAGTCTCCACGACAACCGTTAAATTGCTGTAGCTGCTTCTCCACCCAGTTTGGTTTCACGCTCACAACTCCTTGCTGAGTCTCAGATTGTTTTGGGGCATGGAGGGGTGTCCTCTCGCTATCTCTCTGGGCTTTTTTTTTTAAGCCAAGCTGTGTGGCCAGTTTAATTAGCTCTCCACTCGGGGACTCTGCACTGGGAAAGGCAGGCC
The DNA here is from genome assembly GCF_021028975.2 of Sphaerodactylus townsendi. Lineage (NCBI taxonomy): Eukaryota > Metazoa > Chordata > Lepidosauria > Squamata > Sphaerodactylidae > Sphaerodactylus > Sphaerodactylus townsendi. The sequence goes on along the minus strand of NC_059436.1, from coordinate 14,952,522 downwards.
TGCTGGGCCTAGTTGAATGGAAACAGGGGCAGGAGGCCTTTTGTACTGGAACAAGAGGAGAAGGAAGAGAGGCACAGAGCCGTGTCTGTAAACAACATAGATGGCATCTCTTACATCTGAGAATTCTACCCAAGTCTACCCATATTGCCAAAGAGGAGGTGAGAGTGGATTTGTGATAATGCATTATGGGAGAATCTGCCATTCCTGGACCTACTCCTAAAAAGATACAACATTTACATGTGCATTTCTTTATTTAAGATGATCAAATTTATATTCTGGCTCAGAACCAAAGGTCTCAAGGAGGTCTAATTAATTATTTTAAGAAGAAAACCCACTGCATAAAGTTCTACCAGATAGGGCCAATTTACACAGCAATAAAAGCAGAGGATGTCATGGTAGCCACAGGCCCAGACAGCTTTAAGAGGGGATTAAACAGATTCACGGAGGACAGGTCTGCCAGTGACTCTTAGCCATGGTTACTAAAGGGAACCTCCATGCTCAGAGGCAGTTAACCTCAGAATACCAATGCCAGGAGACAACTTCAGGGGAAGGCCTCAGCCTCTATGCACTGTTGTTAATCCTCTAGAGCATAGGTGTCAAACTTGAGGCCCTCCAGATGTTATGGACTACAGTTCCCATCATCCCCTGCCAGCACGATGCTGGCAGGGGATGATGGGAACTGTAGTCCACAACATCTGGAGGGCCGAGAATTTGACACCTGTGCTCTAGAGGAACTGGTTGGCCACTGTGTGAGACAGGATGCCGGGCTAGATGATCCACTGGCCTGATCCAGCAGGGCTCTTCTTATGTCCAGTTGTAGTTGCACAAATACTGGGGGTGGGGAGGAAGGGGAATGACACCCCCCCCCAAAAAAAATAATACAGGACACCCTACTTTCTATAGCATTTCCAAAATGTTCTTGGTGCTTCATATGTATTGTCCTGTTGTCATCTTGCAAAGGTCAGTACTGTTATTATATTGCAAATGGCTTGAGGGGGAGTTATTTCTGATTGAGGTTTGTTTGGGCACAAACGTATTTCTGATCCGGGACTGTGTTGTTCGAGTTTTCTGGCCGCTGTCCTAAACCAGGTGTTCTTCCAAAGTTCACCTTAAAACGAATGGGTTCCTAAGGGGCAGGAGTCTCATTAGAAGCTTATTGCCCTATGAATGGCGTGGAAGTTGCCCATGGATTATCTCCGCAAAATAGCGATTGAGTGGCCCAGTCTTGAAATTCATCCCAGGAGAACTATCCCTTCTTGCAGAGAAAAAAAAAACAACTTGAAAAGGCTGACGTGGGTGCAGCCAGGAAATGGAGCCGCTTTGCAAATCTGCACTGCAAGGAGCTTGTAGCCTTTTTGTGCCAAGAAAGCTGGCAAATGCGAAGGACCTTTGGCAATCCCTGCGGTCCTTGTGCGTGTTTTATAATGTGCCACAGCTGTGAAATGCTGCCTGGCATCTCTGCGCCACCCGCCTGGGAACTTGCCTGTGCAGCTGGGTTGTAACTGGACTCCCTTCTCTGGCCACCTGCTCCCACCACCAGCGTGCCTGCCCAGAACAGATGCCTACGGCAGGTGAGTCAGTCATCTTTCTGCCAGGTCCCTTCTGGAGAACTGAGCATCCAGCTGCAAAAGCTGGACCTGCTTGGCCTCTTTTTTTGGATGAGTCCTTTGTGGCCAATGGAAATATTCTGGTGCTGCACAAATAAATCTACATCACAGGATCAGTCAGGTTGAATAGTCAGTTCCTCTTCCCAGAGGATCTTAAAGTACAAAGAGAAATGAGAAAGACCAGGCTCCTTTGCCCATCAAATGCATTTTTCAAGCTCAAACAGCCTTAATTTGCCTCAGGGCTGTGCAGGAGAAGATGTTTAACCCTTCAACTTCTACTCGGGTTCATTCTTTGATGGAAGGATGCAGATGTGTCATCTTCATTGCACCTGTTTGCACACTTAACTGTATTTTATGGCAGAGGGCAGTCCGTGAATTCTTAGCATCCTCAACAAACTAAAATTCCCAGAATCCCTTAGGGGCTAGCCATGGAAATAGGGTTTGGAATTGAAATGTTGCTATTGCTTCATTTATCATGCCTCTGAGAAGGTAAGTAAGTGACTTTTGTTTATCATGCCCCTGAGGAAACATTGTCCCGGAATAGCTGTAGATGTCTTAGCATAAGTATATGCTCTTAAATGGGTATAAACTTTCCTTCCTGCAATCTGCAAAGCTGGAAGGCGGATTGCATTTCCTTCCCTCAGAGTCCAGAGGAGCAAAGCAGAAGCTGTAGATGAGGATCCATCTGCTTTTGTTGACCAGCCAGGCACAAATTTGGTGAAACAGGACTTTCCCACTTCCTCTTGTGCAGGGGTCTGCAACCTGTGGCTCTCCAGATGTTCATGGACTATAATTCCCATCAGCCCCTGTCAGCATGGCCAATTGGAAGCCCAGCATCCTTCCCCCATTCCAAGAGTGGCAGAGGATCAAATCTATGGAAATCAGCATCTCCTCTTCTCAAGATGTTTGCTTTAATATGTTTGAAACTGTGTGGTTGGATACATGCCTCTGTGTCTTAGAGCTGATTTTCCAAGAGGTGTGCTTTGGTCACATTACGAGAAGACAACAGTCATTGGAAAAGACAATAAGGCCAATTGCGCAGGACATGCCAGCAACTGAACCCTAGCACAGCAAACTTCCTTGTACAGGCGTATAAAGAAGTTGCCATGTGCAGGGAGCAGTAGTGGCACACGGCAAACTTCCTTGTACCGTTGGAAAGCAAGAGCACTTCAGGTTGATGCCACAGTGGGGCAGAGAGCTCCCCCATCCCTCATCGGCCTAAAGCTAGAAAAAGAGGAAGACCCTCAGTTTGCAATGCTGGAGAAAGGTTAACAATAGGACATTTGGGAAGGACATAGATTCATAAGGTCGCCGTGAGTCAGAACCAACTAGGCAGCCCTTGACTCACTCACAACATGGTTGACTGTTGGAGGCAGGATGCTTTTGTCAAATGCTCCCCCACGTACAATGCATTTGGTGGCTATTTTTCTACATATAGGGAGTTCCTTAATGTGGAGGAGCATTCTAAAGCACTCCAGTCCAAAATCCAACTACCTCGTTTTGCAGATGGTGATGTGATATACAAAGCCTGCACAATAAGTAATCTGAACCATGGGACCAACATGTGCCCCCAGTCAGCGGGATGAGAACATATAACATACTGTGCACGTTGCTGATCTTCTAGACTTGGGCCTCTGCTTTGAACAATCAAAGCTGTTTCATTCCAAGTCAGGCTACTGACTTGTCAACTGGATATTCAGGATCCCAATCGTGATCTCTCCCAGCTCCTGTCCACTGGAGAACTTTAAACTGGGACATGTCAGAAGGCTGATCCCCCCCCCCCCCACCCTTTGAGCTTCAGCTCTTCCAGGGATCAGAAGGAAGGTGGAAGGAGAGGAAACCTGAGCTCCTGACCCAACCCCATTAAGTTGCTATGACTGTTGGCGCCTCCCAAGCATCTGGAGGTCTTCGGCTGGATCTTCCAACAGCTGTGAGCCAAGGACGTCATTGACCTGGCTGATGTGCAGCAGCAGATGTAATGCTTCAGCTGTGGCAGCCAAGTCCTTCCTTTGCTTTATTGCAGAAGCTATAACATTCTGGGCAGGGAGGGATTCTCTCCTCTAAGTACAAGAACAGCTGCGTAGCTGCCCTATCCTTCCAGCTGAGTGGTCTTCCAGTCGGACTGTTACTCACATTGGCAAGTCAGCTGCATATACCGGCCAGAGGTGTGTCTGTTTGGCCACAGGGACCGCTCTGTGTTGATGCTGCAACCGCAGAGGGAGAGTTTTTCTAAGGATGGCCCAGTAGCCATGTGTCCGCGGAGCATTATCACATTACATTTCAGCGTTTGATTTTAATTGCACCTTGTCGTGTCAGTAACCAGGGCTCAAATCTGTCTCCTCTAAAAGGGTACCACCTGCCCCACCCCTATGATCAGCACAAAGGCAAGAGAGAGGGAGGGTGTGGAATTGTTGTGACTGCACAAAAGGGGGGGAAGTCAGTGCAAACATTCAGTAACTTTTGAAAAGCGACTGGCTTTTTGAGAGAGTTTTTTTTTAAATGCACCTGCTGGTATCCTTATTCATATTGCTTCACAGGCAAAACTGTTTATGCAGTAGTTAACAGATACAGTCTGGCCCCTTCCGCACATGCAGAATAATGCACTTTCAGTCCACTTTCACAATTGTTTGCAAGTGGATTTTGCTATTCTGCACCGTAAAACCCAGCTGTAAAGTGCATTGAAAGTGCATTATTCTGCATGTGCGGAAGGGGCCTCTGAGTGCTCCCAGACTACACATTGCCACACAGGGGCTATTGTTCCAGGTGTACAGCAAGTTTTTCTTAGCTCTCACTTCCCCAGATATTGGTGACCTTAACTTTGACAGGTGGACTGGTAGGGTCTGGATCTTAGAGCCACTAGTTAAAAAAAAAAATCCAGAATCAGCAGTGTGAGTGAGCCGCTGAGCTCTCAAAAACAGCCTCCCCCCCCCCTTAGTTTTCCTCCTTGTTAGTCTTCCTTTTTATTTTCTTTTTTCTTTTTTTTTCTTTTCCTGTAATTCTTTGCTGATAAAACCGAAAATATTTGAAATAATTTTTCTGATGGAAAAATTATAAAATATTGAGGGGGGGTTGGCACACCCCTTCCCTGGTTTTCCACATTTCCAGAAATTTTAAATCTCTGCTTGAGGAAAGGTCCTACATGGAAAGGTCCTACATGGACCTTTCCAGTCAGATCTGACCCTCCTGAGTTGCACAGACTGTCCTGCAAGACTGAACTGCTGAATTCTGCCTTTGGTTTACTGGAGGCCTGATCCCCTTTCACCGAAAGAGCACTTGGAGTCTTTTAAAAAAATATGGTACTCGGAAAAATTAATGAATTCCATAAACAACTGTTAAACAGCAACATTAAAGGCATAGTCACTCGCTTAAAATACAACATTCATTTCCTGAGCCATCAAACAGAATAAAAATGGGCCTTCTAAAAATATATCCAAGTAATTAGGGTGTCCTTTTACTTTGTGTTCCAAAAATATGTAAACTTGGACAGGCCCTCTTGGTAAGAGATTTTTAGGGCAGTAGGGTTAGAACTGAGAAGGCTTTACTTTAATCCCCACCCTCCATCCACATATTTCAAACTTCAGGCATGATCCTTGCTGGCAGCTCTCTTGTTGAGGTCTGTAAATCTGGTGTATTTTTATCCTACTCTTCCCCCAAGGAGTTTGGGGCAACATACATGGCTCTCAGTTTCTCATTTTATGCTCACAACAGCCCTATGAGTTAGGGGAGACCACAAGAAAATGACTGGCCCAAGGTTACCCAGCAAAGTCGTGGCAGAAGGTGGATTTGGAGCAGAGTCCTAAATGGAATGATACTCTTCTAAGACCATTTATGCACTTGTGGTCTGCCCCACAGTGAGCATGCATTCCCTTTGGGTCAGATTCCTGGTTGACACATTTTCCACCCGCCCGGATTCCCTGTGCCATAGATCAGAGAATCCTCGTGGTTTTTGACACCTGGCAAACCGTGAATCCCTTTGGTTTTGGCTTAATTGTCAGTTGTTGTTGGCCTTCATGGAAAGGATGCATCTTCTGTCTCTGGATTAGGTGTTGGTTGGCCCTGAACAGGTGGCCATATCCCTCTTGAACTGGGTGCTGTAGTGCTGGGCCTGGTGTTTGTAACCCACACCTAATCTTCACAGTTCAAACTATTTAAGTGGGGATTGGAAAGACTCCTTTTGCTGTAACCCCATCGATCCCTGGTGGTGGAAAGTGCCATCTGGTCTCAGCTGACTTATGGCAACCCCGTAGGGTTTACAAGGCAAGAAATAAATAGAAGAAGAGAGTAGAAGAGTTTGGATTTATACCCTGCTTTTCCATACTACAAAGTGGCTTACAACTCATTCCCTTCCCCTCTCCATGACAGACACGTTGGGAGAGATGAAGGTGAGAATGCCTCCCCTCCATTGTTATCCTGCCTTTGTGAGATCCTTTAAGAGGAGGCAGAATTGGGCCAGAAATTTGCATTCCCCTTATCCGAGGTAAACTGGCAAAGCGGCCTAAACAGTTCAGAGCCCTCTTTCCCATTGCTGCAGGGTCAGGAAGGATTGTAGCTCTGCTAAACAAACACTTCATCATCCTGTCCTGCAGCCAGGGGTACAGAACACATTGTTCATGGTTTATACCATTGTAAACTTTTACAGGGTAGGCGAGAGGAACATTTCCAGTAAAATATTGAAATGCTTTCTTTTACTCTTGGCCAGCTCTTGAGAAGGGCTTGGAGTGCTTCATAGTTGCTGATTTATTGGTGGTATAATTTTTGTTCTCTCCCTCGCAATACGATTTAGCAACTTGCTCGGCAAACTTCAGTTGGCTCGGCAGGTTTCTGGACTCAGGTTTTTTGAGCAGGGGAGGAAAGGCAGCCGGGGATCCTGGTGCCGGGGAATGGAGAGGCCACAAACTGTGGCCACGAGCATAAATGGCTTTAAATGGGGGCTAGGCAAATGAATGCTCCATCAGTGGCTCTTGGCCATGGTGAGTAAAGGGAAGCTCCATATTCAGAGGCAACAAACTCCTGAAAACTCCTTAGGCAGCACCAGGGAAAGGCCTGAGCTTCTTAGTCCTGTTAGTTGCCCTCGAAGGCAAACCGATGGCCATTGTCTGAAACAAGACTTGATAAACCACTACTCCTCCAATATCAGACCAGGTGCTCAAGAGCAGCAGCAGCAGAAAACCATTGCTTTCACCTCCTGCATGTGAGCTCCCAAAGGCACCTGGTGGGCCACTGCGAGTAGCAGAGTGCTGGATTAGATAGACTCTGGTCTGTTCCAGCAGGCTAGTTCTTATGTTCTTATGTTCTTATCATGTGGAGGAGTGGGGAATCGACCCTGGTTCTTCAGATTCTGCTACTCTTAATCACTATCCCTTGCTGGCTTTGGAATAGATTTGGTTATTATGTGTAGACATGGAGGAATAAAATTAGAATTCTGTGCTGGAAAAGCTTGATTTTGTGATGCAAATACAACCTGAAAATTTGGAAACAGGCCAGTCTTTGGGCCTGCTGAGGAAAGTGGCCTTCAAAAAAGACAAGGGCAGCCTCCAAGTGAGAATCTTTACTTATTTTCAAATGTTTATGCCTCACTGTGCCTCTCTTTCAAAGCCCTTGAGGCGGCATTCAAACAACAACTTAAGAACCACATGGATAAGATACGATTGCCCTTTAGGCACCAAGCTGAAATATTCTCCCCACACCCCAAGGCTTTTAACGGAGGGATTTTATCTCTTTTAGCTGTGGTGGGTTTTATTAAACAGCTTCTGGATTGAGGACTGTTTCATCAATATTATTTTAGATTGCTCAGTGTTTGTTTTCAACTCTTTTTATGCCTGAGCTGGGTTTTTAATGGCTTTGTTTGTTTTATAATGGTTGTGTTTTAATGTTCGTTTTGTTTAGCTGTACTGTTTTAGTCTTAAGCCTAAACCTTGAGCAAGTCTTCAAAGAGGCGGCATAATAAATTTTCCAAACAAATAAGTCATTTTTAACCTATATGTATTTATTAAAAGTATTTATGTCCCAGCTTCCTATCCTAACAGAAACTACTTTTAAGCAGCAGGCTTAAGCTTTGCTGTTTCCCTGCATCTGTCTTACTAATACAATCGGGTTGGGGGGCGTGGCTCCTTGGTAGAGCATTTGCTTTGCTTGCAAAAGGTCCCAGGTTCAGTCCCTGCCATCTCCAATTAAAAGGAGCAGATGATACAAAAGACATCCGTCTGAGGTCTAAAGAGAGACCACCATTCAGAGTAGACTGTGCCGACCTAGATGGCCCAGTGGTTTGACTTAACTTAAGGCAATTTGGCATGTTCATTTTTATCTCCCTTCCCCTTCCACATGATATTTGTGAATCTCAGTTCCCCATTTTATCCTTATACCAACTCTTTGAGGCAGGTAGGGTAGGTTGACACCGTGTGACTAGCTCAAGGATATCCAGTGAGATTCCTAGCAGTTTGAGGGTTCGAACCAAGGCGTTGCCCTGATCTTAGTTTTAACCGCACTGACTCTCAGCACTGGCTTTTGATTTGGCCATAAGGTTGGAGAACCCATCAGGTGGAAATGAAGGTTCAGGACATCCCAGCCCAACTCCTTCACATTGCTGGCTGCTGGGCTCCTTCGCTTAACCTTGGCCTCCCATTGTCATCAGCTCTGGTATTGAGAGCTCTTTTTAAGCCACAGTTTCATTCCTCCATCAGCCCCAGTTTCAGAGAGAGACCCAATGACTGCATGCTCTAGCTATGTGTTTCCAAAAGGGAAGCTGACACCCCTTGCTTCTGTGCGCTCTCTCCTTTTGTACTGTCTGGTTCAAAATTGCTTAGGTCTGGTGGGGCTGGTTTTGCTTTGGAAGTCCAGGTCCTGGTTCATGCGGGTTAGCTTTCTTTTTACATTCGCCACCGAACTATTTTCTGTTGACCTAAAAATAGCCCTTTCTCAAGCACCCCAAATGCAGCTTACTGTGTTTTAGCTTGTTGACTGTTCCTGGATATGCATCATTGCAAAACATTTGAGTGTGAAACAGTGGAGAGGAGTGGTTTTGGCATTTTAAACCAAGGCACAATAAAGACTCTTCCAACATCTCTGTGTTCCCCCCATATACAACAGGTGGCTAGAGGTGCAAGTCGATTATCTGACTTGCACTCATCGCTGGGTTCAGTACCTCCAGTTGCTTCAGGAGTCGATATGGCCTGGTGGAGTCCTGCCGGGGGCGCCCAAGCCGCTCAGGACGGAAGAGCAGAAGGCAGAGGCGAAAGAGCAGACCTTGAAGATTCTCATGGGGATCTTGCCTGGTGAGTTGCCCGCCATGTGCAACCAGAGCACAGTGAACGCTTTATCAGCAGCTATCTGTATGTTTCCAAGGTTGCTTATCGGTGAGGCCTGGCCCTAGGAACTTGTTTGTTTTAACAAAATGAGCTATTCAGACACAGCATTTGTAAACCATGCTTTGTGACTAATATGGATGGATGTTCAAAAACTCTGTAAGCATAGTTTAAGCTGTAAGCTGTGAGTTTAAAGATATTGCAACAGGCTTTTCATTATTACAGGGTGGTAGGGTGGTGGAGATGCCCTGTTCGCCTCAACCAGAATCTTTTTCTAGAGGCAGGATTTGGAAAAGCAGGATGATTGGTTTATTTTAAGACTGAACTAAAAATCTATATTCTAAAGGTATGTTCAATCAAGAGTTATTTCACATTAGGTGGTATTTATCTAGTCGCCAAATGCTTTCTTGATATCCAGTGTGAAATTCCTGCAGGTAGTCGAAATGCTACTTGAGTCATGTCTCATCCTTGGAATTCAACCAATCTCTGATTTTCACAGAAATAATTCTAGAAATCCTTGGAACTGGTAAATGTCAAGAAAGCTGGAGCCTGGTGTTAGAGTCCATGCAACATCCCATCATAAACAGGTAAGTATGATGAACTTGCATTGGGAGCCAGTATGGTGTAGTGGTTAAGAGCAGGTGAATTCTAATTTGGAGAATCAGGTTTGATTCCCCACTCCTTCACCTGAGTGGCAGAGGCTTATCTGGTGAACCAGATGTGTTTCTGCATTCCTATATTCCTGCTGGGAGACCTTGGGCTAGTCACAGTTCTTCAGAACTCTCTCAGCCCCACCTACCTCACAAGGTGTCTGTTGTGGGGAGAGGAAGGGAAAGGAGCTTGTAAGCCACCTTGAGTCTCCTTACAGGAGAGAAGGGTGGGTTATAAATCTAAACTACTACTACTACTACTACTCTTCCTCCTCTTCCTCCTCCTCCTCCTCCTCCTCCTCCTCCTCCTCCTCCTCCTCCTCCTCCTCTTCTTCTTCTTCTTCTTCACAGACTGATAAAGAAATATGTGTAATGAATGGTTTTAGAAAGTTCCTTTAGGTGGAATTCTGTAGGACTTGGGAGATTCATTGGAATTTAGTGTTTTAGCAATGGAATGAGAAATGTATCATGGTCTTCATTGTGTATTGAATGGTAAAGGGTTACCATTCAATAAACACCCTGTGCCCACCCCACCTTCTCAGCTGAAGCAAATGTACTGTGCATTTGTACATCTGGAGGCCTAGAGCTCAGTAGGATAGTATGCAGAAGACACAATATCCCAGTCCTTGCATAAACACTTCAAAGATCTCAGAGGGTAAGCATCAGGGAAGACCGTTCTGCTTGAGACCTGGGAGAGCTGCTGCCATTCAGAGTTGATAGTACTGAGACCCCTTCCACACATGCAGAATAATGCACTTTCGATCCACTGTCAGAATTGTTTGAAAGTGGATTCTGCTATTCCACACAGTAAAATTCAGCTTCAAACAGTAGTGAGAGTGGATTGAAAGTGCATTATTCTGCATGTGCGGAAGGGGCCAGAGCTAGGTTAAACAGTAGGCTGAAGCTGTTTCCAGTGGTCACTTCCAAGGACAATGCCCCTCAAACTTTCCTGTACTATTCTCTTTCTTGTTTTCAGGCACATGGTCTACTGTCTCTCGGACATCCTGCTGGAGTTTTTGATCCCTGAGCTCCAAGCTGATAACCCCCAACCCATGCCAGTAGCTTCTTCGGCCTGTGGAGCAGTTGAGAGAGCTAGCTTTTCATCACACTAACTTGGACTAGTACCGTCAACAGCCAAGGAGATGAGAATCCAAAAGCATTGATTCTTTGATGTTACATATCCACTGTGTTGAGCCAAGGGCTGTTGGAGAAAGCCCCATGAGACGGAACTACTTCCAGCAGTTGCTGGATCCTCCTGTGGTCCAAAGGTTTTGTCTTGTACTGTAAAAGAGTCTCCATTCCATAACTCAGGTGTAGTTCTCTGTAGGAAAATCCCTCCTCTTTGAAGAATAGGACAAGATCTCATTGACATTCCTGGATAGGTGTAATATGACATCTTGCATATCTTTTCCAGCTGTGGTTTGCTTTGATTCAGCGCACATGTAGATGGGCATTCCTTGTCATGATCTCTGTTGACATATATTCATAATTAAAAGGCAACCTTCCCCGTTCAGTAAATAAACTTGTTTTCCCTCATTTGGTGCTTTTCATAAATGCCCTTGATATTCACATTGTCTCGTCCAGCACAGAACTCCAGTCAGGTTCAATTACCTTGAGCAATGAGTATCTGCAAGAACGTGCGGAGCATGGGAAGAGTTCCAAATACCAGTTAAACCCAATAATCAGACCATTAAAAGCTATGGTATATTTGGGATGGTTTCTCATATTGGTATTGCTGGAAAGCTAGAGTCAAACCAGCCCCAGTTGCCTCTTAAATTTGTTCTCAACTGCGAACTGTTATCTATTATGACTTAGTGAGCCATCATTAAAGAGACTATGGATGCCACCACCAAAAAGGCCCCACACTAGTGGTTCAAGCATAGAGCATTACTAAACAATCTAAGAGGCCAGTGAGATTGGTTTGGGGGAAAGTTCCCTAAGGTGCACCTTGCTCAGGCTTTCCTGTGTTCAAAAGTAATAACCAACCCTTTGCATTGGGGTTGACATCTGCCAGGCAACTATTGTGGGTATGCCAAGATTAAAAAAAAATCACATGCTCTTTTCTGCCTGGTTATGGACAGGAGGTCAGAGTTGGGCACCAATAGATGCTATCAAATCCTTTCCAAAAGCAAACCCAAGAAACCAAGCTAGGTCAATAAACCAAACTAGGGCCAGATTCCAAGCACCAAAGAGAAAGGAACAGCGAGCTCAGTAGCGCAGCTCAAAGAGGAATGTGTTGAAAAGGTGGGTAATAGTTCAAGCCCCAAATTAAAACAATATTAATTTAAAATGAAGATGAAACCCTATACAGCAAAGTGCTTGGGTCATATATTATTCAAGATTAGACATGCCCCAGAAAGATCCCAGATGCTGTCGGAAATCCATTACATACGACTAAAACGAACATTTGCGCAACACATGATGCGATGGTCGCTACGAGAGCCAAGTTCCCTTCCATAATATCCACCCCAGGCTAGACTGGGCCATTTCCAGTATCAACAGTTTTCAGATTAAGCACTTATCCACACACAGCGTATGGCGTAATTAATACCAGATCAAACTGGGAACTCAAGCCTTGGCACCACTGCCATGTCTGAAAGGGTCTATCTGGTGGATTAGGGGGTAGGTCTAATGAGATTTCCCAACACGTTAAGACCTGGAGACCTGGCCTTGGTAGGATATGCTATATCTGTAGGTGGCAAAAACATCAGAAAATATATAATTGCATCTGCGTCTGGCCTTTTTTAGGGGGATTTTCGCCATCCATCTCAGCTGACTTATGGGAAACCTCGTAGGGTTTTCGAGGCAGGAGACATTCAGAGGTGGTTTGCCATTGCCTGCTTCTGCATCATGCCCCTGGCACTCCTTGGAGGTCTCCCATGCAAATACTGGCCAGGGTGGACCCTGCTTAACTTCTCAGATCAACGCAAGCCTAAGAAAAGTTATCCATCAATGTCAGTGGGCTTAGAATGGTTTTATATCTGCATAGGGTTGCACTGTAAAACTCCTGCCATATTGTAATTCAGGTAGTTAGAATACAGACTTGGCTGATCATCTTGGAAGAGGCCATATGTTGAACCTATGCAATGAGTGAGCAGGATTATATCCGCCCATCCCTTCAATGGACACGACAGCATCAGATATGACCTTTGTAGATGTGATGTTCCCTTTTGCTTGCAAATTGGGAACAGTTGAGTCATTCAGCTTCCTGCTCTTAGGTTCACACAGCAGAGATGGGTATGTTCAAAACAATACCGGTACCCAAGATATTGTAGGGCGATCCCTTACATGGGAGGGTAATAGACTGGATAAATTAAGTCTATAATAGGCATGCTTAGGGCAAATGCATAAAATATGTTCTATAGTTTCAGTAGCATTAAAACAGTAAGAACACATCCGTTCATGGAGGGGGGGCTGGTATCCTTAAAGGGAATTATCAACCAATCACTAAAAGCAAGTAGCACAAAGAGGTCTGGCTGATTAAAAAAAGGTTTCTGAAAGGCAGGTGACCATTGAAATGGCTTGGGGTGTCATGGCCCTCAGGCGTTGTCATCTGTATAGCTTCAGCAATTAAAGTTGGGGGTCTTTTGAAGGCAGCTGTTTGAAGACTCCTTTCCTGTTTCTCCAAGCCTTTTCCATTCTCTTCCTCTCGTTTTCACAAAACCAGGCAAAAGAGCGATCGAGTATCACTCGACCCTTCCTATTCCCAAACCTCTTTTCAGTTTGAGAGAGCAGGGAGGTACCGAATGGCCATTCTGAAAGGAAAACAGAAGTGGAAGAAGATCAAAGCACATAAAAGTTCTGGATTTAAAAAAAAGACCTAGCAAAGCAGACCAATTGTCACTCAAGTACCAAGTCTCTCATAGAACCTTCCCAGTAATGGGCCTCCCCCTCGACCGTACTTATTTTCCTTTAAAATCAACAAAGGTCTGAAAAGTGGGCTATCTTGACTGAAGATGGCGGAAGGGCGGGTGCTTGTCTGTGTGTGTCTTTAGCGCAAAGAAGGTTACAGCTATTTGCTTACCAAGGCGGCCTTTCTGTGCAGCCACTTCACATTTCAAACCAGATGTGACGGAGCTCTTGAAATCTCAGTGCTCTTTATTCCTGAGCTTTTAATTTCCCCCCATTCTCTTCCGCTGGAGTCTCTGTTCCCTCCACGGCCCATTCGTTCCCCTTTCTTTTTCTCCGCCTCTTCATTTTTTTTTATTTGGATCTGTGAGAAAGGCAATTTAATCCCCTTGTACTGCCGATTAAGTCTATTATAGCTGCCCCAGCCCTGACATTTTCTCAGAGAAGTGCACAGCTGGGACCTTGCAAGAGCTTGCCAGTATCTCCACTTCGGAGTTTTTATTTGTTGAAGGCAAAACATCCAGATGTGACCTTTCCCTCGAGCATGTAGGATCACACCTATAGGCAAAGGCTCAAATAATGCCGACTGTTAAGAGCCGTGCAAAAATCAACAAGACAAAGGAGGGGAACTCGCGGGGAAGAAAAGAGACCAAAGCAAGTTATTAAAACCTGGATCTCCAGTTCCAAATCTCTGAAGCATGGACTCAGTGGGTGCTTGACAGTGGATGGGGATTTTGTATCTGTAAGGCCAGAGTCAATTTCTCAGTGCAGATCTGGATTCACTGTCTTGGTCTGGTCTTTCTGGAAGGCTAAAATCTTCCACACTTACATATCACCATTCTTGGAGCCTTGGCCTCCTCCGTCCGTCTTCAGAGTTAGGAGGACCATATGCCGGTTGCTTTTCCTGCTTGATTCTCTGCACGGGGAAGTGTTGAGATTTGGCAAATGTCTGTCACACAATTGACTTAGGAAAGAGTTAACTGTCAGCATGCTAAATAGATGCTGAGGTCACTGCTTATCGAGAGGGTCAATGGGTTAGTCATTGGTAAGTGTAGTCGGACATAGCATGGAAACAATATGTATCTGGCATGTCGTACCTGCTGTCCTTCCTGCTTCCTAGATGGCCAGCACTTCTGGGAGTGTTTGCACAGCAAATCCGCTGATTCTCAATTCAGAATTGCACACAGGAAGCTGCCTTCCCTTAAGGTCAGTATTGTCCACTCAGACCAGCAACCACTATCCAGAGTCTCAGGTAGAGTTTTTTTGGATCACTTAATGCATGGTCCTTTTAACTGGAGATGCCAGGGATTGAACCTGAGACCTCCTGAATGCAAAGCAGATGCTGTTCCACTGAGCCACAGCCCTTCCCTTGAGCTGTTTGTTCCTCCACACTACTGCCCAAACCTGGAGACTGGTTTCAGAAAGACTGAAAACATTCCAATTGTCCCTATTTATTAGAGTCAGGCCCTTACCTGTCTCAGGTAAATAACCTGTTGTTCAAAATTTTATCTTGGCAAGATGGCTTCTGGGATGCTATTAGTATGACTCTCTAGAGTTCTCCAGAGCTTGTTTATTTAGGCAATTTGTTTGTGGCTTGTCCACTTTAAGAAGCATTCGGTTGCCTTCCCTAAAAGGAAATTCTCTGATAGGAATAGATGTATCTTGTTTCTAAAAACACATGCAGGAATATAAATGCATGCAGATGAACTATAAAACACCATGCAATACACTCTTTACCAAGGGCTACCAACCTCTGGGTGAGGCCTGGAGTTCTCCTGGAATGGCAGTTGATCACCAGATTATAGAGATCTGTTCTCCTGACCCCAGAGCATAGTCTAGTGTCCCGTGAAGCCAGTATGTTGTTGAAGTTTTGGTTGGAGTCTGAGTGGGATGCCTATGCTCCCTTGAGTATCATGGAAGAAGAGGAGTTTTGGATTTACACCCCACCTTTCTCTCCTGTAAGGAGAGTGGCTTACAAACTCCTTTCCCTTCCTCTCCCCACAACAGATACCTTATGAGGTAGGTGTGACTGAGAGGGTTCCGAAGAACTTTGACTAGCCCAAGGTCACCCAGCAGGAATGCAGGAGTGCGGAAACACATCTGGTTCACCAGATAAGCCTCTGCCACTCAGGTGGAGGAGTGGAGAATGAAACCCTGTTCTCAAGATTAGAATCCACCTACTCTTAACCTTTCACTCTGGCTTAATCTGTAGCAGGAAAGCCACATTACTTTATCAAGAATATCTTTAAAGAAAAGAGCAAAGATCTCCTTGGCTTTTAAATTAATGGAGGACAGGCTAGTGGAAAGTCGCTAGGCTGCAAGGCTAAGAGTACTTTCCTGAGATTAAATCCCACTGGACAGCATGGGACTTAAATCTCAGTATACATGCCAAGGTGGCAGTGGTGGTTGTTAAAAGTCTCAGCAAACTTTCTTAGGATTGCTCAGTGAACAAAGAGGAATGAATAATAAGGGAGAGGAGGGGTGGGTCTCCAGTAGGGAGCCTTATTATGAAAGCAGGCATTAAAAGTATGTTCCATTTTGCACCTGCAAAATATTGAAGGGCGGGACGCTTTGTTGAAGCTACCACAGGTCCAGTGCATTTGGTTATCCATGACCTGGTAAAATAGGTTTCACCTAATTGAGACCATCTGTGTCAGCTCAGACGGACAGCAATTTTCCACCGCCATTAGCCGATCCCAGGATGCATTTTATTTTGATTGTTTTATTTTCAATATTTGCATAGCTGGACTGGTTAAAATAATTCCTTCGCCAAAACAATGATTCTGCCAGGCTTTGACACAGTCCAATCCTGAGGGGAAGCAAAGAATTCTTCTGTCCTGTAGATGCTTGAAACGATATCCCATGGGACACAGTGAGACTTACTTCTGGGTAAACGTAAGATTGGACAGCTAGCATATTTTGAATAACAGTTTTCCTGGAAGGGGGCTAGTGCTCACTCTTCACATCAGGTGCCAGTTTCCAAACCTGATATCTCCAGCCGAACAGAGGCAAGGTGAAAAGCTTAACTAAACAATTTTAAGCATGTTTCTCAACCTGTAATTTCAGCGATGGGCTGCATTGTGCTGAAGAATGACCCGCCCCTTCAGCGCCCCTGGTTTTCAGATCATTTTAGTGACTGTGAAGTGCTGCCGTGCCAAATTTATAGGAATCTTTTCAGTCCCTTGGCAAAGGAAACAGAGGTCCTGTGATTATTGATTCTGCAGCCAGCGGGGAGCGTTTCTTTCTCATTGTGTGGGCCTAAATTATTGCCTCCCTCCCTTCTTCCTTCCCTGCAATCTTCTCCTCGTGTTCCCATTACAAGGGAGGATATTTATAATGAAAAATGAGTCGGGAACAAAAGCCGGAGCAGGCTCTCCAGTAGGGATATTAGATGCATTAGGCTCCCACCTCCGTTAGGTCTGATGTCCACTGTGAGAAAAAAGGTGGATATAGAGACAGTAGAGAGAGACTCCTTATTAACCTTAATCTGAAGAAAAGCGGCCATTGAAACCGCACTGAGGCCCAGTTTCATAGATACAGCAGGTATTCTTCAAGCTTGTGCCCGAATGAAGGGCCCGTCTCCCCAGCAACCGGTTTGGCCATGTCTCTAATGTGTTTTGAAGCTCACTGTCTAATCTGAAGTAAAAATGTCACCACAAGTAGCCCTGGGGCTGGCAGCTTCCAGCTAGGGCCCATCTAGGAAGGCACATATCCAACTCACACCTTCTCGTTGCTGGGGTGAAAAGGCCTCTTTATTCTCCACAGGAAGAGCTCGATGAAATTGGAGCTCAATGGTCATTTGAAGGGGCTCTTTATTATGTCTTTAGCTGTAATCTTGAAGTAGGAGGGAGCAATAAGCCCGGAGAAATTGGGGGAAAGCCCTTCTCAGTGGGGAAAGGCCTGAGTCAATGGTGTGTGAAAAGAGAAGCCAGCAAAGAGGATTAGAAATGTCAGCATCATGGGAAATACTTGATATTTAATAGTGTCGATTGATTAGTGCAGGTCACTGACATTCTCCTCTAGGTGATACGACACTTTGAGGGGCAATATTACTGGGCCTTATTATAACACGTGGATCCTACTCCCTCAGGATGCAATCAAAAATATATCATTAAATACTATCACCACCAACCTCCAGGTGGGGCTGGATGGGATTGCCAGGACAAGTGGGGCAACCACCAGGAGGACTGCAGTGGTGAAATGGGATGAGTAATATTGGCTACATTGCAATGTCCCTTCTTGAGGAAACCCAGAAGTAAGGTAGGGTCACTCTAGGAATCACCAGCAATTGTAACCATAGAGTTTCTGGCAATTCCTAGAACTACTCTGTGTCACTTCCATGTTTTCTGCTCCCCTTGTTTTATCATCACAATAACCCTGTAAGGTAGGTTAGTAAAGGTTACTGGACAAAGGTCTATCAAAGAGCTGCTTCGTGTTGATGTGTTTGGGGTTGTGTAGGGATGGGTGGAGGAAGGGGGAAGTGAGGATGATGTATGAGTCTGAAATTGTATGAGTATGATGTATTGTATGAAATTGTATGAGTATGATGTATGAGTCTGAAATTGTGTGCATCGAGGAATGCTGCTGTAAATTTTGTTGTGCGTGCTCAATGACAATAAAAATGCTTATGCTTATGCTTTGGCAATATGGAAGTCTGAACCCAATTCTAAGCACTGCACTGCACTGCCTCTTGAATGAGAAGTTCTTCCTTCTAAGGGGTCTCCAGGAAAATATCTAATTCCTGGTGGGAGTAGATAGTCCAAGTATTTCTAATCAGTAGGAGGGCTTCTAGTGGCACACGGGCCTTGGCTGATGTTTAACCATGCCAACCTCTTGATGCCAGCCCCGACCGTGATCTGCTGTGTCTCTGAGCTAAGATGGACATGTTCTTCAAAACTTGAGTAGGTCATCTCAACTCTCCTGTCATGTTTACTGAAATGGTCGCTCTACTTTTAAGGGCCATTTGAAATGAACTGGTTTCCTAAGAACAGTATACTTATAAGACAGTTTAAAACATGTTTCTAAATTCGGCTTCAAAAAATTCGGCTTCAAAAAATTGTTCTTTTTCATTATTTAAGAAAAACCCTGAGAAAACCATTGCTGCTGAAAATGAACTGAGTTGAACTGACACTGGTCCGGGGCGTAGCCATTTTAGCCTGTTGCAGTAACCAGCCTTGTGACATCTTAAAGAGTAACAGATTTATTGTGGCAATAGCTTTCACAGGCTGGAGCTCACATCATCCATGCATGAAATGTTCTCCTCAGCTGGCAGCTAGACAGACACGTAACATGGGTAGAGAGGGAGAAAACTGTAAACAATGTGGCCCAAAGATCATAAAATAGTAAGAGGCAGCAGTCGGTATGAAAGATGGCTGTAAGCTTATTCCTAAACCACTTCACAACTTTGACCAGCGTTTTTATCCTTGGAATCATTTTATAAGAATGTTTCTGTAACCCATTGTGGGAAAGGTAGCAATTCCACAAGAACTAAAATACTGCAGACTATCAAGAGGGGAATGAGAGGCCCAGTTATGGAAACAGCACTTGCAGAACATACAAATGGAACAGAAAAATGCTTTCTGTCCACCCCCAATCCCCAGGAATTTCCTGGCCTGGAGTTGGCAACCCTGCATTGTGATCACTTTTTCAAATTATTGCAGGGAGCTGAACAACTCAAATTTTCAAATAATCAAAGTAGCATCAAACCAAAGTGAAATTTTTAAGGCCATAAAGAGTAGACAAGCCAAAGCCTCGCCGTGTTGGCCCTCTGCCCAGTACTGGTATTCAAGGGTTACTACCTTGGCATTCAGTCATCATGATTAATAGTTGAACCTTTTGAGTGGCATAACTCCAGGAGTCCTAGATTGGTGTTCCTGGCTCCAAGGGCCAGGTGGAAGGTGACTAAGGGTAGCTCCATCCACGGGAACACACCTGAAATGGTCCCGGCCATGCCAGCATCCTCTTGGATGCCAATGCAGGTCTGAGGGCCAGCCTTTCTTCCAGGCTGGGTGCCTCCGAGGTCCATCTAGGATTTAAAGAGGCTTGAGTGAAGATAATCTAAAAAGAAATCAAACAGAAATAATCTCTCCATCCATTCACTCTTATTAGCGACTCTTAGGATGAACCACAAGAGGATGCTATTTGCCCCCATATCTAAAATGCCACGGGAAGATGTTACGGGTGTAAGGGTGGTATAACGCCATTTTTGGCTATGGGTTTTTTGAAGTGGCTGGGGTTTTCCAGAGCCCTGCTGCCTCACCGCATCACCTGGAAGCCTTGCCCCAGCTGCCGTTTTGTGGTGGTACGTCACTGGGAGCATAGCCCACTTTGTCAGAGAACAAGGTGGATCCAACCATCCTCTAAAATGCCTTCCTCCAGCCTCAGCAGAATTTCTCCAATTTAAGTGGCATCTTTCTCTTACAGAAGAGCCATTTATGTTGAAGGAAGCCTGCTTTGGCTGGAAGAAAGCGTCAAACTTTTGTCACTGCAAAGGTAAGATAGCAGTAGGATCTAGCCCAGTGTCCAGAGAGTATGCAGCATCTGTGGAGGAAAGGGGGGGGAGCAAATTCATTTGCAGCTCTGACTCACATTTTGTGTGTATGTGTGTCACGAAATCGCAGCAGACTTATGGCGACTCCCCCATGGGGTTTTCAAGGCAAGAGAGGTTCAGAGGTGGTTTGCCATTGCTGCCTCTGCATGGGCTGAGAGAGTTTTGAGAGAACTGTGACGGGGCCAAGGTCACCTAGCAGGCTTCGTATGGAAGAGTGGGGAATCGAACCTGATTCTCCAGTTTAGCCTCTGCCACTTTTAACCACTACACCATGCTGACTCACACTGTAGCAGTATTAAATCTTGCTCTTCTAGGAAACAAACAGTTAAAGAGATCGACAAAGTCAAATTGCTCCTTAGGAGAAGGGTGGGCTAAAAATGTTTTTAAAAGATTAACATAATTAATATAATTAATATGGTTAATTAATATGATTAATATAATCAGTTGGATGAAAGGTCCATTTTCATATGTCGCTTGATCAATGAACAGGGCCCTAAACAGTCCTAGATCTCCAAGACAAAACATTCTTCAGTTCTTCATTTGCCATGCTAATTCATGCACGTGTTCTTGGCTGCAGAAATGCATTTCTGTTCCTCTCAAACTTGTTTTTAAAGAGCTGTGTAGAAAGATAATCAGAAAATAAACCAGATAGAAATATTATTAGCCATGCTCAGGATGGACCACAAGAGGGAGGTGTTTGCCTCCGTATCTAAAATTCCATGGGCAGATGTTACAGTCACGAGGTGGCGGTGTAGCCTCAGCCTTAGTAGCTGTCATAGTATGCATTAGAAAAACACTATAAGGTTGATGGTCCTAAAAGAGATAAAGGAGATATCTGCTTTTCAGAGCCTTGTAAGGCAAACTAAGGAAAATCAACCAATACTGCAAGTACCCAGTCTCAGTCCAAAGCAAAGCCCTAAACAAAATCTAAGTACTACTTTTAATTAAGACAAAACCAAATAAAACAAAATAAATTGCAAGATTCTGTGTTCTCCATGATTCTTCATTAAGCGAATGGTTTTTTTAAAAAAAATTAGGAGAGAGAAAATGAGATGTATCAGGCCCTCCTGTTAAGGCCTTCTGTTAACCTGTGTAAATTTTAAGCTTGCCAACCTCCAGATTGTGCTTGGAGATCTCCCAGAAAACAGATCTCCAGACAACACAGATTCATTCATTCATTCATTCATTCATTCATTCATTCATTCATTCATTTGTGTCTACATTTCTCCCCGCCTTGTCCTGTTGTTCATTTTTTGTATTTTTCCTTCCTTCCTTCCTTCCTTCCTTCCTTCCTTCCTTCCTTCCTTCCTTCCTTCCTTCCTTCCTTCCTTCCTTCCTTCCTTCCTTCCTTCCTTCCTTCCTTCCCTCCTTCCTTCCTTCCTTCCTTCCTTCCTTCTTCCTTCCTTCCTTCCTTCCTTCCTTCCTTCCTTCCTTCCTTCCTTCCTTCCTTCCTTCCTTCCTTCCTTCCTTCCTTCCTTCCTTCCTTCCTTCCTTCCTTCCTTCCTTCCTTCCTTCCTCTCTCTCAGATGATCAAGCACAATTCAACACCAGCAATATTTCAGATTTGCACATTTGCTCAGAAATTCACAAAGGATGTTTAAAAGGCAAGGCCTTAATGACTTGGGATATTTCTACCCCCACTCTAAGAAAGTGTAGCCTGACAAACAGCTCAGGAGAATTGGAAATCTTCCACATTTTTCTGGTTTGGTGCTCAGATTCTGTAAACTGTACAGAAAATATTGAGGTTAGATTTTATTTATTACACTGTACAGTTTCATATTCCTGGAGAAATCTCCATGTATACAAAACGTAAGTGGTTGATTGATGGCAGAAAAATGATTTGTCAACTAGCAATTATTTGATCAGTTGTTTGCCCCAGTGGTTGTCAAATCATTAAAACATTTATCTCCCACCTTTCTCGCTGTCTGTGGATTGTCCATTTCTTAATCAGCCAACACTGGGGTGGATCAAACTGTCCTCCAAAAAGCCTTCCTCCAATTTAAGGAGGTTTTTTCCCCCAACGGAAGAGACTCACCTTCCAATAGTAGAGCCATTTAAGCATGGAGGACTTCAGACTTAAGCCAAGAGAAAAAGTGTGGTGTAAATATTTCAATTAATAAATAAATATACTTTCTTAGTGGCAAACTAGAATTGGGGCCCGTTCTTTTCAAGTCACATCTGACTTACTGCAACCGTAGGTAGGTTTTTCAAGGCAAAAAAAATGTTAAGAGGTGGTTTGCCATTGCTGCTCTCTGGCCCCTTCTGGACATGCAGAATAATGCACCTTCAATTCACTTTCAATGCCCTTTGCAGCTGGATTTTACTGCGCAGAATAGCAAAATCCACTTGCAAACAATTGTGAAAGTGGATTGAAAGTGCATTATCCTGCATGTGCGGAAGGGGCCCCGGAGAACTTTCATATCCCCATACAGTCAGCTCTACAGGAGTGGGGGCTAAAAAAATGGAAAAAGTCTCCTGTGTTTGTTACATGCTGGACAGAGTCAAAATCTCAGTGTCACACAGCGGGGTCCCACCTGATGCCTGCTGACCCATTTTGCGATGGCAAGTCATGATGCTGCTGAAAAACACTTGCTGCGTTCGGAAGACTTTGGGTTACCAACCGCCAGATGTGCCTGCAGACGTCTCAAAACCACAGTTCATCTTCAGACGGCAGGGGTCTGGTTGTCACAACCCTGACAGTCCTTGGAGATCTTCCATTCAAATACCTGCCAGGGTCACGCTGCTTCACTTCTAAGACCTGACAAGATCAAATTAGCCTGAACCCTCCAAGTCACGATACCTACCCTTTTTCAAATAATTGTTTGAAACTATAGTTGCAGTCAGTGTCGATAGAGGGCACCAGCAGCCAGCTCTAGGAATTACTAGAACTGGCTGTTACTAGTTAAGCCATGCAGTGCGTCTTAATAGATCTGCCTGATAGGAAGAGTAATATCCTCACACAATTCTTCAGGTATTGGCGTGCAAAAGGTAGTCTGTCAATCCAAACTAATCAATCCAAGCCTTGTGGACTTTTTCCATTTGACTGCAGTGTAAGTTTCGCACGGCCGCTGGAGTTCCTTTCCTCAGACACATGAATTGCAGTACGCACATGGTGCGTAATTTTGCAAGGCTAAACCCAGTACTGATCATATCAGTGAGGTAAGAAATTAAAATCATGCGGTCATTGACACTTAAACCAAGCATTGGTCTGTATCTTTCTGTCACCTTCATTCCATGTTGTCGTCAGGTAATTAGATGCACCCGAATAACCGGGGGCAGCCATTGCTGCCGGGGTGAGCAACGTAGCAAAATAAAGGGGCATGCATGGCTTGGCGGCATGCTGCAGAACTGGGTGCAATGATTGGCTCCCAGCCGTAAAGGCGGGAGGAGCCAGGATATATAAGGACGCCTCTCCCAGTCCGCTACGCTTCTTTCCTCGGCGGCGAGACTCCAGCAAAGACGTGGGTCTCCACCCCCCCCCCCTATGGTTTTTGGGGTTGGGGGGGTTGTGGTCCTTACTGTCGCAGTCCTGGCGGGTTTGCAACGGGTGTTGCACATCTGGGGAGAAAACGAGCCTTCCGGCTGGGTCTCCCAGGTTTGTGCCCTGTGGAAGGGCCGGGGGGTGGGGCGGGCAGGCCGGCAGGCCGGCAGGCCGGGCCACTGCCCGACACCCCAGGGAGTGGGGTTGGGTCGGGCCGATAGGCGGCCATGGGCTTAGCCGGTGCCCGTCTCCTCAGCAGGGGCGGGAAGGGTGAAGCCGGAGTGTTATCTCTGGGGCTTCCCTTCCCGTCAGTTTCCCAATGGAGATTGGGATGTGATGTGCGACCCGTTTGCCGCCCAGCTCTTTTGTACATAGTTCATGTTGATTATGTTATTGAATATTAATAAACTGGGCTGCAGCCCATTCCTTTCCAGCCTGTTGTTGTTGTGTGATTATTGAGCGAAGTAAAGTCTCACCATCTGCAGCAATTTGTTTTGCTGTGCTTGGAAGCATCACCTCAGTGTGTGTGGAAGTAAACACAGCATTTTAAACAACTTTTGTCTTTGCATGCATGTGAGTACGTATTGGCAAAAATGAAAATAAATTCATTGGCAAAAATGAAAATAAATCCCGGCAGTTTGGTTCATAGTTATACATCATTCACTTCTCCTTCAATAAGTTGTATTTGAATGCGTGAACTGCTTCAACTGGGAATTAATGCATTTGAGATGAGCTGACAGGTGACACAGCCAATTTGGCTTGGCCAGTCCTTGGCAAAAACATTTCAATGTCTTGGGAATCGGTCTTTGCTAATCCTGCTATCCCAAATCCTTCAACTGGAGAGGTTGGGGACTGAACCTGGGATCTTCTGTAACTAAAGCAGATGTTCATCCTGGAGCTATGGGCCTTGCATTAGACGTTTCAGTCATCCAGAGATGAAGATATATGTGCATGAACTCATTCATCAACTCTGTTCATTACCATTCTGACCACTGTAGGGCTGACTACTTCTTCGAAACTTGCATACCCCTTATCCAGACAGATGTTGGGTTTTTTAAAAGAAATACACGATCTGTTTCGCCTCTGTGAGATTAACATCACAGCAATTATCCATCAGAAAGTGTGCGGAAGCTACACCTGCCGCTGGCTGTTGACAGTTTCCCCGGATCAAGTCTTGTTCTCTCTTTCACAGTTAATCCAGCCTCCAGGGATGGGGTGCTCATTTCTGATGTCACCGCTAGACCTCACACATTGCCTGTTCTCAGTGGATTAGACTGAGTTGCACTGGCCTCATTGTAGATCGGGAATACACTCTTAAAGCATCGCTGTACCTACAGTACAAAGAAGAAGAAGAAGAAGAAGAAGAGGAAGAAGAAGAAGGAAGAAGGAAGAAGAAGAAGAAGAAGAAGAACAACAACAACAACAACAACAACAAACAACAACAACAACAACAACAACATCTGGTTCACCAGAGAAGCCTCTACCACTCAGATGGAGGAGTGGGGAATCACTCGGTTCTGCAGATTAGAATCCACCTGCAACCATACCCTCCCTTTGCCGTGACAGAGGATGGAGAACAAACTCTATGAGGAAAGACTGAGGGACTTGGGAATATTTAGTCTGGAGAAAAGGACCATAATTGCTCTCTTTAAGTATTTGAAGGGCTGTCACTTGGAGGCAGTCAGGGAGCTGTTCCTGTTGACAGCCAAGGATAGGACTCACAATAATGGAAATAAATTACAGGGAGAAAAGCTCTGACTGGATATTAGGGAAAATTTCACAGTGAGAGTTGTGCAACAGTGAAATCAGCTGCCTTAGATGGTGGCGATCTCCCCCTCAGAAATATCTTTTTCTCCCTCTCCCAAAATGTTAGAGCTCAAGGGCATCCAATGAAGTTGATGGGCAGTAGATTCAGGACGGACAAAAGGAGGAACGTCTTCTTGCAAGAAGTGATTAAATGGAGAATTCTCTGCCAGGGAACATAGTGATGACCATAGGCATAGACTGCTTTAAAAGTGGCTTAGACAGATTCATAGAGGACAGCTCTATGTATGGCTACTAGCCATACTGACTAAAGGGAATCTTCACTTTCAGAGGCAGTAAAATCTTCTGCACAGCTCTTCTGCACAACTACCAAAAGTACAGGAGACTGGCTTTCCTTTGCACCTGAACACTCAGGCCCTTTTCATGAATGCAGAATAATGCACTTTCAATCCACTTTCACAATTGTTTGCTATTTCGCACAGTAAAATCCAACTGCAAAGTGCTTTGAAAGTGGATTAAAAGAGAATTATTCTGCATATGCAGAAGGAGCCTGAGTACAGAAAGCTCCTATTTTCTATTTTGTCACATCAAATTGCATCCATTACATATATATAATTTTAGCTTTCTTTTTGCACCAATTGTCCCTAAACAGCATACAGTGAATGAGATACTGGCAACAAAAATGGGTGAAACGAATCAGTTCGCAGTGACAACCTATGAAAACAAAGGGAAACAAGAACTGGGCTTTTTATCTATCACTACCTCAACCCCCAAGGAACCAATTCATTGGTCCGATGGCTGCGTTTGCCCTGGACAAATGCCGGAGCTGGCTTCTCTTTGACTGAGGTTAGCCATTCCCTCTGTGGGCCTAGTTCTTTCTGTTGTTATGTCTGGAAGGCTTTGGATTTTGGCTTGGGGGTCCCAGGCTTTGGAAATGGAGAGGCTTTTATGGGAACACAAGTCCCCTTTTGACTCTGTTTCCTCTAAGCTTAAATTACCCTTTGAGTTGTTGCGGGCCTACAAAATTCTTTGGCTGGATATCTTTCAATGCCAGAAGAGATTAGCCCCATGATTAGTTACACACACCTCTCAGACTGGGCCTATTTTTTTCCCCATCAGATTTCAAATGTAGTTTTACATAAAATATGTAAAGGCTGTAATATATGAAGGCTGTTTTTTTTTGGAGGGGGTGGGCAGCGAACGAATATCTTGATAGAGTGTGTTTTGCTTCAGATTGTCTTTCTCGGGACGGAACCAGAACGGATGGCTCACTCCATTTTTACGCTCCGGGGCATCAGCTAATCTTTCCAGAAGTTCAGAAGGAATCTTATCCTTCCTCCAAAAGCATTTTCAGGTGTCGCTTTTCTGAAGTCTGCCCACCTGCTGGACAGATGGGAATCAGCCTAGAGTACTGAGTTTGCAGAAAAAGCTGTGTAACCAGTTGAGAGGCACTTTGCCAAGTCTACCACCAGGCCATGCTTTGCAGTCTTTCTGTCTTGGCCAGTGGAACAACGTGCCAGACTAAAGGTACTGGTCAGATCACCAGAAATTGATGGCCAGTTTGCATTTGTATTTGGGAAGGGGTCTTGACTCAGTAGCAGAGAATGGCCACATTTTAATCCCTGATACTCCTTACTGTAAATCTCTTGCAGCAGTGTTGGGAAATAACTTTTTGTGGGTTGGAGGGGGGGGACAAAGCAGGCAAAGCTGAGCTCAGCAGGCCAGTGATAAGTTTCAGTTGTAGTGTACAGTTTCAACTGTACCTATCACGGCCTATTATTTATTTGTTTGTTTAATTTGCAGTCCACCCTTCCCCTCACAGGTCATGGCGGCTTCTGACATACCGCATACAATGAAAACATAAGTTATATTCCAATTTTCAAAACTCAGATGGCGACTAAAATGTGTCATAGGTATAAAATTCGAAAACCAGAAGATTCGACAAACCAGAAAAGAGGAGGGGTAGGAGAAAGGAAGGTCATTCGAATGATGGAAACCGGAGCTTCCCCAACCATATGCCTGGTGGATCAGCTCTGTCTTAGAGACCCTAAGAAAGAATTTGCACATTTGCCCATTGGCAAAACTTCAAGCAGTTGTTGTGGCCCATTGGAGAAAAGTTCCAGACCAAACAACTGTAGTGTGATTCTTGTTACTGGATATGTAAAGGACTTGTCCCTTTCCCTTAGACACTACAAAAAGCCTCTAGTGAGGGCCAGGGGCCCTCTGGTCCTTTCCACTTCTGAAAACTGTCCAGCAGAGAAGCCTGAAGCCTCTCCCACCCTGTGCCATATTCTGGAACAGAATTGGATGAGTTCCCCAGGGCTAAGGTGACCAGATCGTCACCTTTGTGAACCGGGAACCATGAGCACGCGGCCACAGGAGCGCACGGCCTTCTGGGGCGCTCCCTTCCCACCCTGTCACAGGGTGGGAAACAGGAGCGCCCCAGAAGGCCATGCGCTCCTGCGGCCGCGTGTGGGAGACTGCCGCACTGCTTTGCGCCCCAGAAGGCAGTGCGGCAGCCTTCAAAAAACTGGGACACTTGAAAAAACCCGTGGGACACGGGACAAATTGTTTGAAGGCGGGACTGTCCTGCCAAAAGCGGGATGTCTGGTCAGCCTACCCAGGGCCCATGTGACTGGAAATCTAAGAGAACAGTGACTAGTCCAAGGTCACCCAGCAGACTTCATGTGTAGGAGTGTGGAAACAAAACGGGTTCACCAGATGAGAGTCCACCTCTCATATGGAGGAGCAGGGAAGTTAACCCTGTTCTTCAGATGAGAATCCACCGCTCTTAACCACTACACAATGCTGGCTGTTTTAAATAACTTATTAATTGGTTAATTAAAGTTAGGTCCTCAGGCCCAACCAGGAACTTAATAATTCACTCTTAGTTCTTAGCCAGCAGAATCCCTGCCTGATTTATGACATCGGCAACACATGCAGAGCAGTGGACCCGTTGGTTGTACAACTGTGTAGGTGACTAAAGAGCAGGGGCATAACGCCCAGGGGGACATATGAGGTCAAATGTCCCGGGCAATGGCCATTTAGTCACATGGGGAGGTTGAAAATACCACACACACACCTCTCCTTTCCCCCGGGTCCATACCCTGACTGCAAGACCTGGTACAAAAAAAGTTTGGTCGTGATGGGGCGAGGGCAGCTGCCCATACGGTGTGTGTGTGGAAAACTCAGATTTTGCACCAGGCTACATTTTCCCTAGATACGCCTCTGCTAAAGAGTCTCCTGATTTTTTCCAGCACGTGCCCAATCCCTCCTTCCACGCTCATCTCTTGCCATTCCTGGTCATCACAGCGCCAGCCAAAGATTTCTGTCCTGCTCTTTCCCTGACCCACTGTGTGATTACAAATGATCTCTGAAAGTCTCTAAAGCCTACAGCCTCAGGCAACTGTCCAGCTGCATTCTGAGAACTGCCTTTCTTCTCAAGTATCAGGTGTTGTTTGCAGAGGGACGTGGGGCTGCATGCGATGGATCTTCTGGCTTTGTCCTCTTAGACTTTGGCAGCTGCCCAAGAAGTAGGGGTATTTTTAGAACTCAGGACACTTGACTTAGAGACACTTGACAGCAGTCTCATTTCCTCCTTTATTTGGCTCTGGAGGTGGCACCTGAGGAGGGGGTTCTTTGTATTTCTCTGAGTGTTAGTTGATTAAGGTTATGGCTGCCAATAAACACTCTTGCATTTCCTCCCTCTGAGATGAACTGGGGTTCATTCTTCCCTGGAAGGGAGTCTAGTTTCTCTTACAATTTGGGGTTTCAGTCAGCTCCCCCCCTCTCTCTCTCACACACACACACACTGACCAGCTGTCCTTTTTCTTTGTTTGTACTGATATTTCTCAGTCCAAAGTTGCTCTTATTTTACAGCAAGGAAAACAACAACACAAGCTTTTAGTTCATTAGGCATATTATCATAGGGTTGCTAACCCTGTAGTCAGTGGTGGGATTCAAATAATTTAACAACGCTTCCGGTGGTGGGAGTCAAATAATTTAACAAGTGGTTGTTTACAAGCACCGGTTCTGCCAAAGTGGTGTGAACCTGCTGAATCTCATCACTGCCTGTAGCCTAAGGAGAGCAGAGTTTAGGGAAAGGAGGGAGCTCAGCAAGCTTGTGATGCCGTCAATCATTCCTCCTGAGTGGCCATTATCTCCTGGGTGCTTAACCTTTTCATCTGGAAAACAGTTGTAATTCTGGGAGAACTCCAGGAGCCACCTGGAATACGGCACCCCCAGATTGTTACCCCTTTAAAAAAACCTTTAAAAAGAAATTTGTGTTTATTTATGTTATTTATAGTCCGCCTTTTACAAGGAATCAAGGTGGATTACACATTGTGAGTCAGTATGATCAACAAAATGGGGCACTCAAAAACAAAAGTGTGAGGAGATTATGATTCTGGAATGACCAGAAAGAAACAGAAATGTAGCATAGCATGATACACTTAGCAGTGAAAAAAAATAAGTAGTAGGGTTTTATGATGTGATCCAGTAGGGAATTTAGTACTGGTTAGGAGTATGCCTGATCTCTCTCTAGCAGCCAAAATGCGGCTATCATACTTTGGTCACATTATGAGAAGACTTCAGGCTGTGCACCAGTCACTAAAATTCCCTGTAGCTTCATTTGAGGGATAGGATTATTGTTGCTCATAGGCCCTACTTGGGCATATAAATCCTCCAGAGAGCTTTGTACCCTGTAGGAGCAACATCTGCACTCCCCAAGAGCTCTCCAAGGTCCTGCACAGCTTGCTATCTTGAACTTATTACCTGGAACTACAGTCTGCATCCCACTGCTGGACTACTTTTCATTCAATATCAGTCCCCTCCAGATGAGGTTTGGTTTGGTGATCCATGAGATCACTGGAAGCATGGAATTGGAAATCTTCTGTATCACTTTTCCTCTTTTAATGCAAAAGTGAACATGGAAGAGCAGTGTTTGTTAGGCAAGTAAACATTCTGGGCAATGTAAGTTTTGCATACAATTTAAGCTAACCCTTTCCACACTATTTTGAACACATTTTTTCTGTGTCCATTTTATAATCCTAAATGTAACAACATTTGCAAAAAAAGGTGGTTTCTCAGAAAATGGCCCATCAGTGCATATGTGTGCATATGCAAAGCACCATCAAGTTGCAGCCAACTAATGGCAATCCAGTAGGATTTTCAAGGTCAGAGACTAGCAGAGGTGGTTCACTATTGTCTTTCTCTGCCTAGTGATCTTGAACTTTCTTGGTGGTCTCCTATCCAAGTACCAACAGGGGGCAATCCTGCTTAATTTCTGAGATCTGATGAAATCAGGCTGGCCTGGGCCATCAAGTAACACATGTAATTCTCTGACATATAATTCTCCAGTGATGGATGCTCTTGTTTCTCAAAGCGTGCCACTGGGCCGCATGCAGATTCCACAGCTCTTAGACTCTCATTCCACTCCACAATGAGCCCTATTTTATTCCCAGGCACTCCTAGAGAGGCAGCGTGGGACTGCATACAATTGCAGCTGTCCATTAATCTGAGTGTGGGGGTGGGGGGATGAGTCTAGGCTTCAGTGGTTTCATTTTCAAGCCACAAACCTCTGTGGGCTGGAGTTAGCTTTAAAAGTGTGACATGCACAGATGCTGGCATGAGAAGGCAATTCTAGTTTTCCTCTACTTTCTAAGGCTTCCATGCAATGCCAGATAGCATGCATTGTGTGTTGTCATTTTACCTTTCTCCAGGGGGACATATGGGGTCAAATGTCCCTGGGCTGTGGCCATTTAGTCACATGGGCAGCGGAAAATCAGCCCCCAAACCCCTCCTCCTTCCCCCCAGGTCTATTCACTGACTTCAAGATCTGGTGCAAAAAAAAATGTTGTTTGGTCATGATAGGGGAAGGTGGCCACCCACATGGGGGAGGTGGAAAACTCACATTTGCACCAGGTGCTACATTTTCCCTAGATATACCTTTGCCTTCTGTCTTGAGAGAAGAGAAGGTCCAAAGCAAATTCCGATCCATCCAGAAAAGCAGTCTTGCCCTCTTACTGAAACACAGATATATCGCTTGGTGGTTTGCATATTTGTTTTTTTTTCTTTACAAACAAAAATAGGCTTGCTACATTTGGGAGAATGAGCTATACATGGTCTTTTGAAAAAGAAGACTGAGAAGGTTCCAATTCACAACCCACATCTGCATTGCGAGACTCCTACACTTTGCCCCAATTATGAAACGATGGAAAAGTTTCCTTAGCCCTGTGGTCCCTTAAAATTTCACCCCGGGCCCAGTGGAAAACAGCCATGCAGCTGGCGAGGTTTAACAACAACCCACGTTTATTTGCTAGAACACATATTCCGGGCTAGAGTGTGAGATGTTTTTTTTTCAGAGTGCAGGTTATTAGCTAATCCGTTGGTTTCAATTTTACGGCCCCATTGTGAGTGATTTCCGATTTTGAAGGCTTCTTTAAAAGATCTCTAGTCAAACAGGCTTTTCAATTCAAGGAACTATGAGCGGGGAAGGAGTTCTGATGGGGTTATTTGTAGATGTAGGGGAAGTAAGGCAAAGAGAAAGTAGAAAGAGCAGGCATTATTATTTTTTTACGTTATCTGTAGCAGTGTGGCTGTTCTGTGGGAGGATAATTACTGGGTGGAAGAAAAACAAGGTTTGAATCCAGTAGCGCCTTTGAGACTGGCAAGATATCCAGGATAAAGATTCCAAGGGTATTGAAAGCTTATATCCTGGGAATATTGTTGGTAAATAAATGTTGTCTTTTAAATAATCCTACCATTCAGTATTCATCTATGTAGTCCTTTGACAACATCAATGGGCTGCTGATCTGCTTAGATCGACAGCATTCTTGAGCATGTGCCTTTTTGGAAGGTGTTCAAGTCAAGCTGAACAGACCTAGTGATGGCCTCTCATGTGATCACTGATGGTCACACCAGGCACGTTCAACCATTCCATGTTTTCACCAGGAAATGTATGGCTTCCCTAGTCCTTTGGTTCAAAACATATAGAGCCAACAATTAACAGATCCCATCAAATATTGAGATCTGTCTTCACAAGGGATATTCAGAATGGATGCAACCAAGTTCATGCAAAGGAACAGTGCCAAGCTACTGCAAGAATGAAAAATCACCTGCCATTATGTCCTCACTCCCTTCATTTGTCAAACCTTCCTCAAACCTGATTCTAAATGGCTTCGATCTGGCTGAATTTGATCTTGACGTTCCCAAGTAAACAAGTTGATCATGAACCTGATGAACGAGGCCTACCTGCTTCCTTGCAGTTGGAAGATCTGCTGCCCATACCCTGCATCTGTCAGCAGAGAAGAACTGAGTTAGTGAAGGGGAAAGGAACTTATCACAATGGCACTGTTTATAGAGCAGGACTTCTCCTGCCAAAATTTCCCTGATACAATCTCTATTGTAATCCAGATGACGAAAAAGGACATTTTCAATTCATGCTGCGTTTTGCTAAGTTTACTGTCTTGATTATTTTTGTGGCTCTCCCCTGCCTTTAGGTGACCCTTTTATCTTTTTCCATCGCTTTCTTGTAAAATGTGGCTGTTTTATTTTTCAGCTGGTGTTTCTGCCTCCCTCTCCTGCTATTTGCAATCTGTTTCCTTCTTTTTGATGTTTTTTTTAAAAATTTGACAGTGGTTTTTTGATCCATCTCAGATTTATTTGGAAAGGAGGAACACGATGGGCCATCGTTACTTTTAATGGGACCTAATGAAGAGTCAGTTTCACTCGATGGGGCCCATGAAGTTGCAAAGAAATCCGTGACTCCTGGAATAACCCTGGAATAACCAGCTCCTACCCTATTTAATTTTTGAGATTTGACTCCTTGACTTCTTGACAGCTTGCTTTTGATGGGGCGCACTTTTGAGTCAGACTTCATCTCAGAAGTATTAAATAAGATGTAAATGAGTTAATTCCCTCTTTTCAGTGGTTTTTCTGAGCTGACTGCTAAGGATTCCTTTTTCAATGGGTGTATCTAGGGTGGTGCAGCGGAGGACAGAATCCCCAGACACTGCTTGAGGGGGGCATTAGACAGCCCAGAGCTGCACCCCTCCTCTCCAATCCATTGATCCAAGTCCAAAAGGGGCAGCAGCAACCTGGGTCAGCCATGTTTGCCTGAAGTCCCCAAATAAGAGCAGATGAGGAGTGGCAGGAAAGTGTGTGGAGAGCCCAGCCCCAGGGACAAGCCCCCCAGAAAAGAGGTGCACATCAGCAGGGACTCTTAGCTGGCCAGTGCTCCATTGAGAGCGACCAAGGCTGCAGCCAAGAAGGCAGTGTTTCCCACATCCCCACTGGGTGATACACGGGCCTGGGTCGAGAGTCAGCCCTGAGGTTGATGACTGGCCAAGCTAACCTAGAAGTGGGGAGGTGTTCCCACTCCCAGGCCAAGCCTGTCTTCTAGTAGGTTGCTGCTGGGCTGGGCAAATCAGTGCTTTCCTGGGGAGGTGCGTCTGCCCCAAGCTGAGCACCATGACCAGCCTTCCCTGCTTTACCCGACCTAAAGCTGCCTGTATGTTCACCCTAGCAGGGACTGCCCTCACTTCCAGGGGAGTAGGAGCATTACATCCATTGGTTAGTAGATGAACAGTAGAGATGCAACCCAGCTGTCCAGAAAGCCCCTGTGCGTTCAGGCCTTCCTGTCATTTTCCAGCATGGGGGGTGGGGGGAGGAGGAAGGTAGACTGTGCCCCCAACATTCTAGCCTGCAATTCCCTCTCCTGCTGCCCCTCAGGCAAAACCTGCCTGCCCCTAGGTCTCTGGCTGCCAGCCTTCTAGCATCTCACACTCACTTCCTGCTCAGGATTCTGCGCAGAGTTGCCTGTGCTTGAAGGGGGCGAGGGGAGCCCAAGTGGTTCTGTAGCCAGACTGTTCTTAGCAAACCTGCTCCTTGGACCATTGCTCCCCATTGCTTCCCCCCCAAAATGCATCCAACTCTGCTCCTGCTTGCAGTGACAGAGATTCACCTGTGGGGAGTGAGAGGATCAGGAGCATCACTTTCCAACCAAAGACTCTCATCAGCCATGGGTTATTTGGGGGCAGGTGGGGAGGATGGATGAATGCTGAATACTCTCCCAGTTAAGATAGCCAGACCCATCCCCTGGGCATGTGTGGGGGATGATAGGGGTAGGGTTGCCAGCTCCAGGTTGAGAAACTCCTGGAGATCTGGGGATGGAGTCTGGGGAGGAAAGGGACCGCAGTGGGGCGCAATGCCATGGAGTCTACCCTCTAAGCCACAGGTGTCAAACTCGTGGCCCTCCAGATGTTATGGACTACAGTTCCCATCATCCCCTGCCAGCATGATGCTGGCAGAGGATGATGGGAAACTGTAGTCCACAACATCTGGAGGGCCATGAGTTTGACACCTATGCTCTAAGCCATCCATGTTCTTCAGGGGAACTGATCTCTGAGTCTGGAGATGAGCCATAGTTCTGGAGGATCCCAGGTCCCAACTGAAAGTTAGCATCCCTACACCCAACCTCAACACTTATAATTGCCTCCTTCCTTGGGGGAGTCACATCCTCAAGGCCCTTCTGCCCATTCGGTCCCCTGCAAGAAATAGAAGCGCCAAACAAAACAGCCATTTGGGGAGAGATTTGGGACAAGGGGGAGCGGTATCATCATGCCCTGGTGACTCAGGCCTGAACAGCTGCTCTCTGCAAAGAAAAAAAAGGCAGCCTTGGCCCGAAGCAGCTGCCTCGCACTTATCATGACCCAGATCACGGTTGGCCGGGCTGACGGCAAGTGTCCTGTGCCGCCAAATAAATACAGTGTGAGAAGAAGAACGAAGGTCAGCTCAGCTCAAATAAGAGTGGCTGCTTGGGCTTATTTCCTTTTTTACTGGTGTTGCATCATCTGGGTACTTCTTAGGACTGGGTTGTTTGTAACTAGCCCAAGGTCACTCACTTGCGCCCTTCTCACCCAGCAAACTTAGACCAGGTTGTCGCCTGGATAAATGAACCCAGCATAACCCTGGGCTGTCTCATGGACAGTCAGAACATCGACCAGGGCGCACGCCTTCGCACGGAGGAGCTTTTGTTTTTTAAAAACTTTTTAAAAACTTACCTCTCTCAATGTGCAGCTACGCAGGCAGGCACACATGCTCCCCCAGAGCCTTGCTGGAGCCAGCAGTGTCCGTGTGGCTCACCAGATGGAAGCCGGGTGAGACACACACAAAAAAGCACAGTTGCGTAAGGCACCTTGCAGCTGCGGCCATTTGCTCGGCTGCAAGGGGCATTAAACAAAAGAATTGCAGAAATTGCAATTCTTGTAAAACCCGGGGGGGGGGGAACACGGAGTGGACTCGCTTCAGGAGCAGGATCCATGTGAAGTTCTCCCCCAACCCATGTTTTATCCTGCCCTTAACCTGTGTTTATTGGCCTGTGCGGAAAGAGCCTAGGTTTCATGTGGAAAAGTGGGGTATCAAATCTTGTTCTCCGGATTAGAGTCCGCTGCTCTTAACCACTACACTGTGCTGGCTCTTCAGTCTTTCCGTTTATCGCACATTCCTGAATTTACAAGCAAGTTAATGTGGGACACTTGCATAATTTACTTGCTGCTATTCTTTTTTTTAAAATGTGTATCCTTGGCAGGGGCTCATAAACACAGTTGCACAAACTCCTCAGTTTCCAGTGTGCACCAAGACGGAATTGCTCATTTGCAAATGTAGAGACCAGTGGTTCATTCCAGAACAATGCATTTCAAATTAAACAGATTTCATCATGTTCTTCTGAGTTAGTGATCTACAGATGTTCACGTAACAGTGATAAACATATGTAGATTTGCTTCTTTTCTCTTCCTTTGCAGGGAGCAGAATTATAGCCTAGAGGGAGTCGGGTCATTGAATACAGTGGAACTTACTCCTAAGTAAATGTCCATAGGATTGAGCTGCAGGGCTTCTTCAGAGTAGACATGTATAGGAATACCATACATTTGGCAAAGAATCCACAAAATCTGATGCCATAATATACTCTTTATAGTGTCAGAGGATTTTTGCTAAAAAAGAACAAAGTGCAGAAAGATAGCAGGGGAGAGAATGGCTTGTGCTTGATGATAAAAAAGAGAGGGGAATCGTACTTATGATAACAATGGGAACTGAGAACCAGAAAAGAAAAGAAAAAGAAACAGAATAGATAACATTCAGTGCTGCAAATACCAGATGAACTAGGCTGCTGAACAACACAGTACAGTTACGAATCAAGATGTTTCCAGATTAACCAGATGCTGGGGGTGGATTCTGGGGTGGGTCTGGACTCCTAGCACACAAGCCATACTCAACCTGGTGGGAGAATAGGGGGTTGGCAATATGAGGAAGGGTGCCACCAAGTTAATGATGTGACATCATTTCCAGGGTGAACATGTAGGTTTACTAGGTACCTACTAATGGGGGGGAATACTCCCAGAAATTGTTGCCAGTGCCTGCCGATGCTGATAAGGTTGGTTGGTGAAGGCAGGGCAGCAAAAACAGAGGGCAGTGATCTTTGTTTCCACATCATGACCCTACTTTCAGTGGGTCCCGGAAGTGCTAATGTAGCACCAGAACAACGCTCAAGCACTCACTCAGAAACTCTATGATGAATTAGCGTGAATGCTAGACCGTCACCCTGGTGTAATGCCAGTGCTTCCAGGTTGCTCTGGAAGTGATATCATTCATGGCAGCAAAGATTTCTGCCCCTCCCATTGTCCACTGGTTTCCAGTCCTGGAAATGATATCATACCTCTCTAGGATCCAGTGGCAACTCTGTGGCAGTTTCTGCTGGACCTGAGTGGTGTGATTGCTGGGTGGGGTTGCAAACCTCCCAGTGATAGCTGAAGATCTCCCACTATTAGTTCACCTGGAGAAAAGGGCCACGTTAGATGATAGACTCTATGGCATAATACTCCATTGAAGTCCCGCCCCTCCACAATCCTCAGGCTCCACCTACCAAATTGTCAGGTATTTCTCAACCCAGGGCTGGAAATCCTACACCTGGGGTTGCAAATCTTCCAATGGAACCTTGAGATCATCTGGAATTACAACTGATTTCCAATGGACAAAAATCAGTTCCTCTGGAGAAAATGGCTGCTTTTTTGGGTGAGGCCCTTCCCCTCACCAAGTTCCCATCCTCCCCAAGTTTGACACACACACCTGCCCCCAAATATCTAGGAATTTTCCAAACCAAAACTGACAACCCTAGAACACTACCAGGCAATTCCACACTTCCTACTCATAGAGGCAGCAGTTATATTGAACTGTTTAAAAACATATTTTTGTTCTAGCACCCCTTTAACCAACAGCATGAAGACCATCTTGGCTTTTAAAGCAAACCACTGTCAAGCTATCGAAAAGGGACCGAAAGCAACAGGCTGGAAAGAACCTTGTGCGATGTTGAAGAAGGGGGGAGCTGGATGGGATACCGACAGTGGTCCTTGTTATGAAAATGGCAGCATTACAAGCCTGTTTCCAGCTCCACCTGTGAAATGTTAGACAGTTTGGGTTTCCTTAATTTGTTTCTAACAAGAGCTTTCATCAGGTGCTGGGGAGGAGAGGGAGCCATGTTGAGTTGCTGTGGAAACAAGAGACTGTACTGTCCAGGGCAGCAGCAAAACAAAACATTTTTTTTTAAAAAAAAGAAACCTTGAGGAACAATAATATTATCCCCAAATGATGTGTATAAATTGAAATCATCTGTAGGCCTTTGCATCAGTAACAGCCCTGAATGGAGGGCGGGAGGCATGGAGAAAGGCAGAATCCGAGGCTATGGAGCAAGCGTAAGGTGATACGCTGAGAAGCAAGTAACTTCTTAACCAGGCTTCCCACACATTCCCACAAGCCCCTGTCATCCTCTTTCACAGCACCCCCGGGATTCTTTTCGAACACAATATTAGATACAGTTACCAAGGTGCCATCAAAAAGCACTCTGCACATGCTCCCAGGCTCAATAAAGGTCAAGGTCCGGAATCAACTTTATCTGGGTCTATCTCCTCTTCTGGATATTACGCAAAAGATCAGCACTGTAGGAACTCATTTTTTAAATTATTAGTTTTAATTTGAGGACACAAGTGATCCACGTTCTGTCAGAAAGTTCAGCTGTGTTGGTGTCGTTCCATGTCGATCAGTCTTACCAAAGATCCACAATTATCTTAACGTGAAATCCAGCAGGAAACTAGGTCAAATTGACAACCAGGGTGAACCACCCTGTTGAATATATTTCCTCTGGTAGAGAAGGAAATTGGAAGACTTGATGATGAGTCCATTTCTCCTGTTCTGTTCTTTTGCTGTTCCAGATTTTCCTCTGTTTTATATTCCACTGCATTTATAATTCTGATTTAACTTAGAGAATGTATTGTCCAAAGCTTTCACAGCCAGATGTGTTTCTCATACCATGAGGTCTCTGAAGATGCTAGCTATAGATGCAGGCAAAACATTAGGAGCAAAAACTATCAGACCATGGCCACACACAACGGTTAATTAACTTAGAGAATTTCTACAATTAGTTTTGTAATGTGCTGTTTGCTGGAGTTTTCAGTTTCTTGTGTTCATGACAGAGAGTGATGTATTGATGGCCTCAATCATTTGGTTTGTTTTAAGGGTCTTCTTTGTTACGTTTTACTGATGCACAAAAAAGAACGTTGATAGAACCATGCAAACAATTACATCAAGGTTGCTCCTTAAGAGCTCCCTGTCTATGCACACATGGCCATCGGGAAAGCAGAGTGTGAGAAAAACCTACACGAGAATTGAAAATGGTGGCAAATAGTGCATGCATAGTACTCAGTACAAAGTTTGGAAATCAAATATGTAGGCATTGAAGATGCCTAATGCATCAGTTTTTCTTTGGAAACAAGATAAAGTAATTTGGAACTCCCACACTTGGAAGGACATTTATAGTTTCAAATTTTGGAATCATCTTTAATGATAAAGTTCTTGCATGGGTATATAAAGCCATCAATTTCCCACATGACAATTGGGAGAATCACAGAGAAGACAGGAGCCATTAGGATGGTGATACCATCAGTGACCATTCATGCCCTCAGTTTCAACTCCACCCCTCACAATCTGATGCATGAGGCTAATAATATTGATCAGGGCAAAGCCAAAACTACACTGAGAGCAGCAGTGGCGTAATGGTTAAGAGCAAGTGCACTCTAATCTGGAGAACCGTGTTTAATTCCCCGCTCTGCCACTTGAGCTGTGGACACTTGAGCTGTGGAGGCTTATCTGGGGAACTAAATTAGCCTGTATACTCCAACACACTCCAGCTGGGTGACCTTGGGCTAGTCACAGTTCCTCCGAGCTCTCTCAGCCCCACCCACCTCACATGGTGTTTGTTGTGGGGGAGGGAAGGGAAAGGAATTGTTAGCTCCTTTGAGTCTCCTTACAGGAGAGAAAGAGGGGATATAAATCCAAACTCTTCTACTTACCATGTTTCATGAACATTCACGTGTGTGTCAAAAAGACTCCTAACATTTTCAATGATTTCTCCCCCTGCATTTCGATGTTGCTTTTCTCAGCACTGTTTTGTATCTGCTTATTTGCCCTCACTGTCCTTGACTTCATTTTCCTACACATTATTTTTTAATCAAACGTCTGGAGCCTATGATAGTTTATGGACTACGGTCCATCATGTCATTGCATCAGACATCACATTCTCAATGAAATTACAGTGGTCACCCCTACAAGTCAGACTCAATAGCAGGTACGAAGAAACGGAGAGTCAGCTCAAAGGAAAAGGAGGAAAACGGCACTGCAAAAAAAGAGCAGCCAAAGGGTGCGGAAGAACACCAGAACAACACAAATGTTTGGCAAGGTACTATCTTTTTGGCAGTTTATTCAGCTGTATCAAATGCGAAGTCAGTATCCAAATGAGAAAATGTTTGGCAAATTACTGGCCCCCCTCTACGAAGGATTTTGAACAGACTGAAACTCTGTTGCCTAATATTATTATTATTATGACAGAAAAATAACTATGGTGATGGGGGTAACCTCTGGCATTTCAGATAAGAATGAGCAAATCATCTTTATTTCGTTCTTTTTTGAAATTCATTTCTGCTTTTACACAGTACGTTTATATCAGAGCCGATTCATCCCTCAGGCATAAGTAGGCGATCACCTAGAGTGCCGGAGATGGAGAAATGACAATTGGCCCTCGTAGGTAGGACATCCCCTTGTCACTGGACTGGAGTTAGTGAGTCGGTCAGCATCATCGTCCGAAGCAAGGGGCAGTTAGAGTCTTCCAACGTCACTGGCCCAGGATTGGTGGGAAGAGATGTCACTACTGTCCGTGATGTGGACACAGGATCCAATTAAAGTTGCCAATTAAGCCAACCCTAATTAGACCAATCCAGTTAGACCAACCCCAATCCAATAAGGCTGGCCAAGTCCAACACTTTAACCGCTACACAGAATTGCCTTTTGTCAAAAGTTCTGCTTCTCTGGTTTAGATGTCGGTTTTGAAGTTTTCTTGCAATCATGCCCGCAAGCTGTATCATTTCGTTTGTCATTTATATGGCATCGATGCACATAGCGGAGAGAATCATTTACTCATACAATATACATATGCTAAATAATTCTCAGCTAATATTGGAAAATCTGTATTTTTATGGGGAACATTTAATGAAAGAGGAAAATAGCACAAAAATAAAGAATCACACATTTTCATTTGCACAAAGGAGAAGCAAAACTGAGAAGAAAGGATGAGGTAGTATTTCTAAGCTCTGGTTAAAAAGGGGAGCTTCAGAGGCAGGGTGGAGAGGAAATGGATAGGAAAGGGAGAGCCAGGAAATAATGCGAGATCTGTTAATAAAATCTACGAAAGCAGGACTAGAATGTCTCCGAGGGAGGCCTGGTCTATCCAGATTAGCGCTACCAAGTTCCCCTGGGTCACTGGCGGGTGATGAGGGATAAGGTTGCCAGATCCATGTTGAGGAACTCCTGGAGATTTAGGAATAGCTGCCATCAATGAGAATCACGAAATGGCTGTGGAGGCATGCTGTGGCTAATAATCCCAACCATCAAGATCTCCAAACTGGGCATTCTCCTAAGGAGGAGACAGCTGTTTCTGTATACTACAGAGGGAATAACTCATTTTCTGAAATACCTCCTCCTCCAGTTAAGCAGAAGAAAGACAGGACTAGCTTTATCTTTGGGGGAAGACATTTGTGGCTGAAGAAGCAAACAAGTGCCAGGAAACCAATGGTGGTCCTCATGGCACCCGTGAGTCCCATGCTGGTTATCGCTACTTCAATTGGTGTGGGACTACTTCCTTTCCTGTCTTGATTTCTCTGCTCCTTTTCAAGCTCTCTATATGATGCATTTAATTGTTTTTAGTCGTCTGCAGTATTTGCACTGTGGAAAACCTAAAACCGTTGTTGTTGTTTAAAGAGGAAAAGGAAAGGAGTAACGGGCTTTCTGTCACTCCACCTTCCTCCTCCCTTGAATTGTTTCTGTTTTGGGTATGATTTCCAACAGCTGGGCTAGCTATTGACCCAGTTCTATTACTTTGAGCTGACCGGACAGGCATAGAGAGGGAGACTTGGCAATAGAGCAGCAGTTCTGGACTTAGAGCCATGAATGAGCTCAGAGGGGGAAAGAAGAGAGAGAAAGGCATTTGGATAGGCCAGATCAATGCTATTCATTTTTTGCAAGCCAGAGAGACATGAAAGTGTTGACTGGGACCAGGCAAGGAGTGAGCAGGTGCTGTGCAGGTCCCACTCATTCTGGCAATAAGCGGACAGCGAGCTTCTTGTGGTGTCATGAGAGCTGCAGCGGAGTCCTTGGCTTACATTTTGAAGTTTGTCCCTTTAGCATAGGTGTCAAACTCATGGCCCTCCAGATGTTATGGACTACATTTCCCATCATCCCCTGCCAGCATCATGC
Organism: Sphaerodactylus townsendi; assembly: GCF_021028975.2. Lineage (NCBI taxonomy): Eukaryota > Metazoa > Chordata > Lepidosauria > Squamata > Sphaerodactylidae > Sphaerodactylus > Sphaerodactylus townsendi. Next base: position 14,910,466 of record NC_059436.1, on the reverse strand, counting down.
ATCATGCTGGCAGGGGATGATGGGAGCTGTAGTCCATAACATCTGGAGGGCTGGAAGTTTGACACCTGTGCTTTAGAGTTTCTGCATTACATTTCTCTGGATGCAGAGAAAAGCAGTGAAGGCAACCAGGGAGGAGAGGGCAGAGAAGGGAAATCAAGTCGGAGAAGAAGAGAAGGAGAAAATGCAGAAGGAAACAGAGAATTTGGTGTTTCACTCCTGCCAGTAGTATGGAGCACATGTGGAAGAATGGAGAACCAAGCCTCATTCTCTGATTAGAGTCTACCACTCCTAACCATTACACCAAGCAAACTATTTTTATTTTTGTACTGTGGAAGGCTTTCACGGCCGGAATCACTTGTGTTGTGGGGATTGACAAGGGTTGTATGGTTTATAGCAGTATTCTCTGATCACATTCCTGTATTTGTGGCTGGCATCTTCAGAGGATCCTCTGAAGATGCCAGCCACAGATGCAGGCAAAACGTCAGGAGAGAATGCTGCTAGAACACGGCCATACAGCCCGGAAACCACAGCACCCATATTTTTATTTTTTTGCAAATGCAAAGGACTTAAGAATAGGCTCTCAAGGTCTGGGGTTAGTGGCATCTGAAAATGCAAATTTGTGCCAATGTGTCATCTCTGGAAATTATATGATCATGCTACATCAGCAATGGCTGGTGTCACCACAACTGAGAGTGGAATCCACAATTCTGGGTGCATATGACTGAGCTGAAATGGGGAGAGTAAAAATGCTCTGGGCTGGGACATGTTGTTTTTGGCAGACAGAAGACCTGAGTCATATTTGTGCTCAGCTGCGTATATTTTGAAGTGTAGGCATTTCAGGACTAGTAGGGCAGATTTCTGAAAGCCATCTAGATGTGTGCAGCTCATGCATTTAGGCATGTCCAAAAATGCAACACTCACAACCACCAGTTTCAGGACACTTGGTTATAGCCACTGATTCTAGAACACATTAAGCATCATTTGTTTCCCCCAAGAGTTCTGGAAAAAGTTCTGGCAATTGTAGTTTGCCTAGGATACTGGGCATCCCTCCTCTGTAGAGAACTATCATTTCCAAAGTTCCCTAGGGAAGTGGATGTACTGTTGAAAGTGTACATAGACTTAAAGTAAGAGCAAGAAGGGGAAACAAAGCATCTACTGCCTCGGCTATTTAGATGAAGAGTAACTTTTTGTAAAAGATCTTTGTGTTTTCTCCTTTACAAAACCTCTGACGCTGCACTTGTTGGCATCTTATCTTTCCTTCGCTCATAGCAGTGAGTCATTGTGATACTCCACCAGTTTTTGGGCGGTGGTGAGAACCAGGAAGCAGCTGTTGCGGTAAAGACAAAGCTATTTCCCCATTGGTTACACTGCGATCTGCAGCCACATTCTCAGCATGCACAGTTCATGACTAGCTGACGGACAACACCATGGCACAACTGAAAAAAGTGCAGAACTGGATATCCCCTTGCCAAGATCAGAGCGTGTTCCCAGGGGCAGTTGGCCCAATGGAATAATGATTTGGGAGGATCTGAGGCCTAGGTCACAAGGAGATGGTAAAACTGTGTCTGGGAGGGGCCACTTCAATATAGCAGCTGGTGCAGTGGTGGGATCCAAAATTTTTAGTAACAGGTTCCCATGGTGGTGGGATTCAAACAGTGGCGTAGCACCAATGGAGCTGGGTGGGGCACGATGGGGGCATGGCCGGGCATTCCGGGGTGGGGCATTGCTGGGTGGGGCTGTGGCAAGGATGCAGCCACTGCGCCAGTCCTTGGGTGGGAAATGAATGCACTCAGGCGCAGGCTGCCACGCACGCCGGTGCACCTCCTGCTAGACTGCTTCAAGTTCTGCGCGCTACTGCTGAGAAGAGGGGCGTAACTAAGGCAAAAATCACGTGGCAAAATCACTGGTTAGTAACCCCCTCTCGGCACACACAAATAATTAGTAACCTACTCTCAGGCACCTGTGAGAACCTGCTGGATCCCACCTCTGAGCTGGTGGCTCACATCAGGGATGGACTGGTGATTTAACTTACTGGGGAAATTCCTGGTGGGCCATTGGTAGCCAGGAATTAGCAGAGCCAAATCCCAACAGCAGCTCCCTCCATGTCACAGGAGTGAGTGGCTTGCTTCAGGTCCTTCAGTGACAGCAACGATCACTAGGGTTGCTAGCTCTGGGCTGGGAAATCACTGGAGAACTGTTGTTCTGGCAGATGCTGCTTCTCAGCGGAACTTGCATTGAGCTACCAGGATTACCACTGAGCTACCAGGATACGAGCCACTTAGAAGTCTTATTGTCCATAAAGATCTTAAAAAATTAGTCAATTGCTAAACTAGCAATCAGGCAGACACCTCTTTGTTGCGAGCACCAGGAGTCATGTAAATAAGTACTTTCCACTGTCTCCGCCCTGGCATTACCGCTAATCGTTGCGTCAACGCTACTCCACACAGTTGTGCGATCTTGAGAGAAGAAATCACCAGTTCATGGAAAGGGGGAAAGGGGCTGCCTGAGAGCTGGGAGTCCATTCCCAATTTTATGGAGTGTTTTTACTCTGTTGTACACCCACTTTCTCATCAATGGTGACTTGAGCAAACAGAAAGAAGTGACGCTTAGGCTGAAAGGTGTTTGTATAGGTGCAGGGGCCGTTTCTGCAGTAGCCCGGAGGGAGTGCAGGACCTGAGGTGACATCATAAGGCCCTCAGATGGAACTTGGGTTGCTAGGGTAAACTCAAGATGACGTCAGCCAACAGATGGTATAAGCTGAGGATAGGGTTTTCTGGTTGGTTTTCTCATGCTCTGGGGCAGAGTAAACATTGCCCCTTTTTGCGATAAACCACCCTCTTAAATACTGGTGGGTTTTTTTTTACTTCTGCTTTTTGCCAGTGACATAAACACCTTAAAGAGCTGTTTGTGCACAGAGCGATCTTGCCCCTGTGGCTTTCCTCAGTGCCAAAAAATTTCCCCCTCCCTGAAACAGATCATTTCTCCTCCAGGGGATGAGAGACTAATTATTCATTGCCGCAGCACTCACCTCCCCTTGCCAAAACACCTTTGCAAAGCCTGGCTTTGGCTTCATGCGGATGTCGCTTTCTATAGCAAAGCGAGCTCGGGAATTCCTTCAGAGGAATTGTAAGGAGCATTGTCGTGATGGAGGCTTTGTGCCAACAAGGAGGCATCCTATCTCCAAAGAGAGATGTCACCAGGAGGAAAAAAAGGTACCTCTCCATCACAATCTAAATTCTGGTCCAACCACATGTGACCTTTGTGACTAGGACTGCCAGATGATCCAGGTTGGAAAGCTGCTGGAGATGTAGCCTGGGGAGGACAAGGACTTCAGTGGGGTATAGTACCATAGTTCACCCTCCAAAGCATGCATTTTCTCCAAGAGAACTGACCTCTGTAGTGTGAAGATGAACTGTAATTCTGGGGCTGGCATTCTTAATTTGGACACAGACATACAAATGCACAGAATATTTGGCACCAAGCTTAAGATCCATAATCTACCTCGAATAGGGTGCACTATACTTCTCTCCTTTGGGTAATTGGATTCCTCGAGCAAATGCAATTAAGTATGGCTTCCATTGTACAAGCACAAGCCACAGGTGTCTGCTAAGTGTTTTTAGAAAGTGAGTGTAGCCAGGTGAGGTTTTGCCCAGCAAGGCTTCTGATTGTCTGGATAGTTTTTGTTTACAGCTGTGTTTCAGCAGCAACTGCCAACAAAGCAAAAGCTATGGCAGCCATTTTGTGTCTGGGACTGCCTCCTGTGGCAGCCATTTTGTGGAAGTCATCTTGTGGCTGTACCCATCACACTGTCTCAGAATTCCAAAGCTGAAGCCCACAACCTCAAAAAGGTTGAAGACCCTGGCCTAAGCAGTCCATGAAGTAGTGATCAGATTTAAAAAAACCACAAACAGTAGCCATCATGCCCTTAAGACAACATGACATAGCCAAAAAATTAGGAACCTTATGTCAGATACCAAAGTAGATGTCAAGTTCACCCAGAAATTGGAGGCTATCAGCAGAAGAAACTCTTGTTCTGCTAATGGGAAGAAACAGGGATTCACTTTACACATGAAAACATAAAACTGTCTTATATTGAGATAAGGTCAGTCTGTCTACTCTCCCTGGTAGCAGCTATCCAGGATATCAGACAGATGATTTTCACATCACCTACTGCCAGTTCCCTTAACTGGAGATGACAGGAATTGAACCTGGGACCTTCTACATTTCAAACATGTACATTTTGCCACTGAGCCATAGCCCCTTCCTCTTTGCAGTCCACAATTCCACTTACATAGTGTCTTAATCCAGAATACCTCCGTATATCCCCTGACATCTCTGAACGCCATAGTGTTACCAGCTCTGAGTTGGGAAATACCTGGAGCATATAACAGAGTTCCCTCTGTGATACACCTCTGAGGATGCCAGCCACAGATGCAGGCGAAACATTAGGAACAAGATCCACCAGACCACGGCCACACAGCCCGGAAAACCCACCTCAACCAAATACCTGGAGATTTTGGAAGTGGAGCCTGAAGAGGGTGGAGTTTGCCTAGGAGAGAGATATAATGCCATACAGTCCACCCTCCAAAGCACCCATTTTCTCCAGGTGAGCTGATCTCTGTCATCTGGAGATCTTTAACTGCCACCTGAAGGTTGGCAACCCAAGTATGCCATCCCCAAAACTCTTTCCCAGCCGGACTAGGGCAATGGGGTCAGAGAAGACGTTGATATTATGTAAGGTTATTTTATTTTATTTTGAGCCATAACACTGTTGGCTCAAGGCTGGAGCGTGTCCAGTCACTTGCCCTGTATAACTAATTAGAAACCAAAAGCGTGGTGAATGGAATTTTGCTCCATCGCCCTTCCATTTGACATCTGTCAGCAATCTATCCCGCTGGAGGCTGAAAGGGCTTGATCTGGCCCTTCTGTTAGTTAGGGAAAACCAACACATTAGTACAAATGTTTTTTTTCTGAGAGCTGCTGGGAGCAGTGATTTAATACTGCTTGATATTTGATAGGCGGTGCCTGGGGAATCGGGGTTGGAAACCAGGAAGTAATATTACATGAAATGAAAATATAAATATATTCCTAAAGGGTTAGGTCACTTTTTTCCCCTCCTTGTATAATCCTAAACTTTCTCTCTCCCTTTTCTCTTTATATTGCAACTAAAAAGAAGCTGAGGATATTCTTCTAGGAGCCAAGCAGGGGACTTGTGTGCCCTTCAGCCACCCCAACAACAGAAGATGGCTACAAAGCAAGGCTACACAAATGCACTGGATTTGCTTATTTATCAAGGCGTTTACACCTGATACTGCCAGCAGTAGACACTCCTGTGTTACATAGGGTTACCCACTCCAAGTTGGAAAATTCCTGGATATTTGGGAGTGGAGCCCTGGATGCCACCTACCGGTCCATCTGAGGTTTCCAAGATACTAAGCAGCACATTTTGGTGTGCTCTCAGGCAAATTGGCCACTACTGGTGGTCCTTCAAGACCAGGGAGATGTATTCCCACAAAGCCACAGTAGGTAATGAATAGGGTTGCCAACCTGTAGGTGGACACTGGAATACCCCTGGAATTATAACTGATCTCCAAGCAATAGAAATCAGTTCCACTGAGTGCTTTGGAAGGTGGAGTCTATGGCACTGAAGTCCCTTCTGTCCCCAAACCCAACCCTCCTCAGGCTCCACCTCCCAAATCTTCAGGTATTTCCCAAACCAGAGTTGGCAACCTTAGTTATAAACTTGGTGTCACATTTTGCACCAAGTGAAGCTTCTGAACAGTCAACTAAAGCAGCTTCACATATACCTTGCTGAAGCTATCCTGTCTGGATGAGGTCAAGGCATGAGCAACTGTGGACATCTCATGCTTCTGTTCTACAGAGGGGACAACATTCATGTCATTTCTGAGAAGTTCTCAGGTCCCTTTGGCACAGAGTTTTTTTAAATTTTTGTTGAGTTTTGAAGACAAACGATTCTGGCCGTGGGAGTGATATGAACGACTGCATCCTTTGGCAGACACAAGGCTCCCTTGATACATATGGATCTCCATCGCCGTGCGTTGCTCAACATCTTCCACACTGCTGTCTTGGGGTTTTGCAGATACCTCCATAAGTCACTGCAAGGGAATTTATTCCCACCCTTTAGCAAAACCACAAGGTATGGAAACTTCTCTGTTATTCTTTGCTTTGAAAAAATAATAATGAAACACTGCAAGGAGTGAAGTCATGCAGGTCCTGCTACGACTACCAAGGGGCTTGTGAAAACCAGTTCAGAATCTCTGCCTGTGCATCTCATAGTTGAGGATGTATGCCCATCAAAGCCCTGGTGATTCAGCTAGGAGAGGGGATGACATCACAGCCTGGTTTATTATTAATGATGTTTGGATGAATGCTGGCTTTCGTGCTACCTGCCACCATGTCCCCCGCCTTGTGATGGTGAGGTTGGCCTCATAACTGCTATAAATTTTAAGGGCAGTGGCCTTCGACACTGGTTCTGCTGAATTCTTGCTAGTTAAGAGTTGTGCCTACCTTTTAGACACCCTGAGTGGCCACAGCGAGAACAGGATGCTTGCAGGGAGACTGCAATTTCCTTGGGTCTTGGAGGCTTGAAACAGATAAACTGTTGCGCTTGGATTAGGAGACTTGGGTTCAAATCCCTGAATGGTTGTGAAGCTCTGGAAATATCAAGTGCTCAAGGGTGGTTAAGCAGAAATGGGAGCAAGGTGGGAAGACAACAAAGAAAAAAAGTCCAGGTTTGTTTAGGGTTGTTGCCTGGACTGTGGGAGAGCAGGAAATCATTATGTTGTTAAGGGTGGATTTGTCTGATTTCCCTTTTCAGGAGTAATTTGGAGCCATTGTTCAGCTGAAATACCTGCAGTCCTCTTCTCTAGCCAGCAGGTTCAACACCGCCCAGTGAATGCACCCTTGTCCTGCAGAGTTCCTGATTTGAGCCCTGAAGCATAAGATACAGAGCAGCATGTATCAGCAAGTCTCTTTATTTCAACCAGGACTCATTACTACTTCCTTCAGAACCAGTCAAAGTTCAACCTGCTGGAAGGTGTGAAGGAATGCTCATGAAAGTGTCTGAGAATGTGCAGAGTGTATTTCCCAGGCCAAACCTGAGATTAGATACTGGAGCTCCCATAGCAGCCAATGTAAATCTGGGGCCTGGAATTCTCCCAGAATGACAACCGAGCCTGAGACACCAGACATCAGATGCCCTAGACGAAAAAGGCAGCTATAGAAGGTGGAGTGTATGTAGGTTCGCCAGGCCTCTACAAAGGGCAGAGGATCCCACACTCAGGGGCCCCTTCCCCCGCCAGCACTGGTCAGCTGGCCAGTGAGGAACTTACTGGCAGAAAAAGGAAACCTAGGCTTGTGTCACCAGCAATGTGTCAATGTCACTTCCACCACACAGTGGAAGTGATGTCATGATATCACCATGATGCTTTGGTATTTTGAAGAAAAACTCTGGAACAATAACTTCTTTTGCCAACACCATTGGGTTTTCAAGGCAAGAGACATTCAGAGGTGGTTTCCCACTGCCTGCCTCCACTTGACATCTATGATAGAGTTTTGGCCCAAATACCAGAGCTTCCACACATCATTGGGAATGCTGCATATGCCTCTCTTTGCCCCCCCAGTTAGTCCTCCACCACTACACCACCATCCATCAGTTGACAGGCAGTACCTAGCAACCTTAACTCTATGGCTTCACACCCAAGCTAAGCTTCCTCCATTCCTAAAATTTCACCCTGTCCTGGTTCTACACCCAAATCTCTAGGAATTTTTCAACCCAGATAACAAAATTGCCAGTTGATATACCCTTTCAAAGGGTCTGATCATCAAACTAGAGTTGCTAGCTCTGGGTTGGGAAATTCCTGAAGATTTGGAGGTAGATCCTGGTGAGGGCCAGCTTTGGGGAGAAGAGAGACCTCAGTGGGATATAAGCAGAGGTGGGATCCAACCAGTTCTCACCACTTCTCTAGAAGTGGTTACTAATCTTTTCTGAGTGCCAAGAAGGGGTTACTAAAGCAACCTCCCAGCCAAATAGGAACTGGAGGTGCGTGTGTGCGGCGGAATCACTGTTTGAATCCCACCACCATCGGAACCTGTTATTAAAATTTTTGGATCCCACCACTGAATATAAGGTCATAGAATCCAGCCTCCAAAGCATCCATTTTCTCCAGGGGGAACCAATCTCTGTCATCTAGAGGTCAATTGTAATTCTGGGAGTTCTCCGCCTGAAAGTTGGCAACCTGAAGGGGCACAAAAAGGCAGGGATATATGTGGATTTCTTTCTTAGAATCATAGAGTCATAGAATTGGAAGGGGCCATACAGGCCATTTAATCCAACCCCCTGCTCAATGCAGGATCAGCCTAGAACATCCCTGACAAGTGTTTGTCCAGTCACTGTTTAAAGACTGCCAGTCTGGGGGAGCTCACATCCTCTCTGTTGAACTACTGTTACTATAAAAACATTTTCCCTTGTATACAGCCAGTACCTTTCTGCCTGCAATTTAAACCTGTCAATGCAAGTCCTATTGTCAGCTGCCAATAGGAACAGCTCCCTGACCTCCTCTCAGCAACAGCTCTTCAAATACTTGAATCATATGCCCCTTCAATCACTTGTTCTCCAGATTGAACATTCCTAGGTCCCTCAGTCTTTCCCCATGGGGCTTGGTCTCCAGGCCCCTCCTCCTCCTCCTCCTCGCTCTCCTCTGCACCTGCACCACTCCATCCCCATCCTTTTTGTAGTCAGGCTCCAGAACTGCACACAATATCCCAGGTGCGGCCTGGCTGATGCTTTCTTTGTGGCTTTCCAGCATGTTCCTAACATCCGTTTGTCCACCACTTTCACGGAGGGTACAAGGATGATGTATGCCAGGCCTGTTATTCCACTGACCAGATCCCAGTGGGGAGTCTTGCTCAGGAAGCAAGCAGTCTGCATCTCGGCAGCAGGAAAAAGATGCAAAATGTGGAAAAAGGGAGGGAAACAGAGCTAGACCTGTTTGCCTAGTGCAGCCGGAGTGGAAGGAATGAGCTGCGGATGTTTGGGTACCAGAAAGAGAGTTAGACAATCAAAAGATACATCTCATTTAAGACTCTGTGACTGGCCTCAAACAAGCCACCACAGTGAGTTTCAATTTCAGCCCCAGGTCACTGTGACTCAACTCGAGAACCTATTTCCAGGGACAGAGTTCAGCTGGAAGAAGCGCTTGGCTCTGATCCAGAGCTGCCCACAGTTCTTGAAGACCATGGTGGGCACATACTTCCCCTTAGCACGTGCCAGGCTGCCCTGTAGGTCCAATTGGTAGAACTCCTGATCTGCAAGAAAATGGCTATGGCCAGCGCCTCTGAGCATGTGCAGACACTGCAGAGTGATTTTTTTTTATTTTTTGAGAACATGCATAGAAGTCTTCTGCAGGGATTGGCTGAAGAAGGTTCGTGGCCAAAACCATAAAGCCAACCCAAATAAGCCATTAAAAGCAAGCCATTTTAATGCTTTACAAAGCCATCCCTTCAATGCAAAGGTTCTTGCACGTCTTTATTAAGAAGCAGGGATTCTGGATCAAAGATTTCCAGTCTGATCTGGGCATGTCTTTATTTAGAAATCAACCATCGTAAAAGGCGGGATGGCTCGCTTGTGACTTCTTGTACTTATTTCATAATTCTTTGAGATCTCAAAGAACTGCAAGGCTTTCCTTTCTAAGAAATAAGTACCCAATGTTCCCATTCCAAACTGGTGATGTGCTTCTCGGCTCCGGTTCCTTCTCCCATAACCCAAAGCAATATGTAGCATGTTTGAGCTTGGAGCCTCCTAATCTCCATAAATGATTCCAATAAATTACTGGCACGTGCAAATCCCATGAAGTTTCTTGGTACCCAGAAAGTCCCGTGCTAAGTATGTGTATACTTAGTTGAGATCAGAAGCATAAGCCTAATTGATGGGGCAGTAGAAAGGAAATGTGCCAGAGAAGAGTTGAAATGGGGACTATTAGGCCTTTTGAAATATGTTATACGGGGATTGTATCTGGGTCCTGAAATTATTGCCTTGCCAGGATTCAGAACCATTCTATCCTATTGTTTTTCCTAGTGTAGAGAGGTCTTTTGTCAGTCTTTTGTCTACCTCACTCCCAAGAGGCTTTGCAAATCAGAGAGAAACCTCCAGGATTTCTTAGAATAATAGAGTTGGAAGAGACCCCAAGGGCCATCAAGTCCAATCCCCTGCAATGTAGGAACACATAATCAAAGCACTCCTGACAGATGGCCATCCAGCCTCTGTTCAAAAACCTCCGAAGAAGGAGACTCCACCACACTCCAAGGTAGTGCATTCCACTGTCAAACAGCCCTTACTGTTAGAAAGTTTATCTTGATGTTTAGATGGAATCTCTTTTCCTTCACCTGGAACTCCTGGTCCCAGTCTCTGGAGCTGCAGAAAACAAACTTGCTCCCTCACCAACATGACATCCCTCCAAATATCTAAACATGGCTATCATCTCACCTTTTAACCTTCTCTTCACCAAACTAAACACCCCAGCTCCCTAGGGCATGGATTCCAGATTTTTTACCATTTTAGTTGCCCTCCTCTGGAACCATTCCAGCTTGTCAATATCCTTCTTGAATTGTGGTGCCCAGAACTGTACACAATATTCCAGGTGAGGTCTTGGACACTATTCTGGATGACCAGCAAAAGATTATACTTGTGAGCCTTTCTAGAAGCAGTTCTACTAGCCACACCCCTTATCCTGGAACTGAACACACCCAGGAAGGGCCTGAAGTTCTATTGAAGGGCAGCATCAGCAGTAGGGTTGCCAGGTATCCTCTGCCCACCAGCAGGGAATGGGTGTAGGGATGCCAGATCCCACTTGGGAAGCGCCTGGAGATTTGGGCATGGAGCCTGTGGAGGTCAGGGACCTCAGTGGGGTACAGTACCATCCAGTCCCCATGTCCAAAGCATCCATTTCTCCAGGGGAACTGATCTGTGGAGAAATGTCTATCATTCCAGGTAACCTTCAAGGACATTAGCAGGCAATGAGAGAATCGCCGCCTGAATTGCTATCCTGAATGATAGACATTGTTAAGAGAAAGACCTACTTTTCAGGAGTTTACCAAACCTCATTCTTTGGACCAAGAAGATGGCAAGCAGGTCAGAAACGTGGCTATATTAACCTGAAGGAGTATTGGTCTAACATTATTTTGTCCGAAAGGTTATTGGTCTGGCATTATTTTGTACATGAGGTTGCATAATAGCCTGTGAAGAAGCTTGTAAGTTTGTTAAGAGGATCTTTCCTAATGGTTTTTCATCACATTGTGAATTCTGAATCTAACCCGGCATCGTAAGTTTGGGAGATGGCAGTTGCTTTAGGTTTTGCAGCTATCTTCTAGTTTTAAAAGTTGCTGATTTCTCTGTGTTGCCTGGAGAACATTTAGAGATGGCAACATCCAGGTGGAACCCAGAGATCTCTCATAATTACAGCAACTACAGAGTTCAGTTCCGCTAGAGAAAATGCCTTCTTCAGAGGAGGGGCTTTATGGCACTATTCCCTCCTGAGGTCCTTCTCCTTCCCAAATCCCAATCCCCTTAGGCTTTACCCTCAAAATCTCCCCAAACTTCACAACCTAGAGTCAGCAACTCAGGGTACTCCTCAGAGAAAAACAGTTTAACAACATGATCGCAGTGGGGAACAGAATGCTGAAATTATAGTAGAAGGGTTGTTCGGGAGGTTGCAAAACTGGGTATGCCAAAGTAAAACATTTTTAAGTGGTTTTGTCCCTTCTCTTAGGGAGCATTAAAACTATTTTGATTTCAATTTAATCGCTTTAGAATCCCTGTGGGATTTTAATGATGTGTTGCAGGAGACTTTGCAGCATCTCATGTGCAAACGTTAGGAAAAGACAGGCATGATAAATGAGCGCTCAGACGAAGCCATGAGCAGTCGGCCACAGGTATTTCTGAAACATTTCTGAAGAGCTCTCTGTGGGATTTGGACGAGGCTTCCTAAGAGATAAGGAGAACTTTTAAAACTCATTGCAGACCCAGACACTGATAAGCAAATCAGCAAGAGTCTCATTCCTCACAATTATATATGCAAGCAATTACTGTTGGAAGTCCAGAATGAGAGATACCGTATGGTAGTGTTGCTATGGGGAGGGGAGTTTATTTTTTTCCAAAATTTACTTTTTTTATAATATAGCCAATGCCATTGATTCATCCTAGTCTGGGTTTTTTTGTCTTTTCAAAGAGGGGTTTCTCTTGCATTTCTCCCTGATTTCTCTTCATATAGAAATCTGTGCCCTCTTTGGCAACTTCATTCCTTACAGCTGTTTCATGCTGCACCTCACGGGAGGGGCCTCGTTTTGTCTTTGCTGTTTGGCACCCGTGGGGCTGTGTGGAAACACACATGTGCAAACTGCTGCCAATCCAGACAGATTGGCACCTATTGAGATTAATGTTGATCAGACACAGATGAACACCAGTGGTGAGCATCCACACAATTATTTCTATATCACTGCATGCATTCGTTCTTGAAACTGTGAAAGCTGCTTTAGATTTAGTCTCACAATTTCAGTATCGCCTACTCTGGCTGACAGCTGCTTTGCAGGGTCTCCGGCACAGGCCTTTCCCTGTGCCTACTGTACTCTGTCCCACAGAAAGATGGAAAGATTTATTGTCGGAGGCTTTCACGGCCAGAATCACTAGGATGTTGTGGGTTTTCCATGTTATGGCAACTATATGAATTAATTACTTCCATAATGTCCTATCATTATCCGCCTTGGTCTTGTCTTGGAATCTGAAGGCCATGATTTCCTTCACTGAGCCAATCCATCTCAAGTTGGGTCTTCCTTGTTTCCTACTGCCTTCAGTTTTTCCAGTGAGTTTCCAGAGTTCAATACCCTCAGTTTACTCATTTTAGCTTCTAAGAAGCATTCAGGCTTGATTTAGAAACATAGAAACAGAATTGGAAGGGACCTTATGGGTCACTTAATCCAACCTTCTAAACAATGCAGGAAATTCACAGCTACCTTCTCCCCCACCACTCCCGAAGTGACCCAGTGCTCTATGCTAGGGGTCTTCAAACTATGGCCCTCCAGATGTTCATGGACTACAATTCCCATCAGCCCCTGCCAGCATGGCTAAGTGGTAGGGCTCATGGGAATTGTAGTCTATGAACATCTGGAGGGCCATAGTTTGAAGACCCCTGCTCTATGCCAAGAAGAAGGCAAAAACCTCCAGGATCCCTGACCAACCTGGCCTGGAGGAAAATTCCTTCCTGACTCCAAATTGGCAATCAGCATTACACCAGGCAAGAAAGGGACGTGAGTATTGAGCATTGATTCATCCCTTCTTGCTCCCTCTCTGATGAACTGCCTAAGTATACATGTCCACCATTTTGTGTACACAGTGCAGTACATGTAACTATTTTCCTGATTTTGAACTGAAGCACCTCACTTCCATTTACTAAGGTTGGCCTTTCAGAGAACCCATTCTGCAAACACACTGGCCTGCAAAGGAACCCCTGCAGAAATTTGGTGCCTGGAGGCTAATTCTGGGGCGTATGCTAGGATTCAGTCACTCACGATGCTTGATGCGGGAGACATGTGGGGTGTCTTCTAATAGTTAAAAATGGTAGTGGTGTTCCTGTGAGCAGACGCTGGGTAATGACTGATGGGGTGATGCCACATCACAAAGTTTACTAGGCAGACTTTGTTTACAGGGTGGGTTGCCTTCCCCAGCGGTGTACACTTACTTGACCCCCAGTTCATTTTACTGACCTTGGAAGGATAGAAGGCTGAATCAATCTTGAGCTGGCTACTTGAAACAACTGGGAATGAACCCAGGTCATGAGCAGACCTTTGACTGCAGGACTGCAGTTTACCCCCCTGTGCCACAGGGCTCCCTCTCCTAATAGGTAGGGTCTTTTTTTAAAAGGTTGTAGTCTGATGCTCTAACCACTATACCACTACGACTATCCCGGGGCCTATTATCTACCTTTATAGTTCAATCAGCACAGACCGATCCTAGGGCATGAGGTGTAAAGGAATTTTAATCTGTGGCAGCATTTTGAAAGAGGGAGTGAAAACAGGAAATTACTCAGCCTGCCATAAGAGAAGGAAAATGTTTCCCTGAAGCAAACGGGTTCATTACCAGAGGCTAGAAATAGAAAAAGTAAATAAATCAGCCAAGAAGTCGATTGGCTTCTATAACTCTAAGATCTCAGTGTTCCTTGACAATAAAAAGGAGAAAGAGACAACCCATAAAAGTATCTGTGATAGACAATTATGCAATAAGTATTGCTTTTATTTTTAGTTTGTTTGGTTTTTTGCCAATGGGGAGCAATGGAGGCAGGTGCCCTCTTAGCAATGTATCATAGTTGTTTTGCAATTTGGGGGGCTGGAATTGCAATTGTGAAGGGAAAATTTGGCTTTGGCGCAATCTAGCAGCTGCCTGATGACTGAAAGCCATATTGAAACAAGCAGCCATTGAGTGAGAACACTGCAGGTCTTACACATTATTAGCCCTTGGGTGACAGGAATAAATGAATGCTCTCGATTTCATTTATTTTTACATTCATCTATATTTTGGTTGATCGTTTCAGTTCTCCTCCTTTTGCTGTTTATTCTGCAGATTTGTTTGTATGTGTGTGGGTTGGTGTGTGGGTTTTACACCCAGTTTACTTTGTATTTATGTTGATGGTTACTACTTGTCATGTATTTATTGTATTCAATACAAAAAGAAACAAACAAAACCAGTATAGTGCAACCACGCAAAACAAAACAGGAATGCAAAAAAAAAATATTCCCCACTATACTGCTGCTTACAACAACTACGCTAAGTAATTGTCCCTATGCAGTTAATAGCAGCAACCGAATCACTGGGGGCAGCCATTGCAGCTGTGGTGAGCAAAGAGGCAATAGGGGTTGCTTGCAAAGGCATTGCTTGGGACCAAGCATGCACAGGTTTGCAATGATTGGCTCCAGGCCTAAAAGGCGGGAGGAGCCAAAGTATAAGAGGGCGCCACACCCTGAGCTCAGCCTTCTTCGCAGCGGAGACTCAGCAGCGGCGTGGCCCACCCACCCTCCCTAAATGTTAATGTTTACAAAGTTGTGTTTTATTTACGCTTTATCGCAGCCCGGCGGTTGAAAGCCATGGTCGGATCGCAACATCTGGGGAGAAGCTGAGCCATCCGGCCGGTCTTCTCCCATGCTTGTGCCCTGCGGAAGGGCCGGGGGGTGTGGTGGGCCGGTAGGCAAGCCGGTAGGCTTAGCCGGTGCCCGACACCCCATGGAGTGGGGTTGGGTCAGTCTGGTAGGCGGCCGGTAGGTTTAGCCGGTGCCCGACACCCCAGCAAGCTTGGGGAGGATGGTGGGTTGGTAGGCAGCCGCTAGGCTTAGCCAGTGCCCGCCTCCTCAGCAGTTGCAGGAAGGGTTGAGCTGGGGGTTCGCCCCTGGGGCTCCCGGCTTTCTGCGGTGGTCCCCAATGGAGATTGGGGATCACAGGATGTTGCAACCCGCCTGTTGCACAGCTTCTGATGTATATAGTTGTATATAGTTATATATAATTATGTTAATAATTAATAAATTGGGCTGCGGCCCAATCCATTTTTCTAAGCCTGTCGTGGTTGTGTAATCATTTGCCGGAGAAGGTCTCACCATCTGCACGCAATTATAAATGCATGAAATAATTTAATAAAAAGTGCAGCAAACAACCATGCATAAATAACAACACATCCAAGAATCCAAGTGATATAAGAATGTCCTCAGGGGAGTTCAACAGTGTGCTACTAGGATTCCAATAAAGTTCACATCCAGTCAGGAAAAAAATATTCCATAGTTTTCCCAGTAGATTTTCCTGTTCCATAGGAGAGTAGCTCCTACTTCCTCAGTAATAAAAATGAGAGATGCTGTCTTGTCCAAAGTGACTGCTGGGAACAATTTCTACCCAAGTGAGAGTTTGTTCCCAAAAGGCCAATGGAGGGGCTCACTGCCTCTTGCTTCTTCCACATTTACGCACGAAGTTGGCCCATAATGAATCAGTCTTTTAGGGTTAGTGTTGTCCTCTCAGGCTGGCAGCAGCTCCACAGGGCCTCTAGCAGAGGACTTTCACATCACCTACCGACAGGTCCTTTTAACTGCAGATGCCGGGGATTGAACCAGGGACCTTCTGCATGAAAAGTCGAGGCTCTTCCACTGAACCACAGCCCCTCCCTACAGTGAGATACAGAAAGTGTACTGATGATTTATCGATATATAAAGTACATTTTTATGGAGAAATTTTGGAATAAGGAAAGTGGTACAAAAAGATCTCTGTGTGCCATAGCACAATTAATGAGGTGTGTGAGGTTTTTAGCACAATTAGTAACATTTGTGAGATTTTAAAAAAAATCTGTAGGAGCAGAGGCAGTGAGATTCAGTTTGTTCCTTGAACCATTCACTTGATTGCACTATGATTGGCCACTTAGCTCTTTGTCATCACTTTCCGTGACCAGTGTTTACTAGTTTTCCCTGTGCCAAGTTGCAAGTGGCCATCAGGGCTGGACCATCCACCAATCAAACTGGGCAATCTTCTAGGGCAGTGGGTGGCGAACCTTTGGCACTCCAGATGTTATGGACTACAATTCCCATCAGCCCCTGCCAGCATGGCCAATTGGCCATAACATCTGGAGTGCCAAAGGTTCGCCATCACGGTTCTAGGGTTCTAGAGCTGGGTAGAGTTAGAGGTCATAGGCAATCCCAAAGGACAAGGTACAAAGGAAGCCAAACCAGCATTTCTCCTGTACAAGTCTACTATACAAGTAAGTCCCAATATGTTCAGTGCAATTTATTCCCAGGAAAGCAGGCTTAGGGTTGCATCCATGTATGCTTTATTATGTTTGCGTATGTATATTGAATAACCCCCCCAAAAAAAACCCTTTAAAAAAGGCATAGTTTGCTAAGGGAACAAGAAACGCTTTGGCTGGCCCTGGCTGGTATGCCTTTTGAATTAGAAGCCTAGATTATATAGCTAACAGACATTACAATGAAGCCAAGGATTCGAAACTCAGCTGCAGAAAGGACTGGACAGCTGGTTTGATCCCAAGCACTCTGGAAGAGTTTGTTTTGCTGGAAAGGAAGAACTCCTACAATGTGCAAGCGCAGCAGTTTACTACAAAATCTGTTTTCAGTCTTGGTCCATTGTCTTGCTTGACTGTGAGGGATGACGTTCATGTGTTGAAAGGGTTTGTAGGAAACAGCCATCCACTAGCTTCACCCACCTGCACAAATCCCAAACCAGCCACGCAATTGCCCCTCCCACCAAATCCAAATCCATCTGTTCTTATCCCTTGTGCAGAAGTAAGTTTAACTGTGGATGAGCCTTGAGCAAATATATACATAGAATTTGATACAGAAAAGTCCAGAGCATCCCATCATCTCGAAGACACGGGCAAGCACGAAGATGGGTCACCCACTGATACGCAAAGTGGTCCTATTTTCCTCCCGACTGTAACATGGTCCCCAAAGGTGGCTCTTTATTTTTCCTCTTAAGAATGAATGAGGCCATTGTAGTCATCTGGGAGTGGATTCATTCCAAGGCACCAGTAGGATGTGAGATTAAAAGGATTATGGTCAGCAAATTGACGGAATGTCAAGGTGAAGCACTTTTGTGGTGACTGGGTATGCTGTGAATCGAATGTGAAACTGAGGTAGAAGGACTTTGTGTGTCCCAACTTGTCTTGAAGGAACTTGGACTATATACCAGAATATGAATGAGTGAACATGTGGATTGTTCTAAATTGTAGCAAAGTCTACCATAAACCAGTATTGACCTGGTCCATACAAGCCACAGACCTGGCAGTAAAATTCTGGAGTAGATTACACTGCTTGAGAGCACATTCAGAAATGGTATCCTCCACTTCCTGCAATTTGAAGAAAAACAAAAATAATCAGCCTCCCTATACAATGAGAGAGAGATTCTTGCCCACATCTTTGCTTATTGTGTATCTCTTAAGGACCTTCAGTTTAAAATGGTTTAATCCTGTCTTACATCCTCAGCATTCTATCAGTTCGTTCAATTTCTATTGTAGACCCAGCCATTATTGTATCGACAGGCACAAGATCAAAGCCTTTCCTTCAACTCTCCCCACCCCCACCCTCCACCCCACAAAAAGCATTTGGCTTACCGCAGTGTTTTGCAACGAAGTTCCATATTTCTCTATCCCCCCATATCCGCCCTTGTAGCAGATTCTCTGCCAATGTGTGATACTTGGCAATAGGATCTCTTTATTTCTTTTCCCCAGGCTGTGTTTCTGTTTGTTGTTTCTAGGTTGGTTCTTGATTATGTATCATGTTTTCCCATTATATACTGCTCTGAATAATCTAATAACACGAAGGAACGAGCATAAATCTGAAAAGTGTACGGTGATGCCAGAAGAACGAAGAGCTCAGTGGACATATGGAGTTCATCACCAATGGGAAAAGAGAATGATCATTATATACAATAAAACCGTCCTTGTGTGAATGAACGTGTGAGCTCGCTGGGGGCATTTCCTCAACCATTGTATTTTTTTCTCTCTGTTTTTGCACATGACTCGTAATCTGTTTTGTGGTTTCCGACGGGCCGCTTGGGGAGATGCTCTCAGCCAAGCACCGCCCTTTGCTATTCCCAACTTTTAAAATATGTTGCCACAGCTGTTATTGGCTGGGCATCTCCACAACAGTTGGGTACAATTAACCAAGTGCTGGCGACCAATCCACAGTTCTATGGGAGTTTTTTTTTCAGCAGAACAATTCCAAGAAATTTTTGCAGGGACACTTTCCATCCGCATGCGTTGCAAAAAAACACCACGGCCCCGAAAACTGCCTTTACAGAATCCCTGGGCAGCAATTAATCAAAAAAACCTTTGACAGCCAAGACTTATGATGGAAAAAATGTTTCTTGATGGAGGAAAGCTACCCAGACCTTGAAACCCAAGCTTCCTTGAATTCGGTCTGCGTTGATACATGGACATACGTGGAGGGTATCGGCTGCCGGATCACGGAGGGTCATTTGATTTTCCTTCTGCCGGATGATTGGGAGCCACAGTCGTGTCCCACAGGAGCAACTGGGCTGGAACATTCCTCCCTTGTAGTACTGCGAATGTGAATGACGCAATTTAAGCCCGTTTTGGAAATGCACAGGTCTGTTAGATACTGAAAGCTGCCAGGAATGGAAGTTTCCCGCCTAGTGTTGAACTCGCCCCGGGTGTTAACAAGACATGCTCTTGTCCCCCTCTGCTTCTCAAGATCCACACTGATGTCAAAGCTTCTTATGTGCATGGAAAAGGCATAGCTGATTCTACCATGCAGCCAGATGCAGTATGAGCAGTGCAGAGAGCCTGTGTAAGGCAGTGGTTAAGAGCAGGTTGACTCTAATCTGGAGAACCAGGGTTGATTCCCCACTCCTCCAGATTCTTATCTGACGAACAGGATTTGATTCCTTGCTCCTCCACCTGAGCTGTGGACTCTTATCTGGTGAACTGGATTTGTTTCCCCACTTCTACACATGAAGCTTCCTGGGTGACCATTGGCTAGTTCTTCAGAACCCTCTCAGCCTCGTCTACCTCACAACATGTCCGTAAAACCCGCAAGTCACATCATGTCTCTTTAGGAATTGGTGAAAACTTTACAGTGCTCTTAATTTTTCTCCTGCTGCCACCCTGACTGGGAAATGCCACCTGGAGCTGTGGAATCCCCTGCCTCCACTAGGGGACTGGCAACTCTACATGAAGCTCATTGGTCAGCCTTGGGCCAGTTATATTTTCTAAATCAGATATACCTCCCACAGCTGTTGTGAGGTAAAATGAGAGAAGGAGAACTGCATACCAGTGGTGTAGTTGAAGGGGGCACAAGGGGGGACTATGGCCCTGGGTGCCACTTCCTGGGGTCATGTGGGGGAGGACATTGCAGGATCTCCCCCCTTGCAAATGGAGTTGGCGCAGGGTGCATTTGAACGCCAGCCAGCAGCAGTTGCCCCGCTCCTGAACTCCACATGAGTTCCTTGAGCTCCTTGGAGGAAGGAGATCTATAGGAAAGGATGCACTGTGGTCAATTGTCTGGTCAGTCAGGAAAAGCAATGCTGCGGAAAGACCTGGCAAAAACCAGGCTACAAATTTCAATCAGATGAAAACCCACAAACTTGTCCAGGCTTCCTCCAGAGAATCATGGGAACTGTGGTTCTGTCAAGGGTACCAGAGGACCAAAGTGCATTCTCCAACTCAAAAAAGGTGGTCTGCCCAGCTGTGTTATTATTAATGCATTTTGCTGGAAGGTCAAAGAGGAACAGGGATGTTGTGAAATTTATGGTGTTGTGAATAATGAGGACACCTGGCTCGGCAGATCAGAGACTGGGCTCATTTTGCCGGCAATAAAAATCACACACATTCCCTCTGTGTTTTGCTTTCAGGCCTCCTCTTTCCCCATCCCAGTCAGTGACACTCTGGCATAAGCCGACAGTAATTCTGTAATTGCAATTCATTATACAACAGCTTTTCCTAATCACAGAACAGGCTTGGCCCGCCATTACTGATTAAAAATAATTGCATGTGGAGGCCAAGCCATGATGTATAGGTTGAGTTCTGGAAAAGATCAAGAGGGTGAGACTGTGAGGCTATTGTGGCAGAACAAAAGGAGGAAGGGGACTGACCAAGAAATGTTATAAGGCATTGTCAGAATAGCACTGGGACAACCCCTCCCTGCTCACATTAAAAATCTGCCAATGCTGACTTTTATATCTTCATTGGATGTTTTGTAGAGATGTTTTGCCACGGCTGTTCTGCAGGCAAAGCACAGAATATGGCTTTGTACATGGAAGAATTCAATTTCCTCAGGTTGTCATCAATGATTTCATTACAATCAAGTTACTAATCCTTATGGCTGAAATTTCCACTTTTGAGGAGGAGGAGGAGGAGGAGGGGAGACCTTTCTCTCCTGTAAGGAGACTCAAGGAGGCCTGTAAGGAGACTCAGGCGGCAGAGCTGGGAATCAAACCCGGTTCCTCCAGATTAGATACATGAGCTCTTAACCTCCTACGCCACTGCTGCTCCTACGCCACTGTGTCATGCATTGTTTCAGCCAGACAGGTAAAAGCAAATGAAATGCAAGTACTCAAAAATCAACAATTTGTCATTTCTTTGTAAGCAAGAATTTCTAATTTTACATTTGTCTGTGGGAAATAAACCTGAGGTGGGCATTTGGGAAAGTCTCCATTTGTACTTGCTGTATTTCAAATTTCAGCCCTTACGTTTTCCTGCCTCTAAGCATTGGCTGGGGTCTTGTATTGCAAAGGCGAGTGAAAGTCCTGTCATGTATTTGGCAAGTGGTGCAATTTTAAGAATTCATGCGGAGAAAAGGAATTTCTTCCTGACCTCAGCTGATGATCAGGTTATTCCCTGAAGCTCAAAGATTGATTGCCCTTGTAATGGTTAGCTGAGTTTGTCTAACTACAGATACATTGAGGAGAATATGGTTGGAAGAGATTCTTAAGAGCCAGTTTTGGGCTGAGTTCCAAAACCTCCTAAAGTTGCACATCATGAACCACTTTCTTTGGAGTAGTTCCACTGAGAGACAGTATGGTGCAGTGGTTACAGTGATGGGCTAGGATCTGGGAGATGAGGCCCTAAATTACTATCTTGCAATCTGGCCCGTCTTGCAGGGTTATTGTGGGAGGGAAGGAATGTACATGGCCCTAATGGCTTTCATGAAACAGCAGGACAATATTATTATTATTATTATTATTATTATTATTGTATCATGTACATATTATTACATATTATTATTATTATTATTATTATTATTTTTTTATTTATTTATTTATTTATTTATTTATTTATTTATTTATTTATTTATTTATTTATTTATTTGTATAATCAGCATGCGATCCCCAAGTAGAGACTCAAGGTGATGAACAACATTCACTACAACATCAAGAGGAGCGGTCGTACAAGCTCTCGCTTATAAAACACATAGGTTCCATCCCATAAAGAAGTTTAAAACTCATAAAACAGCAAAAAACCATAATACATAATAAACGGTGTCCGACCCCAAAATTTAAAACCCTACCCCCATGGGGAAGGATGGCAGGACCCCCTCCAAGATATGCAGCTACGGGACCCCACGTAACTGCCCTAGGGTAGGGCAGTATCGGGATGGGCACGACCATGTCAGCAGCTGGACACTCCAAAGGTCTGGGTGGAACAAACACAGTCTTACAGGCCCTACAAAACTCACCTAGAACTCCAGAGAGGGTCTCGACAGTTGGAGGAAGCAGGTTCCACCAGGCTGGGGCCAGTGCCAGAAGGTCCTGGGTTCAAGCGTGGGAGGCTGTGGCCGCATCACAGAGGGGCAGGGGGCCACTGAGGGTGCTGGCCTCTGACAGAGCGCAGGCGAGGCCGAAGCTGGAACATATGGGGTGATGCGGTCCCGAAGGTATCTAGGGTCCCAGGTCACAGAAGAATTAAAGGTCAAAACCCACACCTTGAAGATGATGCGGACTCAACTGGGAGCCAATGCGGCTGTCGCAACACAGGCTGGATGTGTTCTCGGACGCAGCGCTTCCTGTGAGAAAGGCGAAATGCGCCGTGCTCATAAGTGAATGGACGGCAAAGTTTTAACTTCCTAATCAAACGCAAGGGGAAGGCCGGGCGTATTAAGCGAAGTTAAGCAATAGTCCAGCCTGGAGGTGACCGTTGCATGGACTGCACGAAGTGGCCAGATCCGCCTGGGAGAGGAAGGGAGCCAACCGCCTGGCCTGGCGTAAGATGGAAAATGCAGTCCGGGTTGGCGCATGGGCCACCTGGAGTCTCCCGATTGAGAGAGATGAATCCAGGTGGACCCCTCAAACTATGAAACAGAGGGGTCGGGCGCCAATAGAGACCCCCTCCCACACCGGGCGGCTGGAAATCCTAACCTCACCCCCCATGCGTTCTAGCCAGAGGATCTCAAAATACGCCTCGATGTGATTCAGTTGCAACCTGCTCTGCCAAACCAACCAGCTACCGCCTCCAAACAATGCTGGAGAGTCGCAGGGGCTTGACAACCGCTCCCCTCCATCAACAGAATGAGCTGGGAGCGTCATCAGCATATTGATGACAGATCAGCCCAAAGCTCCGCACCAACTGAGCAAGTGGTCGATATAGATGTTAAGCATAATAGCTGGCGATAGCAGCGCTCCCTGCGGTACCTCGCGCACTGAAGCCGGGCACCTCCGGGAGGTTTCATCCCCGCACCACACTTGCTGACTCCGGTCCCGGAGAAACGAGGCAATCCACTGAAGGACAGTGCCTGTACCCGGGAAGCCGCCAAGCGGTGTAAGGTCAAAAAGGTCGAAGTGATCGACCATATCAAACGCTTCTTGGTAAGATCTACTTTCAAAACCAGCAGCGCCGGGATCCGGGCCCCGGTCGGAAGTTGGGTGCATACGTGGAGCGTGGTCTGTGATGGCGACAAGAGCGGTCTCCGTCCCATGCCCAGCACGGAAAACCCGGACTGGAAGGGGTCGAAAGCCCGATGCGCTATCATCCAGGGAAACCCTGGAAGCTGCTCCAATACCACTCTCTCAATTACCTTCCCCAGAAACGAAAGAGTCGAGACGGGGCGGTAATTGGCCAGATCACCTGGATCTAACGATGGTCTTTTCAAGAGTGGGCGGACCACTGCCTCCTTCAACCCATCCGGAAAGACCCGCGCCTGCTCAAGGGTTTGCCATTGATGATGTTCAATAGATGGTTCGTGAGTCTGCCCGGCAAAGCTTTTATAAGCCAGGAGGGGCACGGATCCAGAGGACAGGTAGTAGGTCTACCAGCAGCCAACGGCCTGTCAACAGGGGCTCCGAAGAGCAGGAAGAACTGGGCCAAACGTGGGCCCGAAGATCGGCAAGGGAGCCTCCAGTTCACTAATTGTAGATAACGTGGCAAGGGAAGGTCCCGGCGAAGCAACGATGACTTTATCTGCAAAAAAAGCTCATGAATGCCCTCACAGCTAATAGCCAATCGGAATGATTTAGTAGACCTCTTCCGATAAGGGAGGTCAAAGACCGAATTATCACGAATAATTATACTGGGCGGGAGCTAGCATGACGCAGAGAGGGAGGGAGAAGAAAAGCCCTCTTTGCCTCTTTCTGTTGCCATCTCTATAGGCTATTCATAAACGTCCTATAAGATAAGTTGATTACTGGCGCTATTGCCAGATTTCACGCCACACTACGCATCCTAGTCGTCTAAGCATCCGTTTCATATGGTAGAGAGCCGGCATGGTGTAGTGGTTAAGAGCAGAGGGCTCTCATCAGGATAAGTGGGTTCAATTCCACACTCCTCCATACACACAGAACAGTCATGCATAGATGGATAGATACCTCCCTCCTTGTCTGCTCATTGCTGATCCTCTTTGCATAACTTATTGTATTTCACCCCACAGTTCTCCCTTTTCTTCATACCTGCATTAGCTTCTTAGAGCCAGTGTGGTATAGTGGTTAAGGTGTCCGACTATGAGAAACCCAGATTTGAATCCCCATTCTGCCATGGAAACATGCTGGGCGACCTTGGGCAAGTCATATACTCTCAGCCTTGACCCTGGCAAGTATTTGGATGGGAGACCTTTGAGGAATACCAGGGGCCTGACAAGGAGGCAGATAATGGCAAACCACCTCTGAACGTCTCTTGCCTTGAAAACCTTACGATGTCACAATGAGTCAACCATGACTTGATTGCAAAAAAACAAAACAAAAACAGAACCCCTCATGTCTGAATCATCTATGATTCACCAAGTTTAATGACCAGCATTCAGCAATTGATATGAAGTGCTGGCAATGTGTTTACAAGGTCTGGGCTTTCCCGCAGCCTTTGCTACTGTAAGGTCTGTTCCAGAAGTTGGCAGATCTGCTGCTACACGATGCAGGATCTATTCACAAGGGCCAGTCAGATCGGGATCGGCATGACTGTTGTTACTTACTGACGCAGTCCTCAAAGATGCAATCCATTGGGCCCCACAACCATCAGGGTAACAAAGTAGGAGAAGTCAGGCAATGCTACCACAAACAAGATTTTTTCTTTTAAAGAAAGAACCCATAGTGTCTGTTAAGTTCCAGAGGGCCGGTTTTACACAACCACATTCATCACATAATGTCTTAGCATCAAGTAAGACGATCACCCTTGCTGAACTGGGTCCATGTAGTCATGTATTCTAATGGTGACCAACAGAAGATGGAGGTGATCGTAGATATCCCTGTTGTCAATTCATGTCATCTAGCGTTCTGATGGATGTTGTCTTAGAACACAGCGGTTTTATTTAGGAACAGGTGAACACCCATCAAGTCTGCTCTCATTCTGGTTACTCGACATGACCAAAATAGTTTGGGTTGTTTAAGAGCAGCTCAAGCCTGTTGCCCAGATTGCTTTCTTCACCTACAATGTGCATATGGAATTCCCCCACCCCCAACATACACATACAAACACAAATGAACACTTGAAGTTGCCTTATAGGGAATCAGATCCTTGGTATATCGAGATCACCATTGGGTTTTTTCTCACAATTCATTTAAAATGCTTATTTATTTATTTTTATTTATTCAATTTATATATTGCCCTCCCCCGAGTTTCCTGTTGGGCTATGCAAAACTACACATGTGCAAACTGCTGCAGATCCACACAGGCTGGCAACCATTAATCATCAAGTGGGGATGGAAGGCAGCATGGTGTGGTCCAGTCTCATCAGATCTTGACAGCTTAAGCAGGCTCAGTATGTGGAAGAGAGACCTGCAAGGAAGACTCTGCAGAGAAAAGGAGTGGCAAACCACCTCTGCTTCTCACTTGCCTTGAGAGGCCTTTGCTGGGATTATTACATATTGGAAGCAAAGCAGGGGCCATACTCAGAAGGGAGACAACCAAGGAAGACTCAGCATGATATAACCTCCTGACCCAACCACCCATGACCCACAGGGAGAAATCACTTTCACCTATTGAGCAGGTAGGAATGCAGCTGCAAGGCAGGAGGAAATTAAACTTCACCACAACTGCTCAACAGCTGCAAAGCTGTTCAGCACGCTGTTCAATTTGGACAGCAGAAAGACAAGAAGATCCAGGGCTCATGTCACAAGTGATCACAGCTGCCGAAAACAGTCTATCCCCCAGGAAGTTCTCAGCATCCCTAATGTCAATTAGCCATCATGGTTAGCAACCATTAATGGGTCTATCCTCTATAATAGTGGTTCCCAACCTTTTTTCACTCACATAACCCTTGGTAATCCATTTCCCTAAAATTAAACACATATATTATCAAACCCATTTTGTAATGTTTCACATACCTCCAAATGCTATGGCACATATCCCTGGGTATGGCACATATCCCCTGGGTATGGCACATATCCCTGGGCATATCCCAGGTTGGGAACCACTGCTCTAAAAGAGTAAGAACATTAGTAGCCATGATGTTTCAGGCCGGCTATAATGAACAGTGGTAATGATCTATCCTCCATACATTTTTAAAAATATGCTTAAGCCCGTGGCCATCACTACATCTAATGGCAGAGAGTTCTACAAGTCAACTTCCCAAGCCAACAAAAATACTACTTTTTTATTGGTCATCAGTTTACTGCCAATGAGTTTCCTGGGGTGACCACAAATTCTAATATGAAGGAGGAGGGAAGTCTTTCCTTACTCAGTCTGTGGATTCTGTGCATACCTTTGTGGTCCTTTATGATATCAACCTCCAGTCTCCTTTTTCCTATTCTATAATGCTCCAGGTGCTTAAGCCTTGTCTCCAAAGGAAGGAGCTCCAACCCAACAACCATTTTGGCTGCCCTTTCTTTCATTTTTCCCCATTCTTCCACACTCTTTTTGAAATGCACACAGTAATCCAAATGTGGCTATGCCAGGGCATTATTATGTTGACCATCCCAGCTTGTGGCCATTCTCACATCTTATGGAGTGAACTCCAAAAATCAATTCGTTCTTGAAATGCTTCTCATATGCAATGGGATGCAGTTAGGGGTGCCAGGGCTCTGACTGTTGTTTCTCACTGCCAGCTGTCTGCCCACAGCTGCTCCAAGTGGAAGCAGAAGTCAGTCAGTTTTATTACGGCCATTAGGCCAGCAAAAGTGGAAGCAGAAGAAAATAGTACAACAAAATGGACTCAGATGAAGAATGAAAACTCTGTATTGTCAAAGGCCTTCATGGCCAGAATCAACTGGGTGTTGTGGGTTTTCTGGGCTGGGTAGCCATGGTCTGGTATCTTTTGCTAACATAGAAACGCTAAGAGAAAAAACTACCAGACCATGGCTGCATACCCCAGAAAACTCACAACACCCAATCCAACCTCTCATTATCAAGCATCTCCAGAACCAAATGTAAAGAAGAACCCTCAACCCTAATATAGCTGGATATCTCTGTTTTCTTCACACAGGTGTACATCTCAGACAGGGGTAATACAGGTACATTTTGCCTCCTGGAGGGAGGTTTTGGGCAGCTGCAAAAATATGTGCACTCTTTTGCATTGGATCATCCAGCTAAAATAAACCCATGAGGTCATGCCAGAATTCTTGTGTCACCCCTGTAATAATTAGGACATTTGCCCAGTTGCCTCAACAGCCTCCCCTCCATCCCATCTTGCATGCAGGTGTGTTGTCTTAAGGCAGCTGGCATAACAAGAATGTGCCAGTACAAAATCTGAAACAACTCAGGAGAAGCTGTCCAAAATTAACACAGCCTGGTCTTGGTTGAAATACAGCCAGAGAGGCATAATGACAATTCTCCCTTGTCAGAGGTAAAAACAAATCAAGAATGAGGAAAAGCAGGAATTAAGCCTGGGTAATTGTGCAAATGAAAGGCAATCTTTGTCCGTCATCCCTAGAGTGCTTAATGATTAGCTAAGGGATGACTCAACGGATGATGCTTTTTCATCCCTGCACAGACTGCTGGTCCATCCCAGACTTAGTACTGTCTCCTGGCTGACAGCAGCTCTCCAGTATCCCAGAAGGATATGGATCTTTTCCAATATCGGCAGTCTAAAATAGTGGGAATTGAATTCTGCCACTAAGCCGCAAACTAGGGATGTGCATTCAAGTAGACCCAAGCCAAAAATACACTCAAAAATTGCAGTTTGGGATCGGCTCAGGTACACCCAAAGTGATCCAAAACACTCCCAAAATTCCAGAAGTAGCAGACCAGAATGATAATCTCTGGGAAGACAATTGTAGGACTTTATATAGCAGTTAACAGTTGCCCATAAAGAACACAGTTCACATCCAGAATTCTGAATCAACCAGAGGTCTGTGAAAGTTTATTAGTGATCCCAGCTTGTTCACCAAGATTTTGAGTGATACCAGAGACCTTCCCAGCTCACTCGGTCTCACTGTTCCACAAGTGAAAAGACTGTGTAAGTCAGGTCTGGGATGTCATCTGGCTTCAAGTAAGTTGACAAGATTCTCAGCAACAAGAGATTGATCGAGTGTATTTAAGAGGCAGCTGGAGACGATGCCTTGTTCAACCTTTTTTTTCTCAGCTGATATCTCCCTGTGGTAAGATTTGCCTGCCAAAATGGGGGTGGAGGAGACAAGAAATGTGTCCAGGTGGGGTTCATGTGCAGTGAAATCCATCCCTTGGCAGTTTGCGGCAAGTATTATATTTGAAGTCCATCTCCTTCTTGGCAGACGACAGAGATCAGTTCTGGAATACCTGCCCTGTGCTACACCTGTGGTGCTCAATTGCTGCTTTCCCACTGCCCGTAAAGGTGCTGACCGCCCTCTCCTTTCAAGAGTGCTTGGTGCGAGGTGAGATATGCTCATAACTCACCCCACAAGCTGACCTTGTTCAATAAATACAAATAAAATTGTTGGGCCTTTTTATAACAACTCCCACATTGCTGTTTGTAGAAAATTTCAATATTCAATGTATTTTATTCTCTGCTTTTATGGATATTCGGACATTTTATTGAGCCATCCTAGAGAGGCAATATATAGATGCAGTTTAAAAGCAGGATAAAGACTATGCCTTTTTTTTAAGTGAGTAAAAAATTCAGGGATGTGGTTTAGGAATATTTTTGAGGGGGCAGGCCCCACAGATCCCCCTTTCCCTCTGTTACAATCCTGCTGGCCTGTATCATGGGACGTTATGGCTGGTGATTTGACCTTCTGAGGCTTACTGTACAATTCATGCTCCGCTGAATTAGTGTTCTGATCTCTGGCAATAAAAAAAAATTGTAAGCCAGTCTTGGAAGACAGCTTGCATTCCATTCTTATCTCAGCTAGTATGATTTACACTTCACAAGAAACGGCCTTATATTTAGTAGAGCGCCCTCGCCAAAACCTAAATATTTTCAGTGCCATATGCAGAGATTCCACCTTGTTTTAATGACTTCCCTTGAGAAGGGCTGTGTGTTGAGATTCAACCCCGCCCCTTGCAAAGTCAGCCCCTTCTTCAGAATCTGTGTGGCGAAGTCCGTGATGGCATCTGCAGCGTTTTCCCTTCAACAAAAACGGCAGCGATGCCTGGATGTCTCCCTTCATTCGAAACACTAGCAACGCTTTGGTGATTTGATCCTACATATTGGGCAAACAAATGTTCCAGCGCAAACCCGATCAGTCACTCAGTTGCCAGGTAGGCATTTGAGTGGCCCATTGAGATATCAAATGCCCTTTCTTTGTGCTCACCGGACCAAGCACAACACCATGGTGAATACTGAATTTTATCTATGCTTTTTCAAATATTTCTCCTAGATTAAAATGCAAAGAAAGCAAAGGGTTCCTACTCTCTCTGAGGCTGAGGTTTCCTGTGTATTTTGTTCAGCACCCACTTGCTGATCCCGCATTCCTATCTGGCAGCTAGACAGGACATACTTCCTTCCTGCCAAATCCTTGGCAGCAACTCTCATTTCCCAACTCGGTCCTCAACCGAAAGTGTAACAAGTGCAAATCAATACTCTTGTGAGCTAGCCAGAATATTTGCTACTTTTCTATCCCACCAAGGAAATATTGTGATATGATGTCACCCATGGGTCAGTAATGACCCGGCGCTTCCACAGGGGACTGCTTTTACTTAACTTCCTTTTAGATTTATACCCTGCTCTATCCCGGGTAACCAGGTTCAGGGCAGCAAACAACAATACAATCACACAATGTAAAATACAATCAATAGTGAGACCCTCTCGCACACCAAAAAATCACTCATGTTCTCTGCACAAGAGAAACGAAGAGGCTTCATCATATTCTTTGGCAGAGAGTCTAGTCTACCATTCCACAAGATCTGAGTTTTCCCAGGCTCTTGGGCACGGTTTTTGTGATGAAACATTCATCACTCTACAGATATCAATAGACTTCCTTAGTGTCTGCATGGCTAAAAACAGGTTCTCCCCCCGCCCCAGGTTTTCAGAGCTCAGGAATCTAGTATGTAATAGTGACCGGGAGTCTAATAAAATCTGCAGTCATGCAGTAAAATCAGCATCTGCCTCCCAATTCTCTGCCCCAGAAACATTAATAACAATGAACACAAAGGCTCAGCTGGATAAGGATGACTTTGGCTGTAATTTGAAGAGGTTTTGGCATTGCTGGGGCTCAGTGGTAGCAAAATATGTGGGCAAACAGGGAGATCAAGAAGCAGAAACACTGGGAAGGGAATGATTAAAGAGTGAATAGCTGTTACTCTTGCAAAATTGCAGGAGCTCCCAGAGACCAGCAAATCAGTGCGAGGAGCTGCATTTATATGGCTCAACTAATGAAACCTGATGGAGTGACTGCAATGCTGAGCCAGGAGCCAGCAAATCCCAAGATTTTATTTTCTCTGATGTAACTAAATTATGGCAGGGTTTTTTTTGGAGGGGACGTAATCTAATCTCCAAGATGCCCACAGTATTAAGCATACTTACTGGGAAATGTTTTGGAAATTCTGAATTGAGCTATGAAAAAAAAAAGAATTTCAGCTGGAGGCAGATGATCTGGAATGGGGTTATGGGGAGAAATCTGACAACCTTATCAACTACTAGATGAAACAACCCAGTTTGGTTTCCATTGGTGGATTCCGCACAGAATAAATATAACATCTTTAGGACAATTTAAAAAGATCCATTTGGGCATTTTGTGTTTCCACAGTGCTGAAGAACTCAAGTGTTGCCACTGCCAGCCAAAATGTATCTTTTTTTCTCAGCTGCTGTACATAACTCTTGTCAGTCTCACAGTTACGCCCACCATTTTGTGTGCTGCAGCAGATCCTCTGTAACGATTCCCCACAGAGGTTTCCTCTGCTTGCAGCCCATCTGCACATAATTTCTGTGAAGATGAATAGTTTGATTTGCTCAGCAATCCTGTGCACATGTTGTTTTTTCCTTTTTTGTTTTGAGGAGGATGTCTGCAAAGCTACTGCAACACAAATGTGTGCATATTGCAGCTTCTGTAACCATGTTGCCGTAGCTTCACAGACATCCCCCTCAAAACAAAACAAAAAGGGAAAATGAAATGTGCTATATGATCTCTTTCCCTTGTCTCTCCCCAGTCCCTGGACTTCCTCATTGGTGCCATTTTCTGAGTTCGCACTGGACATCTCACACTGAATTTCCATCAGTTTTTTAATTATTATTATTGGGGGGGTCGTGTCTGCATAGCTAGTAGATCTGACCCCTGGAGAATTGCGGCACGAGGTTTTGAAGTTTCGTAGCTATGAATCTAAGAAGTCTTTTTAAAGGAACAACCACAAAATGGTGGCTAGGAAGTCTTTTCTCAGGGGTGAGTGAGGACAAATGAGGATTTTGGAAAATGTTTTGAAAATAGTTCTAAAACATTTTCAGGGGCTTGGCGGAAAGGGTCATCAATTTTGTGTTTAATCTTAACCAGCCCAGCTTGACATATGAAAACAAAACATAGAGCAAATGGGGCCTAAATAAGAGATCAGCTGACCATTTCCAGCACTTCTGTCATCTAACCATGGCTTTCCGTGCCTGTGCTGTAGAGCTGTTTATGTCTGTCATGCTGCCCGTTGCTCATTAAGTGTAGCTGCTTCACTGCCAAGCCATTAGAGGCAGGTGATGTAACTCTGGCACAGTGGGTGGTATTGCCATAGCAAGTCTGGACAAAAGCAGAATTAGATTTGGAGACCCGGTTTGCACAATGTGCTTGCTCCAGACAGTTCCTGTGTTACAGAAGTTGCTTCTTTGTTGAACGTTTCCTCTGAGCAAGGACTTGGAACTTCTCCTTTGCGGTTGTCCTTCTTCACAATGTTGCTGATTCATACTAGGCGATGCAAGGGGCACTATTCAAATATTCACATGCAACTCCTTCACCTAAAAAAGTAATTCAAATCCCCATCCCCTGCTCATACTTATCTACTTTAACCCCTCCCCAAGTGAGGGGGGGGGGTGTTGTGCCAAGTGCCTGCCTCATTCGGCTTTCTCAATTTCTGCTCATACACCCAAATATATGCGAAAGCAGTAATGCTTAAGGTGTTTCACGTGTTGATATGCTTTGAGCTTGAACATCCTTCTCTGTTTATAGAGTGAAATTCTCATTTGTTGGCTAGCTTAATAGCAAAAGAAATTAGGAAGAATTGAGCCACATTTCAGCTGCAGCGTAGCTCGGCTCTGAAGATCTCCTGGTAAGACAATAGATCTGAGGTCTCAAACAGGTTCCTTGATGTTCGAGGGACTAATTCAGCATGTAAATCCAGCTGCAAAGTTGGCAGGCCACATAGTACATGTGACTGTGTTTTTAATTTACTCCGTTGGCTCTTTTGAGTTTATTTTAACCACTTTAATCAGAAGACCACAGAGAGGTTGAAGCCAACAAGAACAGCAAATGCTGAGATCACTTTTCCAAGACAAGAAGGGGGACATCTCAGACTTGACATCAGGTATTTTTTTTCTCCCTTACCCCAGATTTCCAATCAAAAATTCATCCCCAATTTCACAGTAAATGTGCAATTAAAGCCTAGTGTACAGGTGCAGCCCCAAACCCCACCCCGTAACCATGTGCTTGTGTGTGGTCTTGCCTCCACTAGTTTTGAAGCAATTCTTACCTTGTTCTAAAATCCCTCTCTGCAATTTATATACCCCACCATCGACCCAATCTTGTGTATCTTTGAGAAGAATGCAACCTGGCCTTGGCTTGGAAGCAAGCTTCGTTTTCCACTTCTAAGCTCCTACACAGCCCTGCCAGGATACTTAACCTCCTGGCTTGCAATCTTCCTTAGAGCTGCCAACCCTGGCCCCACACAGTTTCAAAAATGACCAGGCAACACCCTGTTACTTAGAGCCAATCTTTAAGTCTCTGTGAAGCTGCCAATAAAGCAGTGTTCTTTTGATCAAAGAAGCCACGCTGGTCTATGGTGGCAGAGACCTCAGAGTACTTATCTATCCTCATTTATGTAAGACAGGCCTGTTTTCAGATTTCTTGTTCCAGGAGCACAGTTTTGTCCTGAGGGCCAAATTGTGAGGGCCAACGGGTTTCCTGGTCCCTTCCCCCCAGCCACCAGCAGGGAATGGGTTGTAGTATCACCAGATCCAGGTTGGGAAAGGAGATGAAGAAGAGCTTGGATTTACCTTTTCTCAACCATAGGGCATCTCAAAGCGGTTTACAAACTCCTTCCCTTTCTTTCTCCCAAAACAGACACCTTGTGAGGTAGGTGAGGCTGAGAGAATTCTGAAAGAACTGTGACTAGGATAGGGGGCCTCCAACTGGCTTCATGTGGAGGAGTGGGAAAACAAATCTAGTTCACCAGATTAAGTCCACCGCTCTTAGCCACGATACCACACTTACTTTCAACTTCTGGAGATTGGGGGATGGAGCCTGGGGAGGACAGGAACTCCACTAGGGTGCAATCAATGCCAAGGGTCCACCCTCTGCAGCAGTCATTTTCTCCAGGAGAACTGATCTCTGTAGTCTGCAGTTGAGCTGCAATTCTGGGGGATCCCCAGATCCCACCCGGAGGCTGGCATCCTTAGGACTATAGGACGCTTGCCATGTAGCCCGGAAATCCAGACGTTATTTAGAGTCCAGTCTTTCCAGTATCTAGCCTGGAATTTAATGTAATTAAATAAGTTCCTAGCCCTTGTGGTTGTGGGAAGAACCAGGAAAACATGGAGGTCTGGTTCTTAGTAACAATAATAACAGTGTTCTCCTCTCAAATATTTCTCTGTACTAGCTAATGAAAGATCAGCATGAGGTCTGATTAACAAGCAAAAGAAACAGAGCAAGATTCCTGTATCCCTTGTATGGGCCTGCATTGAGCAATCTTTTCCTGGCATGGAGATGCTGTGAAGCTTGTTGTGCTGTTGGCTTTATGTCTGTCGTGCCGTTAATAGGTACCGGAGTTCTTGCAGAGGGAAAAGGCATTAATCCTCTCCTCCTAACCTCGCCAAATCTGCCTGCTCGAGTGAAGCTGACTGTGGGCTTTCCTCTTTAGGTGTCATAAACATATAGAGTTATAAAAAATAAAGAATGCTGCAGCTTTCACACTGGGATATTCCAAGGGAGACGTATTGATGGGCCAGAAGAGTTCTGAAAAAGAGTTTTGTTTGAAGCTCAGCAATCCTTTCCTGAATAATCTGCTGTCAGACTGACACAGAAGTATATTTTGCATGGAAGCATATTTTGTACCTAAAAGCAAACTTTGCACCTGTAGGGATCATGTGGACTGTGATTGCTGATAGTAATAGAAGAAGAAGAGTTTGGATTTCTATACCCCTCCTTTTCCCTTCCCCTTCCCCCTCCCCACACCCAGAACAAACACCCTGTGAGGTGGGTGGGACTGAGAGAGCTCCAAAGAACTGTGACTAGCCCAAGGTTACCCAACTTGCCTGTGTTGGAGTGGTTCACCAGATAAGCCTCCACAGCTCAAGTGGCAGGGCGGGGAATCAAACCCGTTTCTCCAGATTAGAGTGCACTCTTAACCACTATGACATGCTGGCTCACTAGAGTTGCTAGAGTTCAGGTGGTTCAACCATAATGAAAGTGGGGTAGGTTGCTCAAAGGTTAGCAATCCAAGCAAGCACCTGCATGGCTAATGGTCCTGTCGTACCAATATCTGTAATGGTCGATAAACAAACGATTAGAATAAGCTTTTATACTATGTTAAACTTAACAACATGAACAATATGCACACAGGCGTATTATTGTGTGATAATTTACGCAAAGATTCCTAAACCAAATAGTCCCTCTACAAAGAGCTCAGAGCAACACATTAACATGGACAATATCCACATGGGCTGTCATTCCCCGGTTGTTGAATGAATTCATGAAACCTTCCCAGGGCCCCGTTAACTTATAATTTTCCAAAAAAATCCTTTCCCCAAAAGGCTATCAAACATTCCTTGAGGTTCTGTTATGCACTGCTGTGTAAGAACTGGCTCTCCAGGATAGAGACTCTGGCCTGATTCTCCATTCCAGTTGGTGGCTGAAATTACCTGGAATTACAACTGATCTCAGGTTAGATGGATCAGTTCCCCTGAAGAAAATGGTTTCTTTTGGCATTATACCCCACTGGTGTTCCTCCCTTCCCAAACACTGCCCTCCCCAGGCTCCACCTACAAAATCCCCTGGAATTTCACAACCCACAATTGGCAACCTTGTCATGCCAGTATGCAGATGACAGTCAGCATTACCTTGTGCTTCCAGCCACTCTAGGGAGACCAATTCCCCTGCTCTTTGTTGCTTGTTGGTCTCCTGAAGAATGGCAGATGGTTAAAAGTGGTGCCATGCTAATTGGGTAGCATCAATTTTGATGAATGGCCTGTAATGATGTCAAGGTGTCAGTGTGATGGCAAGGTAACACTCTAGCTTTTGGGCAAAACTCTTTGGTTTTACCATGGAGATTTGCCCAAATCCTAGTGGCACTTTCACGACACACTAATAATGTGATGTCACTTCCACTATTCATCAGATGTGATGTCATGTCACTAGCATGGCATCATTTTTCCACCTTCCTCCCCACCTCCAAGTCAATCCCAGGACACTATAGAAATCCTGAACTGGTACCTGGGGACACAAGAATGGACACAAGCTAAGAAACTGAAGCTTAATCCTGACAGTCAACTATTCTGGATTTAGGAAATTAGGAAAATCAGAAACTATGCAAAAAAAATCCTTTCTTTCTAGTTTTCTTTCAGAGATCTTCCCTGCTTGTTGCTATTTGGACTCCCTCCTCCATTTTAGTGCCATTCATTTTCTCTCTTTGGGGACTGAACTGATTTTATGGTGTGAAGGCCTCTGGCCTGTACAGAGACTGCAGTTTGAAGACTGTGTGCTATTTCCAAGTTGCCATTGAATACATTGCTTTTTTTTTGTCCTTTTCTTCTTTTTTGGAGGGCAGTTAACACAGCTGCATGTTGCCTCAGGCCAGTAAATGAAAAGTGCCAGAATGGGCTGTTTCCCCCATCCCACCTTTCTGACAGATTTTTAAAAACTTTTTTCCCCTCAGCTCTTTACCCTTCAAGGTCTTTGCTCAACTCCCTCACAAAAACATCAGAATTTAACACCAGCTCTCAAGGCTTCAAAAGATACTGTTGTATTTGTTCCTTTTTAAAAACACACGTATAAAGTGCATGGTTCCTTGTTATCCTTGAGGGGGAAAATATCCCTCAGTTCTGAGAGGTGAATGGGAGTGTGCCAAAATAATTGTGTCACCCACAAAAGGCAGGTCTTGTTTCCCTCGCCCAACTGACTTGTCGGCAGGAGCAGGTTTTGTGGCATTAACACTCTGGGCTTGCTTGGCATATAGTAAAGCGAGGAAACTGATCCTCCAGGTCGACTTGCCAACAAGGGGGGAAAGGCCGGCAGCCTGCAGTTTGGAGGTTTGTTTTGTTTGTGTTTTGCTTTGGAGCTAGTTATTGCAATAAAAATAACAATAAAGCAAAAAAACCCACAAGAATTTCCCACCCTTAGACGGAGATGATTTGAGGGATGTAGATGTATACTACTGGTGAATGGCATGCTATGGAGATGCTGGACCCTCCCTGATTGGAGGTGGGGTGGGGGTAGGGTTGCCAACTCCAGCTTGGGAAACTTCTGGAGATTTAGGTGTGGAGCTTGGGGTGAACAGGGACCTCAGTAGGGGACAATCTCATACAGTCCGCCCTTCAAACCTCCCATTTCCTCCAGGGGAACTGATCTGTGTAGTTGGGATGTCAGTTATAATTCTGAGAAGCCCACGGGTCTCACTTGGGCAAGGGTTTCCAACTCAAGGTAAGGAATTCCTGGAGATCTTGGGGATGGTAGACTTTGAGGAGGGGAAGGGTCCTAATGTTGTACAGTTGGCCATCCAAAACTGTGCTTTTCTCCAGGAAAATGATCTCTGTAGATTGGAGATGATGTGTAATTCTGAGAGAATCCTGGCTCCACCTGGATAATTCTTAGAGATTTGGAGGTAGAGCCTAGGGAGGACAATATCAGTGGGATACACTATCAGAGAGTCCACCCTCCAAAGCAGCCATTTTTTTCCAGACAAAGTGATACCTTCAGCCTGGAGATGTTGTAATTGTGGGAGATCTCCAACTCCTACCTGGAGGTTGGAAGCCCTAATTTTATGTGCCATGACTGTCCACAGAATCCCAGGGACTGCACTTTGAGTTTTGGGCTATTTCATGTTTTCTGTAAGAGCTTTTTCATCTCATCACAAAACTACAGTTCCCAGGGTCCCCTGGGAGCAGGAGAGACTATTCAGCACAATGAAGCTGGTGATGTAGCTTTGTCAAAGAGAGGGGAACAGCTAAGGCTGTATGTGCTTGACCTCACAGGAAATGTGTTAGTTTGTGAGCCTCTGGAGAGAATGTTTTACAGTGTCTGTAATCTCCTCCCTGATTGTTAAAGCAAGCACCTCCACGCCTTGACAGGCATGACTTTGGGAGAAAGCCAATGGCATGTATGTAATGTTTCCATTCGCTAAGGGAGACCAATTTTTGGGTTTGGTCCCAGGCACCTTTGGAGGGCTGGGCAGTGAGCAGTGACTCCAGGCATCGAGTAATGATGCTCATATATCACCTGGATGTCAGCACCTACCTGGGCAAAGGGCAATACCTCTGTGTTTACAGCATTCACGTCTGTTTCACCAGTAGTGAGTGAATGATGGTGTTGAATGACAGAGAGAGGCTACAAACTTCTGCATTCTCAGGAGCCAACAGCAAAGACTACAGGAGTCAAAAGGATAGATAAGATCTATTTTTGACATTTTGTATTCAGTTGTATTTTTTTCAGTAGCTTCAGTTGTCGAGAAGTGTAACCCCCATGCCCAGAATGGGTTGGCCCAGAATGGGTTGACCCAGTAAGGGGGTGGAGACTCAGAGCAGCAGGAAGGCTGCAAGAGCTCTTTGCAGAAGACAAGGCTACCGGACTCGGACCTTGATTTCTATAAGCCCTTAACACCTTGTTAAGGGTTTTCTTTTGTGGTTGTAATGGGTGAGAGTTCTCCTGGAGACCTTCATCATCTTGCAACCTGTTCATCAAGCCCTTGGAGTCTTCAGGAGCCAGCCAACTTGCAAAGAAGAATTTGGACTTGGCAATATCAGTAGACTGTAAATAGAAGGACTTGAAAATGCAAACTTAACAGGACTGCAAAGTGTAAATGTTAAATGTTTTAAAAGTGTTATTTGTTAAGTGAAGTAAACTGTTTTGTTTAAATTTGGTTCTTTGCAACTCCTTCCAAGTACTGCCCCACAGAACCCACAGAAAGAGGTTACAAATGGCGCCCAACGTGGGGCTTGGAAGTGAGATTGCAAATATAAATTGCTTGCAATGGAAGTGTGCAGCAAGTTGGGGTTTGATCCCCATGAAACTGTTTTGTTATGTAAGTTCAAGAGATGTTTCTGTGTTAATTTGAAACACTGTTTGGCAGTTATATGAAGGAAGGGATTCCAGTTGCAATCCCCCATCCCTTCTGCAAACTGCTTGGCTGAATTTGCAACATTTGCTGGAAAGTTTTGCAAACTTCCAGTGCAGCTAAGTTTGGAACAGTTGGAAATCCTTGCAAGGGAAAGACAATGTTCCGCATTCAGATGCACCAAATGTGGTTCCTCCAAGTACAGGAATCTCTGGGGAAATCATTGTGCAATGATTTCAAGAGTTGCATTGCAATTACTGTCGGGACGACAGAATTTTAGTGGGGGAGAATGTAACCCCCATGCCCAGAATGGGTTGGCCCAGAATGGGTTGACCCAGTAAGGGGGTGGAGACTCAGAGCAGCAGGAAGGCTGCAAGAGCTCTTTGCAGAAGACAAGGCTACCGGACTCAGACCTTGATTTCTATAAGCCCTTAACACCTTGTTAAGGGTTTTCTTTTGTGGTTGTAATGGGTGAGAGTTCTCCTGGAGACCTTCATCATCTTGCAACCTGTTCATCAAGCCCTTGGAGTCTTCAGGAGCCAGCCAACTTGCAAAGAAGAATTTGGACTTGGCAATATCAGTAGACTGTAAATAGAAGGACTTGAAAATGCAAACTTAACAGGACTGCAAAGTGTAAATGTTAAATGTTTTAAAAGTGTTATTTGTTAAGTGAAGTAAACTGTTTTGTTTAAATTTGGTTCTTTGCAACTCCTTCCAAGTACTGCCCCACAGAACCCACAGAAAGAGGTTACAGAAGCACCACTCAAACTCAGGGGCAGCGGGTCATGGTGCCAGTGTGTCACCACCCCATTGCTCCTGCTGGCATGGGGAGGTTCACAAAGTGATAAAGCCTCCCTATCACTGAGAAGTTCCCTTGAGGCCGAATGGACTTACACCACCAAATGGATTTAGGCCAGTGTAACGCCAGCAAAGGCCAGGAGGGAGCCAACTAATATTGACTCCTCCCCTGGTCATGCCCCCAGACCACCCCCCACTACACTGGCAGTGGCAGGAGCCCTGGGACACTGGTGCAGCATCCAGTTCTGCATACCAGCACTGGGGAGGGTCAGGGCGACAGCACGCTGGCAGAATTGCCCCACCGCTGGGATAGCAAATCTGCAGGCATGGCTGCATGCCATTTCTGCAAGTGGCTGGAGCTGCTACTTTTGCAAGTATGTTTCTACTGTGTTCATGTGTTGGATGGACATCATTTGTTTTTTCAGGAGTTCTGTTTGTCCTCGTTTTGCTAATATGTTTATATTTGCGTTCATGTGTTGGATCACCATTATTTGCCATCTACATGGTATCTGGTCATTCCTAAATATGCATAACGTGGTTTTATTGATACAAAAGGAACACTGGAAAATTCAGTGCTGGAATCAGCATGGAATCATGGGTTCAGTTCACAAAGGCAAGAAGTCGAAGCAGGGATTTTGGGATTGAAACAGCAAGGATGAGAAAGTCAAAATAATCCAGGTCTCGCATGCATAAAATTGACTTCATGACTTGCTTAACTCTATAATAAAGCTACTAGCAGCTAGCTTATCATGAGCTCTTGATTTGCATAAAGACTTCCTATATCACAACTGTCCCAAGGAGCTAAAATGACTAAAGTTAAGCTGTCATATTAGGTTACATAATGAGATGACAAGAGTCACAGGAAAAAACAATAATGCTAGGAAAGGTTAAAGGCGGCAGGTAAAGAGGAAGACCCAACATGTGATCGATTGACTCTATAAAGGAAGTCATGGCCCTCAGTTTGCAAGACACTCCATTTGCAAGGCTGTGAATGGATGACATTGATTCATGGAGTTGCCATGAGCAGAATCGACTTGATGGCCCTTAACTCATGCATATAGCTTTTCTTTGACACTCAGCATGGTGTTGTGGTTAAGAGTAGGTGGATTCTAATCTGGAGAATTGGGTTTGATTTCCCACTCCTCCACCTGAGTGGATGAGGCTTATCTGGTGAACCAGATGCGTTTCCACAGTCCTACATTCCTGCTGGGTGACTTTGGGCTAGTCACAATTCTTTGGAACTCTCTCAGCCCCACCTACCTCACAAGGTGTCTATTGTGGGAAGAGGAATGGAAAGGAGCTTGTACTTGTAAGCCACCTTAGTCTCCTTACAGGAGAGAAAGGTAGGGTATAAATCCAAACTCCTCCTCCTCCTCCTCCTCCTCCTCCTCCTTCTTCTTCTATTACTCATATTTGTATTGTATCCATGTTGTATGCAAAATCCAAAACTGAGATGTACCATCAAATGGGGAATATGTCTGTCTCTGGTAATATACAATTGTTTCATTTCTCCTACAGAGTAAACTTTGCTCAACCTTTCTACAAAGACTTCATGAAATAGAGTCAACAAGGGCCAGCTAAAATTGTTCCATAAGACACTAGTTGGCTATCACTGCTTGAAGGGACAATATTTCTCAGTCATGCTGCTTTTGAGATAAGAAAACAGCAGATGAAATCTCCTGAAATGAAGAATCTGATAAAAATGTGATGATTAGAGATTACTAGAATTCCACTTCATCATCCAGCAACCACTAAATTGTGCAATGTTCTCATATGGAACTGAATCGAAACCATCCCATACTGTTGTGAAATCTGGGATTTTTTTTGTTTTTGATCAGCGAGTGATGGTGGAAAGGATTGTTTGCAGCTGAAAAACACCATCACCAGACACATATGATTCATTTGTTATGGAACAGTGTCACTTCAGGTTCTGGGAAGAAGGGGAATATGCTTTTTCATCCATCTCTCTCACTGTCTTCCTAACTGTTTACCCTTGTGCAGATATCTGTAAATAAAAACTGAATTTGAATAATTATGCCTTTAAATATTCTGTAATTCTTTTGATAGGTTTAAATGTTTCTGGATGGCCCAGGCTAGCCTGATCTCATCAGATCTCAGAAGCTAAGAAAAGTCAGTTCTGACTAGGGCCCCTTCCGCACACGCAAACTAATGCGTTTTCAAACCACTTTCACATCTGTTTGCAAGTGGATTTTGCCATTCCGCACAGCTTCAAAGAGCACTGAAAGCAGTTTGAAAGTGCATTATTCTGCATGTGCAGAATGAGCCTAGTATTTGGGTGGAAGATCACCAAGGAACATCAAGGTAGTTATGCAGAAGGCGGCAGTGGTAAGCCACCTCTTACCTTGAAAACCCTACTGGGTTGCTGTAAGTCTACTGGGCTACTTTTTTACATGTACATGTTTCTGAGACCTTTTATGTCTACTTTGATTTGCCTTCTCACTCTGCTTTGTTATGCATAGGAAATTACATAAATTCTGCAATACATTGTATCGTTTAGAAACTTTAACTCAATTTTTTTTTCACTTATGAAATGTGGGATCAGGGCTTCTACCATATCTTCCAGGAGGACTTCCCATCCTGTTTCTTGCACGTTGACGCTGAAAGAAGGCTGCAGTTGCCCCTGATGTATTTTAACATGTATTTAACAGATTAACTTCTAGCCATTACAGATGAAGACCTGGATTTCCTAGAAGCAAGGCCATGATGAATCTCTACGGCTTTCGCAAAAAGTTCCTTCTGCCCTTTCTGCCACACCTGCATAGCACATGATGTTTTAAAAAACATTTCAGTGTCAAAAAAGCATTCCCACACAATCACTTTGTTTTACTTAGGGGGTACAGGTGGTTTGTATGTACCAGGCTTATGACTCTCAAGATGAGTATTCCTTAGAGTGTCCAGCTTTGGGTTGGGAAATATTTGGAGATTTTGGAGGTAGGAGCCTGTGAAGGGTGGGGTTCGGGGAGGGGAGGACCTTCAATGGGGTATAATGCTACAGATTCAATCTTCCAAAGCAGCCATTTTATCCTGGTGAACTAATCTCTGTCACCTGAAGATCAGCTTCCACCTAGAGATTGGCAACCTACATGCCTCCTGGAATTACAATTGATCTGTAGACTACAAAGATCAGTTCCCCGGAAGAAATGGCAGCATCAGAGGGTGGGCTCTGTGATATGACAACCCCAAGTTAGCTTCCTCTCTTCTCAAAACTCTGCTCTCCCCAACATCCCCCACCCCCATATGCTAGAATTTCCCAAGCTGGAACTGACAGTCCCAAATCAGAAGACCATGTCTGCTGATATGAACCCGAAAGGAAGCTGTACTCTTCCTAACAGTCATTTCTTTCTTGAGGATATTATTTTTCTGTTGCTGCTCCACTGGTATGGGACAGTTTCTCCAAACACGTGAGCCAGGCACCAATACCTGGGGCCTTGAGGCTGTAAAACACAATTATTTTGAAAACCTTATGGGGTAACTCAGATTGGCTCTGGTGGAACAGTTTTAATTACCTGTTTTTAATTATGACCGTTAATTATTTTTATGGATGGTTAATTTTTTGTATTTTATCTGTTGTTGGCACCTGCCTGGGGTCCTGAGTGCTTCAGGGGCAAGACAGGGTACATACATGCTTTAAATAAATAAGCGAAGCGCATGCCAGAGGACACAAATTGGCAGTCATGCTGGTGGAGCGATTGGGCTGCAAAAGGGCCCGCGCTTTCAGTTCCATGCATGGATTGTGATGTTGCCATGGTAACAAACACAGAGGTGTCAAGCGAAGGCCCAGGAGGCAGGGATGGTTAAGTCTTGGCCAGAAAGCTTCATACGTCCTTGTGCTAAACATGGCCTTCTATCTTAAGCCAATCTATCCCCTTTTCCTCTGTGGACTTTGGCAAATATATCTTTTCTCTCCCCCCCCCCCCTTGTAACTCACTCTGTGTAAAAAAAAGAGAGGGATTCTTATTACTTTAAAAAATTAGCAATTTTTCCTGCATGCTTGATGCATGAGGAAAGCGGAGTGGGGGACAGTGGTTGAGGGAAATCTCACACAGAGATTGGGTTACAAGGGACAGCTGAGTGCATAAATCTAGTCCCCAAAGAGAGTCATTAGGAATATTTCTGGCAGTTTGCCCCCTCCATACCTCTCCTCTCTCCCTATCCTTCTATAATAATGCTTTTTGTTAAGTCCATTGAAAGAAAAACATACAGAGGAAAGAACTCTGCGCTATGAAAGTTTCCACAACACCCCTCACCCCAACACAACTTGACAATTGTGTTTGACGTTTCTGTAACATTGGAAGACATAACAACCCTCACTATATGAAGGAAATCAATGTATAGCACCAAAGCAATTTGCACAAAAATGGCTAGCAGTCAAAGGACTGAATAACTTAACAATTTACTAGTTCAACAGCGTGAACAGCATCTACAGTGGAGCTATACTGCGTATTATTCCCCTTCAACATTCATGTGAAAACACCAACACATCATCATTGTGTCATATACACAAAATTCTCTAAACTAATGTGAAAACCCACAAACGAGCCGCCAGATTCTGATATTACTCTGACTTCGTAGAACCTTCAGTGCCTTGTGGGAGCGTGGTATTTTCCACATGCATCAAAATCGTCCCATAATAAGACTTTCATACTGTTCATA
The DNA here is from genome assembly GCF_021028975.2 of Sphaerodactylus townsendi. NCBI lineage: Eukaryota > Metazoa > Chordata > Lepidosauria > Squamata > Sphaerodactylidae > Sphaerodactylus > Sphaerodactylus townsendi. The sequence continues at coordinate 14,866,196 of NC_059436.1, read as the reverse complement.
AGACTTTCATACGGTTCATACAGTTCAAAACAGACCACGTTTATCTCTGCACTGCTGACTCTGGCTGTGAAATGTCGTAAGGACAATTCTAGCATTCTCCCTTCCTTCTCTGAGCCTTGTTGATCAGTCATTGTAGTTGCCAACATCCAGGTGGTAACTGGAGATCTCCTTCTATTATATTTGGTCTCCAGGTGACAGATAACAGCTCACCATGTTGTGCCCCCCCCCCACACCAAACCCCATCTTTCTCAAACTCCTCTTCCAAAATCTCCAGGTATTTCTCCTCCCAGAGCTGACAACCCTATCTCTCATCTCCCCTTTTCCACCCTGTTTCTATTGCCTGTCCACTACATTAGATGCCCTCAAGTTCTCATGTTTAGGGAGTGGGAGAAGAGGTTATCTCTGTCCAATGGGATTATAAGAATTCCACAAATGAGCTCACATGCCTATTTTTTCCAGAAAGGCACATGGGGCCCAATTCAGATGGAGTCCCCAACATGGTGATTGCAGGCACCCACTGATACCTTTCTTGTCACCCACTAAGTGTTTTTTAATAAAGTGAATAGAGCCAGGTGGGATTGCTGCCCAACTGATTGGCCACTAGAAGAAGAAGAAGAGTTTGGACTTATACCTCACCTTTATCTCCTGTAAGGAGACTCAAGGTGGCTTACAATCTCCTTTCTTTTCCTCTCTCCACAACAGACACCTTGTGAGGTAGGTGGGGCTGAGAGAGTTCCAAAGAACTGTGACTAGCACAAGGTCACCCAGCAGGAATGCAGGAGTGCGGAGACATATCTGGTTCACCGGATAAGCCTCTGTCACTCAGGTGGAGGAGTGGGGAATCAAACCCAGTTCTCCAGATTAGGATCCACCTGCTCTTAACCACTACACCATGCTGGCTCTCTAGATACCTGATTGACTGTGCAGATTAAAATAACATTATTTCAGTGGCAGCTCACCACAGTGTTAGCCTTATTCTCTCACACACACTCATTTTTTCCAGTGTATTTTTAAAAAATTACTCCCATATCCCTGTAGTTGGCTTCTATTTCCCATGGGGGCCATTTTGTAGTGATGGCTACCACCATGTGCCAGAATTCAAAAGGTGATTGACCATAGGCTTTAAAAGGTTGGGAGCACCTGATATAGGTCCTTCATACATGTCTTGATCAGAGTCTGTTCGTTTGCCAGAATGGAGGAAGTAGCAGCGCTGTAAAGTTATTTCAGGTCGTAAAATGGCAGACTTAAGCCTTCTTCCTCTGTGGTCCCAATCCTATTCAGGGCACTGCAGGCCAGCTTTTTGAAAGGGGAGAAACCATATAGGTAACCATTTTGTATGTTCTTTTAGTTCGAATCATCAGGTGGCCAATTAAGATTTACTATGTGGTACTTGTGACCACATGAGAAGCAACTGTCTGTAGCCTCCACAGTTATGACTAAGGCCCTGATGGGTATTCAAATGAGGAGAAAGCAAAACCAAATTAATCAAACAAGGAGAGTGCTGTTTTCTTTACACTGAGAAAATGGGAGTCACATTTACAGCCAGACATGTGGCGAGATGGCTCATTGACTCTGGAAGGAGACTGGAAAAAATGTTGGTTGCATGTAATGTATAGATTGACTATTGTCCCCCAAGGAGGGCTTTTTATGTAGAAAACTTGTTGGGAAATTTGAATATGGTTCCATCAGTTTAATGTGCCTGATGTCTTTAGTTTGCCCTTCTTTTGATTTTGGTGTGTGGTGTGACTCCCTTCTCTGGTTCCAGATGGATATTCAGCTTATGGGCCTCCTCCTCATTCGAGTCAGATCAAAGAACCGTCAGACAAGGGATCAGATGGCCAAACATCTTGGATGTAGGTAAAGCACGGTCGCTCTTGTGATCCTTTAAAAGTATCCAAACCAGCCTCATTTATGGTTGCCAACTCCAGAATGGGAAATTACTGAAGAAAGTAGTGTAAACATGCAAAAAGATACTTCACCTCCCCGCTCAAAATTGCATGCCTAGTTTCAAGTACTATGATGTACACTTTTTAGCAGAAGCTGTTCTTGGGTGGCAGAAGCTGCAAGCAACTGCAAATTTCATTTTAGACTCCTTGTAGGAGACACTGAACAAGGAAGGGCTGAAAAATGAGCAACGTTCATATCACCCATTGAACTATTATGGATGCATCGCTGATCTCAAGGCATCTGCTTTGCAGTGGGGTCTCCCCGTGTTTCTCTGTGCACATGCAAGGAGACCTCTCTGTTTGCTCTGATCTTGGCCACCATTTTGCCTGACCCTGCTTCCGGGTCATCCCAGGTTGCTGGATTCACCCCCCCCCACACACACACACTTTTTGCTTTCATTTGATGTTCTAATACCCCCACCATAGATCATTATGGTTAAAATTTTAAAAAGAAGGTAGACCGATCTGTTCCCTGAAAATGGCTGCCCAGGAGTGGATGGGGGGAAGCAGAGAGGAGTGGAAACCATGAAGGAAGACAGAAGAATGCTGGTTTGGTTCTCTTTCCCTGCACAGGCAGGGAAAGGATCACAGTTTTCCAGCTTTCTGAAACTGCAGGGAGGGGGAAATGTGTCCACAACTGAAACTCTGCCCTGAAGAGAAGGTACACTTACTGTGAGGCAGAGCACAAGTGAATAACAGGCACCTGACTTATACTCCAGGAAAGGAGTTTTTGTCCTCATTACTATAAAACATAGAACTGCTTTATACCCTTCGTCTATCTAGGTCAGTATTGTCTATGACAGGCGGCCGGTCTCCAGGTCCCAGGCATGGGTCTTTCAAGCACTTACCACCAGATCCTCTAAACTGTTGATGCCAGAGATTGAATCTTCTGATGATGTTCCAACCCTCAACCTTGGCCCCTTCCCAACATAGGTTTGGGCAGCATAGCCATCTCTTTATTTTGCAGCACTCTAAGAGCCAAAAGGTGGCTCTATGAATGACGTGACATGCACAGTCACGTGCCCCTAGCCTTCCCGAGCTATGCTCGGGGAAAGAGGACAGCTCCCTGAGACTGTATTCAAGCTTCTGGTCCACCACTTTTTTGTCTCACACTTGGACCTTCTATGTTGTGTTTCATCATTTGGAAAATAGAGGTCCTGGGGGGCATGGTGGTGATGGTGTCTACCCTTCCTTGCTCCCGGTGGTTAAAGCTATTTAATAAAAAAATCTCAAGCTGTTGTTACATGACCCAAAGAGGTTGGCAGAGGGCCTAATGCATCTTCCATCCCCAATCAAATGGCAGCCCTGTGGAGCAGGAATTCCAAATGCTCATTTGCATTTCATGAGCTGTAACAATTTGGGTACCGAAAACGAATCACAAGTGGTTATTGGAAGCACATTGCAGGAGGATCAGAAACCACAGACCCCTGAATATCCTCTGAGAGAGAAGGAGGTGGTTAAGCTGCCCAAAGCACCCTGTGAGATTTTATACGCGGTAAATGTGGTTTTAATAAGCAGCTATTAGTGAACCAACAATAACAGCTTTATTAAGCTTAAATAAAAGGCATATTGGAGAGCATTAATCCAAGATACCATGTATGAAATAGACAGAAATTAATCACTTGGAACTTACATATAGTACTTGGGCTGAGATACTTTAGCATTAAGATTCAGCTTTCCATCAGCAACATTAACAGTGTACAGCATTGTTCTTATAGTAGTTGCATTTTTACTAGGTGTAGGTATTTGATTTAAAAGCACTGCAGCAGCCATATAGTTGGACTAAGAAGGCCTGGGTTCAAATCTCTGCTCAGCTCTGAAGTGCACAGGGAATCTGGACTAGTCAACATCTGTCAAGTTTAACCTACCTCGGAAGCTTGTTGTGAAGGTTGTAGCATGGGTTAACCCAATGTAGACTGTTCTCCATTCTGCGTGGGGTAGATGACTGCCTCGCAGAGTCAGACCATTGGGCCATTGCAGTCAGCACTGTCTACTTTGCCTGACAGTGGCTCTCCAAAGTCTCAGACTTTGTGTCATCCTCTACCTAATTGTGTCAACTGGAGATGCCGGGGACCTTCTGCATGCAAAGCAAATGTTCTGCCACAAAGCCAAGGCACATTGAAAGAGCACATTGCAAACAATAATTGATTCAATGCATTATGGTGATCTATTACTTTGAAATCTACTTACTTTAAGCTTTTAAGTACAGCAGCTTACAAAAAGAGAAAAAACCTAAATAAATAGCACAAAAACTGTGTTTCCTGGATGGCTTTTTGTGACTATGATTTACAATGCATGAGGTTTTTTTTTATTTCATCAAATATAACAAGCACAACAGGTAATATTCTAGCTGCGCATTTAGGCTGCAATCCAGCTGCCAGGGCCTGAACAAGTGCCAACCTCCACTCAGCTAGAAAAGCTTTGTATTTTTGCATATTTTTAGTAAAATATTTATGCATCCATGCATTTTGTTAACAGTTCCCTTCAATATTGTAAGGCACCTTTGGCTTTCTCCATCTGGTCCTCCCCGAGAGAAGGATGCTTTGCTCACTAAATTCACTCACTGCACCCGATGCCAAAACCTTCTCCTCCAGCGCTCTTGCCATCTGGAATGGCCTCCCTGGATCTTGCTGCTTTGTTGACTTCACATCTATTTTTAAACGCAATTCAAAAACATGGCACAATTCTCTGGTTTCTATTGCTCCATCTTTCTGTCTCATCCCTTCCCCATTTTTTTCTCTTGGAGTGTGACTTTCTTATTCTAACTATGCCAGGCCTCAAGGGGACCCAGTTCTTAGGAAAGAAGTTACAAGAAAAGCTGAAATGGGTGTGTCCTTCTGTACCCTCAAGTGACCGTGTTGGTTCCCCTCTGCATTCTTTTTTGCAGTTAAGAAGCAGGAGCAACTTTTTTCTGGACATGACTGGAGTCATACTGGTTTAAAATGGAGTCCATAGCAGATCTCCAAAAGATGTCAGAGACTTGAGCCATGTGTTTCCAATGGGAGCTAACAGGAAATGGGGCTACCCCTTTGAGGGTCCATAACTTTGCTCCTCCACAAACCAAACTTTCCCAAACTCGGATGGTATCATCAGGATAGTCTCCAGTTGATACCCTGAAATTTTGGTGCTGCTATCTTTACAAATGAGTCCCCTGAAAAAATACACCAAAAAAGACAAAGAAAAGCATATGGACCCGAATTTTTCGGGTATACTCAAATATTCGGCTATATCCGAATCTGTTATTCGTCTTATTCAGGCATACAGATAATTTTATGCCTGAATAAATCCGAATCCCAATTTTATCAGATTTCTAGGGTATTGAAAGCCTAGTCATGACTGATGTGTGTTGACTTGACCCAAGGCTGCCCAGGTAGACTTTTTCAGTTGGGAAGCCAGGACAGTTGAAGTGAAGAGAATATAAATAGGCCAAGCCAATGGTTGAGGAACATTCCTGTTGGCAGAAATGGAATGCAAGGACAATCAAGGAGAGTCAAAGCCCCAGAGACTTTCGTCTTTCCCACTGTTGGTGTTCTTATCATCCATAATGATCTCTTTGTTTCCCCGACATGCTGAATGTTCAGAAATGTATGTGTGTGTTTTTCTTGCCTGAGCTGTTGATGTTTCTTTTTTTCTGGTTGCTAAGCTTGTCTCATGCATGGTTAATGCCTGGTGAGATCATGGTGCCACTTAAACATTTCATGGGTAATTCAGGCTTATTCATTAACAAAATTGTGAACAAGCAGGTGTATTCATGAGCTTCATGGGAAAGAAAAAAACACCAGGAAATGGCATTTATGGAGGAGGGGGATGGTTGGTTTTTTATACGTGAGTGTAGATACATGTGTGTGTGGTGTAAAAATTGTAAATTTTGCTTTATGTGAAATAAATTAACCCTCTATAGTGGCTGTAACAGATGTAAATATAGCTGTCCACAATAACGAAGAAAACCAGATTATTCAGCTCATATGTGAAGCTTCCTTATAGAGGGTCAGATTACTGGTTTTTCAGGGTCAGCATTGCCTACCCTTTGTGGCAAAAGCCCTGTTCACAAGTTACAGTGAACACATAAGAACATAAGAAGATAAGAACAAGCCAGCTGGATCAGACCAGAGTCCATCTAGTCCAGTTCTCTGCTACTCGCAGTGGCCCACCAGGTACTCACAGTGGCCCACCAATCTGTGTACAGCTTATACTTGATTTTTCTTTATACAAGGGTTGAGTAATTCTCATGTTACATTCAAGGCATGCACAGCTGAATGAGTGATTAAAATGTCACATTTGTCCTGGTGCTGGTCCCTGGTTTCATTTGAAAAGAGGACATGTTCTGAGATCCAGTTTGGTGTAGTGGTTAAGAGCAGGTGGACTCTAATCTGAGAACCAAGTTTGATTCCGTACTCCTCCACCTGACAGACTCTTATCTGGTGAACTGGATTTGTTTCCCTGTTCCTACACACAAAGCCTGCTGGGAGACCTTGGGCCAGTCACAGTGCATTCAGACCTCTCTCACCCCCCCCCTCACAAGGTATTTGCTGTGGGGAGAAAAAGGGAAAGGGTTTTGTAAGCCCCTTAGAGTCTCCTTACATGAGAAAAAAGGGATTAAATCCAAACTCTTCTACTTCCTTATAAACAGATGTACACTCATGTGCATGCTGGATATATGTGTGTTCATTGAAACTTGTGAATAGGGCAAAGTCTCAGGCAGAAATCTTTCATGTTGACTGCTACCTGATCCTTCTAAATGTAGATACCAAGGATTCAACCTGGGACCTTCTGCATGCAAAGCAGATGCTCAGCCATTGAGCCACAACCCTACCCCTCCATGGCCCATATTGCAGCAGTGTTTAAGCATGGTTCAGACAAAGAAAGAATGTTCATGTAACCAGAGAACTGACAAGGTGGGTTCCAGTCCCCAGGCATGATCATACATTTTATTTAGGATTAACGAATCTGGAATAACTATCACTCCCTAAATCTATTCTCACAGCCATGCTTGGAGCTTTACCAAATCCTTGTGTCATCCCATAGAAATATAGTTTAGAGCAATTCTGCTCAGCCCAGCCTGGATGGTCCAGGCTATCACAATCTCATCAATTCTCAGAACCTAGTATTTGGATGGGACCACCAAGGAAACTGGGTTTGCTATACAGAGGCAAGCAATGGCAAACCACCTCTGTTCATCTCTTGCCCTGGAAATCCTACAGACTTGCAATAGGTCAGCTGCAACTCAATGGCACTGTCTACCATCCAAATTCTACTCCAAACAAATTCTTTCTCTAGCTGTAGCAGCTCTCAGCCCCCTTGAATGAAGCAAAACAAAACAAGACACAATCACAGTAACATACCTGTCACCAATGGCATTTAAAAATATATGGAAAGGACACACCTTAAGCGTCTTCGAGTCATTGTCCATTTGGGTTAACAGGAATGGTCTCTTGCTGTAGCAGGTACCCATTGGTGCCTTCAAATATCCATTTTTCTCCATCAAAAAAGGGACTGTGGCTCAGTGGACAAGCATCTGTTTGGCATGCTAAAGGTCCCAGGTTCAATCCCCAGCAGCTCCATTTAAAAGGATTACTCGGTGCATGATGAGTCGGACCTCTGCCTGAGACCTGGAGAGCTGCTTCCCATCTGAGTAGACAATACTGACTTTGATGGACTGCTGGTCTGACTGAGCAGAAGACTTCATGCATGCCCAACAACTGCCCTAGGCTGAGAACTTCGATTTATCTCCTGCCTTTGCAGGAGCAAAGACAAACAAAAGCACTGCTACATGGACACTCGACTGTTTTTTGCAGGCAAGGAAACGAGCTCACAGCTAGTGCAAGATCACAACTGTTTAAAGACATCCTGTAAAATCCCCAAAGATCAAGACATCTCAATCGATTTCCTTTAAAGATGAAAAGAACACATGTGTGATTTAGGCCCAGATAAGGAACAGCAGAGCAACAGACACAGATATGTATGTCTGTGCAAGAATGGGATCATACCAAACAAGTCAGAACTGAAGAATGCCTCGGACTGAAAGATGCTGCTTTCTTCTGTGATGGTTATTTTCTTTCCATCTGCGTCTGCCTTGACAGCTCTCTATTCCCAGCAGCACTGACAGGTCAGTTCCCAAACTCGCCAAGGTAGCTGTAGAAAGTCCAGACACTCCAGCTGAGCAAAGGGTCTGAAGACCAGGAAAATCCCAGAGCAGAGGCCCCCTGCTTCCCAGCTCCTCCTTTCACCAAATACACAAAAGCCAGCAGTAAGCAGAAGGCCATCAGGCCTCATGTGTTCCGTCACAAGCAAACTGGAACACCAGTATGAAAGCACTCAGGCAGGTGACCTTCAGGTTGCAGACTCCAGGTTGGAAAATTCCTGAAGATTTGGGGGTTGATGACTGGGGAGGGCAGAGTTGGGGAGTGGGGGAGAGTTCAGCAGGAATGCAATGCCATCAAGCCCACTCTTCAAAGTAGCCATTTTCTCCAAAGGAATTGATCTCCGCAGTCTAGAGATCAGGTGTTATTCCAGAAAAACCCCAGTCCTCAGCTGGAGGTTGGCAACCCTGCCTCCCAAGCAGCCATTTTTCTCCATGGAAACTGATCTTTGTCATTTGGAGAGCATGAGGAGGACAGGGACCTCAGTAGGGTACACTGCCATAGAGCCCACCTCTCAAATCTTCCATTTTCTCAAAGGGACTTGACCTCCATGGTCTGGAGATTGGTTGTAATTCTGAGAGATTTCCAGACCCTCCATGAAGGTTGGCAGCTTTAAAGCCCCCTCCCCATCAAGCTCCTGACCAGTCCCCATCACCTGACCAGAGGCAGAGCTTGGAGGTGAAACCAACAGTGTAAAGCTGGAGCTGATGAGCCTGGCCTCAATGAGGCTTGGATCAAGCTTTAAACAAGCTCAACATTTATAGGTGGACCATGGATCTGAGGCTGCATCTAACACCCCACTGCTCCCAATTTCCATGTGGAGTTTGGGGGCGGAACAAGCCCCACTGGCCTGCACCCCTGCCTCAAACCCAGGGAGCTTGGGAGCAGGACACACCTGTGGTGGGAGCACAGTGCTTAGGGTGAACCCCAAGAACTGTTTTACAAAGCTATGCCCCTCCTCTGCAGCCTTGAATTGAGATTCTTGTGGGGTACCAACTTATCTGGGAAGCAATAGCCACAGAACAGGATCCCCTGCCCAATCCTGCCCAAATTTCTTCAGCCTTTTCCACCCCACTTTCAAAAGAGCAGTGCTATGCAGCCCCATATTGAATCTCATCACATTACTCTCCACTGCTACAGATCCCGAGAACCAAACGGCCTCCTTCTTGTCCAGAAACATCCAATGTAAAAAAATTAAACAGGAACACCCAGCAGGCTCCTGCTGGAAAGTTAAAACCCCCAAACGCAAATCAATTATCTCTTGTCTACAATCAGTCTACAGCCAAGGGTTAAAGTTTACCATATCGTGTGTGGATATCATGCACAAGGGAGAGATGTGAAGTAGATTTTCAGTTGCTAAATTACCAGGAACGGGAAGGGCTGCTGAGACCAGCCTAGGTGCATAGATTAGGTTTCCAAAACAATATGGCTTCTATATCTGTTGAAGAAAGGAAGGCAAGCTCTGGGAAGAATGGTGTGCAGGCCGCATGTGGGAGTCCGTGGCATTCTCGATTCTTATGTTTAGGGGTAGATTAGAAACATATGCAAGCTGAAGGAAATGAGAAGCAAACAGGCAGAAACAAACTGCTATTCCTCAGCACTCAGCATCTCAAAAATTGGAATGTCCCCCTCCTCATACACTCACCTCATTCTGCCTTTGCTTCCACTGGGGCCTCTTAAATCTCATAAAGTATCCCAGTGCAGGTTAAAGCACAGTACCTGGCTTTATTTTCTTAATCATTCTGGAAACCTGAAGTTATAAATATGATGTTAACTTTCAGGCAAGAGAAAATTAATTCTGTGTATTACATCTGACCTTCCTTCCTTCCTTCCTTCCTTCCTTCCTTCCTTCCTTCCTTCCTTCCTTCCTTCCTTCCTTCCTTCCTTCCTTCCTTCCTTCCTTCCTTCCTTCCTTCCTTCCTTCCTTTCTTCCTTCCTTCCTTCCTTCCTTCCTTCCTTCCTTCCTTCCTTCCTTCCTTCCTTCCTTCCTTCCTTCCTTCCTTCCTTCCTTCCTTCCTTCCTTCCTTCCTTCCTTCCTTCCTTCCTTCCTTCCTTCCTTCCTTCCTTCCTTCCTTCCTTCCTTCCTTCCTTGCTTGCAACTCACACATTTGTACCAGCATACATATATTTATTTTTTTATTTTTTTTATTAGACTTTTATACCGCCCCATCCCCAAAGGGCTCTGGGCGGTGCACAACATATAAAATACAATATAAAATAAGTAGTCATTTAAGGCAGCGATAAAATTTTTTTCAGTTCCTATTCCAATTATAAAAACTCAGCGAATTAAAGTTGCGTCCAGCATTCCAATAATTAAAAAATCCCTCCCCCCTCAGAGAGGGAGGCATGGCGAGTCTCGTTAGATGACAGGTGGCCCAGTTGTCAAGGGCCGAAGGAAGGGGGCACTATTAGCGGCTGGTTCCTCCAAAGGCTTATATACATATAAGTGTGTGTCTATATAATGGATTTAATATGCCACCCCACTTCTTTTGAGCTTGGGGAGGCTCACAGCATTCCAACAGCAATATGACAACAATGTAAAACATTAAAATATCAAAAATATCAATATCAAAATATACCTACAATTCATAATTGTGACAGTCACAAGGCAGCCGTAAACAGTGTTCAGAACCTTAGAGGGATTGATGGGTGTGTGTGCGTGTGTATGCCCTGACCCAGATGATCCCCAACTAGCCTAATCTTGTCAGACCTTAGAAACGTAGCTTGGCTTGGAGAGGGGAGGTGTGGAATTTCATCAGGAAATAATGACCTGGAATCCATCCTCTGAAGCTGCCATTTTCTCTGGGGAACTGATCTCTGGGGAGGTTGGCATCCCTAGCTGAGAATCATTGTGCACTGGCTTGTAGTTCCACAGTGGGCAGTCAGTTTGCCGTGCCCCGGGGCCATTTTCACTCCTGATTCAAAGCTGCACTGCTTCTGAACATGGAAATTCCATTTGGCCATTCCAACCTAGCCTTCTGCCCTGTTGTTAACACAACCAAGAAGAGGAGTTGTAGTTTGGATTTATACCCTGCCTTTCTCTCCTGTAAGGAGACTCAAAGCGCCTTACAGACTCCTTCCCTTCCTCTCCCCACAACAGACACCTTGTGAGATAGGTGAGGCTGAGAGAGTTCTGAGAGAACTGTGACTAGCCCAAGGTCTTCCAGCAGGCTTCATTTGGAGGTGTGGGGAAACAAATCCAGTTCATTAGATTAGAGTCCACTGCTCATCTGGAGGAGTGGGGAATCAAACCTGGTTCTCCAAATTAGAGACCACTGCTTTTAACCACTACACCATGCTTGCTCAAGCAGAGCTTGAAGGGTTAAATCCTCTCTTCCCTACCTGATTACTTCAGATCCAGACCACGTGCAATTTGCTTTTACAGATGGGCGGAAATCTGTGACCTTTGCTATGTCTACTGTGCCCCACCATTCCAGTCTTTCAGAACACCTTCGCCTCACAGTAACTTCAGACCCCTCATTGCTCAAAAATGGCTTTCTGTTGGCCCATTGTTCCAAGATAGCAGCGACCTCCAGCATTTCAGCTTTAGCACCAAATGTAGCTGATCCTTTGGGGGAAACACAAATCCCCCACAAGGTGCACAGAGCCATATGGTGTTCAGTGAAATGGTGGGAAAGTTCTGCGTCTGTTGTGTTTGTCAGAGTTGGATATTTCTTTATGAGCAACACAGAGATTTACATTTTCCACCTTCCAAATGATTACCAAGGAAAGAGATTGTCTCATTTTCTCATATACATGTATCTCGTCTCTGTTGTCATGACAACAGTGTATATATTTTCAAGACTGGGAGGATCTGGGGATGGAAAACGAAGCCAGGGAGTAGACATGTCGAGAAGAATCCAGCAGAAATTTTCCCCTGTTCCTCTGTGGCTGATCAGTTAATACTAATTTAAGGTGCCCTCATGGGATTAGTCATCAAATGTGAGATTTCCATCTCTTCCTCCTCCTCTTCCCCCTCTTTCAAAATCAACTGTGTTTTATCATGGGATCCCATTTCTCACATTGAAAATTAACCTTGTAGAATCCAAGCTTATGGGGGTTTGAGGATAGAAGCCAGAATGTAATGTAGAACCATAGAAACACAAACTGATCTTTCAATAAACAGAGAATAAGAGACTGTGCCTTGGGACTGACAAACCAATGACTCGATTTCTAAAAGTGCCAAACGTCTCCAACTTCTTCCAGAGCTCATAAGGATGCAGGTGCACAGCTCCAAAACTCAGCTACTTAGCTGCTCTGTGTCCCTGACAAAATCCAAGAGTTTCCAATTACACCCTTCTGGGTCAAGGCAAGTGACAAGAAGTATTTGCCCTGTCCGGCACCTCATTTGCTTCTGAGGCTGTGCCTGTGCTTAGAGAGATGTTTCAGGACAAGCAGTGAGCAACTCAAGGAAGGGCCAGGTGAAGAAAGATCTCCTTCATCCAACCCTTCTATGAATCCCCCCAGTGGATCCAACCCATCCCTTCATACTAACATACAAAGCATTTGTCTGTGGCTTGCCTTTGAATGATCACATTCGGTAGGAGTGGGCATCCCTTCCAGAGATAATTAATCATGGCCTAACACACACATCTCTTTTCTCCTGGAAAGAATCAAAGCAGATGCCATTCTGGCTCCACAGAAAAAGAAAGGCGATGTGCCAATCACCTCTGGGGGTGCCAGAAGTTCTGCTTTCTTCTGTGCTTTTGGCTTCTGTTTGGGCCAGGTATGCGCAAGGTTCTTATCTGCAACCCAGCACAACAATGGTGCAGAGTCAATTGCCTGCATTCCATCGGCAGATTTACATCTGGAAAAACTGGGATTTGAAAGTAGTGGAGACTTGTAGCAACAATATCAAAATTGGGACAAAAATAATAGAATCCCATCATACGCACGTATACACGTTGCCTTCATTGGCACTGTGGGAACATTTATTCAGTTTGTCCTCCTTAAAATGCATATTGTAACTGTGTAGAAATTGTCTAATGAAGTTGTCAAGAACAAAAAGACTTCTTTGTTCATTGTTGATGTCTCCAACCTGGAAATTTTCTTACTGAGGGATGTTTTGCTACCTGTCTCAGATCTTTGAAACTATGGGTGGGCACCTTTTTTTTTTCTTTTTGGGAGTGGTGCCAGCTTAAGGTTTTATAACAAACACCTCCTTGTGGATAGTCAGGTTCCATAATGAAGCTATCTAGCAGAATATATCTCACAATTATGGAACATGAATGCTTGAGTAGAATATTTGCATTGCACCCAAAATTCAAAGAAAGGTGTATCATCAAAGCATAAACTGTCAAACCTCAAAGATGTTTCCTTGTGGTTGAACTTACGGGCTTTTTGCTACATCTTGGTGTAACTTTGGGATGGCATCTTAGTGGAGGATAACTAGACGGCCTATAAGGCTCCTTCCAACTCTATGGTCCTTTCCGCACGGGCGGAATACGGCGCCCTGGGGATGACAAAAACGCCGTCCCCAGGGAACAGTTCACACAGGGGGCGCAGCTGCTTCGCAGCCACGCTGCCCTCGCTCCGCCCGAGCGGCGCAAAGCCGCCTTTTTCCAACCTTGCTTTCCCAGCGAGGTTTTTGGAAAATGGCGGCTTGGAGCTGCTGCTGTGCGAACGGCAGCGGCTCCAAGGCGCCTTCCCTCCCCCCATGTCCGGGCGACCTACCTGTCCTGCGGCTCCCTCCGGGCGCTGTCGCCGTGGTGGGCCTGGGACACGCTTCTCTGACTCATTGGGCGCACCCGGAGCGGTCGCGCAGGGCAGGGGGGTGTGTCCCCTGGCCTCGGCAACATGCCGGAGGGCCGCAGGATGGGTAGGTCAGCCTGACGACGGCGCAGCTCTGTGCCGTCGTCCTGGGAGGTTCTGGCATGAACGGTCCCAGAGGGGTCGGGTCGGCATCATCTACGCCGACCAGACTCCTTCTGCCGCCATGCAGAAACGGCCTGTGATTCTTCAGGGACCTGGCTAGCTAGCATCAGTCCAGCTCTCTCTGACTTAAAACTGTGCAGCTGTATATTCAGAAGGTGATCTCTAATGAGCTAGAAGAAGTCACATCAGGTGGTCCGATAAATGGTAAATGCATCTCAAGCAGTGAAGCCAGGAAAAACTGTGATACAGGAAATGGTATGTGAAATTCAGTGGGTGGTGAGACCCCACAAATTTCCTTCTGCCTCTTTTGAATTAAAGTAAAGATGCTGGATAATTTTTAGAATATATCATTTTTGTCCCTGCAGAATTGTTCCTTCTACAACTTCACATTGTCCTGATAAGTTGTTTTTCTTCAGATGTTCAGATGGCAATTTAGGGGCCTCCATGCTCTTGAATAGGGCTGGTGTCAGGACTAGAATCAAGCAGTTAGTTGGATCTCAAGGGCCAGGAGGGTTCACCACTCACTCCGAGATCTGCTCACACGGCAGATTGAGCCTTTCTCCATTAAAAAGGGAGTATCTCTGTATAGGTAAAAGCAAGTGTGAGAGGACAGTGTGGTTTGTGGGGAAGCTGTTGTGAAATAGGTGGGGATGAAAGAGTTCAGAGAATACAGTGACTAACCCAACATCACCCAGTAGGCTTCTTGCAGAGGAAAAGAAAGTCAGTTCTTCAGATAAGAATCCATTGCTCATGTGGAGGAATGAAACCCGGTTCTCCAGATTAGAGTCAACTGCTCTTAACCAATATACCACACTGGTTCTGAAATACACCAATTCCAGCAACTATCAGTCTTTTCAGGGATGGGGCTGCCTCCCAGCACTTTGCAGCCTGTTCTGTCCCCCTCCTTGTCACAAATGCCCACCCAGGGACCCTGGAGCATCAGTACCCCACAACTGTCAGTCCTTCCCCTGGACATACCACAAGGAACAGAGACCTTCAGGAAGCCAGCAGCAAGAAGGAAAGCAAAGAAATGGCAGGAGAGCCTGAGCAACAACAGCAAGCCTCAGCAGTTCCAGGGAACAGTATGGAAGCAGCACAACCCTAGCCAAGCTGCAATCAAAAGCCCACAGCAGCCTTAGAGAGTGGGGTGCAGTCAGCACAGCCTCAGCCAGGCTGCAATCAAGGAGGAGGGCCAGGAAGGCTGAAGTGCCAGCCTCAGGCCTGCATGGCAAGAAAGACAGCTTGCTAGCCACTAGCAGGCTGACACAGGGAGCTCCCAGGAGGGAGGGAACCTCTTGAGAGGGATAAAAGGGAGAAAGAGTGAGGAGTTTGTGTGGTGCGGGAGCTCAAGCTTGCAGGATCTCTGTTAACTGCCTGACAGAAGTAAAGAACTTATGAATAGAAGCCAGAGTCATGTCTTGTTTTTCCAGAAGAGAAGCTGAGTTCCTGCGAGGCCAAGGGGGCTGCCCTGCAGGGGTGGCCAGCAGAGGGGGTGCTCACACAGTCCAAGAAAATGGCTCCATTTCATTGAGTCGTGTTGTAGAAATTGTCCAGAATGGATAAAGAGCCCTTGGCTTCCTGGCAGACAAAGTAAGCCGTTCGATGGCACATGAACAGATGATAATAAGAAAACAAAACCCCGTGGGATGATCTGGAAGAGGAATCTTCCTTTGCATGACTGAAACATGCTGGCTTCCTGGCTTTAAGGGGCTTGTGGCTGGCTGCAGGAATGCTGCCCAGCTCTGTTTAGATTCCAGTCGAGGAACCATGCCAGCGACCCGTGAGAAACCTTATGTGGTCACATTAACGGTCTCTCCACCACCATGATAAATTGTCCGATATCACGGCCTCTTCGTAATAACTGGTTTACCTCTCTGAAACGTGTGGGAGGATAAGCATCAACTTAGAACGAATCAGATATGGTCACGGCGGATTGTCGTGGTGGAAGAAGCATTTTCGTCTGTTGTGGGTCAAAAAGTGAAAGGCTAACGCTGTTCAGAATGACTCAATAAGGAATGCTTCTGAAAACATGCCTTTTCCAGATTTAAGAGTTTCAGATAACCTGAAATGCATAATGGATCAGCCATTTATTCTATTTTATTGTTTTCAGATGTTACACTGGAATGCCTGAAAATGCATCCTGACTGGTCTTTCAGGGATAGTCCTGTCCACTCTGGTTGGCAGTGGCTCTCTAGCATCTCAAGTGGAGGTTATTCCTATTGCCTATGATGTGGTCCTTTTAACTGAAGATTGGGACCTTCTGCCTGTAACACACAGCTTCCGGTGCTAGCCTGCCTGAAAATGCCCCTCTCCGCTATTTTTTTCCATCACAAATAATCTGACATATGGGAACTCCATAAGGTTTTCAAGGCAAGATACATTAAGAGGTGGTTTGCCACTGCCTGCCTCTGCTTTATGACCCTGGTATTCCTTGAAGGTCTCCCATTCAAATACAGCCAAGGTTAACCCTGCTTAGTTTCTGAGATCTGATGAGAACAGACTGGCCTGGGCTATCCAGATCAGGGCTCTCCTCACCATGCTCACACAATTTGTCACAGCTTTGAGATCTTTCATGCTTCCCCCACCACATACATGCAGAGGTATATCTGCCAGAGAGACATGGGATATCACATGTCCCTGGGCGCACATTAATTATAAGCACACTGACAAACCACAGATAAAAGAATCTTGATCCAGTAATGCATGCAATCACGCCGAAGATTGTACTTTGGCAAGGTTTTACCATTGGGTGTATAGACGTTGGAAAGTGTGGGGAGGCGGGTGAAAACAAACTGAAAGAATTGTGGCTTGCATCCATTCCAGAATTGGTTTTAGACATTCTCCTAATGAAGCAGGAGTTCAGGAGGAGTAAAGTGAAAGACACAGTAAACCCACAGGACAATAAAGGAATGGAACTTGAGTGATTTGCTCCTGCATAGCCCTAGCAACCTTTGATGATCTAGACCAGAAAAAGAGTACACCTAAACAGATCACCTCGCATTCGTCAAAGCTCTGAAGGATCATAAGATCCCAATATATTGTACGCCCGTTTGATCATTCCACCCTAAAGGGAAAGTAATTTCATATCCCAGGTTTCTGCATGTCCGTGGTGGCCAGGTTAGATTGAGGCATGAAATCTAGTAATTCAATTTGTGCTTAGGAAATTTCAGCTGTTCTTGTCATCCCAGGACATGTTAGCTGCCATACCAGTTCAAATGCCCCTAATTTAATGTCATCTTGGAAGCTCAGCTTGCCAAACACTTAATAGAGCAAAGAGAGGAAAACATAAGAAACAATATAGAATTAGATGCCAATGCCATGTTTTTATTCTAAATAGACATAGCTAAGGTTTTGTTCGTACGACCAGAATTTAATGCAGACTTATTCAGCTAAATCAACCATTCTTGTTTATGTGGGCAGAGAATAACAATGTTGTGTCTCCCATAAACACCTTTCCTCACTATATTGGATCACCCATATCAACAATTTGCTGTTACTGGTCATTTTTGCAGTTGAAATTTTTTAACAGCACTGGGACATCATTTTTACCCTTTTTTCTAACCATTTCAGCATTTAGAATTGGCCCCCAAACACGCATTGGTTTTCAAATTTCAGTTCAGTTTTTTTAATATGGAAAAAAAATTAAATTATGGTTTTGGTGGGGGAGAAACCATAAAATCACCCTTACATTTTCAAATCAGGCCAGTTTTGCTGCAGAATTCATCAAATCCTCCCACTCAGGAATGGGTACAAAAATCCCTTACTCTCCTCCTGCACGAGTCACGATGCACCACAAACTACACCAGGATTTTGCATCATTTCTGAAAGTTTCTTCCTTCAATTCAGTTCAGCCTGAAGAAGAGTTCCAGAGGACTCGAAAGCTTGCTGTATTACGTTTCATTTGGGTGGTCCTAGTACACAAAATTAATACGTTGTGCACTGGGGTTTGGAGACTTTTCTTTCAGACCTGCATGGCTGAAAACAACATGGTTATCAGCCAAAGCCCAGATTGCTCCACTGTCCAAATGGGTGGGTTGCTTCATCACCTGTCATTATTCACCATTCAGTTTGGCCAGAAAAAAACTTGCTATGTGACCAATTCATACCATCCACCTGTAGGACATTCTGATCCGTTCCCACACACCCAAATGCTCCAAAGACCTTGTTCTCTCATCAGAACTTCAGTGTGACTTGTTCAATCAATAAGTGACTTGTTCAATCACTTTTTTCCATTCGTAGCATCCTTCCCCATGGCTGTCAGAAACGGCGGACTTACAGTTAGAGGGTGATAGAATCTCTGGTGCAATGATGTCACTTCCAGCATGATCCAGAAATGATGACACTCTAGCATTCATACTCCATGGTTTAACCATAGAGTTTGGGGTGAATGCATGAGTGTCAGCATCACTTAACCATATGTTTTAACCACAGAGTTAAGAGTGAATGCTGGAGTGTCATGATTCTGAGTTACACTGGAAGTAATTGCACCAAATGCACCAAATGACACAGATTTCTACCCTCACATTTCTCCCTGCAATATCAGCACTCAGCCTGAGCAGTGGCAGGCAAAGGCAGCATGAGTGTAAGGCCTGGTAACCCTGGTAACAGGAAGACCTGGTAACCCCATATCCCCGTCCTTCCAGGCTTCATTGTGGAGAGCATTAACAAGACTGTTGAAGTTTGTTTCCTATTGACAAGACTGTGTACACATTTGCTTTGCTGGTGGGGCTGTATGGGCTGGGGGTGGGTGGGAAGCATTATCTGAATCTACCATGATTGCTTTCCTGGCCCATGGCCCAAGCCCTGTGAATCTTTCCTTTCAAAATTAGTGCTAGGTTGTATAAAGATCAAAGAGGGGGCATCCAAATGAGGAAGGAGGGTTAAGCGCACTACAGAAAAGCAGGGGAGCTCCCATCCTGTCGCTGCTCAGCTGCTGGATAAACTCATTTCCTGGCAAGCAGATTCTTCTGTATTAAAAGTCTCTATGAACATTATCAAAGTGTGTTTATGGAAACCTTCAGAATGCTCCCTGGAAAAGCCAAGGCCTGTCTTTGAATATTACACCCTTGTGATACTGTAGAACATAGAATGGCCATTTTTACCATGTTAGGAGTCTATAAAACACTTTTCATTAGCCTCTTCACTCTATGGAAAGAACCCATGAAAGAAATGGATTTATACCCTGCCTTTCTCTCCTATAAGGAGTCTCAAAGCAGCTTAAAAACTCCTTCCCTTCCTCTCCCCACAACAGACACCCTGTGGGGGGGGGGGGGGGGAGAGAGTTTGGAGAAAACTGTGACTAGCTCAAGATTAAACAAAAATCCATCATAAAAGCACAAAACCAACTAGTAAAATCCATATATAAAAGCACAAAACCAACTCTATGGCCTGTTCCGCACAGGCAAAATAATGTGTTTTCAAACCACTTTCACAACTGTTTGCAAGTGGATTTTGCTATTCCGCACAGCTTCAAAGAGCACTGAAAGCAGTTTGAAAGGGCATTATTCTACATGTGTGGAATGAGCCTATGAAAACAAATGCTGTGGTTGCATTTCTGTGCTCTTGAGACCATCGTGTTCATTGCTTCTGCTTCTGATGGATCATGTTTAGATTCTGTGATGTCTCTCTGGCATGGTCATTGGCGTATGCCACCTTATACATTTATTTCCTGGCAGAATACATGTTAGCATAGGATGGAACATGGCTCAGGGCTGGAGCAACTGCTTTGTATTCGGAAAGTACAAGTTCAACTCCTGGTTTCTCCAGTTAATTTTGATTTGCCCTACTCCAGCTGAAGGTAGCAGTTATCGGGAAGGCACATTCCCTACCGGAAATGCTGAAGAGCTGTAATTTGTCGGGACAGAGAATATTGAGCTAGAAAGACCAATGACAACTGGGTTGTATATCAGTGCCAAACATGGCAGAGGAATCCATATTTGCTCGTGTGTCCAATTCATGTGGTACAGCAATTTGAGGTCTATTTTGGGGGGAGGGGTGGAGAATGTACATGGAAGTAGAGGAAGTAGAGTACCCCTCCCCCACTTTGTGTTCTTTTTACATTGTTTATGGCTTTAAGTATTTTTCTGGCCATCCTGGCTAAACATCCCGGAAAGGAGTGCCTACACAATCCTGTAAGGAAAAGCAAGCTAAGGAGACATAAAAATGTGACTCTTCTTACCAACAGCCCCTGCGTTATGCAGGAATAAGGCAAATGCACGAACCGCATACCTGGTTATCCCTGCTGCATTTAGCTCAGCCCATAGAAAGAATGGGTCCATAAACGAAAGTCTGATTCCTGTGTCTTTTGGTGAACCGGCGTCTGCCAGACTTTCACTTACTGATTGACTGGCCTGTGTTGCTTTAATGCCGAAGACCCGGTTGTATATCTAAAATGTATGTCAAGAATAAAAGAATCATTTCCAAGAACAATGGTGGAAGCAGCCCAAAAATGTGCTAGGAGGGGAGCGGGCGCATTTGGACTAGAGTCCAAGCAAAATATCAGATGGATGAATCAGAATAAAATACATAAAATATGGAGTTATTTTTTTCTTTTTCCGACAAACACGGAGTTTCTTTTCTTTTTCTTTTGCAGTTTGCACCTTCAGTGCTGGCTCAGTGTGACACCAGGAGTCTCCGCGAAGACATTCTTTGGAGAGCGATAAAAAGAATGGCTTTGATTGCAAAGTTAAGATGGTTTCAATCAGACCCCATTTAGCAGCCTCATAAGGATGTGCCTTTATGGTTATCATCAATATGTCCTGGACACAACGTGCTCTTTTATGGTTCCTTGCTTTGGTGTCTGGTGGCATATCATTGTCAGAATTAATTCCTCTTTCTCGGTAAGCCTGTTTCCTAAAGCTGGGGCTCGGTTTTCCTCTTCTCCTTGCTTTGTTCTGTTAAACAAAGGCAATTTTCGACTTCTGGGCTCCTGATTCATGTTTTATGGACCACAAAATTCAGGAAGTTGTGACGGTCATTTTGTAGGGGGAGAGAAGTGCAGAACTTTCAGGTAGAGTTCTTGTGTTCACTGTCACATTCCTGGCCTGAAGCAGCCCAGTTTTACAACATATTCAAATGTCTTTGTCTTAGTGTTATTCACGGCTCAAACCAACGGTTTTTAGGCAAAATTGTCAATGGTTGTTTCTGCACATGTTCTGCACAGGTTATTTGCCCCTAGTTTGACACTTTGGGGAAATACATTTTTTTTCCTGTTTCTCCACAACACTGCAGTGGATTTGTGCATCTCCTTGGGTTTTCTCGACTTTTCACCAGTTTTTCCTCAAACCAGCATTTCTCCAAAGTTTTATGAAAGCAAGCCCTGGGCAGCCACCAAATGAGTACAAAAGTTCTGATTTTCCTGGTCCTGGCCACACAGCAGCAAACTCACGAACCTCAGATGTTTGTCCGTTTCACTGGCTGCCATACTGCATCATGGAATTTGTAGTCTTAAGGTTCCATAGAGTAGCTGGAACAAGTATTTTGTGATGCTGCTGAAGACCAGTCGTCCCTGAATCCTTTACTGAAGTACATTAATCAGTGCTGAAACATCCTAAACTTGTACATGTCATACACTGATTGCTAAACTTCCTGTTTGAAGGCTGTCCATCTGAACTAATGACACCACATGACCAGTTACTCATGTAATATAAAAAGAAAGAGGATCATTAGAACAGAACATGGTCCAGTTGCTGGGCAATTTGTTCTGTGATGGAAAATAAACTTTGCCCCAGCATTTATTTTTCTGAAATAGTTTAGTTTTACCTCATTATTTATCTAGCTACAGGGGATACTAATGCACTAGGACAATTCCTTTCAACTGCACCATGAGCGGACAGCATGGGAAAGCCCAAATGATCTGTAAATATTGTTCAGTTTTAAGCTACTACCTAAGGCTTTGGTTGGAGGACTGCAGACTGGACAGTTAGGACAGTTAGGCTAGAGAACTTATTGGATAACTGAACCCAACGAATATTTGTCAATGGCCGATTATGCACAACGTGTTTGCTGCATGGTGGGGGCAAATATCAATCAGAGCAAGTTTTCTTGTACAGATGTATTTCTTCAAGGCCCGCTTTTACTTTTTATTCTCTCCACAGCAAGCGAAATCATTTCTAGAATGATTTTAATTTTGCTTTGCTGTTAGAGCAGGCAGATTTGCCAGTGAGCGTAGCTTTTCCCTAGACATGTTCCCTCCACCCATGGCCAGTCTCTTTACTCATTCCTTCTGCCATCAACATCTTCCCCCTCACCCCCCCTTCCATGTTGCTGGCTCTCTCAAGTGGAAAAAAAAGAAGTTCACTCACCCTCCACATGTGCTTGGAAATAACAAGCCTGTCCACTATCTGCTCAAAGGCATGGTCTCCTTCTTTGGCAACATGTGGTCAAGGGAACTGCTTTGCTCTTTCATTTGTGGGCTCTTTCATTTTGCTCTTTCCTATTACTGTTGTTGGAACAGTAATATTGATAAAAGTGCAGTTTAAAACCTAAGCCAGCAATTTTGACTACCAAGTGTAATGAGAGCTGTATCTTTAAGAATATGCGCCTTTAAGATCTGTGCCTTTAAGGTTAAGATGATAAATGGAGTTAAGATTAAGATGATGGGCGGAGTTAAGAGAATCAGGCTTGGATAGTTCTCTGCAGAAAAGCTCTGTGGCAAGAGTACCTCCTTGTGTGTAAACAGAAAAACACAAGTAGAGCCCACTGCACAGAGAAGAGCCCCAAGGTAAGTGTTCTATGAATAATGAGCCAATGACAGTTCATCTGATTGGAGGCAGGTGTCCAGTGGGGCTCAGTTTTGGGCCTGGTACTTTTCAATATTTTTATAAATGATCTGGATGAGGGAATGCAGGGACTATTCATTAAATTAGATCATGGGAAGTCTTGTCAAAAGCTTCATTGAAATCCAGGTGACAGGATTCCCATGATCTAATAAGCTCATTGTTGATCAAAGAAGAACATGAAGTTATTCTAGAAGGACCTGTTGGAGACTGGCTTCCCCAGATCACTGGCTTCCCCAGATCATGAAGTTGTCCTTCAGATGCTCACAGATTTAAAATCTGTTCTAATATCTCCACTGAGGGAAGAGGCCAGATTGATTGAACTGTAGTTTCCTGGGTCACCCTCTTTTGAAAATTGGGATAACATTCACCCTCCTCCAGGTTTTTGGCACATCCTCCAGGATGCCTTCAGACTGATAGAGAAAGGTTCTGCAAGCTCTCCAGAAAGTTCTTTGAGAGCTCTTGGGTGCAGGCCATTTGGCCCAGGAGATTTGTAATCATCCAGAGCAGCCAGATGCTTATCAACTACCTCTCTGTCCATGTCAATTGGCCTTGCCTATTATTATTTCTAGATGAGCCTGTTTTCTTCATCAGGGTAAAACCTGGTGCAAAATAGGCACTGAGTCTTTCCATTTTCTCTCTGTCCTCTATCAGAGTTGTTCCATTTTCACCCAACAGCAGATGAAAGCAGCTTACAATCTTAATGTCCACCGTGGATTTTGGGTCTGGCACAGAAGTGTGGTCTGACTCTCCTGTTACCACCTCACAGTCCGATACAGACGGCACTTTTTCTAAACATCTGCATGCTTACTGCTTTCTTCCCCGTTGCCAATCAATCAATCAGCATTTATTGATATCAAGAGATCAGTCGACAACAACTTAACAGCACGGTTTACAGACACATGTAAAATTAACACAGGGAGGTTTTGAAAGATTGCACAGTTTATCACAAATCACGTCTGACAGTTTTTTGCACCTTTTCCAATTTTTGTGACCCTCACCCGATTGCATTGTTGGTTGGATGCCTCGTGCTGTTTGCTTGCATTGTTTCTCACTGAGTAATCCACTACAAGTCTCAGCGAGAAAGGCAGGCTATAAATAAAGCAAAGGAGTCAACAAATTGGCAGGTGCCTCTCTCTGTACTCAACTTTAGTGTTTCAAGCTGCCAAGCACACATGGAGCAGTGTTAGCCTCTTTGCCTATTGTCTGGCACTTATGCCAACTAGGTTTGCCAAGTCCAGGTTGGGAAATGTCTGGAGATTGAGGGGCACAGCCAAGGGAACATGAGGAACAAGGTTTCCAGTAGAATGGATTGGGCCCTGGGAACTTCACTGTATGGGCTCTGTGATAGTGGCAGCGGAAAGTGCCATCAAGTCACAACTGATGTATGGTGACCAAGGCAAGAGATGAAGAAGAGGAGGAGTTTCAACTTATACCTCACTTTTCACGACCTCTGAGGAGACTCAAGGCGGCTTACAAGCTCCTTTCCCTTCCTCTCCCCACAGCAGACACCTTGTGAGGTAGGTGGGGCTGAGAGAGTTCAGAGACAACTGTGACTAGCCCAAGGTCACCCAGCAGGCTCTGTTTGTAGGAGCAGGAAAACAAATCCAGTTCACCAGATTAGAGCCTGCCACTCATGTGGAGGAGTGGGGAATCAAACCTGGTTCTCCAGAGTAGCGTCTACCTACTTCTAACCACTATTCCACACTGGATCCATTACACCACACTGGCTGAACAGTAGTGATTTGTCATTGCTTGCCTCCTGTGTGGCAACTCTGGACTTCCTTTGTGGTCTCCTATCCAAGTACTAACCAGGGTCAACCCTGCTTGGTTTCTGAGATCTAACAAACAAGCTCAGGCTATCCTGGGCCAATCAGGTGAGGACATGAGTTCTGTATAGACCATCAATCAAACACATATGGGTCACAGCCATGGGAATTCTGTAATCCCCTTTCCCCAAACTCCATCAGTTTACTTCTCCCTCTCTTTAGGACATCCAAGAAGATATTGTGTCAGTCAGGTGCAGGTTTGAAATCATTAATCCAGAGGTAAATCTAATCCTGACTGGTTTCTATACTGCTGATTAGAAACATATCCCTGAAGGTCCAGTATCTGTGGAGCAATTACAGAGCCATTACAATCATTAATCCTCTATAAACATGTTTTTAATCATGTCTGTTCTTAATAATAGAAAAGCTGACTTCTTATTAAGTGAAACATACATTTGGCAGCTATGTAATAAGACAATTCAGGGTCTTCTGTCACCCCTCACTTTTTCTAAAAGCTGATTAGATCCTGCTTTTTTTGGAGAGAGCTTGTACAATTCAGCTATGGGATGGAAGGAGCAAAAATGCCTGTTATTAAAGAAATAGGAAGATAAGTTTACGTTCGACTGTGGTGGAAGTTTCCATGAGGGACCTCCCATTTCAAAGGCCTTGTTAAACTTCTAAAAATTCTGGCTTTCCTTTTAAAAATAAGTATATTACTGGATCTCATGACAGCATAGAGCAAACCACATTAAATAATAGGGATGATGGAAGCTAGTAAAAATAATTGGGATGTGAGCAAATTTCATTAATTTTTGATTTCATAATCCCTGTTTCTGATAAGGAAGAAACAAAAAAGCTTACAGTCGTGACCTAAAAACAAAAAGAAACAAAATAGGGCATATTTGTATTTTGTTTGCTTATTTTGGACAGCAGTGGCGTAGTGATTAAGAACTGGTGTATTCTAATCTGGAGGAACTGGGTTTGATTCCCCACTCTGCCGCCTGAGCTGTGGGGGCTTATCTGAGGAATTCAGATTAGCCTGTGCACTCCCAACACCAGCTGGTTGACCTTGGGCTAGTCACAGTTCTTCTGAGCTCTCTGAACCCCACCTACCTCACAGGGTATTTGTTGTGAGGGGGGAAGGGAAAGGAGTTTGTAAGCCCCTTTGAGTCTCCTACAGAAGAGAAAGGGGGGATATAAATCCAACTCTTGTTCCTTCAATGTACTTTTTTTTAACCCCATGAAACGGAATGTCTTGAAGAGTCAGACAAGCAGCATTGGCAAGTGCCAATTTCTGAAATAAATGATGCTGGACGGAATGTGGTTACTAGCTGTAGTTTGCCATCTGCTGTATGTATGAAAATGAGATGGAACTTGTATCGTGCAAGTAAAGTGATGTCAAGCTGCAGCCAACCTATGGCACCCCAGTAGGGTTTTCAAGACAGGAGATTAACAAAGGTGGTTTGCCATCACCTGCCAATGGCTAACAACCCTGGTGGTTCTGCCTTGGTGGTCCCTCATCTAAGTACTAACCAGAGCAAACTTTGCTGATCTTCTGAGGCCTGATGAGATCAGGCTACCCTGGGCCATCCAGGTCACGGCTGAAATTGGTGTCAATTATACGCCATTTGCAATAGCACAAATTCCTCTGAGGAGACCCCACCTGCAAGACGGAAGCACAGCACAGTGTGGGAGAATAGCAGTGACTCTTTATGTGAATTCCATTTAGGGAATTCCATTGCTAGGGCAGCTGATCTCCGGTTGGGGCCTGGGGTGCTCCTGGAATAAGCACAGCTCTCCAGACTGCTGAGAGCAATTCCCCTGGAAGAAATGGCAGCTTCAAAGGGTGAACTCCATGATAAACCTCTGATTGAAAGTGAAATTCCTATCCAGATTCTCCCCCCACAGAGCTTCAGTTAGCAACCACGTCACTCTGAACCAAAAATATAGGACAGAAAGCATTAAGGACTGGTGCAGGGAAGAGTAGGCATGAGGAAGCCATCTGCAACAGGAGAGACAAAGGCATCATTAACAGCAGTGAAACTGAGGCAAAATGAGCCCACGCAGAATAAAGAAGACATGAAAATGTCTGTAGCAACTCATGCCTGTTTATTGCACTTTGCTCTTAAAATGCACTTTGCTACAGGCTGGTTTGAATGGCTTGAATGGAATGGGGAGGCAGCATACACTTGTGACACCGAAAAGGAACAAACGGTAACATCATGCCTTATTCTGGTTCCTGCAAAGGAGCATTCCCCCCTCCCCTCCCAGCTGGAGAACGAAGGGTGCGATCCTATGCAGAGTTGCTTCATTCTGCCCCCACTGGGTTTAGACTGGGTTTAGACTGGATTAGCCCTGCATAGGATTGCGTGGCAAACGAAATAAACCAGACTGATTGCTGAAATGCCTTTAGACTGACATCCTGCAAGGCTCTGATTCCCATCCAAATGACAGGATCTGCTAGTCGCAGAGGAAATTTGAGACAGCAGGAATTTACGTTGTGTAAATGATCGGAGCTGAAACAACAAACCCTCTGCACATCTTGAAACGACTCTTGGCAGTGCCAAGGCTCAGAGAAACATGGCAACGGCATCATTCCTAAATGAATTCCAGGAATTCTAGGTGGCACGAAGCCAGGAAAGTGAAGCAGCAACCCAAAAAAAGAGATGGGGGAATCATGGAATCTCAAAATCAATAATAGATTCAATAATTAAAAAGAGATTATCGGGTTTTTTAAAGGGAAAAAAGTAAAATAGAATTAGAATTGAAATTGCTGGATGGATGGATACATTTTGGTAAACTTGATTCATGATTAAAAGATGTAAGCAAAGATTTTGGTAGGGGAAACCATAGTTTACTTTACAAAGTCATTGTAACAAAAAGTCAGAAGTCAGAAACTGATCAATACGTCACTGGCAGTGAGAAGTTGGCATTGATTGTATAATTTAAGTGTGCTATTATTGTTCTAGAAATAGGGAAAATATGATGATACAAATGTATTATTTTTCTGTATAAATTTGAATAAAGCTTGTTTGGAAAGCGGGGGGATCACAGAGTTGGACGGGGCCACACAGGCCATCTAGTCCAACCACCGGCTCAATGCAGGATCAGCCTAGAGCATCCCTGTCAAGTATTTGTCCAGCTGCTGCTTAAGAGACTGCCAGAGAAGGAAAGCTCACCACCTCCCTAGGCAGCCGATTCCACTGCTGAACTACTCTGACTGTAATATTTTCCCCTAATATCTGCCCTGTACATTTCCACCTGTAATTTATACCCACTATTGCGAGTCCTGTCTGCAGCCAACAGGAACAGCTCCCTGCCCTCCTGTAAGTGACAGCCTCATGGCAGATTTGCCCCCCATCCCCCGTCGACTGGATTCAGTTTGGAAATGCTCCAGCAAGTCTAGAAGAAGGCAAATGAATTCTTTGTAAAAGGGACTTCGGAATGCAAACTTCAAAGGAAGCCCCATTTAACCAAGTAAGATGGCTTTAGAATAAATACACACAGAACCAGGTAAAATGTGTGTCCTCATCCCTTCTCCCTAACAGTGGAAGTCTACTGGATTCCGTGCTCTCCTTGCGGGCATTCCAGATACATCTGGTTGGCCACCAAGCACAACAGAACCCTTGCCCAAAGTCTTGCGTTTTGTTGCCTGCCCTCCTGCATCCATCACAGCTGCGACGGCTCTACCAGGACGCTACAAACAGGAAATGCACCCAGCCATGCGCACATCCCATGCGCTCCCCTTGAGCTTGGCTCACGCTTGGAAAACAGCCTTTGGCTCTGTTCCTGTTTCAAGCCCTGGGAAGAAGGCAAGAATTTGGATGGGTCTCTGGCCACATTAATGGCAAATAAAGCCACTTGCTCAGCACAGATCGCCAGCGGCCTCATTAAAACTAACGAGAAGGGAAGCGAGGCATTTGAAGCCTCCCGGGAAATGGCTGCTTACTTTCCCAACTGCCTTTTTATGAGTGGAGGCCACGGCTGCGGGAGAAGGGAATGCAGCAATTACTGAAAGATCGGGGAGAGGAATCTATGCTTGCTCAAGGCTGAAAACAGCTGTAGGTGGCATCACAGGAGTGACCATACTAGACCTGCCCCACACTCTGCTGGCTTAATCTTGTTTCAGTTTGTTCCGTGCTGTTTCTTTGGTTCCCCCACATATACCCAGTCCCCATGCTGTACTTGGTCCATTTCCCTAATGGCCCAATCCCAATTAAACTTAGTTACAAAGAGTTACGTGCTTTGGGGAAGATGCTGTCCCTTGCGAAGAGCAGTCTGTTGGCTGTCTGTCCATTCCAGATTGTTTAAAAAAATCAAGTTTGTCCAGTTCATTTATTTCAAGGCTGTCATATGGGAGAGGGCAAAGACTTATCCTCTGTTGCTTGAGAGGACAAGACTAGGGCTTAAGTTACAGGAAGGTAAATCCTGGTTGGATGTTACAAGACATTTCCTAATGGGATTTTTTCCCCCTACTAATAACTGATAGTAAAATGAAAGGGACAACAGTATAAGCAACAAATGGAAAGACATCTGCCAACAAAAATTGAATTCCATCCTCATCTGAACTGGAAAAGTTTAACAAAACGAGATTCAACTTGGACTGAAAAGAAGCAAACAACGGGCAGTGAAGTACATAATGAATAATGTCCACAGCCTGATTAGATCCACATGGGGACAAACAAGAGTCCAACGGGGCCTTGTTAAACCTACCCTGCAGATATGCAGAAGGAAATGATTGTACACTAGTAAAAGCTTTCCTTCAGGGAGCATTAACCAAATCGTTTAAATATCTGGAAAAGGACTGATACCACAGAGAATATTTATATTTCCAGACCAGGCTGATAACACTTTTCACATCCTTTTCACAAAACCAAGCTCGAATTCTACGGAAATCCCAAAACTTTACCACCTCCAGTGAGGGCAAGTCATAAGTCTGAAGAATGCCCCACCTGTAAGCCCTCGAGGTGTCTTCGAAGACACGAATGCACAATATGAGAGTGAGATGCGAATCTCATAACATGTATTTGTGTCTTCGAAGACACCTCATCGAATTTTTTTAGAAGACGGAAAACTTTATATTGCCAGAATAGGCACAAAACACTGCGTTGAATCATGTACATTATAAGCGGGAAATACGACCAGCAGCAATACCTGCAGAGCAAACATCTTGAGGCTTAGCAAATGACCAGAGGCATGGAGGAGGCAGAAAATGGCAGACACAAGGAAGAAAGAAACCAAAATTGAGGTGACTGGGTTGGAGAAATAAGTCATGTCCTGAGCTCTGCACAGCAAGGAGGAGATGACTTTAAGCCGATTTCAGAAAAAAAGATTGCTAATTTAGCGCTTTCAGAAAACCCTGAGCTGAAATAAAACATCTTGAGGATGCTTGGGGGGGAGGGGGAGCTGTGCAGAGTTCCTCCCCAAAACACTGCTTTTCATGACCTCAAGATGCTTCAATTGTGCTGTGCAGAAAAGACCATCGTGTGAAACAGAATGCTGAACAAGATGAATCGCTGGTCTGATTCAGCAGGCTCTTCTTATAGTTATAGGTTGGCTGGCTGCCTCCTATAGACCTCCCAGTCTGGATCCTGGGTGTACATACCTGCTTGGCAGATTGCCTGGGATGGGGATGGATGGGGAAATGGTCATCCTGGTGATGTTCCATTGTGAACCTCAGTATTTTGGGACAAAGCTGTGGAATAGCACACAAACTCTATGGTATAACATCACCAGAAGTGACACAGCAGCCTCAACCCCTTTTTTCCATGTCCTCACCCCCTACAGTTCCAGGTGGTTACTTGTGCTTGGTTGGTAGCCCTCATTCTTATTCCCATGCATCTGTGGGGCAGACCAACCCTAATTGCAATGATGCTGGCTTGCACAGTTGACTGCAACACCGCTGGTTATATTACCAGCGGACCGACAGAAGCGCTACAGGTTTTTGGCTCCTGATTTCAACCTAAAAACTAAGGTAGTGGGCCTGTTGGGCCACCGGCACTGCAGCTGGGGAACAATCAATAGACAGAACCTTTTCTTTTCATGGCTCCCTTCTATGACTGTAAGGATTTATCATAGTAAGTTCAAGACAGCTGGAAAGTTTGAAGCCTGAGTCTCATTAGGGTTTATTATACTCTGGAGATCTTGGGCTGAAAAGTGCTAACTGATGGGGCTGATGAGTGGTTCTATTAATTGCAGGGGAGGTGTGGAGGAAATGCTTCATAGTTCCATAGCTCTGGGGGAAAGTGGAGGTTCCATGCTTCACGAAGTTCCAGAAACCTGCAAGTCATTTGCATTGACTTCAAGATCCCTGGACTTGGGTGGTATTTGGGAGGGTGGATACAGTCATTGTATAACCCCTGTGCTGAAAGATCTATACTGGCTGCCCACCTGTTTCTGGGCACAGTTGAAAGGACTGGTTCTTAATGTGAAAGCTCCAGGTGATTTAGGGCCCCCACCTGCAGAGGTGGGGTGAATGGTGACCAGAGATAGGCCTTTTTCCAGGGGTTCTCTAATTTCACAACCGAAATTGCACTCAATGGCTTGCTCACAAAAATGTCTTAAAACATAATCACAATTTAAACATCAACACACATATACACAATTGTTCTTAATACATTCACAAATAGGTGTCACAGTTCAGAGTTTAGATTCCAAATGCCATAAGAACCACAAAAAAATGAAAAATAGAGCTTTAACATAAAAAAATTGGTGTACAATAAGTAAATCAAATCCTTCAAATGTCTACTACAAACAACTAAAAAGGATGTGCACCTTCATATCCAAATACATCTTTGTAATGATCACAAGCTTATGCTTTAGTGTGCCAACAATACTTTCAACTGGAAATGCAGTTTTGAGGTACTGATACAAAAGGTTCTGTATCCAGCCTCCAGATGCTGTCCTTGTTCTAGGGATGCCAGCATCCAGGCGTGACCTTGGGATTCCCTGGAATCAGAGCTCATCTCCAGAGTACAGAGGTCAGTTCACCAGGGGTGATTCCACACACAAGTAAAATAGGTTCGACCCAGTTCCCTGAGAAGGGTACTGACCTAGGTCGAAGCCATTGTTGTTCCCCACTGCAACCAGCTTGATCCCAGCTCGGAGGGCGGAATCATCCTGTGCCTCTTCGCCGCTCCGTTCCGATTGGCTACTGTTCTACGGCCATGTTCTGTCTATCCCCACACACGTTATTTAAAAAACTGCCACAGGAATGGAGGGACGAAGGTGGCGTTTTTTGATTGGCCAGCTGTACGCATGCCCGAAACACTCAGCTGTGATTGGCTGAATGGGGGACTCCTGGCACCAGAGATTCCGCACTTTACTGGAATCGATCTGAGTTCGAGCGTGGTTTCCTGAAAAAGTAGTAGTTCCCAACTGGAGTCGGAAATTTGACCGTTACACGGGGCGAAGCTGGTACAAAACCACGTCGATCCCAGTGGTTGTGCGGAGCACTTGGGTCGAACGCAGCTCGAACATAGGTCGATAACGCAAGTACAGAATCGACCCAGGAGACAATGTATGCTTTGGAGGGTGGGCTCTATGGCACGGTATCCTGCTGAGGTCCCTGTCTGCCCCAGGCTTCAAATCTCCATGAGTTTCCCAACTTGGATCTGGCAACCCTACACCCCATCCTCTGCCAGTGGCCAGGAGAGAGCCAGTGTCGTGGTTAACAGCAGTGGCATCTAATCTAGAGAACTGAGTTTGATTTCCCACTCCTCCATATGAACGGCGGACTCTTATCTGGCGAACTGGATTTGTTTCCCTGCTACTAACATCTCTATGTGGAACAGAGTATAGCCTGATCTCATCACATCTAAAAAGCTAAACGGGATCAGCCCTGTTGAGTATTTGGATGGGAGACCACCAGGGAATTCCAGGGTTGCCCTGCAGAGAAAGGCAGTGGCAAACCACTTCCGTTTGTGTCTTGCCTTGAAACCCCAAGGAGTCGCCATAAGTTGGCTGAGTCTTGACAGCACTTTGCACAATCTGTCTCAGTATAGCCTCAGGGCAACCGTGCGGGAAAAGCACGTTCCGATATCTGAATTCTCTGTGCTTAGGAGGTGCAGGCACTGCTCCACATGCATCCTCCCCCTGTCTCCCTGCTAATGACCGGCAACTGTCACAAGTCATTACTTCCCAGTTTTGAGTGTCACCTACTTAAATCATCTGTTTGCTCAGCAAGCATCCTTCTCCATCTTCCTTTCTTCCTTCTGTGCATAAGCCAGCATTCAAACTCATTTTAAGACTATTCAATTTCCTTTCCGGAAGAGGGTCTAAGGCTTTCTGTGAAAAGTTTATAGCATTACCACCAGATGATCATTCCCAAGATTCTTTTGAGATGGTATAAAAGTCAATGTAAGTTTTAGTGTTTATTATACTGTTGGTTGCATTGATCTGTGAAGAGATAGATAGGTATGGCTGATGGCTAGTAGAGATCTTAACATTTATGCCCCTTTTTAGTTCCATTCCTGCTCAATCATGGTATAAACTGACAGTGATGCAATGACTGACCATTCACACCACCCTGTCCTTCCCTTCTTACGAAATATCTTCCATGGGACTTATAAATAGCCAAGCTAGTTACCGTACTCATCCACCCATCATGGGACTTTTGGCCATTTGGGAATGAACATATTGTGTCCATTTGGAGCTAAGTTTATACTCACTGGCATCTAGGGAAAGAAGAAGGCAGGAGAGGGAGGGAGGAATATCCATACCCCAGTCCAGTTTTCCCAGTGAAGCCCATCTAACAACATAGAAGTATTTCTGAGTTTCCTATTAGGCAAATCCAAAGGCTTTCTCACGGGAAGAAGTCTCTTGCTTCACCCAAGATGGCCAGAGCTCCAACTTATTCCCTGTAATTGTTTGTTATATCTAAATATCTAAATATATATCTAAATATATAAACAAAAGCAGATATGAAGGCAGGAAGCCAGCAGGGGGATGGGGGCTTCCCAGTGTTTTGCACTGAGTGTCACATGTATGACTATCTGCCACTAAAGGCCAGAAGTCGTGGGTGTGCCCTCGCTGCAATGAGCTCCTGGCATACAAGGAGCGTGTCCTGGTTCTCTTGAAGCCAAGGTGGCAGACCACAAGGAGAAGCTGAGAGAGCAGAGAGGGCAACAAACAAGGCTTTCAAAGGACCAAGTCGGGTCCCCACTTCCCAAAAGGTGACATCTCTTCGAATGTCAGTGGAGAATGAGAGTCTGGGTGACAGAGGTTGCCAGTCTGCGGTGGGGGAAGATTTTCCCTTAGATGGGACCCCTTCCTTAGGTGGTGGTCAGATATCCTCTCGCACTGAGGATACCTACGAGGGTGGTGGGAAGCTCCTTGTAGTGGGTGATTCGGATCATCAGGAATATAGAGAGTTGGAGTTTGTGACAAGCTGATGACACATGGTGACTCTGCCTGCCTGGTGCGAAGGTTGCGGATGTCACGCTTCGTCTAGATAGGCTGTTAGACAGTGCTGGGGTGGAGTCAGCAGTTGTGGGGGTCCACGTTGGTACCAATGACATTGGGAAATGTAGCGAGGAGGGTTCTGGAAGCTAAATTTGGAAGCTGCTAGGAAAAAGGTTAAAATCAAGAGACCCCCCAAGGTTGGCGTTTCTCGTGAAATGCTGCCTTGTTCCCGCAGCGCAGAGCTGAGAGCTAGGCAAAGCGGAGATACAGGATCTCAAATGCGTCAGATGAGAGAAGGTGGTGCAAGGCAGAGGGTTTCAGATTTGTGTCAGAGACACGGGAACCTTTTGAGATAAAGGCGGAGAAGCCCACAGCCGCAAAAGGGACGGGCTTCATCTTAGCCAAAGAGGGAACCAGAGCTACTGGCTCCAGCATTAAAAGGTGGCAAACTAACTTTAGAAAGCTGATCCCTGAAACGAGGCAGGAGCTGAGGTGACTTGATTCCCGAGGAATTACAGAGTCCATGGGGATGCAGACAGAGAAGGAGGGTTTTTTTTTTAAATCAACCACATACAAGAATTTAGAAGAGCACAGCAATGTGATAAGTGATAGTGTCTACAAAAAGGCTAGAAGAGGCAAAACACATAAATCCCAGGTTAGGGACAGGAACAGAGTACAGAATTGTCTCTATGCTAATAGTAAAGCGATGCGACCTAAAAAAGCAGGGGGGCTGAAATACAGAGTTTGAAGGAGGGACATTGATATAGTGGAGGCATCACGCAGAGAACATGGTGGGAGATGAGGAAGAGACAGTGGGATGCTGTTATCCCAGGTTACAGGCTCTAGGAGGAAGGATAGGGACAGAAGCGTGTGGGGGGTGGAGTGGCCCTCTACATCCAAAAGAGCATAGTGGTCACATAAAAATAGACAATGCAGAGGGAGCTGATTCCCCTACAGAAGCACCTAATGGATATCAATACCAGGGGTGAAGCATAATTTAACATTAGGGAATATATTATCGTCCCCCCCGACCAAAGCGACAAAGAGGATTCTGAGATGGAAAAAAGAAATTAGAGAAAGACAACAAAAGCAAAAATGTAGGTGGTATTAGTGATTACTGTAGCTATCCCCATATAAACTGGAGAAAAATGCATGTTCAGGTCATTACAGTAAGGAGAGAACATTCCTGGATATGCTAAATGACTGTGGCTTAGAGCAGATGGTTGCAGAATAACCAGGGGA
This sequence comes from Sphaerodactylus townsendi, assembly GCF_021028975.2. Lineage (NCBI taxonomy): Eukaryota > Metazoa > Chordata > Lepidosauria > Squamata > Sphaerodactylidae > Sphaerodactylus > Sphaerodactylus townsendi. Next base: position 14,831,046 of record NC_059436.1, on the reverse strand, counting down.
GATGTGATCCCTAGATCTAATTTCTATGGTGGGACCCAGGACCTGGATGTGGGGAAGTCAGTGTTGTTGAGGCGATAGGGAACAGCGACCACAATGCTGTCAGATTCAGTATCTCTGCATGCGAACAAGTGACAACTACTTCAATGTGGTTACATTTGCCTTCAAGAAAAGGAAATTTCTCAAAAGATGAGGGAGATAGTCTTAAGAGGCTGAAAAGGAAAATCAAGAGAGTCAAAAAATGTCCAAGATGCTTCAGGTTATTTAAAAACACAGTCACAAAAGCTCAGCTGGAATGTGTTCCATAGGGTTAGGAAAAGGCAGCGCCCAGTCCAAAAGAAAGCCACCTACATGGTTAACAAGGGGCGCTTGAGGAAGGTATTAGGAAAAAAAAAAGATGTCTTTTAGAAAAATGGAAGTCCAACTTAACTGATAAAAGAATGCCAGAGAACACAAATGGTGGCAAAAAGAGAACAAGTTAGCTGTAAAGGGAGGCAGCAAAAAAAAGGATTATGAGGAACACATGGCTTGGCGAGACATCCAAAACCAGCAACAAACAGTTCTTCAAGAACACATCAAAAGCAGGAAGCCAGCAAAGGAAGCTGATGAGCCGTTAGGATGACAAAGAAAGACAAAGGGTGTGCTAAAAGATGACAGGAGATTGCAGAAGAAAAAGCTGAATGAATTCTTTTTGCATCTGTCTTCACTCCAAGAAGGAGGTGGAGGAAAATTCCCTGCACCTGAACCAAGCTTCTTGGAGGCTAATCGAGGAACTAACAAAGAATGGTGGTAGACAAGGAAGAAGTTCTGGCAGCCATTGATAAGCTAAAATGTTGCTTCAAATCCCTGGTTAGATTGCATTCACCCAAGAGTTCTTAAAGAGCTCAAGCTAATGAAATTGCTGGATCTTCTCACTTTTAATATGCAACTTATCCTTGAAATCAGGCTCCATCCCTGAAGAAGACTGGAAGATGGCCAATGTCACACCAATCTTTTAAGAAAAGGATCTAGGGGGGGACAGGGAAATTACACAGGCCAGTCAGTTTGACATCTGTTCCTGGTAAGTTAGTAGAATCTGTCATTAAAGATAAAAATTATAAAACATGTAGAAAGCAAGACCCTTGCTGGAGAAAGAGTCAGCATGGCTTTTGCAGAGAGGCAAAATCCTGTCTTACCAAACTTACTAGGAGTTCTTTGAGGATGTAAACAGGCATGTGGATAAGGGGAACCGAGTGGACATTGTCTGCTTGGATTTCCAAAAGGCTTTTGACAAAAGTTCCTCACCAGAACTATTGGAGAAAACTCATGGCCATGAAGGAATAAGAGGGGAAGTCCTCCTATGCGGATTAAAACTTGGTTGAGAAAACAGGAAGCAAGAGAGTGGGTGTAAAGTAGGAAATTCTCACAATGTGGAGGAGATGTGAGAGTGGTAGTCCCCTAAGGATCCATTGTTGGGACCAGTGCTATGTAACCTATTCATAAAATGACCTGGAAGTAGGGTAAGGTAGCATGGTGGCCAGAGTTTGCAGATGACTTTACCAGAATTATGTAGGGTGGTGAAATCCCCTAAAGGATTGCTTGAGAACTCAAAGGACCTTGATAAATTAGGTGAGTGGAACTAAGAAATGGCAAATGCAGTTCAATGTAGCAAAATGCCAAAGTGATGCCCACATAGGGGCAAAAATCCAAACTTCACCCATACATGCTACAGCAGGGTCAGTGCTATCAGTAAAAGACAAGGAAAGGGATTTGAAATCTTTAGTTGATAGTTCCATGGGAATGTCAACTCAATGTATGGCTGTACAATGAAAAAAAGGCAAACTCTATGCTGTGGGATGAGTAGGAAAAGGAATTGAGAATAAAACTGCAAAGATTGTCATGCCCTCTTATATAAAGCTGTGGTGTGCAACCCAGCATCTTGAGTACTTGTGTTCGAGTTCACAGGTCGCATACATCTCAAAAAAGGATGTGGAATAGAAAGAAGAGATTGCAGAGAAGACTGCTTGAGGATGATTGAGGGACTGCAGCACCTTCCTTATGAAGAAAGGCACAAGATTTCAGCGCCTAGACTCTTTTTTTAGTTTGGAGAGGAGAGCGTCTGAGGGGGGGGGATATGATTGAAGTCACATAAAATTATGCATGGGGTAGAAAAATGTTGACCAGAGAAGTACCTCTCTTTCTCACAATACCAGAACCAGGGGGCATTCATTGAAAATGCTGGGGGGAAGAATTAGAACTAATAAAAGGAAACACTTCTTCACGCAACGTGTGATTGGTGTTTGGAATATGCTGCCACAGAATTTAGTGGACATACTAACCTGGATAACTTTGCAAAGGGGGCTTGGACAGATTTATGGAGGGAGAAGTGGGTTTATAGCTACCAATCTTGATCCCTCTTTGATCTGCTGAGATTGCAAATGCCTTAACAGTCCAGGTGCTCGGGAGCAACAGCCACAGAAGGCCATTGCTTTCACATCCTACATGTGAACTCCCAAAGGCACCTGGTGGGCCACTGCGAGTAGCAGAGAGCTGGACTAGATGGACTCTGGTCTGATCCAGCTGGCTTGTTCTTATGTTCTTATGTTCTTATGTTATTCTCAGTTCTTTTCTGTATGTATTTTTAATCACTCCAGAATCTCTGCTGTATGCATGCTGAGATGAAAGTATGAAGAAATCCAACATCTATCCAGCACAGGACACATTGACAGGCAAATGATTTTAACTAATGATGGTTCTGAAATTCTCCCCAGATTTCTGACTTATCGGGCCTCATTTCTTGAGTGGGATTGGTACATTATAAACTCTCTACTGTTCTGTGTATTATGTTTCTAAATTGCTCACAGAGTGCTGCAGATGAGCTCTTTGCCACAGCTTCTCCCTCTACGTTGTCGACATGTGTGTACAAAGTAACGGGACACAGCAAAAAAGTAGATGGGGTATTATTATAATTACAGTTCTATCCAGATTCTTTTTTAAACAGTGGGCCTTTCCCCACTCTCGTTGTTCCCCTCTATGCTGCTCGCTGCTCTCAGCTGCCAAGCAGCATCAAACCAGGCACGACACTGGCTGTCCCTATCACCCTCGTTTCCGCGTTGGGGCCATACTCAAAAGTGCTACTGCTAAGAAGAGCTCTGGGATGCTGCGTGTTGAGAGGCGCCACAGTATATGCTTTCAAGGGCGGCTCGCGCTTTATGCTTGTCACGCTACTCCCAGTGGGAGTGTCGAAAGACCTCGCCACTCTCCTCGAAGTAGCTGGCCGAGGGGCTTAAGGTAAGTGGGGAAAGGCCCAGTGTGTAGGAATGTATGCATGTATAAGTAAAGTACTGCACAAAAAATAACCTGTGAAGAATTTTTACACCCAATCAATAAGAGGCTGCATTTTTCCAGTGCTTTTATTTACTTTATTGTGCCATTTCTCTCCGGCATAGGACTCAACACAGCTAACTGATTACCCGTATTTTAAAAAATCTCACCAATTTAAAATCAGATAAAATATCAGCCACTCTGACCCTGTACTGACATTTAACCACAATGCCTCTCTAAAACATTTTCTCTCTCACACACATACATATCCACCTACAGTTCGTTCTTCTGATAGGTCTGCCGGCTCTGGGCTGGAAATATGTGGAGAATTTGGGGATGACACCTGTGGTGAGCAGGGTTTGGGAAGGGAAAAGAGCTCAGTAGGGTATAATGCCATAGAGTCCGCCCTTCAACGCAGCCATTTTCTCCAGGGGAATGGATCTTGGTAATCTGGAAATCAATTGTCATTGCAGGAGATCTCCAGATGCCACCTGGAGGTTGGCAACCCTGTCTTCAGAGCTCCCCCCCCCCCAACCTTTCCAGACTAGTGTTGTTTTCTGTCTGTCAGGAATTGTAGATATACAGAGAACAAACAAGATTTTATCATTTATTTATTTTTTGCAAATGCCATGTCGCTTCTGATGTTCTATTGCTTTTACTCCAAGGAGCTCCAAATGGGACACATTGTTCTCCCTACATCCATTTTATAACTCTGCGGAACAGCTTAGGTCGAGAGAAAGTGGCAAGCCCACGGTCACCGAGCACATTTCCATGATAAGGTGGGAATCTGAACCTCCACTTTCCAGTCCAGTACTCTCAACACTATATTGCAACATTCACCCAGACTTCTCGAGAACGTTCCATACATGCTTTCCACCAAATTCTGTGCAAAGTGGAATGTTCCTCACAAGGCTGTTGTGAAGATAAACAGGAATATGCCCCTGAGTGGCTCCTGAGATGTGGGATACAAATGTAATAATAATAATAATAATGCAGTGAATACTGGAAGGTGGGGGGAAGTGGTATGTAGGCAGATGCTGTCCTGGCAAACAATAACTGCTGCCAAGTTATTTAAAAACATGAGGTTCAAGGGATTCATCACTTTGGGTAATGGGGTCACCAGGTCCTTGGTAGCTAATCATTACTGAGTGAATAATTCTGGACAGCATGACCACATTAACTTTTGGATTCAGAAGTCTCTCCCCCGCCACACATATCCCATCCTCTGGGATCAGATATGCAACACATGTCTTAAGCTTCAACTGAAATCTCCCACTGATCCCTGATTAAAACAGACACAAACAAAAACGCACAAAGACAGATGCATGAATGCTCCGCAGTGGCCTCAGCTATCTGCTGGAGAAGAAACAGACCCAGGGAGTGTCTGCCAGAAGGAATTCTGTTCCAGCTGCCTGTTGCCCCGAGACTGCAGTACAAAGAACACTTCAGGCTCCAAGGGTAGGTTGACCATTTTGGCCACTGGGAAAGGTCATGGTGAGCTGATAGACAGGGGTGCCACCTCTCCTGACCCCATACCCCCACCCCACTTAGCCCAGGGGATGCTAAATGGAGCCTGCACAAGTTGCTCCATTACCCAACCAATGCGGCCTAGGCAAGTTCTGTCCCTTCTACCACCATCAGGTGGAGGTGAGGTCCTTTCAGGGCTGTTTTGACCTCTCATTCTGCCCATTCTGGGTTCTGATACCAGGCAGAAGAATAAAGCCACTGGGAGGCTCCAAATCCTTCCATCCAAGGAAGAACTTCATAGAAACAAGATCAGACCGGCCTCCGCCATTAGCCCATAGGGTTTTCACGCAGCAGGAGACCAGGGGTAGGGTCATGGGGGCAGCCACTGGCGTTAGAATTACATCATTTCTAGGGAAAATGTAGAAGTTACATCATGCTTCAAATTACCAGACACTCAGTGGTAAAATGAGAATTTTTGGCAATTCCTAGAGAAGACTAATGTCACTTCCGGTTTTTCCCTGGAAATGACATCACACCACTGGGATTCCTAGAGAGGCTTGATGTCACTTCTCTGGCTTCCCCAAAATTGATGTTATACCTTTGGCCAAACTGTCTTTTTTTGCCCCTGTTCCAATTCAGGGGAAAGCAAACCAAGTATCATAGTTTCATGTATTGTCAAAGGCTTTCACGGCCGGAATCACTTGGGTGCTGTGTGGTTTCCGGGCTGTATGGCCGTGTTCTAGCAGCATTCTCTCCTGACGTTTCGCCTGCATCTGTGGCTGGCATCTTCAGAGGATCCTCTGAAGATGCCAGCCACAGATGCAGGCGAAACGTCAGGAGAGAATGCTGCTAGAACACGGCCATACAGCCCGGAAACCACACAGCACCCAAATATCATAGTTTCCCTCAACCACAGAAGGGACTTCTCTACCTGCCAGTTACCAAAAGAAAGGGAAAAGGACACTCTCAAGTCTATCACAGGGTGTGCAGGAAAAGAAACATTTAAATAAAAATGGAGGGTAAACTTCCAAGACTACAAGAAAATCTGCACAGGTGCAGATGATGAAAAAAATATCTGGAATGATGGCTAAAATAAATTAAATACTTCCTCTTGAGATGATATCTATCATTTTAGGTTGCTAGGCAGCCTCATTCAACATTACCAAGATTCTGTACTTCAGAGTGTTCCATACAATTTACTGAAGAGTTTAAGGACCTTTCAAAAACATTTGGAAAGAGATCCTAACCTCTTAAACAAATTAGCATTCAATGTGAAATTGCCTAGCAACCTAAAATGATGCCAAAATATCACCAGGTAGCCTCATGAGATTTCAAAGAACTATTCTGGATTACTGGGCAAACCTCAAACACCCACCAAGATTTCACATGACTACCTCAAAGGATCTCAGCTGCCATTTTGGTCAACTAAGTCAACTCAAAATGACTGAGAAGCCTCCGCCAGAGGTGGAATGAAAATATGAGAACAGGCAGGGATGAAAGGGGTGATTGAATTATCAACAATGCCTGAGATCTTTGTAACAGTTTATATTGATTTTTTAAAATGTGTAGCTTGTATTCTGTGTTTTAACAAACCTTTTTGTGCACACCATAAAGTGAACACAACAAGCAACACACTTTTCAAAATCATATAATGTATGTACAAGCAATTTCAGCCATACAATTATGTATGAGCAGCCTAGATCAGTGATCCCCAATACAGCACCCACTGACATGTTTCATGGCATCCATTTGTTTCTTACTCAAAATACCTCTTCCCAAAGCAAAGAGAAACCCCTGGCTTTCCTTCCCTGTCACTGGAGCAGGATATTTGCAGAGATTCAGAAATAGCAGACCCTGTCATAGGAGGATACTCACCTGGGAGGATGCTCAGCAAATCACCATGGCAGCCATTTTGCAAGTAGTCCCACTTTGCATAGCCACCATTTTGTGGAAAAATTCTGTGTCCCCTACCCACTGACTTTGCCCAAAAGGTGGTGGGGAATCCGTATGTGTGTGAAAGAGGACTAACTCCACTTGACTCCTTGTCTCTTGCTTTGCCTCAGTAACCACCATCATTTAAGCTCTGCCCTTTCTTTCTCAATCCAGGACTGACATGCAAATAGGAGCTATATGAGTGTGTGTGTGAATGGCTTTACATGCAGGCACTCCACCTTTTTGGCCAGCTAACTGTTCAGAACCCAGCTAAGAGTTTCTGTGTGGATGAACTGCCAGACACCTTGGCTGAGATCTTCAACCACAATCTGAGTAAAATACAGTCTCAATTTATTAGAGCACAAAACACTGGAAAACTAACTCAAGAGACTACATGGGGTGTTGAAGAACTCAGAAAAGGCACAAAACGTGAAATAACTAAGTTGTACAGGTTCTGCTATTACCTTGCATTCCCTCCCCTGTAATGGATAAAAGTCAGCTGGCATTTTGAAAAGACAGGCTGGTCAAGAAAGACTTCACTCCACTGCTCATCTGCTGCCCAGACTTTGGTTTGTGCACCTCTGACACAGTGTTCACACCGTCCTGTCCCCATTGGGAAGGCTTCCCTTTGACTTATAAGGTGAAGTTGGAGTCCCCCACATGTAACACTGCAGTTTTTCTCAAATCAAATCAAGATGGTCGTCCTTTATGGGCCAACTCAGGATATCGAAATAGCCATCCATCATGCCCCTTCCTGGCAGGTGGGCAAATGGTCATCTCCATCTTGTTGATCTGTCTGCATAAAGGAAACTCATCTGCTTTCAGTCTGAAATCTGAGGATTTTATTGCTTCATTCCCAAGAAAAAATGCTTTCTCCAAGATCAGGTCCTTCCTGAGCGTTAATCAAGATATCCTGCATTTTTTTTTATTGTAACAGCATCTACTACCCTTTCCTTAAATTCCAGACATGCCTGCAGGCTCAACAAGGGTAGGAACTGTTGACCTAGGCAGATAGCATCACTTCCATATATCACCATTATAAACACTGAAGTGAATTAGAGTTATACTTGCTGAAGCACAAATGTGGAGGCCCACTCCGAATGTACACCAGCTTGATTGCTCCCACACACATTCTTCCCTTCATGCTGCTTGTTTATTTGATTTAGTTCTCACTTTCCAGTCATCAGGTCTTCAAAGCAGTTTCCTGAGTTTTCGAAGGCAGTCTTCTTATTTGCACCCACCCTTTTCTCCACTGTGGAGCAAGATTCCTATCTATCCTGTCCCCATTATTTTGGGGGCACTCTTTTCCACCTATTTATGTAATTGCTTACAGAGGACCTACACCACTAGTCTCTCTCTGTTCCAAAATGTTATTCCCAAGCAGAGTTGTATGTCTGCTGATAGTTGGTGCCATTAGTCATCTTCCTTTGGGTGCCACTGTCCAGAACCGCAGAGCAATTTTAATGTCACATGAGCCAAAAAAAGAGAGAAACCTGGTATTGTTCTCTTTTAGTTGTGACCCCAGTGGTAATTTCAAGATGAAACCTACTATTTTTTTCTTCAGCAGTGGCGCAGGAGGTTAAGAGCACTTGTATCTAATCTGGAGGAACCGGGTTTGATTCCCAGCTCTGCTGCCTGAGCTGTGGAGGCTTGTCTGGGGAATTCAGATTAGCCTGTGCACTCCCACACACGCCAGCTGGGTGACCTTGGGCTAGTCACAGCTTCTCGGAGCTCTCTCAGCCCCACCTACCTCACAGGGTGTTTGTTGTGAGGGGGGAAGGGCAAGGAGATTGTCAGCCCATTTGAGTCTCTTACAGGAGAGAAAGGGGGAACATAAATCCAAAATCATCATCATCTTCTTCTTCTTCTTCTTCTTCTTCTTCTTCTTCTTCTTCTTCTTTTTCTTCTATGAGCCACATTTTCATTTCACTCGTTCGCTACACACTGAGACTGTTAGTTTTGTGGGTGCTTCTCCTGCCACCCACTCAAGAGGGTCCACCCAGCCCTTCAACCTGTCCACAACAAAGCCCACCCTTGATCCCAGAGCCCACCCTGAATCCTCATCGTTGTTCATAATCGGTGGGAACTAAGAGGGTCTCCAGTGCATAACAAGGTGGGAACCCAGGCTGAATAGCTAGTCAAAGAGATCATTTATCTCTGCATTTCCAAGAAAAATACTTATGTGGACCACCTAATCATTATTTAGACAATTCAACTTTTTAAAAAAATCTGTAACTCATAGCTCAAAATCTACACAGTGGGAATTCAATTAATAAGCCAGTCAATCCGAAATCCAGCTTGGAAATAGATATGTCTCTTTGTCCATTTGGCCCCACCCGGTTATTGTTGTTGGCTGTGAGACTGAAGAGGCCCCCAGATCATAACTTGTGAAAAGCCCAAGTGAGAGAAAATTGTTCTCATCTGAACAAACAGGAGGAGTCTATTTGCCGGTGGCCCAAACAGCCCAGCTGAAAATTCATGCTGGCATTCTAGTTTGACTGACACATCAAACTTGTCCCCTCAGATCTTGATGGGGATGGAAACTGACAGGCTATTTCCAAATCGTTATCAATCAGCTATAATGTCAGAGGTGGTTCCCCATCTATCTGCTCTGCCCTTCACTTTCATTCCCACTCCCCTTCAGACCAACTCCCCAGCTTGGATCCTGGCTTACACCTGCCTCTGCTTTTTAGATTGACTCACCTGTGAACCTGCTGCAATCCTGCATGTCAAGATGCAAAGACTTAGCTACCAACAACCTTACACTGACAAGCCTAGAATCCCAAATCGTATTCCCCTCTTTCTTCAGCAAATCCCTCAATCCAGATTTTTGCATCAGGAATGCCACCTCCCCAGATGAAATCACTGGCTGTGCAGATTTGCGAGATCCCCTGCATTAATTCCGCATCAAACTCTCCAGCCAACTTAAACATAGCATCTTAGCCAAATCATGTACATCGATAATTTCCCCTGTTTGCAAATGCAAGCATCTGAGCTCAGAGCCTTTGCATGACTGTTATTGTTTTCCCAAGCAGGGGGTGGCTCCAGCCCCAGGGAAATCAGAGGGGGGCGGGGGTTAGAGGAGGAAGCCTGTATCAGTTTGTAGTGTCTAACCAGCAGACCTTGAGGCTCTCGCTTGTTTTCACAGACAATGGGGAGGCAGGATAAAGGAGTTATTGTAATGCTTTTAAGAGGATGGAACTGATGATGGTAGCTAGAACTAAACTGAGTTAAAAATCTTGCAAAATATTAAGTGAGAATCCCTCAAGTAGCCCAATCAAGATCCGTCCACGCTGTCCTGCTCTCTCTTAGCCATTTCATCCATTCATGAGACAACCTTTCTCCAACTACAAAATGAACATGAAGAAGAGTTTGGATTTATACCCCACCTTTCTCTCCTGTCAGGAGACTCCAAGTGGTTTACAAACTCTTTTCCCTTCCTCTTCCCACAACAGACAACCTTGTGATGTAGGTGCGGCTGACAAGAGAACTGTGACTGGCTGAAAGTCTCCCAGTAGGCATGCAGGAGTGGGGAAACAAATCTGGTTCACCAGAAAAGAGTCTACCGCTTATGTAGAGGAGTGAGGAATCAAACCCAGTTCTCCAGATTAGAGTCGACCAACAGATTAAGAACCCCAGAGTTAAAGGCAACCTGATGCCGCGGTTAAAGTGCCCGACTAAGATTTAGGTTTAGCTCCCTCTCTGCTGTAGGAGATTTGCTGTGTTACCTTGGACTGCTCACGCATTCTAAGTTTAACCCGCCTCACCCAGTTGTGCGGAGAAAATGGACAAGCGGGGAACAATGTAGGCTGCTTTGGGTCCCCAATGGGGGAAAAGGAATTATATGAAGGAAATTAATGAACGCAATGAAATGAAAACTGTACACTGCTGTATTTTTTTTCCCTCTACAGTATATAAAGTGTTTTGTTGCTGTGTTCCTTCAACAGAACCCATAATGATAATGGCACCCCATTTCGTAAAATGAAACAGGCATCAAATATCACTGTTCCCCCTCCCCACCCACCCCCACCCCCCACATACTGTTCTCTGATTAATATTACTGGGGAATATTCTTGACCTAAGTGTGGGGAGAATTTACTTTTTAGAACGTTACAAATGCCACAAGAATTACAAGGCAATTAAAAAAAACCAGGGCAAGACCCACGACTCTGGCAATAAAAGTGGCTTTCCTTTCTACACAGGCAGAACACATGGGCAATGTGATTGACATTCCTCCCAGGTTTCTGGGCCGTTGGTTTGGTGAATAGGATTTGATTCCTCAGCTGGGAAACTTATTCTGAAATCAAACATAGGCCAAGGCTAAGAAGGAAGGGCTGGAATGGGGGCCTAGTATACTCTGACCTCATCAGCTCTTGGAAGATAAGCAGGGTCAGTACTTGGAAGGGAGGCCATCAAGGGAGACTCTGAAGAGTAAGTCAATGGCAAACCATCTCTGCTTCTCAGTTGCCTTGAATGCCTCTTGCTGGGATTGGCACCAGTCAGCTACAATTTGATGGCACTTTACACCCACAAGAAGGAAGCGTTGCACTTTCTGCCACCGCCAACAATATCTTCATTTATACTCTGCCTTTCTAACTGGGACTTGTGGGAAAATATATGTACAATACAAAAGAAAGTTCAGACAATCGGTAAGCAGATTAGATGAGGAAGTCAGGCAACCAGCTGAGTATGAGATAGTATAATAGTATTATATGGTGTAAGAATATTTGAATTTAACAAGGATTTCTAGTAAATCACTATAATGCAGCTGAAGGGGAGCGGTTGTAGAGAATAACTCTGATTTGGAAATAAGTTTTTAGTCGATTTTAATTCAACCGTATTTTAATTACATTAGGTTGGATTTTCATTATTATAACTGTTTTAATTGTCTTAATTGTTTTAACTGTTTTAATTGTTGACTGTTTTATATGTTACTTACTACTGTAAGCTGCTCTGAGCCCTTGTGAGGAGAGTAGCATACAAATCAGTTCTAACTGGACAGAGGAAGCATTAAAGCATAGGTGTCAAACTTGCAGCCCTCCAGATGTTATGAACTACAGTTCCCATCATCCCCTGCCAGCATGATGCTGGAAGGGGATGATGGGAACTGTAGTCCATAACATCTGGAGGGCCGCCAGTTTAACACCTATGCATTACAGGATACTACAGCCTTTTGATCATATTTGGCTTATTCAGGTTAGATTCTCAATTGCACACATTTCCCCTCTTCAGAACTTATAGTGCCACAGAGTAGAGAAGCCCCATGGTTTCCAAGAGAGGGCAAAGCATAATGTGTGCCTGCCAGTGCTTTCTTGATGGTTTCTGAACCCTGACATTATAAACAACAGAGGACTGAATTGTTTGGCCTATGAAAACAGCAGGAGGGTATGTTTTACAGTGGAGGACACCTGTCACATGGCAGGGTCTTTTGCTGGAGGCTGAACCTGGGAGCTGTCATGGCACAAATTATAAGGGATGGTTCACAGGGTTACAGGGTTACATCCTATGTGACTTCCTTCTGCTAAGTGGTAGCCTGTGACTCTCTACCATCCAGTGTTACTTCAAATACTTCATCCTTGATGCAAATGCAATTGAACTCCACCAGGACACATGCACTCCACCACAGAATCGCTTCACACTGTGCCACAGAAAGCAGCACATCTTGCCAAGGCATGCCACTGAAGATGCCAGCCATAGATGCAAGCAAAAAGTTAGGAGCAAAAACTACCAGATCATGGCCACGTGGCCTAGAAAACCTACAACATCCAATGAAACACTTCCCCCAATCAAGAATGATTATGTCTTACACAGAACGGTGGCCTCAGATACAGAAAAGTCTTTCTCTGTTGTGGAAGGCTTAATGAAAGAAAACAGAGGCTCCAACCCTTTGGATTTCCAATGGAATGCCATTCTATTACTTTACAGTACTTCAGTTCTGCAGGACATTACTCTGAATTAGCACTATTGAGAATATGATAGTAAGTACTAGGGTTGTCAACTCTAACTTGGAAAATTCCTGAAGTTTTGGGAGCCATGACTGTGAAGGGGAGTATTTTCAAAGGATCTATGGCCGTGGTGGCGAACCTTTGGCACTCCAGATGTTATGGACTACAATTCCCATCAGCCCCTGCCAATTGGCCATGCTGGCAGGGTCTGATGGGAATTGTAGTCCATAACATCTGGAGTGCCAAAGATTTGCCACCACTGATCTATGGTATACCATAGAGTCTGCCTTCGGAGGCTACCATTTTCTCCAGGGGAACTGATCTCTGAAGATCAGCTGTAATCCAGGGGAGCTCCAGGCCCCACCTGGAGGTTGGCAACCTTAGTAGGCAGCTTCCTTCTGCCTTTTGCTTCTCCTCAATTATTGTTTATAGGCTGAGTTGCTTAACGACACCTCATTAGTTTGCCTGCCTGTTGGGCCACCTTCCACCGGCTCTTTTTCCTTTCTATAAAATGTAAGAGCAAAAACATGCTCCCACCAAGCAAATAGTTGAGGGTGAGGAGGATAACTTCAGGCGTGTCTCCTCTCTTTAAAAAGTGTTAATGGAAATCTTGTCTCTTGCCCCCATCTCTTCAGGCACCTGAAGGGTATACAGGCATGAGCGGCTTGTGCTAAGGAAACAGCACCGAGTTTTATTGTCTTTTGCTGGATAAGTAAATAATTTCAGGGCAGCTTCTCTTTTACCTTTTTAGCAGGCACACGTTCCAAGCTCGCTCACATAGTACACTCACTAACCATTTCGCACTTACTAAAACTGAAATGCTCGAAGCAGATGTGCCTGTTGATTTTGCCATATGTTCGCTGAGAAAAAGTCCACTGTTGGGGTCTACAGCCCCAGGCAGTTCTGTGCAGTAACTCCCATCGCATCTTTGTCACATGCAATTGGTCACACATAATAGCTGAAGGGGATTGTGTGTCCCTTTGTGCATCTCAGGTCATGTCCAGCCAGTTCCCAGCAGCCAACAGAGGCTGATTCCGCACACGCAGAATAATGCACTTTCAAGCTGCTTTCAGGGCTCTTTGAAGCTGTGCGGAATGGCAAAAACAGTTGTGAAAGCAGCTTGAAAGTGCATTATTCTGCGTGTGCGGAATGAGCCAGAGAGCAGTTCGCCTGAAGAAAATTGCGGTTTTGGGTGGTGGACTCTATGGCATTATACCCCACTGAAATCTCTCCCCACCCCCAAACCTTCCCTCCTCTGGCTCCTCTTCCAGTATCTCCAGGTATTTCCCAACCCAGACTTGGCAACCCCACATACAATGGTTACAAATTGGATGATCAGCAGCCAGTTCTCTATGGCTCAAACACTACATATTTGGGGAATAAACTGAAGCGGAAATAACTTTCTGCGATGAGAAAACAGCCCCTTCTGCACAATGTAACGATTAGAGTTTTCAACTACGAGCTGGGAAAATTCCTGGAGGTTTGGGGGTGAGGTTTGGTGAGGTGAGGGTTTGGTGAAAGAAAGGTCCTTGGCGTGGCGTAATGCAATCCACACTCCAAAGCAACCACTTACCCCAGGGTAGCCAATTTCTGCAGCCTGGTGATCAATTCTCATTCCAGGATAAGATTGTCAACTCTGTTACAATTGCAAGGTGGTTATCAAAAGTCTCTTTAACTCCAGGCAGAAAACCTTGATCCCTTATAAGGCCGAGAACAGAGAGAAAACTTGGTAGGCACAAGAATTCACTAGAAGTGCCAAATATCTGCATAAATGATGGGCACATGGCCCCTTTTGCACATGCAGAATAATGCGCTTTCAATCCACTTTCAATGCACTTTGCAGCTGTGCGGACTAGCAAAATCCACTTGCAAACAATTGTGAAAGTGGATTGAAAGTGCATTATTCTGCGTGTGCAAAAGGGGCCTTTAGACACTCATGAAAAAGCCTTGTCCTTCCGGCTCTGCCCTGGACTCTCACAGCACAATCCGATGCACAGTTACTCCAGGCTAGATCTATTGAAATCAGTGCGCTAAAGTAGCTCTGCTTAGAATTGCACCATTCATCTTCTCCGCACCGTCATTCGGATGCATCAGAATCGCATTCCCATTGTGGCTCAGGTTAAAGGAAGATGGGACAACTCAACACAAGATTCTGCAGGGAGGAAACAAAAGCATTTTGAAAGTTGCTTGGTGTCTCCCTGGAGGATCAATTCTCCTTTATCACACTTGGCCTAGCAGGCTAGACATTCCAGCTCTTTTCCAAATGGAGGAGTCAAGAGACCAGGCAAGACAAGCCTCCCAACTGGGAAGACATTCTTCTTCAGTACAAACTGCTTTTTCCTTTTCGCTCTCTTTCTTTTTATAAAACAAAAGCAGAAAGAGGACAGTTTGTCATCTTTTAAAGTCCTGCTTCGGTCTATAGATATAATGGACTTCACAGGCCAAGAAATACCTTTTGATCTTAAGCTTCTACAGGAAAAAAAATCTTTTGAAGTGGAATATTTTTCCTACCTTGTTTCTTGGGCAGCCAGAGTTGGATAGTAGCAGAGAGACTGGTCTCCAGGTAGACTTGCCAGGTCACCTGCTCTTCTCAACCCACTCTTGTGGAGGAGTGGGGAATCAAGGTCAGTTCTCCAGATTAGAGTGCACCTGCTCTTAACCACTACACCACAAATAAATTGTCTGTGATTCAATTTTTCACCATGACATGTCATCTAAACAAACACACACATTGTATTTATATCTATAGACCAACCAACCAACCAACCAGCAGTCAAATAGTTGGAGAAATGGTGATATGTAGTGGATAGAGTTGGGTTAGGATCCTGGAATCCCCAGGTTTGAATCCTCACTCATCCATAGAAGCTCACTTGGGTGACCCTGGGCCAGTCACATTGTCTCAGCGTATCCTACCTGGCAAGGCTGTTGTGGTGGTGAGAGAACAGAGGAGGGGAGAATAATGTTCTATGCTGCTTTGGGTTCCCTCTTGGGGAGAAAAGTGGGAAATCAATAAATACAAATATGCAGATAGATACACTCAAAGAGCAGACATTACTGCCAAAAAGTTGAAGCAAACCTGTTTTCTTGGAGACTGGAAAATCTCTGCTGAACTTTTTTTAAAATGCAAAGCATCAAATACTAGTTTTGAAATAGGATTTGTGGGAGGGAGGTGATAAACTGTGACATTTGGTGGGCCCCAATGGAAATGAACGAAGATTTCAGGTAACATGGACCAACCCCAGGTTGAGACCTCAGAGAGCCACAGCAAATCAATGTAGACATTACTGGGATGAGCAGACCAATGAATTGACACAATATAAAGCAGCTTCAGTGGCGTAGGAGGTTAAGAGCTCATGTATCTAATCTGGAGGAACCGGATTTGATTCCCAGCTCTGCTGCCTGAGCTGTGGGGGCTCATCTGGGGAATTCAGATTAGCCTGTACACTCCCACACACGCCAGCTGGGTGACCTTGGGCTAGTCACAGCTCTTTGGAGCTCTCTCAGCCCTACCTACCTCACAGGGAGTTTGTTTGTTTGTTTGTTTGTTTGTTTGTTTGTTTGTTTGTTTGTTTGTTTGTTTGTTTGTTTGTTTGTTTGTTTGTTTGTTTGTTTGTTTGTTTGTTTGTTTGTTTGTTTGTTTGTTTGTTTATGGGTTTTGTATACTGCCCTATCCCCGAAGGGCTCTGGGCGGTGCACAACATAATTTCCTCACACAGCATATACAAACAAAACCCCATTAAAATTATATTAAATTAAAACACAGCGGTAATTAATAAAGATGGCATCAGCAGTAAAACTCCAGTTAAAACCCTCCCAGAGAGGGGGCAAACAAAGCTGGAAAGTGGGTCCTTTAGATGGCAAGGCACTCCAAATCGGAGGAATAAGTAAAAGGGGCACCTCAATCAGCGGCTGGACACTCCAAAACCCCGGTGGAACAACTCAGTCTTACAGGCCCCTGGCAGAAATTCCACCCAAGCATCGCCAGGGTGCCATTGCATAGCTGGAGGGAGAGTGTTCCCCCAGGCAGGGACCAAGGCTGAGAAGGCCCTGGCCCGAGTGGAGGCCAGCCGCGTCATTGAGGGGCCAGGAACCACCAGCATATTGGGACATATGGGGTAATGCGGTCCCGAAGGGACGAGGGTCCCAGGCTGTGTAAGGCCTTGAAGGTCAATACCCACACCTTGAAGATAATTCAGAACTCAACTGGGAGCCAGTGTTTGTTGTGAGGGGGGAAGGGAAAGGAGAGTCTCCTACAGGAGAGAAAGGGGGATATGAATCCAAACTCTTCTCTCTTGAGAAAGAGTCTCAACTTCTGACGGAGTGTTCCTTTGGCCTTCTTGGGTACCTGGTGATATTAGTTACAAAGGTGATTGAGTCGTCTCTTCAGGCATCTTTGTGTGTGTGTCTTTTTTTCTTTTCAAGTGGGAGCTGAGGGGGTAGTAAGTGTAATAACGATTTGGCAAATAAGAAGAGCAATCAGGAGAGAAGGGGTAGTAACCGAGAGAAGTTGGCTGGTTGCTGCACATCAGAGCCATCTGTTTAATTTTGAAGTCCATCTGCTGGATTTCATCTGGGTGGGGACTATGATACCGCTGGTGCAAATGAAGGAACTTGAATGTGCTGGCCTCCTGTTCCTGATTAAACTCCAGTGCGGGAGAGACAAGAGTTTCTTGATCTCATATTTTTGGACAGACTCGCTTCCTCCTTCTCTTACATTGCCAGTGGGGATCAATCATTCTTTTCGATCAGCGAGGCGAATGCTGTTGCCTCACTAACAGCCCAATCGGGGGGGGGGGGGATCCGCCTACGGAGGTGGCGTGGGGCTGCTGCGCCAGTGGATTTGCCCTCCGAGTGCGCATTAATCTGCACCATCACCATGCTCTGCTGCCGTGTTTGCTTCTATGAACACCAAAGGCAGCCAATGAGGTGTAGTGGCTAGAGTATCGGACTGTGATCTGGGAGACCCAGGTTCGACTCCCCACTTGACTTGCTGGGTGAACTTGAGCCAATCACATGCTCTCAGTTTAACCTACCTCCCAGGGTTGTTGTGAGGATAAAAACATTGGGGAGGAAAACAATGCTTTAACCCGCCATTGAGGAGAAAGGAGGAGTATAAATCAAGTAAGCAAGCAAATGCTGCCATTATTTTTAAAGTCCCTTTGATTTCATCTGTGTCTGTCTCTCTGGTCAATGGTGAGGATGGATCTGCAGAAGTTTGCACATGGGTGGTTTTTCACAGTCCCACTGGAGTCTTTGTTTTCCATCCCATTCCAATACCACTGAATTCTTTGACCTTGGGGGGATTAATTTCACCTACTGTGCAAGGGCAAAAGTGGCCACAAGATGTCAGGAAATGAAACTCTACCCCCCGCCCCCAGCTACTGCCAGACTTGCCAGGTTTTTCCACAGAGTTTCCAGCAATTCCTAGAGCCACCCTTTATCACTTCCAGGCTTTGCACAGAAGTGATGTAGTGATAGAGATGACATCACATGACCCCCACATTCCCTGTTCCACCAGTTGCCAGGCATGGCCTGACAACTCCACCTACTGCACAGCTTCTTGGCCCAGTCCCTGAGCTGGGTGATAAAACACCAGTGTTGAGACAAACCCCCGCAGTGTTATTCACAATGATTTTAGACTGGGTGGGTGCAGCCTTGCAGCCCTTATTCTCAGACCACAGACCAGCTGTACTCATGTCACATTGCGTGTGGGAATGGGCACTCAGATCTGCAATGGATTAGGCCAGTACAGTTTATTCCTGAGCCTGAGCAATAAATAGGATGAAGATTAATCCCTAGTTGGGAGCACGGAAGAGAAGGGAATGCATTCCCCAGCATTCCTTGCTCCAGATGCAACCTGCCTTTTTTGATTAAGCAGAACTCGTTAAGAAAAGCAGCATTCTGCTGTCTCATTGTCTAGCTCACCCAAATACCATCAGATTTTCCAAGACAGGCTCTAAAACAACAGTTCCCTTTCTTCGAAGCCTTGGACGAGGCCTCCCAATATCTCTGTGAGCTGTTATTGCTGTGTTAGCACATTCCAGAATGGAAGACATGGGATTAAGATCCAGTTTATCATCCCTGCAGATGTTTGGGGAAGTCAAAGAGAATCATGCTAGAAACCCATGCCAAGGCAACAAAATCAGGTGACTGAACCCCAGAAGAAGAAGAAGAAGAAGAAGAAGAAGAAGAAGAAGAAGAAGAAGAAGAAGAAGAAGAA
Source organism: Sphaerodactylus townsendi (assembly GCF_021028975.2). Lineage (NCBI taxonomy): Eukaryota > Metazoa > Chordata > Lepidosauria > Squamata > Sphaerodactylidae > Sphaerodactylus > Sphaerodactylus townsendi. The sequence continues at coordinate 14,812,182 of NC_059436.1, read as the reverse complement.
GAAGAAGAAGAAGAAGAAGAAGAAGAAGAAGAAGAAGAAGAAGAAGAAGAAGAAGAAGAAGAAGAAGAAGAAGAAGTAGAAGAAGAAGAAGAAGAAGAAGAAGAAGAAGAAGAAGAAGAAGAAGAAGAAGAAGAAGAAGAAGAAGAAGAAGAAGAAGAAGAAGAAGAAGAAGAAGAAGAAGAAGAAGAAGAGGAAGGAGAAGGAGAAGAAGAAGAAGAAGAAGAAGAAGAAGAAGAAGAAGAAGAAGAAGAAGAAGAAGAGGAGGAGGAGGAGGAGGAGGAGGAGGAGGAGGAGGAGGAGGAGGAGCTGGACTCTAATCTGGAGAACCAGGTTTGATTCCACACTCCTCCACATGAGCAGCAGACTCTAATCTGGGGAACTGGATTTGCTTCCCTGCTCCTATACATGAAGCTGGCTGGGTGGCCTGTCGGCATCTCTCTGCACACAAGGTGCAAGATGGAGGAGCGTGTGCAAGAATGACTGAAGAGTGGAGGAGAAGCAGGAAGGAAGGAAGTTCCCTGAAAGTAGCAATCTACACGTCAGAGCCATAGAGAAAAGGTACCCAGTGTCTTGACCCCCTCTGGCTATTTGAGGCAGGAGACAGTGCAAAGTCCTTCACTTCCAACACAAACTACTAGACACAAATGAGGTAAACAAGGAACTACAGGCATGGAAGTCACTTTCAGTGAGAGTCACATTTGTTATGGAAGAGAAGAGTATGACTTCCTCTTGCTTTCCTAATTGCCACCCTTAGAATCCTATGCCTAGAAAGGATTACTACAGTTAGGGGCCCCCTTGGTGCTGAGTGTCAGAAAAGGAAAGCAGGATCTTACATCTAGAATCAGAGGCTCATTCCGCACATGCAGAATAATGCACTTTCAAACGGCTTTCAATGCTCTTTGAAGCTGTGCAGAATGGCAAAATCCACTTGCAAACAGTTGTGAAAGTGGTTTGAAAATGCATTATTTTGCATGTGCGGAAGGGGCCAGAGAGTTGGAAGAGACCACAAGGCCCATCAAGTACCACCTGCTGCCATGCAGCAATTCACAATCAAAGCACTCCTGACATCCAGCCTCTGTTTAAGAAACTCCAGAGAAGAAGATTCTACCAAACTTAAAGGCAGCATATTCACTGTCAAACAGCCCTTCCTGTCAGGAAGTTCTTCTTCCTAATGTTTAGGTGGAATTTCTTTTCCTGCACCTTGAATCCATTACTCCTTGTCCTAGTCTCTGGAGCAGTGGAAAACGAGCTTGCTCCCTCTTCACCATGACATCTACTTCACAATGACCTAACAAATCTCTGATTGGGGGCAGGGGGAAGGCAGTTTGTGTGTAAGAATGAGACTGGACTGAATCCTTCTGTCATTTCGCTGCCCTGACAATTCCATGAGGTAACGGATGGAAAACGGATTAAACAATCCAACCCAAGCATGTCAAGGTTCAAAGGCTGTGAGTGTTTCTGCTTTGTGTGAAATCCGGCCAGCCAGTTCTACAAGGAGCTGTAAAAACTGACAGAGCATCATGACTGGTGCCAATCCTTGCTCCATCACAGCTGGGACCTGTCAGTGTTTCAATTGCAGCCTTACAAATATGTAAATAACCCAAAGCGACAACCGTGAGACAACTAGCCCAGGGGGCCAGTAGAAGCTTGGGCATCAGCATCCTCAAACAGCCCCACTTAACCAGTCCTCAGAGACAGCCATCTTGGAAATAAGGCCATTGGTAGGGTAAGCTGAGGTGAAAGTGCTGGAGTACACATGTCCTTTCGCACAATATGGAAGCAATTTGGTTGCTAATTATAAGTGTCAGGATTGTAAGCCAATGCAATCAATAATGAGGGTGGGACAAACACACAGGGTGAAGACAGATGTATGATTATATAAGTCATCACAGCAGGCCTTTTCACCCATAGTGTGAGCAATTTATGTAACAAACATCCATTCCCAGAAGCCACTCTGCCTATGCATGGGGTGGACTGTCTGTCTTTCTTTTACTTGCTTAAAGAGCCACTTGCACATTTAGTCATATCTGTATATTCCCATCTGCCAAAATTAAAAATAAGAAGGGGATTTGCTATCCTGTTGTGGGATAAAGGAGGGGACAACTGGTGATAACACAGGCACTAGCCAATCAGTGCCCTCCAAAGCTAGGTTGTCACTGTTTGAAATGCACCACATGAATTCATGAAGCTCCTTATAGTGAATCAGACCATCGGTCCATCAAAGTTATTATTGTCTACTCAGGCAGAAGTCTCTGGTATCCCCTACCTACGACCACATCTTTTTTACCTGGAGATGCTGGGGGTTGAACCTGAGACTTTCTGGGTGCCAAGGGGATGCTCTCCCATTGAACCATGGTCCCTTCCTAAACAAGGAAGGAAAATCTTTCTCGTTGGTGAACGGGAAATTCAAATTGATTCTACACAAGGTGTAACTTTGCCACTACTGAACACGCATGAAGCTGCCTTATGCTGAATCAGTCAATCAAAGTCAGTATTGTCTGCTCAGACTAGCAGCTGCTCTCCAGGGTCTCAGGCAGCAGTCTTTCACATCACCTACCTACTGTCAGTTCCCTTTACCTGCAGATGCTGGGAACTGAACCCCGAACCTTCTGCTTGCCAAGTGGAAGTTCTACCACGGAGCCACAACTCCACACTTAGCAGAGTGAGGACCTGTTTGAAGCAGCCCCAATGTTGTTCTGAAAATGATCATCATTACCCAGTTTAGACAAACCTTGTTACTTTGGAATAACAGTCTCCGAATGCTTGCTTGTGAACGTCAGTTGCTTAACATGCCTGTCTATCATCCCATATGTCTCCTCCAGCAAATTATACACCTTCCTTCCTCATGGCAGGGGTCCTTTTCTGTGAATTACAAGCACATGCAGCTGAACATATATCGTACTTCAAGCTTGGAAGCCTTTACAGTCACAGCCAACAGATTATTTAAAAAAACCCAGATCCCTTCTTTCTGAGCTGGCCAGCTTTCGCCCTATTTTTTTATCTCGAATAACACTCCCCAGCAACTTCCTGTCTTCACTTTTTCCTTGGAGCCCCATTTTTTTCTTGCAGACATCTCAATCCATCCTTTTCATTTTTGTTTTGTTTTCCCATGTTGTCATTGTGATCTTTCTGGTTTCACCCAGTTTCATCACTGGTATTTCTGATTCGTTTGTTGAATTTGAGACATTTTAATACCTTTTAGATGCAGCTGACACCAAGTTAAGGTTTAAAAAATGGATACATTGAATTGGAAATATTGGACAAAATTGGAATGGGACAAAATAGGTTACCGTAGCCTGCCCTGATTGGCAGCAGCTCGCCAGGGTCCCAGATAGCATTCTTTCATACTGGCCTTCTCCGCACAAACCTTTTAAAACGTTGTGAGGCGGGAAAGAAAACGTTTGCTCCATAGAGTTCTGAAATGTTTTTGCCCTAAAGTTTTATTTCCAACCTCAAAACATTTTAAATGAATCCCCTTTTAAAACAATTCTCTCTGATTTAACAAATTGTGTAGCATTATATTTTGATCTAGATGGATAATTACGCTTTAAAGATTGGAAATAGTTTATTGTTATATGTAACCCTAGCCGGAAGTCCTTCCTTGCCTAGAAATCCCCATGAGGGGTCACCACAAGTTGACTACAGCTTGATGGCAAATAAGTTTGTAAATAAAAGCAAGAAGGAATGCATGGGGCTTTCAAGAGTAGAACTGACTATCTGGTTACCAAACATTACACTCAGTTTCCTACCATTTGGGAAAGTAGAGTGGGTGCAAACATACACATATTTTTCATGACTGTGTCTTCTGTACTCAGGCACCTCATTTTCAAGTTATAGCATGAAGACATACTGAATCATCCCCTATTTTAACAATGACATTTTTTCCTCCCAATCTGGGGAGCCCCCTGTAATCTCAGCAGCTGGTGAATCACAGCAAGGTAGAGACTCAGCCCGCGGGCCGCAGCATGTCCAGTTTCTCAGAAGCGAGAGCTTGGTACTAGTAGCTATCTCCCCCAAGGCCAAGTATTATCATTGTGTGATGGACAAAAGGCATCAATGCAAAATAACTCTCTTTGTTGCCAGCACAGAAAGCTCTTTGTGGTCGTTTATGCACAAAGTGCTTGCTGTGCGATGGGGCAAATGTCTATCACAGCAAGATTTCTTGGACGAACCTACGGTATTTCCTAAACCCCCTCTTTCACTTTCCATCCTCTCCGCAGCAAGTGAGTCCACTTCCAGCATGAATGTAATTTTGCTTCACCACCAGGGTGGGCAGATGTGCCATTGATCACAGCTTTGCCCTGGACCTCTTCCCTCCACCCACAGCCATACTTCGAGCTCCACCTTTCCCAGTCCCTCGCACTGCCGTCCACACTGTGCCCCTCGCCCCTGATCCCATATTTTCAGCTCCTTCCTGCTTCTCTAAGTGCTTATATTGAGATTTTGATATAATCCAGTCTCTTTCTGACTCCAGCTCACCACCCTCGCTCTGCTTCTGCCGTCCCCGATGAGCAGAAGGGTTTTTAAAAACTTTATTTGAAACAAGCCTCTTTTAAAAACAAGCCCCTCTCACTTTAGCAGCAGCAGCAACAGCAACAGCAGAGGGGGGGAGGGAGGGAGGGGGGGAGAGAGAGAGAGAGAGAGAGAGAGGGAGAGAGAGAGAGAGAGAGAGAGAGAGAGAGGAGGTAAAGGGAGGGGGCAGAATATCTGCATTGTTAAGAAAACCAGTGATGAATGGAGGTAGGAGAAGGAACAAAAAGAAAGGTCGGTTGATACTAGCAAACAGCTGCATGGAGGGCCCTGGGCTACCTCCTCATGCATAAACAGAAATATGAGGAGACCACCCTTCAACTCCACCCCACAGCTACAAGTTCGGAAATAAGCATTCCATGAGTAATTGGCCTATGTGATTCTGAGGGTGGGCAAAGTACATTTGCTTTCAATGGTGCTCAAGAATACAAGATCAACCCAGCTGGATTAGACTAAAGGTCCATTTACTATGCCAAGTCTAATGTCCTAACCACTATGTCAGCATGGTGTTGTGGTTAAGTGTATTGGGCTAGGACTGGAAATGTCCTGGCTCAAATCGATGAATCTCACAGGGTGACCTTGGGCCAATCACACTCTTTCTATCTAAATTACTCAAAGAATTGTTGTGAGTGTGAAATTGTAGAGGAAGTCATATACTATCCTTTCCTCTTTGGAGATAAAAGGAGGATAAAATCTAATAAAATCAATGTAGTATACAAGTAGCTAACAAGATTCATGAAGCCATGGACAGACTTAGACACAAACACACACACACACACACACACACACACACACATACATATCTGTATGTGTGTGTGTGTGTATATATATATATATGTATATATATACATATATACATATATATATATACATTACATAGTATATACATTATATACTATATATATATATAGCCTGGAGTTCTCTCAGAATTACAACTTATTTCCAGACTACCTCAGTCAGTCCCTCTGGAAGAAATGGTAGGTTCAGACTATGGACTCTATGCTATACCATAAAGTCTAGGAGAAACAAAAGTCCTAGAAAGATATCCTTGATGAGCTCCCTCCCCTACCCAAATTCCTCATTCTCTAGACACCACCCCCAAATCTCCAGGAATTTCCCAGACATAGTTGATAAACTTAGCACTTTGTAACCAAATGTTCATTTTCTCACTTCCTTTTTTCCATCAAGAGAATTTACTGGTAATCATTTACTATGCAATCAGTTGGTGCAGTTTACATATCAGAAGACATTATAATCAACTGGAGAATTGTAATGTTAAAAATTAAGGTTTAAAACAATCATTTAAAAAGTGTGAAATAATCATTCAAAAATTTGGTAGGACATCCAACATAGGTTGAGGAAAGAGGGAGGATCAATTACAGGACAGATCTGAGTTCTTCAGACATTTAAAAATCTGGGGGAAAAATTGAGAATGGACGAGTTTCTGCATTCCTTCGATCAGATGTCATCCTATGAGACCTGAGCTATATACGTGAATCAGCCCTTGTGGGTCAGATGGTCGATAGGTTTTTGCTGTTTATTTATTTATTTTACACACAAAGAGAGCCGAGGAATTACAACTGTGTTTGCTTCTTGGCGAAGTTTCAGAAGCCGTTCGTTCCAATGTGGATATTGGTTTGTTTAATAACTTTTTGAAAAATACACTAAAACAACTCTAAAATGGCTGGATTGACTTTGCTTAAACAATAAAAGGCACTCTTGGTTCCAGTCCAAACATGGAGAACTTTTAGCCCCAAAGGAATCTGATGTGAACAGTTTATGAGCCACTTGAAAAGAGGAGGCAGTTAAGAAAAAGGCAGATGTCAAATTTCTCTCTGGCTCTGGCGCTTTAAATCTCAGCGTCTAATCCTACTGCAACGCAGAGCACAGATAGGCACCACTATAAATTGGAACTTCATTCCTGGATCTTGAGCTGCTAATGGTTTCTTGGGCTTCAGCCCACATCGACAGAACGGTGCCCCCACTATCTCCTTACATTCCTGCCATTAGCTCCTGGCAGGAGGGAAATGGGTGGCAGCAATTGATGTGAAAGCTCAGAAACTCAGGCCTTCGAATCCCCTCCAGTTGCAAATCAGCCAGATCAAGGCATTTCCCTGTATTCATTAAAGCCAGTAGGAAGAACTGAGACCCGGTTTGAAGAGGGGAAACACGATCTGCTCTTGCTGGCAAACTGCTATTCAGAATCACCATTTGCAGAACTAAGGAAAGGCAGGGATATCTTCACTTTCACAAGGAAGAAAAAGAAACCAGGGCCAGCCCTGTTTAACTACCAAGAAGGATATTGACACACTGGAACAGGTTCAGAGAAGGGCAACCAAAATGATAAACGGTCTGGTCTGGATTCCATGCCCTTTGGCATAGGTGTCAAACTCATGGCCCTCCAGATGTTATGGACTACAGTTCCCATCATCCCCTGCCAATGCTGGCAGGGGATGATGGGAACTGTAGTCCATAACATCTGGAGGACCACGAGTTTGACACCTGTGCCCTATGGGAAGGTTTAGTCTAGAGAAGAGAAGGCTAAGGGATAACATGACAGCCATGTTTAATATTTAAAAGGATGTCATATTGATGTGGGAGCAAACTTGTTTTCTGCTGCTCCAGAGTCTAGGACAGGGAGTAATGGATTCAAAGTGCAGGAAAAGAGATTCCACCTAAACATTAGGAAGAACTTCCTGTCAGTAAGGGCTGTTCAACAGTGGAATATACAGCCTCGAAGTGTGGTGGAGTCTCCTTCTTTTGAAGTTTTTAAATGGAGGCTTGGTGGCTATCTATCAGGAGTGCATTGATTGTGTGTTCCTGCATGTCAGCGAGTCGGACTTGATGGGCCTTTATGGTTTCTTCCAACTCTATGATTCTATGAAATCAGATAAGTTTGGACTACGCTTCTCAGGGCAAACTGTATAGTTGTTTTTTAAAAAATATTTCTGCCTCATTGGGTAGACAGTTCCTAAAAGTGCTCATCGCCTTCATGTATTGTTAAGATAACCCTGTGAGGTATGCTAGGCTGGAAACATTGGCTGACCTTTGGAGATCACGCTCTAAAATGTAGCCAAAATCAAAGACTGTAACATACCATCTTGTCAGTCATGTCTGTGGCCAGATAATGGACCCTGGGTTGTTTCTTCTTAGATTCGCTGTGCTTCTCTAAATCCGCTCAGTTTTAATTGACAGCCCATTATGCATCATCACACATTTCAAACAACATATCTTTTTAAAAAGCCCTGCTTGGCGAAAGTCATAGGTAACCAAACAAGCATCGCAGCAACATATGTAGAAGGGCAACACTTGGAATTCTCCAACCTGGAAGGAGCAGAAATTCAATCAGCATTGCTGACCTATTTCCACACATACTTGCTCCTTCAAACAGAGAAATTTGGACTTTTCAGTCTGCATGCAAACCACTTCCTCTGACTGCATTACACATTGGTCTGCTTTTTGCCAGGATATGGTCAGAATGCAGTGCTGAGCAAGGAACCCCGCCCCACTCGCCTTTCCTGCCATTGCTTAAGGAGGGCTGCAAGGACAGTTCCCACGCTGGTATCACACTGTATCAAATGGACCATCGCAGCGATAATGCCGGCTCAGTAAAAAGGACATCGCTCTTAACTCCACAAGGGCTGGGAACAGCAAGATTCTGCCAAAAGCAAGAAAAAAGGAATGAGAGGAGAAAGAACCGAAAAATCACATCCCACCCTCTGTATCAAACTTCCATTCCTTGGTCTGATTTATGGTTACTTACATAATGACCATATTATTTATTAGATGGCAATAGACCATTTTTTTTACAAGGAGCCAGGAATGCCAGCTCAAGGTTTATACGTGTTTGTGGGCCTTGAATGGAGAAACAAGGAGGCAGGCCGGGGAGCTTCCATGAGAACATCCACGTGGAGAAAGCCTTCTTTGTTCCTCTGTCGTTTGCTCTGGTGGAACTATCAAACAGGGTCTTACAGGCCATTCCCTACAATGGGAGGGATCCCTTGCCTTAGGGCTAATACATCACACACACACACACACACACACACACACACACACACACACACACACACACACACACACGGCAAAAGTTAGATGTGGCTGTAATTCTGACTTCAGCCTGGCTGGAAATTGAAAACATTTTGGGGCAGAAGACAGCGAGGAGAGAGTAAATCAGAAGATGTATAACTGACAAAACATCAACCTTTTTCCGCATTCCGCGCTTACCCCATTTTGAAGGTGTTTTCAATCCCAGACCTGGATGCAGGGGATGTGGGTACGGGGTGGATCAGACCTGGTGTAATGGATGCAAAGTGTGGATGTGGCAAAAATCAGCTCTGGACTGTTCTTCATGTAGACCTTCTCTCTTTCTAATATTTATTAGCCCAACTGAGGAAGGAGTTTGGCAACCTTTTAAATGAATTAAACTAAGGACCAAAGAAGACATGATGGAGGGAACTTATGACTTGTTTTATGTTAAAACACCAAATAAGGTACACAAGTGAGGCAGCATAAATCCTGCCCGTTCTGCTGCTTTCTGCATCGCTCTTCTAACCCGCTACCTTTAAGTCTGGCTGGAACGAAAACAGAAAACGAACAAGCACAGTGAGGTAAGGTGGGCAGAGTGCAAGATTTTAGCCCTTCCCCCTTGCCCACTGAGAGCCAGCGTGGTGTAGTGGTTAAGAGCAGGTGGATTCTAATCTGGAGAACCAGTTTGATTCCCCACTCCTCCACCTGAGTGGCAGAGGCTTATCTGGGGAACCAGATGTGTTTTCACACTCCTGCTGGGTGACCTTGGGCTAGTCACAGTTCTTCGGAACTCTCTCAGCCCCACCTACCTCACAAGGTGTCTGTTGTGGGGAGAGGAAGGGAAAGGAGCTTGTAAGCCACCTTGAGTCTCCTTACAGGAGAGAAGGTGGGGTATAAATCTTCTTCCACTCTTCTTCTTCTAAGCCTGGCTGGAACGAAAACTGAAAACAACCAAACACGGTGAGGTAAGGTGTGGCAGAGTGCAACATTTAGCCCTCCCCTTGCTCTTGTACTGTGTTTTTTGTTAAAAAATAGAGCTCCTCAGCTCTCATTTTAAAGTCTCGCATGCCACAAAGTAGCAAGCTGCAATACTGCAATCAAAGCTCTGCCCACAACCTAAGTTTTATCCAGACCGTAGCTGGTTCCAGGTTGAGTCAGCCTCCTATCCTTCCAGACTTGTTAAAATGAGTACCCAGCTTGCTGGGGGTAAAGTATAGACAACTGGAGAAGCCCATGGCAAACCACCCTATTACTAGTCTGCCTAGTAAACATTGCAATGTGATTCCACCCAATGGGTCAGCAATGGTGATATCACATTGGGTCAGTCATGACCCGGTGCCTCCATAGGAGACTACTTTTACCTCCCACTTTAAAACGGAGTATATAGATAATCATAAGTACGGATATAATTTAGTATTTATAGATAATATTTGTTCACACGACCAACTTTCTTGGACCAGCGTATTTTTGTAAGAAAAGAGATGCCAGTACCCGAAGCACAGATGGCCCAAGCCCTGCTGGACAAAAGAGGAATCAATACAACATACCTTTGCCTATCAGCACCCAAAAAGCCCTGGTCTTAGATCATCAAATGTCTACCCGTCTCCGCACACAAGAATTTCCATTGCCTATAAAACAGGGATGTTCTTTTCTGCTTGGCTAAGGGGGAGGGATAAAACTCCTGAGAATTGTCTCCAATTTGGATGGGGGAGATATTACAGCTAGTCCCATTGGAACCACTGAAAACCAAACCATCAGATAACCTCAATCACAAACTTCATGCAACTGAATCACTTCTTGAAAAAAAATATATGGGGGAAATGTGCACGTCCCTCTGGGAGTTTTATGGTGCAATCCTAACCCTACTTCTAAATCCCTGGAAATCGAAGGTTTGAATGAATGCATGAAAGAGCATGGCTTCCTATAAGATTGCACTGTAAGTAACTTCAGAAGCGGGCCCATGTGCATTTGTGTTTTGGGCATTCTGGTATTTTGCACACTTAAGGGTGGAGAAGGAAATGGTTTGCATTTTCTTGGTTTCTGACAGCGCTGCTGATTGGTACTGCATGGCGTTTCATTTCACTTGCTATGTTTTGCCAACAAATGTTTAGAATAAGCCTATCCTTTCCTTTCCTTTTTTTAAAAAAAAAAATTCCTCTCCTCAGAGTTTTAATCTGATGTCATTCTGTCTGGCATCCAAGCACTCAAACGGAGAAGTCCCTCGGGAGAGATTGCTGGAATAAATAGCCAAAAGAGGGCGGAGGTGCACATAATACCCTATTAAAAATTAATAAAACCCAAAACCTGCACAGCCATTTTAATAAACTCCAAAGCTGCGCAGCCCCCAGGACTGAAGAGGTGCTTTATGGAAGGAGGCCAGAAAAAGGCCCAGCTAGGAAGACCGTTACTCCAGCATGCACCGTAACCTTTCACGGAGTGAATTTAGCATTTGAAAAGTTAAGCAACGTGATTGGTGGCTTATTTTTGAATTAATATTGTTGTAGGATCCTCAAAGCACAAAGCCCGAGCCAAGATTAATATATAATGTGTGCAAAATTATAAGCGCCATATTTCTCACACCCCAAGATCTTTTCCACACCTGTAGCCACATTCTGAAAACTATATCCTCCTCCAAGAGCTGACTGAAAATGGATTCAAAGGATGTGACGTCTCCGGGGAGCTGTTCATCTGAACTCTAGATTCCATTGATGATTGTTGTTTTCTCCCATTGCAACCAAATCTCAGAGTTTCAGGAACCAAGTCTTAACATCTGGATTTGTTTGCTCCTTGGGCAGGTCATTTTTTTTCTAAGTCAGATGGGGGCTCAAAAGATTGCTTAGGAGCCACTTACTCAGAGGTGGGTTCCAACAGGTTCTCACAGGTTCCCAAGAGTAGGTTACTAATTATTTGTGTGTGCCGAGAGGGGGTTACTAATTGGTTATTTTGCCACATTATTTTTGCCTTAGTTACGCCCCTCCTCTCAGCAGTAGCGCGCAGAACTTGAAGCAGTCTAGCAGGAGGTGCACCGGCGTGCGTGGCAGCCTGCGCCTGTGTGCATTTGTTTCCCGCCCAAGGACCGGCACAGCAGCTGCGTCCTTGCCACAGCCCCGCCCAGGAATGCCCTGCCCCTGGAATGCCCAGCCACGCCCCCGTTGTGCCCCACCCATCCCCATTGGCGCTACGCCACAGTTTAAATCCCACCACCATGGGAACCTGTTACTAAAATTTTTGGATCCCACCACTGCACTTACTGGAATTTGTAAACTCAGGTTGGATTCTGAGAGGTGCTGGAATACTTCATAGATTTTGTGTCTGGGGCAGTGGGGGTCTAAGAGGTGCCAGAATTAAAATGTTGTCTTGAAGGTTCCCCCAAACCCATTTGCCTCTGCTGCAATAGATTCTTCTGGAATTACCATGGATTACGAAATTACAGTGCATACAGCCTCTTTATTGCATATTTGACCTGGGTAGAGGTTATGATTAGTCCTTGGGGGAAAATGTCTTCTGTACATGCTCAGAGATTCTGGTGTTTTTGTGGTCCAAAGTTTCAGGGGACTTGGCACTGGGTTGGGTCACACCTATTAAAAACCCTTATGCTTTGCTTTTAAGTGCTATAGAAATTGGCAAGACTCAGGGAAGTCATACAATCACGAGCAGCTTCAACCTGGGGTAAAATAAGCTTCAGAGTAACTGCTTATTTGAAATCTGGGAGGCTGATCAGAACAGAAGAACATGATGAGCAGGCTCACATGAGATTTCTGTGGCTACAACAGACTTCATGGAGGGGGAGTCACATGTTCAAGTCTTCCTCATATTAAGAAAAACTCCCCGCACATCAGAAGCCTGTATGTCAGAGAGGAGGACAGACTGGAACCCTTCTCCCTGAAATGCTAGCTTTCTGCATGTAAAGAACCTGCTGCTCAGACAGCTTATCTCTTCAAACCCTGAAAAAAGACATGAAAACAGGCCAAATTATGGCTGAGCCATTTTCCGACCTCCCCTTAAAAACCAGAACACACATTGAAACTTCCGCAAACAACCTTGGGCTTTCTTATACCTCTTCTTAGCATCGTGTGGCTTCACCAACTAACTTGGAAAAAACAATCCTAGCTTATGCCTTCATCAAGTTGGTTGGTGAGTGCAAAGAACCAGGTATGGCTGCCTCCTAACATGGCGGTGGGGGGTGCAGGATAAAGCTGCTGTTAAAGACACAAGAGCAGGGATTGATATGGGGGAAGGAAGGGGAATTAGTTGGTAACCCTAATACTATGTTTATAGTACACTATCTCAGAGGCTCCACTAAGGGGGGGGATCAACTTAGGAGGCACCGAACATGTGTCAGTTCAATTAAAAGAATTGTAATTATCTTTTTACAAAACATAAACACTGCCTTACAGTTGGGCGCCATTAGAGACATAAAATAATTTAAAAGATTCCTATCCAACCAAGGACCAACTGAGCATTTGTGACAGAAAAGAAAATGAGCAAATCTCTCCTTCATCCACAACAAATTTATTCACAACTACCTAAAAGGGAAACTTCCCTTTTTAAAAAACAGGCAAGTAGCATAAGTCCACATGATTCCATTTTAATTATACTTTGTGTGTGTTTCCTGTTGTGGGATTAAAGACATGCCTGAGAATTTTGGCTATACTGATCTGCATCACAGCTTAAGAGCTTCAGGCCCACTAGAAGCCCTGAACTGAACAACTGCCAGTGAAGATAACTCAGGAGTAGCTCAAACCCTCTAATGTTTCACCAACAAAAATAGGGATGCCCCAGCTCTTGTACGAATGACCAGTTCCAAAACCATCCGCCCACAATTATGTACCACTGCCTGCTGCGTTCATGTTTTCCGCAATAGCTTCACTTTCTCTCTTGCTCTCTCTCTGATTTAAAAACCAAAAGTGTGTTTGCTCTCACCAATGAAAGATTAGAAAACATAATTTGAATGAACATACATGGTCAAAAAAGTATACCTCAGCAACTCTCCTTCTTTGGAGGTTTTTTAAAGAGAGGCTGAATGGCCATCTGTCAGGAGTGCTTTGATTGTGTGTTCCTGCATTGCAGGGGGTTGGACTTGCTGGCCCTTGGGGTCTCTTCCAACTGTATGATTCTATGAACTCCAGAGAGTGGATAAAACGGCAGGCTGCACACCATGGCACTGTTTTAAGGCTATGCACCTGGGAGTTACATGCACACACACCACCGATGAAATGCATCCACTTCCCACTGTCTGAACCTCTACAGAGTTTGGGGGAGAAACTTGTTTTCCCCATAACCTTTACAGAATAATAAAATCAAAACAACGTTTTAGATTTCCTGTTTATATCTTTTATACACCTTTACAAAAACGTTGGTCCAGCTCCAAACCTGGCAGCTTGGCGTGCTCTCCAAATGTCTTCTGTCTCTTCTGTCACTGCATTATTTCCACTATTGCTGTACTGCAGAAAGAGGAATCCGAAGCTTATGGGATGAGTTGCCTGCCTCACACGTAGAGACGACAATGAGATTTTGGTGGAAAGTTGGATGTCTCAACCTTGGTCCAAACCCCACACACATCTCAGGCTCAATGTGAAATTAATCAGCCTGTAAAACCTATACTGACATCTGAAATTGTCATCTCTGTACCGTCGTCTGCTTCTTTTCTAATGCCCACAGTGTTCCTATAGGAGGTCAATATCCAAGTAAGGAGTAGGATTTCACTCTGCCCCATACAAGGACTTGAGGCTTCTGTGGAATCTCAATGGTATCCAGTGTGTTCTCTCATCAGCACATCATTCCGTGGACAGATTAATCTTTGTCTAAAGGGGAGCTGGCGATTTGATCGTTTTTCGGAGAAAATAATCCTTTCTCTCTTACTTCTCCTGCTTATGCCATACAACGCCAAATCCCTTTTCCAACACATGCACCAAAGCTGAGCTGAAACGTTAGCACGGAAAACAGGTGATAAATCATGGGGCAATTGATTCAAACCCCTTCTAGGGAATGGGAAACACATGGCAAAGCACTTCTAATTAACTGTTTGATATGGCCACAGTCAAACCAGCTGTGGTTTCCAATGTTTCGAATTTGGCTTGTTCCAGGGCCTTTCTCCATGGCAACTGACGTTTACCGGAAAGCGAGAAAATCCTTCGTTCTAGAGACTTAGAGTCACTCATTACAGTTCAGCTAAGCAGAATAGGAATATTTTTTTAAAAAAAAAAACCCCTTCATTCTATCCAGGATTCCTTTCAAGAAAATATTCTATTACCCATCAGGGAAAATGAAACAATCTAAGCCACCCGTCTATCTTTTCAGTGAATCTCCATTTTTTTGTTTGTGTTATGGTGAATTACAAAAACATGGCCTTTGCTATATACATGGTCGTCAATTACAGCACAGCTTGGAAGAAATGAACTACATCTTTTCGATGAATAATTAAGAAGAATCCAGCACCCTATTCCAAATCAGGACAAGAGATTGGTTCATGTTGTAAGACTACAATTTTGAGAGGGGGGTGCATCTGTCTAAGAAAATTCTTATCACTCATAATCTACTCTGTGTTCAGGGTACTACATTCCTCAAAAAGTTTTATACCAGTTGCACCATTATGGAGCCTAACAGTTGTAGTTTGGTGACAATACAGAGTCCACTTCCAGCAGTAGTCCTAAGGTACCGAACATCCAGGTGGGGTCTGGAGACCTCCTGGAATTATGAGTGATCTCCAGACAACAAAGGCAAGTTCCTCTGGACAAAACATCTGTTTGAAGAGTGGACTCTGTGGCATGGTACCCTGCTGAGGTCTGTCCCCTCCCCCAAACCCTGTTTTCTACACTCTCCTCCCTCCAGATCTCCAGGAATTTCCCAGCCCAGAGTTGGAAACCCTACATAGTCCCCAATTCAATGTTTCCAGGTGCCCACAACTTTCTTCTCTCACTCAAAGCAAAAAGCCACTCTTGCTCTTCTTCCTATGTGTCACTGGAGCAAGAGGTATCTCAGAAGAGGTCAGGTGTCTGTCTGGAGTATTCCTTCAAAAACAGCTGCCTCTGTAATAGAAGGACACTTGGCTTGAAGCCTCCCAACATTTTGTGATTTCCCCCATCCCTATCCTATGCATTTTGTGGTGGTTCCCACTACCTGTTCTTTAAAAAGTCCCATTATTCCCACCAGCTCAATAAGGTGAGGGGGGGATTCCTGTTGCAAAGGACTACAGTTCCCAGAGTTCCTAGGGAAGAGGGCATGATGATTGAATCTGCGCAAGTATTTGGCACAAACAGGTCCCAAATTTGAAACACAAACGCACCCTGAAGAGGTTTACTTTGGTAAGGGTTGTACACAATTCCTTGCTTCCCACTAGAGAACTGTTTGTGTATCCTGAGTCCCAACTGCAATTTCCCCAAGCCATTACATTTCAAGTACAATGGCAAAGATGTATCTTCATCTGAATTGCTGTAAACATGGAGCCAAAATGTGAGAGGCAAGGAGAGCTGGAACGAAAACTTGATCCTGTCCAGATTGCTTGGAGAGGTAGTCCAGTTCATTTAGGTCCTTTTCATCCTTCAAATGAGGGCCATTATGGGCACATAGATGTTTGGCAGGCCGCTCCTGACATGTATGCCAAATTACAGAGGGAAAACTCTGCGGTAGAAAAAAAAAGTGCTGCAGTACTTCAAGGAATAATACTTTGTGTACAGTATGTTATGCCCTGAGCTGGATGGCCCAGGCTAACCTGATCTTGTCAGATCTCAGAAGGTCATCAAGGTCAGCTCTGGTTAGTACTTGGATGAAGGACCACCAAGGAAGTCTATGGCTGCTGCACAGAGGCAGGCAATGGCAAATCACATCCGTTTTGTCCTTTGTTTTGACCTGGATGGCCTATGCTCGGCTGATCTCTTCAGGTCTCAGAAGCTAAGTAAGGCCAGTCCTGGTTCGTCTTTGATGGGAGAGCACCAAGGAAGTCCAGGGCTGCTGCATAGTTGCAGGAAATGGCAAGCCACCTCTGTTCATCTCCTGGCTCGAAAACCCTGCAGGGTCACCGTAAGTCAGCTGCAACTTTCTACCACCATGATACCTCCTCAAAGGCATGACACTGAATTTGTTCCGTGAGCAGGCCCATGTTGTGTCTTTAATGGTAGGCATCAAAATAAAGAGGCAGCATAGTTTCACATCTGAGCAGAGCTTATTTCAGTTTAGTCCAATTCTTTCTCTGTCTGAAGTGGCAGTGATAACAACTCCCTTTCTCCATGTTCCTGCCCACATCAAGTCCTGGAATGAACTGTGTGCGTAAAGTTCCATCAAGCTGCAGCTGACTTATGGCAACCCGGCAGGGTTTTCAACACAAAAGACCAATGGTAGTAGTTTGCCATTGCCTCCTTCTGTATAAGGATCCTGATTTTCCTTGGTGGTCTCTCAACCAAATACTAACCAGGGTTGATGAGATCTCCTGAGAGCAGGCTAGCTAGAGTAATTCACGTCAGGGCCTGAAGTGGACTAGAGCAGGCTGAAACACTGACCTTGACTGAAGGAACAGAGTTGCCAAAGCACCACAATTGAAACAAACTGCTGCCATAAGTGGGTGGGGCTTGGACCATAAATGGGTGGGGCAAGACCATAAGTGGGTGGGGCCTGGACCATATGTATGGCTGGTAATAAAAGTGGGTCACCAAAGAGCTCAGGGGTAAACCCCACCCACTTATGATTCTATGATTCTAAGGGCAGCGCATCAAAAATGGAGGTCATTAGAGAAATTAGTTTAAACTTCCATGCCGGGTTGTTTTCTTCAGGCGAGCTCCTTGAATGTAGAGAAAGAGAAACTAATTGTTGCTGTGGGGAGTGCAATTTCCTTTATTTTTTGCATATTGTTGGAAATGTGGGACATTTAGATCAGTTCCACCGCAGAAAGGAGGTTCTGCCCAAGAGAAGTGAGTCGCCTCCACCTAGGTACTTTCTAGCAATGAATTACATTCTTATTAACGTTTAATTGAGTTTTTAATTTGTTTTTTTCACTTCTGCGCACAGGTTTTCCTCCTGAGCCCCCAAGCTGAGCATCTGGAAGAAGCTTTCCTGTTTCCACTAATTCAAACGGATTGGCAGGGAGCAACCGGGTTGCGTTTTACTGGAAGAATACTGTTTGATCCTTCTCAGAATTCTATGAATTTTGGAGAAAAATATTATTGCTCATAACTGAATTCCACAGCGAATGGAGAAAACGAGCCAATTTTTAAAGGGAAAAAAGTGTGTAAAGATTATTAACCCCTGAAGGTGATTTTCAGTTATTACATATTACAGGCATTTGGAGACTTTTATGTATTATGAATATTACTGACCAATTTTCGGCGGGGGTGGGGGGTGGCAATCAAAGTGTTCCCAGCCGTCAGACTCCTGCCATTTGCTTAAGGCTGATGTGAAGGATTCCGTATTTGGTGGAGAGGTTTCCCTATCCTTGTCATGGGTATGATGGAGACTAGGGTGTTATTTTCTGCCCTGTTTGCTGGTTTTCCAAAGTCATCTGCCCAGCCTCTTGGAAACAGAATACTGTCAATCCTCTCTTGGTCTGATCTTTCTGCAGTTTTGCGTCTCACTGTCTTGTTGTGTAGTTTCCATGCCAAAAATAAGGGACTCGACTTCCTCCCTGCCTCGCTCTTTCACTGGAAGAGCAGGTGCTGGAAGATAAGCTTTGGGAACAGGTCAGTTTCTTTCTGGGAGCCATTCCCACTGGCTTCTGGGAGGTTTCACATTGCTCAGTTCCCCTGGCATGGGTGGAAGGAAGGGAGGAGATGGGGAAGTGTGATAATGCAGGAATGTAGCTTGTCTCCACTGCCCTTTGAGGATTCGGTTTAGAGTCCAACCCAGATTCTGATAGGAAGCCTGAGAATTAAGGCTGTTTAGGAGCCAGTGTGGTGTAATGGTTAAGGTGTAGGACTAGTGTCTGGGAAAGCTAGGTTCGAATCCCTGCATGACATGGAAGCTTACTGGGACCGCTCACTGGGACCACTTACCTTGGGCCGCTCACACTCTCAAACCGGACCCCGGCTAATATTTGGGTGTAGGACATCCAGAATACCAGAGTCATGATGTGGAAGGAAGCAATAACAAACCACATCTGAAGGTCTCTTGCCTTGAAAACCCATTGGGGTCTCCATAAGTTAGCCATGACTTGATGGGGGGAAGGGAAACCCCACTTCCGCCAAACCTTTTAAAAAAAATTTCACACAGGCATCCACAGTATGTTACCCAAATGCAGGTAGAACAAGGAAAGTTTGGGGAAGGGCCCTTTTGTTGCCTCCAGAAAAAAATCTAGCAAGTAAAAGGCATATCTCATTCACACATTTTTCTTTCCCCTCCAAAGCAGGAAGATTAAGTACTCACTTGTGGGACAGGGAACAATGCTCACACCAAAAGTTTTCTTTGGGCACATTAGATGAGACATTGGGCAGGTGGTGGTAATCAGATGTACCCAGCAATTTTTTAAAAGGAAATTGCAATCACCTGTAATTTCACTGTGGATTAGCGCCATGTGGGGAGGTAGTTTCATTCTTCCAGTCTTAGGCCGCTTTTGCCCATGCAGAATAATACACTTTCAATGCACTTTGCAGCTGGATTTTACTGTGCGGAATAGCAAAATCCACTTGCAAACAATTGTGAAAGTGGATTGGAAGTGCATTGTTTTGCATGTGCAGAAGGGACCTTACATAATTGGACCTAGTTACTACTGGAAGGGAAAAGAAGAGCCTTAGTTTTCCCTTTAAAAAAAATGTCCTAGGCTAATAAAGTTGGTGCAGGGGAGCTGATAGATGAAACCAGGGTCAGAAAGGTGAAAAAGCCTTTTCATGCAAAGCCCCAATTTAGATCCGGCTGTGTCTGGCTGTAATTTAAAAAAAAAAAAAACAGAGAAGATCTGATCTTGGTTCCTTTGGTATCTTAGGCTCATTCCGCACATGCAGAATAATGCAGTTTCAAACTGCTTTCAGTGCTCTTTGAAGCTGTGCGGAATGGCAAAATCCACTTGCAATTTGCAAACAGTTGTGAAAGTGGTTTGAAAATGCATTATTTTGCATGTGCAGAAGGGGCCTTAGTTTCTTTAGCCCTCAAATGGGATTCGTCACTAAAATAGAGTGGTCAGATCTTTCATAGGTAGAAGAGCTAATAAACTCTGACATCACAGAATAACAACTACAACACCGAATCAAGCTATTGAATCCAAAAGGCACCCCTTCCCCCAGCCAGTGAAAGAGTATACTGAGTAGCTGTTATGCTGAGTACATTAATTTCCTTTTGGTAGCAAGATTGGCATAATTCTACTTGTTGGATGACATCTCCTTTACTTAAAGTGACTTTTTCTTCCCTCTCCCTGCTGATCTATATTATAATTTTATCTTAATCACCTGCCCCCTCTTGTCATGGTTTCAGACATGGCTGCTTGGTGTTCTTCCGCTATTTCCAAGCAAGATCAGCGAAGCTGGGTCAAAAGTGGACTAGCCATGAGAGTCAGGGTGTCTTCAGAACCCCTCCTTTACCTGTCTTAGGCTGGTTCCAAATGGGTCAAAAACAGCAGTGTGAAAATGGTGTGAAAATGGTGTAAATATAGGTTTTAAAAGCTGATTGTAAAAGGAGGTTTATACTCGTTTTTTTCACACCGTTTGTCACAGCCAATAATCGCTGTTTTCCCCAGCCCATCTTGGAATCAGCCTTATACTCTCCTAATTCTCCCTGAAAAGCCCGAAGCAATGAATTAATGACAGGTTCTGATTATAATTTAGTGGCCCCTTCTTTTTTCCTAAGCTGTAGTTTAGTTTCCTTGAAAGGAGAAAGCATGGGAGACTTATGGTATTCTTGTGACGTCTGTTTATTTACAAATATACACACACTAAGCATGGGGAACAGACAAGGCACAACCCAAGCCTGAGACACTCAGTGTAACTCAAACACAAGATGTAAGCCTACAAAGCAACCACAGTTTGCCAAAAAACAAACAACATGAGCCACCCTTCCAGCTCATTTCAGAAACTCAGACTTCTGTCTCTTCTGCTGGCTACAGTCCAAATCTAAAATGGCTTCTCTCCAGCTGCCACCCAAGCAGCTGGGGTATCCTCTAGTTAGTACCCCTGACTATCAAAAGCCACTGACGAAACATCTTTAGCTATTTGCTACATTACAGAGGGGATGAAATAGGGAAAAGATGACCTTCTTCCCTAGTGTCCTAGACATTCATAAAGAACCTATACTTCATAGTACAGTCCAACAAGAGAATTCACATTTTGTAGTTGTAGATTTTGGGACTCTTTCATAGCCAAGATTTGCTGAACTCCACAGCACTCAAATTTCACAACAGGCAGAACCAACCCCTCGTATTAAGCTCTTCCTCTCAGAAGTGTTTATAATGCTCATCTTCCAAGAAAAAAATGTGTATTCACCTCCCTGCCACTATAGCCTATAATTGTCACATAAATATGCAAACATCCGCTTTCAGATGACTTGTTTATGAGGAGGCTTTTTCTTGGATCATGCAGCTCAAGTCAGCTTTGAACCAACACTGAAGTCTGAACTTAGACTGCCCAATGGGTGGGGGAGCATAATATGGCCAAGAAACACTCCACATATGCTGTCGGAAGTCCCACGTCAAGGGAGGTAAGAAAACCCAGGCTCTCTGTCTAAGGCCCCACTTAGAAATTTTAAAAATCCATGATTCCCTGGCCCTTTCCAAAGAAATCTCCTAAAACCTTTGTAAAATATTTTCAATCCCTGCCTTTTGTTTGCACTCATCCCCTTGAAACAATTCCTGGTTGCCATTTTCTGTTTTTCCCTGTTTTTCCCCAATGCATGGACAAATTGGTGCTTCATGCTTCATAGCCTCGTACTGCAATTCCCTGAGATTTCTGTAGTCAGTGCTGTGGAGAGTTAGCTCCCCAAGATCTTTAAAATGTTCTTAAATGCTCCCAAAACAGGGTGGTCTCTGGTTTTAGGGTTTATATTGTTATAGTGAGCTGGAGAGATGGCATAAAAATATTCTAAATAAAACAGCTGCCTCTGTTATTCTGAGCATTTGTCAATGCGATGGTTATAATATTGCTGGGTTTTTTCCCTAAACAAAAGGATGGAAAACATATGAGTGATTATTGTTTTCAGAAAAGTGGCATAAAATATTATACACAAAAAATAAATGATTATGTAGTAGGGATGAGGCAATAAAGCTGTTTTTATTGTTTTGCTCAGGATTGGAGGAGTTCATCATTCTTGCTATCGTGGATTAGAATATTGTCCCAAACATATATGAGAATTGTCATCTATTTTTATGCACTGCCTTCATCAAAACCATTTTGTGAGATAGAGCATAGTGCCATTTCTGCAAGCACACCATCGCAGTTTTAAGGCCATTTATAAGTAATATGCCATTTATAGGGAACTGACACAAAATATCAATATTTCATTCATATTCATGGGTAAAATAAAATTAAAGCACAAAGAACAAAAAAATTACAGTTTTAGTTCTTATGTGGGAAACAAAAAAAGGAAACGAAGATATTTGAACTGAAGCAGATAAATTTGGATATTAGGTCTCAACCCTAATATACAAGGACAACATACAAAGACCACATACAAAGGAACAGGATGCTGTGGGAACAAAGCCTGTCTTGGCACCAGTGTCACTAACCAGTTCAACATGTTCCTCATCAGAAAACATCACACATTTTAAAAATCTGTACCAGTTGTTCAGTTTTCAGTGCCCACTTTGGGGCAGGAAGATAGACGGACTTTCTTTTCCTTTTCAGGAAAGGCTGTCAACTCTCTGGCACTTGTGCAACCAATAAAACCTATTTTCTCTTCAGTGACTAGCACCAGGGTCTGAGAAGCCGTTCTGATCTAGCCTGTGCCAGGTTTATCCCACAAACCTCCAGCGTTTGTCTTTGCCTCATTCATATAACACCAAGGTCAACTCGGATTTGTTTGATTCTTTCAGACTTTGCTCCAATCCACTTTTCTGCCCTGACAGAAATAGAAGAAAGCGGGGCATCATGAAAATAAAACTTTCTTTTGTGAGTTTTTTTTTGTCTTTTGCCAACTACTCAACTGTTTTGTGTATCTCAAGCAAAAAATATTCTTGTGGCATGCAGAAGACTAACACTGTTCATTGAAGGCTTTCACAACTGGAATCAACTGGCTGTTGTGGGTTTTCTGGGCTGTGTGGCTGTGGTTTGGTGGTTTTTGCTCCGAATGTTTCACCTGCATCTAGGGCTGGCATCTTCAGAGGCATCTCACGGTAAGATCTACTGTGCCATGGAAAAGTACACATCTTACCATGGCATGCCTCTGAAGATGCCCATTTCATAAGGTACCTAAAGTGGATCTACAATCAACAGGAACTGGATTGGATCCAGGCTAAACTTTCTGCCACTGTGGTGTGGTGGTTAAGAGCCTAATCTGGTGAACTGGGTTTGATTCTCCCCTCCTCCACCTGCAGCCTTCTGGATGATCTTGTCTAGGTCTGAGAACTGAGAAAAAGACAAGGTGATTGTAAGCTGCTTTCAGAAGGGAAAAGTGAGATATCAAAACCAACTCTACTTCTTCATCTACTAAGAGAAGGAGAGAGGTAACTTCTGACTTCAGTGGGATATAATGGTATAGAGTCCACCTTCTGAAGCCATTTTCTCCAAGGCCGTTTCTGCACGGCCCCCTCGCGCCCCCACGCCGGCAGGAGTTCTGTAAGCGTGGGGGCGGGAGCGCTGCTCGCACGCAAGCGTGCGAGCAGGCAACGGGGAGGCCGGCAGAAGGTAGGCGGCTCCGCATGGAGCCGCCTCTGCGCCCTCCCCCGCCCCACTTACGGTGTCCTCCTCGTCGCCTGCGGGGCGTGGCAGCGTGACCCCTGGAGGTCGGAGGACAGTGTGGGCGGGGCTGCGACGCCCCGCAGGCAACGAGGAGGACACCGTAAGTGGGGCAGGGGAGGGAGAAAGCGTCTTCCCGGCGGCGCAGTTCGCACCGCGCAGCAGGGAAGACGATCCCTCCCCAACAACAACCCTTTAAAGGGTTGTTGTTTAGGGCGGCTTGACGCCGCCCTGGGGGGAGGGAAGAAGCGTCAGGTCGCCGCTGCTGCGTTGCAGCAGCGGCGCCTGTGCGAACGGCGGCCTGGGGGCGCCTTTTTTGGCGCCCCCAGGCCGTCGTAAAACGGCCGTGCAGAAACGGCCCAAGTGAACTGATCTTTGTTGCCTGGAAATCAGACATAATCTCAGATTTCCAGCCACCATCTGGAGGTTGGAAACCCTAACATTTTATTATACTCTGGTAGCTCCCCTTAATTTTCAACCTTTTTTGGTGCAGTGATATTAGGGGAAATGTTATTTGGGGATATTATACCTCCACAATCATAATTTTGTAGTATGCCTACAGGTTCATGGATGGAGCATACCTAGTTAGAAGAGACATTCCTTTTTCTCTCACACACCAGAGGGAATGCCCTCAAGAGGATGCCAGCTTTTGACATAGGCATGCGTCATCTAAAAGTAAGCAATCTTCTTTATTCATATGCAGATCTAACCAGCCAACTAGACTATAGACTATGGCAACCTGAATGATTCATCAACTGCAATATCTTTAATCGAGTGACAGCTCTAAAGGAAAGGGGGAGATGAGATAATCAGGGATGCAGGTGTACAGTTGTTCATAAATACCACAAAAGGCAAATCAGTTTGCACCTGACTTTCTGATTGATTAGGGCTCCTTCCGCACATGCAGAATAATGCACTTTCAAACTACTTTCAATGCTCTTTGAAGCTTTGCGAAATAGCAAAATCCACTTGCAAACAGTTGTGAAAGTGGTTTGAAAACGCATTATTCTGCACGTGCAGAAGGGGCCTAGGACTACTTTTTAACTTTGGGGGGGGGGGCTGTCAAGTCACAGCATAAGTTTGCCAACTCCATGGGGCGACCAAGGCAACAAACTTTTGGAGGTGGTTTGCCATTGCCTGCCGCCATGCCATAATCCTGGTATTCCTTAGAGCAGTGGTGGCGAACCTATGGCACATGTGCCAGAGGTGGAACTCAGAGCCCTCTCTGTGGGCATGCATGCACAGAGTTCATCATGTGGCAGGGGCAGAAAATCAACCCCCCCCCACACACACACACACACACACATCTAGGCTTGTCTGGGCTGCTGGGCACGACGTGTGCGCACCGCGGCGAGCAGGGAGGACTCAACTGGCGGGTCTGGTGCCTGTGCTCTGGGTGGCTGATGCCCGAAATGGGGGCAGAGGCAGAGGAGGCGGAGATGCTAGTGAGGTGCAGAGCGGAGACAACCATTTTTAAAAAACTAAAACCTCAGTATTCAGGTTAAATTGCCGTGTTGGCACATTGCGATAAATAACTGGGTTTTGGGTTGCAGTTCGGGCACTCAGTCTTGAAAAGCTTCGCTATCACTGCCTTAGAGGCTGCCTGTCTAAATAGTAACCAGGGCCAACCCTGCTTAGCTTCTGAGATCTGATGAGATCGGGATAGCCTGAGGCTATTCAGGTTAGGGCTTTATTAAATGTGTGTGTGCCATCAAGACACAGCTGTGTCATTGTGACCCCTTGTGGGGTTGTGAAGTTAATAGATGTTCAAAGGTGGATTGCCATTTCCTGCCTCCGCATCAAGACCCTGGTGTTCCCTGGAGCCCATCCAAATACTAACCAGGACCAACCCTGGTTAACTTCCAAGATATGATGAGATCAGACTAATCTGGGCTATCTAGGTCAAAGCAGGACCACTTATGCAGTGTGAAATCCCATAATCTAGGAGTGGAAGGATGAAAGAACCCATCTTCCTGAGACTCAAGGATGGGAGGGGGGCAGAGGTGGTGTCACACAAATGCTTCAGCAGTGTCAGAGGTAACAAGGGAGAAAGGGCAGAGGTATTTATACATGCAGGAGAAGCTTTGGTGACTGAAAATAGTAGAAATGGAGGAGCAAAGGGTCAAGGGCCGGAATGTAACAGGAAATAAGGGTAGAGATATAGGACTGGGACAAGGCCATAGAGAACAAATGAACATATCAAATTAACGTACAGTGTCAGTTTTACACTGAGTCAGGCCTTTGGGTCAGTTTTACCTCTTCTTATCAGCAAGGTATCAGGCAGATTAGGGTCTTCTGCAACTTCTGGTGCCTTCCAAGATCCTTCAATGAATGATGCCAGCCAGAAGTTGATCCTGGAATTTCCTGCAAACAAAATGGGATGATCAGTCACAGAACCTATTTAAGGAGGGTTTAAAAAAAAAAAAAAAAAGGTGCTGGATGGTGAAAGGTAGATGAAATCCCTTTGGAATAGATAATTTGGCCTGCTCTGCCCCACGAGAACTTGATCCTCACACATCTGTTCTTCAGGCAGCCTGAGAACAGCCTAGAACAGTGGTGGCGAACCTTTGGCATTCCAGATGTTATGGACTACAATTCCCATCAGCCTCTGTTAGCATGGCCACAGAGACAGCCTAGAAAGAGACAGCCTGCTGCTCTCTTCAGAGGATGGGACTCCACTTGCAAGAATATTAGTTAATAAACTAGTGTGAGGTTTTGATGCTGATTTATTGCCCAGAAAAACAAATCAGCACTTCTCATGGACTAGGGCTATGCATCTTTCTCTATGATTTATAGAGCATTTATTACCAAGCCACAAGCCTCTTCCAGAGAGATCCGTGGACTGAGCTGAAAAATAAAGCAGCTGATTTACAGAAGAAGGAAACAGCTTTATGTTCTTCTCCAAATGACTCCCCAAGTCTGGCAATAAAGGCTAACAAACCCCTTCTTTAAAACAATATGATTTTTACTTCACATATGGGATGGACATGATATGGCTGATCCACAAATGGGGTGGGAGAAGCTTTGAAGTTTTACTATGGGGATAAAGTTTGTATGTGTTGCAGACATGAGCTTAGCTGGGGTCTGCTCTACTTTTTCACTCAGGAAGAGCCTTCCAAAGCATCAAGACTGACACACACAATTTGCCGGTGGCCCATTATGTATAGAACACTTATTTTGGGACTCTTCTCTGCAGTGGGCTTGCAGTGACTCTCCTCATATTTCTCTGTTTACATGCAAGAAGGCACTCCCTCTAGCCTAACTCTCTTAACTCCACCCATCAACTACTTCTTAAAGGCACAATCTTAAAGGCACTTATTCTTTTCTTAAAGGCACAGATCTCATTACACTCAGGCCGTTTCCGCACGGGCAAAATATGACGTCGTCGCAACGGAAAAAGAAGCGTCAGAGCGAGAGCGCTTACGCACTGTATGCGCAGCGGCGGAGAGTCGAAAGCAGTCGGCGCCCGTGCAGCAAAAACGCTAAACCGGCGCGAAGACGGTGTATTCAGAAAACGCTTAAAACCACTCTTTTTTTCCTCTTACATGTGACGCTGTCGACGCTTCGCGACTCGATGCGTAATAACAGCCGCCACGGAGGCCTGTCGTCAAAAATGGCGTCGGGCCTGCATCGGCTTCGCCAAGTGCGTCAGGGCTGCTAACTTATCGCTGACTTGCCGCTTCCGAAGCGCTTCGCGTCGCCGTAACCGTCACATTTCTCGCGGGGCTCTGCGGACGCCCGCAGTCCGCCTGTCTGTTAATGGACGCTTTTTTGGGATCGCTAGCTGCGCCAATTCTATGCGACGATTATCAAGCCAGTAGCTAAGCTTTTGGCCGTGCGGAAACGGCCTCAGTAATCAAGGATGTTGGTTTTATCTTTAAACTGCACTTTTATCTATATTGCTGTTCCAAAAATAATCTCCCCCCAAATGAAAGAGGAAAGCAATTCCCTGGATCACATGCTGCTAATGAAGGGGACTATGCCTTACAGTCGATATTCTCTCACACACCCTGCCGCAATGGCTGCTGCTGTCACTGGAGCACAGAGAGGCTTGCTATTTCCAAACACACGTTATTATTTTATCAATATCTAGCTATATCAATAGAATGCAGAGGTTGGTGTGTTTTAGCTAAGCCTGTGTGAGTGAGTTTCTTTTCCTTCACTTGGAGGAGCTGGCAACATGGAAGGGGGGCAAGGGGAAAAGCGTGGATGGCAGTAGGAGGAAGTGGGAAGGCTGGCTGTGGGCCTGGGCAAAGCATTGCTTATTGGCAGATCTGCCCGCTCTGGCAGTGAAGCAGAATTAAAAGCATGCTAGAAGTGGTCTCGCCTGCCACAGAAAGAATGAAAATTGAAAGCAGGGCTCCAAAAAATACACCTATACAAGAATCTTGCTACAACAGGTATTTGCTCCCACCACACAGCAAATAAGTTATACATAATCAGCTATGTATTCTGACAGAGCAAGGCTATTGGTGCAGCTCAAATTCATCCAATAATAGAGGAAAAGTAGGATTCATGGGCCAGAAGCATGAAGAATCTAATCTGACTTTAGGTTTTGCTGCCACTCTTGGAAACTTTTATTGTGCACTGGAGATGGCCCACATCATATGCATGTATTTATCAATGCTAGAACATAAATAAATTGAGCTGAAAGAGGGTCCCCTCTTTTAGTGGAAAGAATATCCACCTGTGAAAAGCTGTCTTTCTCTCCCACTCAGTTTCCTAAGTCATTTTCACATTCCTTTTAAGGGGGTTGCCATCCTGAAGGTGGCCCCTGGAGATTTCTTCCAATGACCACTGATCTCCGGATGACACAGCTTTGTTTCCGTGAACAAATGACTGTTTTAGAGGCATGACTTTATGGCTGTGGTGGCGAACCTTTGGCACTCCAGATGTTATGGACTACAATTCCCATCAGCTCCTGCCAGCATGATCAATTGGCCATGCTGGCAGGGGCTGATGGGAATTGTAGTCCATGAATTCAAATAATAAATAAAATAAATAATAAATAACATCTGGAGTGCCAAAGGTTCGCCACTACTGCTTATGGCATTATACCTTGCTAAGGTCCCTCTCCAAACTCTCAACTCCAAGCTTGTAACGATATTGAACATGCACTGAAACGAGACCCTGGGGCAACTGACGGATGGAGTACAGGTTTGTGTTGGGGATTCTTGTTTATGGCAACCATACTTACATCATTGGTTGTACGGTCTGCTTAATAAATAGAAGGTAACATGAGTAAAAAGCTATGGCAAGGGCAAAGCAGGTGTCCAATGATGCGATGATGTCTCTTTTTAGCGGTATTCGAATTACGGGGAGTCGGGGTGATCCTCATTTAACCCACAAGCCCCATGCCCCGTCTTACTGTTTCTCATCAGCCACACCTCTGGCTCTGCTTCCACCAGGCCCTGGACAAATTGTTCATACCTTGCTGGGGGGTTTGTAAGTCAGTTTATGAAGGTTTCGGACCACATTGTGCCATGGAGGGAAACACATCTTACTGTAACAGGCCCCTGAAGATACTGGTCATAGATGCAGGCAAAACATTCAGAGCTAAAACTAAGGGTGCACACAGCCCGGAAAACCCACAACAGCCACTTCAGAGAAGTGGTTGAAAATCTTGGGCTCTCAGAGAGAGACCTGGTAACTTCACGATGGAGCCTGTGAGAAGGGCAGGGTTTTGAAAAGGGAGTTAAGTCCTGGAGTGCTGTGTGGTTTCCGGGCTGTATGGCCGTGTTCTAGCAGCATTCTCTCCTGACGTTTCGCCTGCATCTGTGGCTGGCATCTCCAGAGGATCTGATAGATCTGAAGAAGCCAGCCACAGATGCAGGCGAAACGTCAGGAGAGAATACTGCTAGAACACGGCCATACAGCCCGGAAACCACACAGCACCCCAGTGATTCCGGCCGTGAAAGCCTTCGGAGTTAAGTCCGATTTTCATGTGTCCAACAAAATATCACCTTCTGTATTAGAACATTACCCTTGTGGACATTGTAAGGCATGCCAATTATCCCTGAACACTAAACAAATTGACTATACCTCCACCAACATTAATTGGAAACTAGAGGCATATCTAGGGAAAAGGTAGCCTGGTGCAAAATCTGAGTTGTTGCTTCTCTCCCCCAGTTTGGGCAGCCGGCCTCTCCCACCATGGCTAAACTTTTTTTGCTCTTGAAGTCAGTGTATGGACCTGGGGGAGGGTGGGAAGAAGGAGGGGTGTGGGGGTGGTTTTCCACCCCCCACAAGACTAAATGACTGCAGCCCAGTGACATTTGATTCTATATGTCCCCCTAGGCAGTACACACCTGGTGGAAACTAAACCAGTTCACCAATTGTTCCACAAAATGGTCTGTATATGTGATTTTCTGCCCTTGTAATTTCTATGTATGCAATGGTATTTTCTGTACATGTATATTGTTAGTGGTTTGTATTTTTGTACCTTTTTGTATTCATGTATGTTCATAGCTGGTTCAGACAGTAGTGCACCTATTTTCACTTTTCAAGTGACTTAGTAAATTAGTAGTAAGTACCGGAGTTTGTGTGTTTGTGTCCTGAAGCAGCAGGACTGGCGGTGTTTCTTGTGTAGGAGGTTAAGTGGCATAGGAGGTTAAGAGCTCGAGTATCTAATCTAGAGGAAATCGGGGTTTGATTCCCAGCTCTGGCATACGCTGAGCACAATGCAGAGCTTATCTGGGAATTCAGATTAGCCTGTACACTCCCACACGCCAGCTGGGTGACCTTGGGCTAGTCACAGCTTCTCGGAGCTCTCTCAGCCCCACCTACCTCACAGGGTGTTTGTTGTGAGGAGGGAAGGACAGGGAGATTGTAAACCCCTTTGAGTCTCCTACAGGAGAGAAAGGGGGGATATAAATCCAAACTCTTCTTCTTCTTCTTCTCTACTTCTGGGAAATCTCCAGGCCCCTCCTGGGACTTGGCAACCCTTGGCAGAGAAGGGTCTTTCCTCCCGATGGCATCTTGGGTTCCTTTAGTTGGAGATGCCAGGGGCTGATTCCTGGAACCTTCTGCATATAAAACACATGCCCTATCATCGAGCCGTGTGTGTGAGACAGAGAGAGAGTGTGTGTGAATCTTTTTAGAATGAACAATAAACCTCCAGTGTCCTGGCTTTCTGAGGACAGTTCCACCAGAAAGGAACTGTGAGATAAAAACTCAAGGACCAGAGAGAAGCAGGAATGTATTTTTGGAAACCACGAATGCCCCGGCTTGCCAGGAAAAATGACATTGTCCTTCGGGACGCGCTGCCTTTTGTGTAATTAGCTCATTTCCCATCAGCAAGAGAGGCGGCCAGCTTCGATGCAAACCAAGTGTTTGGAGCGAGACCTGCCAAGCAACAGAAGAGTGGAGGCCGAGCAGGAAGAAAATGTGTGTGGCTGAAGGAACATAGCCCAGTTTCTCCCAGACCCCTCAAGAGTAATCCCCCACTATGTTTTCAGCCTCGCAGTCATCCCTCACTGCCTAGCAATGGCGCAAAGAGCCCCGTGAAGACCAGAGAGAGCAGGTGCTGGAAACTGTTTATAGGACTTAGGAAAAGATGAGGTTTCTGGCAGTTTCTTGGAGTCAGTAGGTTTGGCCTGGGACTCCGCTATGTAAACTGTGGGTTTAGAGCAATAAAAAAAGGCCACACCAACAACACGGAACTGAAGCCAGAGCTGGCAACTAGCTTCAGGGGATTTGCTTTGGACTGTGACAAGGCCCACAGGCCGTGAGTGGTTAATTCTGTGTGAGGGATGGAGGGCAGGGTGATGGGGGCGGGGAAGAGGCCCTTCCACTCTGACATAAAACACTAGCTGTGGTCCGTAGAGCAGCATCTCGAAAACAAGAGTGAGAGCTCAGAAAAACTCCATGGCTGGTAGTTGTGTGGTCCTCTGTAATGGAAGGGGGCTGCCAGCAGGAGCTGTAACGTGTTCCTTGGCACTGAACATACACTCTTTTAGTTACTAGACAGAGATATTTTAATTGTCATAAGAATGTAATGCTAAGTGTACAGTGGTTTCAGCACAGGGGTGCCTAGGCTTGGGAGCCCACGCCAGGTGGCAACCCTTAAGAATCATGGCAAATGACAGCTGTCAGTTGTCTCCAGAAGTTCAAACTGTGACATTCTCAAGGAGGAAAAGGAGGAGGAAGAGAAGTTTGGATTTAGATGCTGCCTTTCTCTCCAGTAAGGGGTCTGCTTACAAACTCATTCCCTTCCTCTCCACACAACAGACACCTTAAGGCCGTGGTGGCGAACCTTTGGCACTCCAGATGTTATGGACTACAATTCCCATCAGCCCCTTCCAGCATGGCCAATTGGCCATGCTGGCAGGGGCTGATGGGAATTGTAGTTCATAACATCTGGAGTGCCAAAGGTTCGCCACCACTGCCTTGAGGAATCTCGAAGTGACTTACAATCGCCTTTCTTCCTCCTCCCCACAACAGATAGGTGGGGCTGAGAGAGTCCTGAGTGAGATAGGTGGGGCTGAGAGAGTCCTGAGATAGGTGGGGCTGAGAGAGTCCTGAGAGAATTGTGACTAGCCCAAGGTCACCCAGCAGACTTCATGTACAGGAGTGGGTAAACAATCCAGTTCACCAGAGAAGAGTCTGCTGCTCATGTGGAGGAGTGGGGAATCAAACCTGGTTCTCCAGATTAGAACCCACTGCTCTTAATCACTACACCATACTGGCTCTCTAACCCTTTTATCTCTCTATGGCTACAGATAAAGGCATCTCCACAACAATTTTTTACTAATCTAATCCCCTTTTAGAGCCATCAAAACTAGAAGCCACTATTTTCTCTTCTAGCAAAGAAGTACAAGCTATTAATGAGGCAACATGATAGCAGCGGAGAGCTGGCTTTGATTCCCCCCTCCTCCACATAAGTGGCAGACTCTATTCTGATGATTCAGGTTTGTTTCTCCACTCCTGCATACAAAGCCTGCTGGGTGATCTTGGGCCAGTCACAGTTCTTTCAGATGTCTGTTGTGGGGAGAGGAAAGGAAGGAGTTTGTGGGCATTTCCCCACTCACCATGATCCCCCCTATGCCGCACGCTGTTTCCTCAGCTGGGCATCTCTGGTGCACTGGCATCCCCAGGGATGCCGCTAAGGCTGAGAGGGCGCAACAGCTGCAGCGCCGGGACTGTTACGCTGTCGCCACCCCTTGTGGTTAGGGACCCCGCTACTCTCCTGCAGCTGGGCTTAAGGTAAGTGGGGAAAGGCCCTCAAAGCCACTTTTAGCTTCCTTAAGCATGAAGGAAAGTGAGGTATAAAAATAACCTCTTCTTCTTCTTCTCTTCTAAATTATTCATGGCATAAACACATTTTTACATGGTCCCTTCTGAATGTATCCCTGATCACCTGCATTTGTTGGGCCGAGTTATGATTATCTGCAGCAACACAATTCTTAGAGGTCACCTTTAGCCCCCTTTCTTGACCGGCTTTATATATTTCCCCTGTCTTTTCAAAACTTGAGATACAGCAAGAGCCAAACTACTATGTCCTAATATCCTCTTTCCTCTTGTTTCTAGTAGAGTTTCCTTCCCCCCTCCCATATGTTGCTTATTTTTCTTGAGAAGCTCTAGTGCTTTTCAAGATTTTAATCTTCCACTAAGATGTCTCTCCAGCATATTTTAATATTATTAATACAGTTTGTTTTGGAGTAGTGGATTCATAGGTTTATGGCTGCTGATCCCCACTGAAGCTGGGACATTCTGACTTCGCAGAGGGCTTTTCATCAGGAAAAACAGAAAGATCACAGGATCTTGCTGTTCCATTGGATCAAGAAGCCAGAAGAGGCCCAGAGCTGCTGAGGCTACACAGAGGAAATATAGAAGAATACATTATTATATTCAAGATCAATCATCCCTGCTCATGAGCGGGAATTGGGATCAGTGAGATTGGAAGAAGCAGTAGCAGCTGCCCCAACCTGCAGTTTATAGCCAACCGCAAGATGCATATGCTGTGGTTCTTTGGAAGTTCAGGTCTCCCCCATGTACTAAATTCCAAGGCAGTGGATGCCGGACAGACAAAAGGAAATAATTCTTCACTCAAAGAATGTTTGGCTTGTAGGATTCCCTGTTAAATGATGCTGGGAAGGCAACTATCCTGCTGTCATTTTGCAAAATGTGCATTCTAGTAGCAGAAGTGGAGCTATGATCTAATGGATCAGCTCAGGAGGGGACCTCCATGTTATGGACAATGTTGGGGTGGGGTTTAGCCTTCCACAGGAACATATGAAGCTGCCTTATATTTAATCAGAAACAACAAATAGGACCTACCACACTCTGACTACAAACAATGCCAGTTAACACAATATGTAAAAGTGTAGAAATTTAACCAAAACACAGTGTAAACAATTAAAGAATCACTTGTATATAACAAACTCAAGAATCCCTCTCCCAATACAGTGAAACAAATCAAAGGACTCATACATTATATATGTAAATATAAGCATTATAACCTGTGTCGGGATAGAGCTCTGGTCATGAACAGAGAGCTTTGTCTTCAGTTCTGCAGCTTTACCACTCTGCACCACAGGGCTCCTTCATGATTGGACCTGAAGATTATAAAAGGAGACCAGTCCAGAGCAGTGAATTACACAGAGATGCAACAGGTACCTTCCCCGAGGCCTTCTGCAGGAGAACTGACTGACTGATCTGAGCAAATCGGATTACAGGCAAAACTACCAACTTGCAGCAGAGTACGTTTGAAAGGAAGCAAGCAACACGGCAGATAGCTTTTGTACAGATGGGAGCATGAGAAATCTCTAATTGCTTAATGAAACCATTTCTCACAGCAGACTAGTATATGTGGTAAGTAATATTTGGAAATCACTATGCTGGCTAAAGAGAATCTTTCCCTGGAGTTTTCCAAACCCACCGGTGACCCAGACAAAGAGCAGACGTGATTTGGAAGCACAGGACTGATTATTCTGGAAAGTAATACACTTGGATAAACCCCATGCTATGAGCTGGAACGCACCAAACCACTCTAAGTCTCCAGTGCAGGCCTGATTTTGCTGTTTTGCGAATACAAAACTCCATTGCAAACGAAAGCAAAGCAAATACTAATAAGCCTCCCACGTCCACCTCATCATTTTGGCTTTAATGAATACTGACATTTATTGGCTGCTAAATCTCTCGTCCCAGTCTGCTTGATGCAAACTAGCCTCTTGTTGGTGTTTCCATGATCAAACCCCATATTTGGAGAAAACCAAAGGACATCACAAGTGAGGCAGATTCAATTCCATCAGACCGACAGTTTCAGACCAGAGTTGGGTTCAGCCTGTGGTTCGAAGGCCTTGGGGCAGTTCCAGTCTTTTATCGCTTCTCTGCTATTCAGCACGAGCCTTGCCTGTTTCATGTGGCAAAAGCACTCTGCTAGAGCCTCCAAAGAAGGTACAATCCGCATGCAGGTTGTAAAACTGGTAAAAGCCTCCTTGGCCAGCAGTGAAAATAGGGGTCAAGAAAGTATCCAGCACTGCATTCTTTTTTCTCTTGTAATTTTCAGCATCATTATGAGTTGCACACATTTCCATGTTCTTGGCTTTCTAGGATTTGTGGTTTTCCAGAGCACGTGACACTTGATAAGAATGTTAGCAGCCTAGGAAACTGTGGCCAAGAACTCTTGTGAGCATGCTCATCAGCTTCCTGTGTGCAGGGAACCCTGGGAAATGTAGTTTCTTGGGCACCTGACATCACTAATAAGTTGTTCTACTCTTCAGTAAACTTGCCCAGAGTCCCTATGACACTGCTGTTTCAGTGTTATAGGCAATATGGAGACATGGTGGTTGCCCCAGTTCTGAGTGAAGCAAGGAGGTTATAAGACAAAGCTCAGGATTTAGGGTTGTTAACCTTCAGGTGGGGCCTGTAGATCTCCCAGAATTACAACCCATCTCCAAACTACAAAGATTGGTTCCTTGGAGAAAATGGCTGCTTTGGAGGGTGGACTCTACGGCATTATACCCCGCTTTCCTCAAACATCAGCTTCTCCAGGTTCCCAAGTTTACTGGACTTTCCCAAACTGGAGTTGGTAGTTCTAAATATGGACAGAGGATGGGGGAGAAATTCAGGCCCTTTGTACACTCAGGAATGTCAGCAGTAGTGTAACAGGTCTCCACATCCCACCATTGTGCTCAGAGAAAGCAAAAGAGTTCATATTCACCGAGTCCAGTTATCACACAAATTCCCCTTCCACTAATGAGGGTGTGTGACATAGCTAGGGCAGCCAGCTCCAAGTTGGGAGATACCTGAAGGTTTTGGGGGTGGAGCCTGAGGCAGGTGGGGCTTGAGGAAGGGGAGGGACTTCAATGGGGCATAATGCTATTAATTCCGCCTTCCAAGGCAGCCATTTTATCCAGGTGAATAGATCTCAGCTGCCTGGTGATCAGCTGCAATCTCCTATGACCATAATAATAAAGAGTGATTGATTTGCTTTGTTTGTTTGCTTGCTTTAAAAGTATAGGCTGCCTTTCCAGTAATCTACTCGAGGAGGGTCACAAAATAAGAACAACGTATAGCATAATTTTTTAAAATAAAAAATGACAAATAAGAGCCATCAAAAACAATCCATAAAACAGCATCAAAAAACGTTCAGCGGCCGAAAATAATGTTCCCAAAAGAGTTCTCAGGCTAGAAGCAGACCATAGAAAACAGCTTTAAAAGATGGAAATATGGAAGGCAGTATACTTGATGCTTAGTTCTGGCAATGAAGAGAGTCACTTGGAATTCATGAGTAACCTTCAGTCTCTCTGACCTGTTCCAACTCTCCATACCAACATTTCATGCCACTATATAATAGACTGCTGGCCATTCTTCGCAGACAATAGGCAATTGGCTAGCGTGGAGCTGTGACTGGTTCTGAAAGCCCTTTTGACACAACGCAGGGCGCCGCACAGCCCATCTGAAATGTCCCTCACAATGAATTAATTGTATGCTTCAGAGCATCACAACAGCACTGCTAAGGGACAAGAGGTCCAGGCAAGGAAAAGATCTTGGAGGCTAGAAGGGACAGGACAGCGGCTTCTTTTTCCAGGCAAGAACCTTAAGTGTCCATAAAATATTCAAAATATATTCTAGTTGGATTTTTATGAAATATTTCTCTTCTGCTTTCATGCCTGAAAATCAGCCGGTACCAAAGCTAGAAGTGAAAGAAAAATTGGAAACAAAACTTCCATTTGAAATGTGCAAATGGCTTACCCTCAAATGTCACATGGCTATGTATTTGAAGCTGGAGTTGGTGCCTTCATGTGATTGCCAGCAGGGTCAAGGGCAGCGATTATGTGGGATTAATTAACTGGCTTTTGGATGTCCGCTTTGTTGCATGACCTTGTCTGGGTGCCCCTGTTCATTCCATACAACGCTAACCACCATGAAGTGAACAAAGGGGAGGGGGTCTTCATTTCCAATTGCAATCGGCCCCAAATGGCATCCCTTGGTTTTGGAATTGCTCCAGTTCATTCCAGATGGTCCAGAGAGGATGGGGGCCATCTTGGATTGAAAGTAGATCTCAAAAGCAATTGTGGTGACAGACAGTGGCCCTTTCGGCATCACCTTTTAGAACATTTTGAGGCCGGAATTAAAACGTTTCCTCCACGGAGTTCTGCATTGTTTAACCCCCAAACGTTTTATTTGCAGCCTCAAAATGTTTTAAATGAATCCCGTTTTAAGACAATTCTCCAGTTGAAACGTAAGGTGCGGCGAACAGAAGTGCATCTCACCTCTGAAGATGCCAGCCATAGATTCAGACAAAATATTAGGTGCAAAAATTACCAGACCACAGCCCTACAGTCCAGAAAAGACACAACAGTCAAAACTTACTTCGATGGACCAAGGATCTGATTCAGTCTAAGGCTGCTTCATTTGTTCCATGTAATAGATTAAGTAAGGATACAAATGCACAGCCACCAGAGCATCCGTTGTTCAGTAGTTACAGCATCACTGAATGATCACTCAGTCAGCCCAATATATTTTATGGTGGTATTCTCCAGGACCTAAAGTTGGTTACTTACTAGGCACGCAGTCCAATAATACATGTGGCTTATTTGTGTAAATGTCTGTGACCCAAATCCATTTCTGATGTTCTTCTACTCTGGTGATCCCAAGGATGATGCCCATGGGTGCCCTGGTGCCCGCTGCTGTGTTTTTTGGCACCCATTTGCATCTTCTGCAATTAAGGTCTTCCTCAAAGCAAACAGCCAGACCTGGGGCACGTGGCTGACTCCAGAGGGAAGCAAGATCATACACTCTATAAACCCTTGGTTTGATCCAGCAGGCGTCTTACTAAGATTCACAATGAACTATTTAACCATGGACAACTCCTTTCATGACAAAGGCACTAATAACACAGCATGTTGCTTTGCACCCCAAGGAATCTGTACCTTAATATTAAATCTGTTTAACTCTCGGATTCCAATCTAGTAATGATTACTGTCTAAAAGTGGCAGGGTCTGGAATCTACTCTCCACTTTCTCCTTCAGCTGCACCATTTCTGTCTGGTTTTGCAAACTGCACATATTTTAACCTTGAAGTCGCTCTCAGTTTAAGCAAGAACATCTGCCTTGTGTGTATAAATCCCTTAGCCTGCAAAGTTCCCGACCATTGAGGTTCCTCATGTTTACTCCCATCAGACTTGTTTAAAGTTGGCTTGACAGTAAAGCAAATGATTGGGGGTGGGGTTTGTTAGAGTTCAAACAAATTCGACATTTTCCCAAAAGCTCTGGTGTGGATGTTTTCAAGGGCAAGGCTGTGAGCCAGGTCAGTAAAGCAGGTTCATTGTGACCTCTTTCAGTTGAGTGACTTCTCTGCATTCCTCTTGCTTAGGTCCCATGACCCACTGTCCAGCTTCTGAAATCCTAAATTAGTAATCTAGACTCATTTTCTTTCTACTTTCAATCTCCACTTTTGGTTCCACCACTCCACAGACCAGGGTAAAAGAAAAGTTCAGAAATCCAAATAATCTAATCTTTAATTCTGAACATGGCTACAAAATGCAGATCCATCAATCCACATAATAAGGCTACGTGCATAAAAGGAGCATGTTTCTGTAGACATTGGGGGGAAACCCTGGGTTTTCAGAAAAATACAAAATGTTTATAAAAGGCAAGGAGAGGTGAAATTTTCCCAAAACAGAGAATGCTTAGATCATCCTGACAGGAATATGAAGTGATGAGAAGACCAAAATAGAGAAAAGAGAAGTGAAGCTCCAAAAAAATGCAAATAGGATGAAAAGCTGCAAAGAGAAAAAGGATGCAAATGGGATGAGAAAAACTTGGGGGAGAAGGAGCCTACAAAAGAAAGACTGGGTGGAAAATGTGGGCAAAAGGAAGGGGGAAAGAGAGAAGAAAATACTGGGAAAGAAGTCTGAATTGAGGAAGAAGAAGAAGAAGAAGAAGAAGAAGAAGAAGAAGAAGAAGAAGAAGAAGAAGAAGAAGAAGAAGAAGAAGAAGAAGAAGAAGAAGAAGAAGAAGAAGAAGAAGAAGAAGAAGAAGAAGAAGAAGAAGAAGAAGAAGAAGAGGAGGAGGAGGAGGAGGAGGAGGAGGAGGAGGAGGAGTTTGGATTTATATCCCCCCTTTCTCTCTTGCAGGCGACTCAAAGGGGCTTACAATCTCCTTGCCCTTCCCCGCTCACAACAAACACCCTGTGAGATAGGTGGGGCTGAGAGAGCTCCAAAAAGCTGTGACTAGCCCAAGGTCACCCAGCTGGCATGTGTGGAAGTGTACAGGCTAATCTGAATTCCCCAGATAAGCCTCTGCAGCTCAGGTGGCAGAGCTGGGAATCAAACACGGTTCCTCCAGATTAGATACACGAGCTCTTAACCTCCTACGCCACTGCTGCTCCATTTCTCTCTCCTATGAGTTTTGTCTTTCAGGCTACCTGTCTGTACACCAGAATCTGCAACCCAATTTGTCCCATCCTGTTGTGAATGAGAAACAGAATCCAGTTGGGGAATATGGCAATCAGAATAGATTCATATCTATATCTACAAGACATGCTCCCTGTTCACTTGCACAATTGGGGTACAAGCATGGTTGCTAACAGTTTAGAAGTTTAACCCCCCCTTCCCAACCCCCCCTTCCCCCCTTAATAAGCTTGGAAAGATGGTTATAACTGAAAACTAAGAAGTTAAAAAGATCCTGAAAGAAGGGCAGACTGGAAGGTTTCCATGGCACAACATTGACTTGCGTGGAGAGGTGAAGGTGAGATCATGGAGCAAGAGGGGGCTGACTAGTTGTGGATAAAACTGGCCAGAATTCAGAAGTTCATTCTTTTGAGGGTCTCCCTGCACAAACGTCTGGAGATCTTAGGGGGGAAATGAAGTATCATGCATAACTTTGTAGCTGCCAGCCAAGCAAGACACACAAGCAGAGAACTTCAAGAGATATGCCAAGAAGTCCTGCCAGAGCTACCCAGGATTGTTAAAACAGACTGTGTGTTGACCTGTCTCAAAGGAAACCGCCTTTGACACACATTCATTTGACCTTACAGAGAAATTTCTCTGAAGATGGTGGAGGCTCAGTAACTAGGATTCAAAGTGACAGGGAGTCTGGTTGCCACCACAGGAGTCTGACTCAACTTTATATGACACAGCAGGAGTAATGCAAGACATACAGCTCCTGCTTGCCACTCCTGAGGAAACACAAGTTGACTTCGTTCCTTACCATAGAAGTTGAAAAGCAGCCATTAAACTGATATGTAGAGCTACTTTGGTGGTAATGGAATATGCCATCATAACTGCTGATGAATTATGGCGACCTCATGTGGTGTTTTTAAGGCAAGAAATGAACAGAGGTAGTTTGCCATTGCCATTCCATGGAGCAACCCTGGACTTCCTTGGTATGTCCCATCCAAGTACTAACCAGGCCGAACCCTGCTTGGCTTCCAAAATCTGACAAATCAGGCAGCCTGGACCATCCAAGTCAGGGCATTCCCGTTGTAGGAGAGGTGTTATAGTGTAGCTTTATTGCAGAGGTGTTATATATAGGAGAGGTGTTATAGTGTAGCATTGTAGGAGAGGTGTTATAGTGGGCTTTACTTGATTATTTGTGAAGATGTGTTGGTAATGTGCTTAATAAACAGATTTAACTTTAACAATAATAATTCTGACTTTTAGGTAGCATAGTTGTCTGTGCCCAACTGGGCTCTTAAAAGATCCTGTAACCAACAGGATTAAAAGAATTGACTGCACTGCAGCACTGCTTCCAAGAGTACCAGCATGCCATTCAATCCTATGGAGAAAACTCAACCATTGAGTTATGGGCTACTTTTGCAGTGGATGGGGGAAAAAACCCTGTTCAGTGTTTCTCATACGTATGCAGAGTGGTCTGGTTTTTACCCAAAGGAGCCTCCTCAGAAACACAGTTGTGCCTTGATTTAG
This sequence comes from Sphaerodactylus townsendi, assembly GCF_021028975.2. NCBI lineage: Eukaryota > Metazoa > Chordata > Lepidosauria > Squamata > Sphaerodactylidae > Sphaerodactylus > Sphaerodactylus townsendi. The sequence goes on along the minus strand of NC_059436.1, from coordinate 14,771,451 downwards.
CAACAGAAAGCATCCCTTATCTATCTTCTAAATCTTTCACCTCTGTTTATGGCCAGAAAGCAAGAGGAAGTGGAATCTCCTCAAGAACACCTCAAAGTGAAGTTGCAAGACCACTAAGAAGTTCAGCGAATTGGGTGAAGGTGCTCCTCGCTTTAACAGCACTTGCTGGTCAGACAAGGTGGTTTGTGATGGGAACTAGCCTTCTGGAGGCCTCGTTTGATTTTTATTTATCTTTCTTTGAGCTCAGCTCTTGGCCAAAGGCTGTTCTCTGATCTTCATGTGAGGGTCGAGATTGGCTCCAACTATTGAGTACTTACTGTGTTTCTTCTAAAGTGAGACCATCCTCTGGATGCCAGGGCAGTGCCAAAATTAGAACTTGGTGCCTGAGTCTTCCTGACAAGCTGACTAAAAGGCCTATTGCATTTCTTTGAACAATCTTCAAAGCCCTCAGCAGCCTCTATAACTTGTATGGAAACACCTCCTTTCTGTCCTCAACCTGGAGAGGAATCAGAGGACCCCAAAGGAAGGAAACTGTATCAAAAGGAAATCTGTAGACAGACCCATATATAAACTGCAGCCCAACTAGTGTTTGGATTGTGAGGTTCCTGAGGTGTGATGAGTGACTGTTGGAACCACAGCTGGCTCTCAAGCTGGTCTTGCCACTACCAGTGTTGCTGCCTGTGGGGTGGCATCTATGGTAGTATATCTTCTCCATTCTGAAACAGCTGTATCAGCTGCCCATTTGTTTCTGAGTTCAGTTCAAGGAAGAGGTTAGTACCTTTGGAGAGCAATCCTAAACAGGCACACTATGAATTAAATCCCATTTTATAAAATGAGGCCTGCTCTTGAGACTGCAGCCTTAAAGTCCCTCACAGCCCACATATCTGAAAGACAATCCCCTCCCATATGTTCCTGTGCTCCAGCTGAGCTACCATCTTCAAGGTCCCATCAGATAGCTTCTCTCCTCTGCTTAGAGCAGCTTGCATGGTATTGACCAGAGCCCAGACCTTTTCCTTTTTAGTTCCCACTCAGTGGAATTGGATCCCTGGAGACATGAAGGAGATCTCCAGAAGGGGCTCCACAGCTTGTTTGTTTGCCAGGCTTCTAAGGAACAGCAGGAACCTTTTATGCTTGATGGCACTTTCTACTACTGTGTCCGTAGCTACCTTGATAGATCCCGGGGATATTGCATACAATTCACAGATCAGACAAATAAATGTGTGGGTCCTGCCGCTTACCTTGGCAAAGCCTCCTGCCCAAGGAGTCTTGCACCAGAGGAAAGACCACATAATTTGGGGAAAGGATCCTTAGGTTGGAGGAAGGCATCACACTTTGCAAAGAAGAAGAGTAAAGAAGAGAAGAGTTTGGATTGATTCCCCCTCCCTTTCTCTCCTGAAAGGAGACTCAAAGGGGCTTACAACCCACCCACAACAAACATCCTGTGTGGTGGGTGGGGCTGAGAGAGCTCCAAAGAACTGTGACTAGCCCAAGGTCACCCAGCTGGAATGTGTTGGAGTGCACAAGCTTATTTGGTTCACCAAATAAGCCTCCACAGCTCAAGTGGCAGAGCGGGGAATCAAACCCGGTTCTCCAGATTAGAGTGCATCTGCTCTAAACCACTACACCACGCAGGCTCTGCACCACCACTATACCACCAAGCAGACCGGCTGGATCCATCTCAATGCTTTCTGGTGCAGGCATCTCTCAGATGCAACTCCTGGTCACTGCTGCTTCATGCCTGTGGGATTCTGGCTCTGTTCACTTCTACAGAAATTGGGAGATCACATGTGCACACATGAAGACATGAAGTTGCTTTCTGCTTTACTCACCCAGTAACAGAAGGAAGGTTAAAAGGGCACATTTCCACTGATTATTGCAAGGAGAGCTATCCTCTGTCCCTTGAGTCTCCAGATATGGATGCAATCTGCAGAATGTTAGGAATGCACAGGGAATAACTGACATCTGCACATGAAATCATCCGGTCTCGTCATCACCCCATGACTTATCACTTGATGAACTGCAGCTGAACCGCCACCATTTTTCAAACTATTGCAATGCAGGGAAAGTGTTGTGATGTCTCTTTCTTTGGAATATTCCATCTGCAATGGCTGCTGCATCTTAAAGAAGTGCACAAAAGATAGTTACGTGAACTCTGCTATGTGACAAATTTCTGCTTTTGTCATAAATCAGACAGGCCCTGTAGAGTCTGCACTGTTCCTTTACTGTAGTTTCTTCTAGGGCCTTTGCTTGAAAGGAAAGATAGTCCTTTAGACTATCTTTTAGACTTTGGAAAGAAATCTAAGAATCAATTGAAATATTGAGGATCTGTGATACTGAAGTATGGCATAGCCTTAAAAACCAATGGCTAGGACCCCCAAAATTGGATCTGGATCATGAAGCTGGGGATCAGGGGGTGGGGGTGGTAAGTTTCTCCCTCAGTAATTCCAAAAGTCAAGAATGAAAGCCTTGGTATCTTAGTATCAATTCCAATATCAAAGCCTTGGTATCTTTGCTACCTTAGTAGCCCCCTTCTCAGTAATACTGTTTTCCTTGTGTCCATTTTCCCTATGTAAGCAATTCCTCTCCTGACCAGGCTAACCTAATCTAATCAGATCTCAGAAGCTAAGCAGGGTTGGTCCTAGTTAGTACTTGGATGGGAGACCACCAAGAAAGTCCCGGGTTGCTATGTGGAGACAGGCAGAGGGAAATCTGTGTTTGTTGCTCATGTGGAAATTGTATAGAGATGGTATAAGTTGCAGAGGGAAGGCAGCGTGGGATTGTCCAATCTCGTCAGAACTCAGAAGCTAATCAGGTTCAGTACTTGGAAGGAAGACTTCCGGGGAGACCACCCCCCTCTTTGTACTTGCCTTGAAAACCCCTTGCTGGCATCGCCATAACTTGGTTGCTGTTTTTGAGACGCTTTATACACACATATAAGTTACATGTGACTTGATTGCAATTTTTATGACCAAGCAACTCCACCCTGCTCAGTTACTAGTTATGAAAAAGACAGATGCCCTCTCTTTGCTTATCTCCCCCCCCCCCCCCCCCCCCCCATGGTTTAACATGGTTTAACATCTTAGGGCAGTGATAGCAAACCTTTTTGAGACCAAGTGCCCAAACTGCAACCCAAAACTCACTTATTTATCGCAAAGTGTCAACACGGCAATTTAACCTGAATACTGAGGTTTTAGTTTAGAAAAGACAGTTGGCTCCAAGGTGTGCGTTACTCAGGAGTAAGCTTGGTAGTAGTCAGTGGCTTTGCTTTGAAGCAACCATGCAACTGTTCCAACAGGTGAATCACGACCCTAGGAGGGTTTACAGCAAGCCCCATTGCCAGCAACTGAGCTTACTCCCAGGTAGAGGATTGTGCTTTAGTTCGTTGCATGAAAATCAGTGGGGTTTAATGGCGCTTAACAGGGTTACCTACACTGCTTCCCCAAAACTAGGTCTAAGGTTTAATAATTGAGCCCAGCGGCCCAGGCCAGCCTAGATGTGGGGGGGGGGGGCACTCTGCACGTGCCCACAGAGAGGGCTCTGAGTGCCACCTCTGGCACCCGTTCCATAGGTTCACCACCACTGTCTTATGGAATGTTTTCAATCATGAATATGCGGTGGAGTCAACCCTCTTTTCCCTAGTGTGTGAGTTCTCCTATGACTTCTTTTTAAAGGCTAAAGTACGTAACAAGGAGTGATGTCGTCACAGCTGGACTTTGGGGCCCAGCCATCTTGGCTTGGGAGGAAGAAAGCCAAATTCAGGGTTTGGCTAGAAATGGGTAAATGCTATCCTGTTCACCTGCATCTTCTTTCCTCCACTGTCTTCTGCTGCATTCTGAGAATTGCTGATGGGATTTCTGGCCCCAGTGTGAAAGCTGCATCCAGAACCATTAACGTCAGAGTTTAAAACGGTCTAAGAGCTTCACTGCCTTCACACTGAGGGAACTGTGCCTGGATCCCAAAGCATAATGTGGCTTGATCCTGATCTCCCCACACCTAAGCAGAAATCATTCCCCCCTTTGCATGCCATTTTGAAAGTCCATATCCACTCAGACACAGAGAAAGTCCACTGGATCTATTCATGTTTTAGAGGCCATCCTATGTTATTAAGGGTTTTTCCTCTTCTGTCTCTCTTATGTGAAATACCTACAATGTTGTATGTACATGCATTCCATTTTTATTCCATCTTTTCCGCTACCTCTAGTGGCGGAAAAGTTCCAGTTCCATCTGGAACTTTTATTCTATTTTATACTCCACTTCATTATAGGAAAGAGGACGCTTTGCCACCATTGTGTATGATTTAGAGAATTTGGAGCTTAACTCTAAATTCCTAAACTGAATATCACTGTTAGTTACTGTTGCTGGTTTACTGGGAATTAGATTATGTTGATATTACTGATTTTGAGCTGCTTTGAGCCCCATTTTGGCAGGGGAAGGGCAGGATAGAAATATAAATAAATAAATAGTACAGGTTACTTATTACAGTCAAGGAAAACACATAGTAAAGTGGTCATGTTACATATCTATCAATGGATCCAACTACCTAAACCAGTGGTGGTGAACCTATGGCAAGGGTGCCAGAGGTGGCACTCAGAGCCCTCTCTGTGGGCACGTGCAGAGTCCCCCCCCCACACACACACACATATCTAGGCTGGCCTGGGCCGCTGGGCTCAATTATTAGCATTAAACCTAAGACCTAGTTTTGGGGAAGCAGTGTAGGTAACCCTGATAAGCGCTGTTAAACTTCATTGATTTTCATGCGAAGAACTAAAACACAATCCTTTACCTGGGAGTAAGCTCGGTTGCTGGCAATGGGGCTTGCTTCTGAGGAAACCCTCCTAGGGTTGTGATTCACCCATTGGAAGAGTTGCACGGTTGCTTCAAAGCAGAGCCGCCGACTCCCACGAAGCTTACTCCCGAGTAATACACGCCTCAGAGCCAACCGGTTTTTTCTAAACTAAAACCTCTGTATTCAGGTTAAATTGCCGTGTTGGCACTTTGTGATAAATAAGTGGGTTTTGGGTTGCAATTTGGGCACTTGGTCTCGAAAAGGTTAGCCATCGCTGACCTAAACTTAGAAGGATGGGCAGGTATAAATGTGTGAATAACTACAGAGGGCAATGACAAACCACCTGTAAACATAGCCTGCACATTAAATGTTGTGATATGATATCATCCTTTGGGTCAATAATGACCTGGATCTTGCAAAGAGTACTGACCTTTACCTTTATGGCTCAGTCTGGGCAAGATAGCTCCATTCATAAGCCCCCCTGCAAGTCCCCCTTTGCCCAGTGACACAGGGAGAATATCATGGATTGTGGGCAACAGTGATTTTCTGAAACTTCCCTGTACAGGTTAGCTGTCCTGTAGAGAACACCAAAGCACCGCAGTGTTCCTTTTTCTCCCTCCCCCTGGGTGATATAACTGTCCATATATTGGCTGAGAGAAAAATATTTCACAGGTCACTCTGTTCCATGGGGCACAGAGTGGTATAAGCTTCCATTGTGTCAGCTTAATTTTTCAGAGCACACTTCAACACATCTTGCAACCCACTTATGCACATTATTTGGGAATGACTTCCCTATATGTTATACTGGATTCATACTCAGCACATCAAAAGACATATGGAAACTACAAAAACGGTTCCTTATTCCTGTATTCCCTCACACCCCAGTGATTAAGGAACTGTATTTTATGGCTGGCGATATTTGTGAAAGCCAAATGTGGCTGTTCACAGAACTGCTTGCGGAAATCTCGGAGGGACCGCATTCCAGAAGCACATATGTCTGTCGTTTTCTAACGCCCAGCGCTTCTCTGCCGCAACATTTCCTTTTTCTTGAGTCTTCACCTTGTTTGTGAGCACAGCCCAGGCCAGAGTGCTTTGCTATATAAGGGAATGAAATGGCAGCTACATTTTACAAATAAACACACCAAAGTCCAGTTCTCAGGAAGCACAAGCAACTGCCCTTTCTCAGAGTCCTTTGCACCTGGTACTTTGACAGTTCTGTTGGGTTACTACTTGCTTGGTGTTGTTTTAGTCTACATTTCCACATATTCAGGGTTCAGCTGCACCCAAAAGAAGAAATGTTTTGGTTTGATGTCACTCCAGACTTTTAACTGAGGGTGGGGAGACGTACAGTGCTCCGGGGGAAATATTTTTGTATAAATATAGCAGGAATGTTTTTTAAAAATTCGTTATCATGGAGACACAGTTCTCTGAAGGACTCTGCTGGAAAAATATGATCAATGCAAAGAATTCATTGCCACAGTATAAAAGTCGCCATGGGCATTCATGGTCAAAATGGAGCCACCAAAGGTAGGCTATCAATGGCCAGAAGCCAAATTGCAATAGGATAGTGTTGCCAACCCTTGAGCAAATGGTGGCATAGGAGGGTGGATTCTAGGGCATTATACTCTGCTGAAGCCCCCCCCCAATCTCCCCTCCCCCAGACTCTACTCCCAAATCTCCAGCAATTTCCCAACCCGGAGCTGGCAACCCTACATCCCATCCTGGCTTGGGAGCAAGACCTGTATATTTTTGGAAGTAAGTATATTTGTTTCGAATCCACACCAGCCCTTTCAAATCTGTTAAACCACTGAAGTGTGCTTTGACTGCTATTACACTCACAACACTGCCAGCTCCTTCCCTGGGGTAGCAAATTACAGGCACTTTCTCAGGCTCTCTGAGCCATTTTGCTTGCTTTTAATCAGCTTGACCTCTCCTTAACAGGCCGGGCCCAACTGTTCCTCCCCCCCCCCTCAGCGGCCAAAGCTTTCGGCTGCCTCCTCTAGCCCTTCCCCAGCCCTGAATTCCTGTTCTCTCAACTAGCCCCAGAGGTCTCACAGCACAGCCCCTTCCTTCAGCCAAACAAACCCCCTCATTTATCCCACAGAACAAACCAGATTTCCCTCCTCCCCTGTAAAACTTCTCCAACCACCCTCTCATTACGCATTTATAGCTGGCTCACCCTTCGCAAGCTAGTTAGCTGGACCTTTTAACAGCTCCCTGTTGGAAGCAATTAGTTTACAGAAAGTAGCTGACACCCACAGGGATATAGCCTACAAATTAGAGGGTATAAGACTTCCCCGGGCCTAGGTTGTCAACAGGGCTGGATGAAAACGTCCTGCCCCTTTACGATAGTTTGGAAATGACCAGCTAGAACTTCATGGAATGGAGATAAATAACATCACCTGGTAAATAACCTCCCGTTAAAGGTGAAGGTAGTGTCCTGTGCAAACACCTGGTCGTTATTTTATAACATTTACTAGGCAGACTTTGTTTACGATGTAGTTTGCCATTACCTTCCCCAGTTGTCTATGCTTCGCTATGAAAGGAATAGCACAATTTTCTTCAGGCCTGCCGGCAACCCCATTTTTCAGAAAGTCATACCTAAAGCTCTCCGACCCTCAATTTCTGTCATGAGGTGAATGTTCCTGGAGATGCTGCACATGTTCAAAAGCAATTGCTACTTTATACACTCCATTCCAAAACCCATTCCATATCTGAACAAATTAAGGTCTCCCTAACCCATACCTGACTTGACATGACCCAGGTTAGCCTGATTTCAGAAGCTGTGCAGGATTAGATGAGAGCCCAAGACCAAAGAAGTTAGGGGTTGGTGGGCAAAGGCAGGCAGTGGCAAACCACCTCTGAACATCTCTTGCCTTGATAAGGTCACTACAAGAAGCCTGAAACATGATGGCACATTCTACCACCTCCCCATGCCCAAAGCCCATAGTTCTTTCACTTAAATGAACTTGCATAATGGAAATTAGGTGCTAGGTGGGACAATCCTAAACACGTCTCCCCAGAATCTTCCTGAAGTATATTCAGTCCTAGCACAGTATTCCTATGATGGTGTCATAAGATAGTGTTTGAGTTCATGCATTTGTTTTGTAAGACATTGTGTGGGAAACTTCTGTGCAGCTAAGGTGGCTCTCAAAAAGCTGCAGCTCTGGGTTGAAAGACACCTGGAGATTTGGGGGAGGAGCCTGGAGAGGGCAGGGTTTGGAAATGAGAGGGATATATGTGGACGGGGGGTAGGCGTCCTGTGAACCAGGACGGGGGGTAGGCGGCTGCACACACACACGCACATGCGCACACAGCCACAGGAGCGCACTGCCTTCTGGGGCTTGCCGTTTCCTGCGGCAAGCCCCAGAAGGCCGTGCTCCTGCGGCCGCGCGCGCGGGAGGCTGCCACACTTGCGCCCCAGAAGGCAGTGCGGCAGCCTCCCAAAAATCGGGACAATTGAAGTAACCCGCGGGACGCGGGACAAATTGTTTGAAGGTGGGACTGTCCCGCCAAAAGCGGAACATCTGGTCAGCCTGCTATAATGTCACAGAGTCCATCCTCCAAAGCAGACATTTTCTCCAGTGGACTTCTGGGGATCAGCCGTAATTCCAGTTCTCTATGACCCTTCCTCAAAAGCTCTGGAAATCAGGTTTTTATCTAAATCGCTCCATCTGCATGCTCCCTTCTAAAAATCCATAGAAGCGTCTCTGTTCTGTGTTCCCTGACAAACTGTGTGAATTTGGCTCTGCCAATAGATAAACAATAAACACAAGCTCTGACTTCCCTTTCTTGCCATATAGTATAAATGCATGTTTAGACAGTGCATCAAAGCGTGCGCATGAAGGGCTTCTTCCAAATCAACTCTTCCTGGACAGTACTTGTGGGAAGTAGATACAAAAGGCTTTTAAGCAAAATGTCAGCACAGAGCAGTAGCATTATCTGGAAGATACACGTTTTTGGTTGCAACCAGACTTCCCTGAGCTGATACCTCACAATTGTTTTTCTGCTGTATCTGCTTATCTATACTTTCACGGCCGATTTCTGGGGGTGTAGGGAACTCTACTCTTTCCTGCTAGGATGCAAGTCTACGCTTCAGATTCAACAATTTATTTACAAGCTTGATGAAGCTTTATACTATCTCTGTCCTCCCTGAGACACGTATGGCTACTTGGAGAGGCTAAAACAACCATTTAATTAAAATGACATTTTCCTTAACCTTTGTGGTGAACTGAGCCCCAGTAGGAACTTAATAGCTAACAATGGGGATCTTAGTAGGTTGAGCAAATGGCTGTAGAATAAACAGTAGTGACCTGCCTTTGAATTCTTTGGCTTAAATATCCAGATGCATCTATATTAATCAAATTGCTGAAGGAACCAGGCACTTGTCAAAATCCTACAGATTGCTTTTCAACTTAAAGAATTACTGTCTCTGCTGAAAGCATGAATGAGAAAAGTATCTGAAAATCCTTGCCATTGGAGATTCTCCAGTATTTATGGCTGCATACTAGTAATAACATCTAGCTTTGTATGGCAAAGTCAGCATAGCCCTTTATTAAGCCCCCCAAAAAGTGCTTATGAGCAGAAGCAGAAAAATTAGTTTGGATCCTAAATTTTTGGCTTCTAGTGACAAAGATGGTTTGTCAATACATGTATTAAGATATAGATAGCTGGGCTGTAACCAGTTGCCCAAAAACGAGCCTCTCAAGACAAGTTTACCTATAAACAGGCACTGATAAGGACTGTTTTAAACATTTCTGTTCAGATACACACAGGGTTTGGTTAACCAATGAGTAGTGTGGCTGTTCAGGGACCCTGGTGAAGTAGTGAGTGATGGCAAAGGCATTCTATCATGTGACTCACTGTATGGTGTACGTTCTATCAAAATCCATTTTCTGAAATCCATTTTCTACCTCCCCAAGAGTTCTTTACCGTGAAGTTTCTGGGTTGACCCCAAAGGTTGTGTGGTTTCATCCACGGACTTCTAAAACGAAGAAAGTAATATTTGATAGTATAAAAATTCAAAGAAGGGTGCGGTAAGAACTTGAGGGAACATCTCATTTTCCATAGATTTTGGCCCCGCTGAATCCTCTTTCCCTTCCACGGCAGTCCCCATGGAGGAGAGCTAATATGCAATCCTGTTTTACTCCTTTGTTGGAAGGTATTTCAGATGCTAATTGGCCAAAATCGTTGCTGTGAATATGGCAGCTGGTGGCAGTATATAGTTTGCGGATGAGAAAGAGTAGACGGGGATCCATCACCATGTTGGCTACTTTGTGCCATAACCACTCCCTGGAGACTGGATCAAATGCAGTCCTCAAGTCAAGGAAGGCTACACGTAGCTTATTCCCCTCCGGGTCACTGTACTTTTCCAGAAGGTGGCTCAGCATTGCGCAATGATCAATGGTAGACGGACCTCTCAGAAATTCTAATTGTTCAGGGCCTACCCAAGACACACACTAACTTATTACTATTGAATTTGTTATGGTTTCTGTTTTAACTCTTGTAAGCCGCCAGGAGCTTGGCTTTGGCTGGGTGGGGTAGACATATAATAAAATAAATAAATAAAAACAAATATAAGAAAGAAAATGGGCCTGGTTGTTCCAACTGTTCTGAAAGAGCTGCAGCTCTAAAGCACCTGTGTTTTCCTAGGCCCCGTTGTTCTAGCCCGATTTGCTTCTGCAATCCATCACAGACGCTGCAAAGATTTCTGTTCGCCGCTTTGATAAGGTTGTTTTTGTTTATCATGTTTTTCCTAGTATTTGCATGGGAAACGGCCAGCGTTTTTTAATCTCCCTTCCGTTGGGGCTTATCAGCTATTTATTCATTGGTCTTTTTGGAGATAGTGGCTCCGCAGGGATGGGATTCAATCTCCAGAGTTCTCGAGGGCAAATGAGAGCTGGTAGAAACACACGTATGCCCACAGACAGACAAAATGCCCTCTGTGTGCATGCTGGGAGCACGCCAATGAAAAATCTCGAAGGAAGAATGAATGAGCTTTCCCTGTTTTGTTTCTTTTGATATTCAATTATATATTCAGTTTGGGTTCTTTTGATATTCAGTTATATACATTTGTCAAAAGAGCTGGTTTTCTACTTTTCACTGGTGGTTTTATAGGTGCGGTTGCACTAAGCGTGCAATTTGTATGCATTTTTTTGTCATTAATGCACAGACATCCAATGCAGAATATTGTAGTTGACACATGAATAAGGCTGAAATGTGCATACATTTTTACAGGCGGAAATTGGTGAGGGAACGGAAAGCACTGCAGAAATAATTGTGGATTTGATTTCCACAAGGGAGAAGTGAAATTGAAGTAGGGAATTTTCAGGTCACAACAGCAGGGATGAGAAATTAAAAAAAAACACCCCTGCTTGGGAAAGTCTGGGTGGAACTTGACTTATAGTGAAGTCTTCACCCACCCTCTTTGGAGCAGACCTGGATACAAGCCACACTTCAACACACAAGAGATTTTTATACTGGTTCATTTTATGGCATAATAACTTTTCCCCTTCTCCACAAATCCAAGAGGCAATATTGTCCAGAGCCCATAGGGCCGGGGTGGCGAACCTTTGGCACTCCAGATGTTATGGACTACAATTCCCATCAACCCCTGCCAATTGGCCATGCTGGCAGGGGCTGATGGGAATTGTAGTCCATAACATCTGGAGTGCCAAAGGTTCGCCACCACTGCCATAGGGTATAGTGATGAAGAGTGGCGGATTCTAATCTGTTGAACCAAGTTTGTTTTCCCTGCTCCCCCACAAGAAACTTGCTGGGTCACCTTCATAGTTCTCTTCAAACTCTCTCAGCCCCACTATCTCACAAAGTGTTGTAGAAAGAGGAAGGGATTCTGATTGTAAGCTGCTTTGAGACTCCTAAAGGCAGAGAACAGCGGGATGTAAGAACCAACTCTTCTTAAATTCCTTGTGAAGAAATCAAAGGCCCCTTCCGCACATGCAAAATAAAGAGCGGCCCTGGAATCAACAGGGCCTGCCATTGCTGCCCGGGATGGGCACTGCAAAGAGGCCCTGCCATGCCTCCCCTCAGAAGGGAGGCGTTGGCCACACCCACTATGGGCGTCAGCAGGTGGGGCGGCCAGGAGCCTATATTAGGCTTTGACCTGGCCCTTGGCCCCACCCTGGAGCAGAGCGGCGCTGAGTTTCCCACCCACCTCTCCCTTTTGGTCAATGTTAATGCATGTGTATGCTGTCATAGCCAAGCTGGCGGTTGCGCATGGGAACTGATCTGATGGTGAGGGGAGCTGCGGAGCTAACCCTCTTTGGCGGAACCTCCTGAAAAGGTTTGGGGTGGAGCAAGCCGAGAGTCAGGATGCCCAGCAGGGGGTTACTGAGGCTTGCTCTTTAGCGGTAAAATGGATCTTCAGACAGGGCATGTCAGCCCACCTGAATTTCCACTCGGTCGCTGCATTCTGCAGCAAAAGCGGATCTCCAGAAAGGGCACTTCGCCGGCTGGGTTCCACCGATTATGCATAAGGTTAACGGTTTCCTCCCAACAGAAGCGGGTTGGAGGAAAGTTTTCACTGGGGAACAGCTCTCGGGCTGCCCAGTGTTCAGATCAGATCCCATGCTGCGCCTCACGCTTCTTTTCATCCTTTGTCAATAAAACGGTTTGGCTATGGCCAAAATTTTAACCCACAGACAAGAGTGTTGTGTCGTTATTTTGTTAGGAACTCTGAGCAGTGCCAGTCCCACCCTCGGGTGGCAATGCGTTTTCAAAACACTTTCACAACTGTTTGCAAGTGGATTTTGCCATTCTGCACAGCTTCAAAGAGCACTGAAAGCAGTTTGAAATTATTCTGCATGTGCGGAATGAGCCAAAGTGCTGTGAAAACCTTACAGGGCCTGACGAATGGTGGACAAACATCCTAAACAGTTCTGGGGACTTAGACTAATGTCTTTATTTCCACAAATATAAGTTTAGAACAGGAGCGCAGGCAAGCACACCAGGATTATTAATTAATTCATTCAAAACATCGTATGCTGCCTTTCAACCCATTCAGAGTCCACAAGGACTAGTCTATGAAGCTGCTTCAGTTCCCTGCAACCAATTGTATAGCCTGGACGCCCCAGCCCACATAGCCCCCTGGGATTGCCACCTTCAGGTGAGACCTGGAGAGACCTGACATTATAACTGATCTTCAGGGGACAGAAAACAGTTCACCTGGGGGAAATCGCCACTTTGGAAGGTGGTCTCCATAGCATTATATCCCACAGAAGTTCTCCCATCTCTAGACCCCACCTTCCTCAAGCTCCATTCTCAAACTCTCCATGTGTTTTCCAACCTGGAGCTGAAAAGTCATTCACAATAAGAAGGGGGCCTGGAGACACCTCCTAAAAGAAGGCGATGGCGGCTTCGTCTCCGATAATCTTTCTGATCTCTCAGTCAAAGCAAATGGTTGATCTTTGGCATGGTTTTCTGGAGACAGACCTTGGGCAACCCTGAGCAAAACCCCTGCGGGTGTTTATGGTGTCTCTTTACTGTGGTTGCCATTTGCAGTCATTAAATCCCACCCCATCATTATCTTCTAACAGTACTGCAATCCTAAGAAGGTTAGCAGTCTCCAGAACAACTTCCAAGACGGCAGAGTCAATTAAGAACCTCCTTGAACTTCTTTCAGACAATAAGAGGACCAGTAGAGAGACTTTTCCCATGACCCAGTGACCCCCCCCCCATGACACCACTGGGTTTTTTTCCCATCAGTTGAGGAATGGGGTGGCTTTTTGTCATGCTTCTACTGCCATGTGACTGCTGAAAGCATGGGATGAAGTGAGTTCAGCTTGTACAGGGATTCCCTTTCCAGCAAAGAAACCAAAGGTAGGATAGTCAGACCAAACCTCTACAAAATCCAGCTGTTCAGCCACTGCACAAGTGCAGTCTGTCCCTTACATGCAATGCTTGTAGGAGGAGGAGGAGACAGCAGCGTTTGGATTTATGCCCCACCTTTCTCTCCTGTAAGAAGACTCAAGGTGGCTTACAAGCTCCTTTCCCTTCCTCTCCCCACAACAGACACCTTGGGAGAGAGGTCTGAGAGGACTGTGACTAGCCCAAGGTCACCCAGCAGGAATGTAGGAGTGCGGAAAGACGTCTGGTTCACCAGATAAGCCTCTGCCACTCAGGTGGAGGAGAGGGGAATCAGACCCAATTCTCCAGATTAGAATCCATCTGCTCTTAACCATTACATCATGCTGGCTCTTAATTAATGGGGGCTATTTATGGGAGAGGCTGGCAGACCCCACTTCACCCTGTTCCTGCTTCCTAACCCCAATGAGATCTAGCTGCTTGCACATTACAAAAATTTTGACATTTGCACCTACCCAGGCTATTAGATGTCTCTGCAAATGCATGTGGGGTAAATGTAATGAACCAGAGTCCGCAGTCCCCATAACTTGTGTTGGCAAAATTAGCCCCATATCCTGGTGTGTCTTTGCCAATGAAGGAACAGCAGTCAGGTGGAAGATACGAAAAAGAATCTTTGTTGCAATAAAGGGAGCTCCAGATGGTACGAATGGCCAAGGCCAGACCTTTTAAACCAAGTAGTAAAAAAATAGTGATACATGCACAATACATTCCTTCAGAACTCTCCATCCATCCCATAATAAAACTTACTCTCTGTTCCCTTATCTTGGTAGTTGTGCTGCTAGGCAACATTCCCATAATAATAACTTTCAGATGGGAGAGAAAGAAATGTACCATTGTTCTATGATCCTAAAATACCAAGCAAAAACTTTATCTTTTTCCTCCCTGCTTCAAGCATCTAAGCACTAAGCAGACTATTACGAATCCAGCTTTAGCTAGGCCCATTTAAAATGGAAGCTGTTTGGTTCATAAATCACTTGTATTGTCTTTCTCTGCTAATATGCATTAGAGGCCACTCTGCATGCGTGCGCGCGAGTGCGCAAATTGCCGACAAGTCGCAGCCAACTTATGACAACCCAGTAGGGTTTTCAAGGCAAAACGCATAGGCCCTTTCTGCTCGGGCCATAAACGGCGCCCTGGGGATGGCAAAAATGCCGTCCCCAGGGAGCCGTTCGCACAGGCGGCGCTGCCAAAACGCAGCAGCGCCGACCTAGCTCCCCTCCCCCACCCCCAGGGCAGCGTCAGGCCGCCTCCAAAAACCTCCCTCCTGGAGGGAGGTTTTTGGAAAAACAGCGCATTCAGTATTTGTGATTAGAGCAGCACCACCAGGAACACGCTGTTTTCCCCGTCCCTATCCCACTCACCTCATCGCCTCCATTGCCCTGCTGTCCTCCTACGACCCTCCCTTGCTGTCCTCCGACCCCTGGAGGTCGGAAAGCAGCGTGGGCGGGTCTTAAGAGGTCAGCAGGGCGACGGAGGCGACGAGGTGAGTGGGACAGGGAGTTTAAAGGAGCAGAGGAAGCACCTGCGCTGGCCTCTGCGGGGGCCGCTCGCATGCTCCCATGCGAACGGCCCCCACCCCTCCACCGGCAGAATTCCTGCCGGTGGGGAAGTGCCCTTTGGCCCGTGCGGAAAGGGCCCAAGAGAGCTAGTTTGCTATTGCCTTTCTCAGCATTGCAACCATGGACTTCCTTGGTAGTCTTATAATCAGGGCAGACCCTGTGTCACTTCCAAGATCTGACGAGATCAGGCTAGCCTGGGCCATCCAGGTCAGGGTCGGTCCCTCTATTTGTCCCTTTAATATCAGTTGGATCTCAAATCACAAGCCTTTATTGGCATAAAATAAACATACAAAATCAGCATACAAAATTTGCCCATTATTGCTCACAATTATAGACACTGGTACTAAAATACTAAATACTAAAATATATACATGGTCCTTCTGTAACTATAGGACATTCCTTCAGCTAAGTTAACTCACTTAAACGTCATCGGATACTGACAGAAGCTAGAAAAATTACTGCTGGCTATATGTGGTCATAATACATAGACATTGGTTGGTATTCATCTAGACTTACGTCTATTATTGTTAGCAGAAATTTTGCTACATTCTCACACACTGTGGGATCCATGTTGTTCAAAAGCATAGGTATCTTAAGAGCATCAGTTAGATTGTTATACAGAAATGGGATAAGTGCAGATTGTGACATTCTGATTTTTGCAAACCTTACACAATGAAAGAGGGTATGATCGAGTGTCTCCACCTGACCCATATTGCATGGACATAGCCTCCTCTGTTTATCAATTTGTTGATATCTGCCATAGAGCAGCATAGAAGGCATTAGATTGAATCTGGCCAGTGTTAAAGCTCTTCTTAATTTAGGGTTGGTGATCCACTGTAAATAATTGGTCATGTGTCCTTGTTCAATTGGAATAAGCAGGGTCAGGGGGGAACACGTTTTCCTCGCAGCTGTTATCATATCCCGATACTCTTGTTCTAATAGCTTAGTTTTCAAGCAGCTATATGCTTCTGATAGGGAAAGAGGGACTAACGACTCTAATGAAAAGCCAAGAGTGTTGATTTTTCCCTCAACTAGTTTCAGCCACCTAGAATTTGCATAGTCGGAAAGCATGAGGTGTAACAAACTGGAGTGATCCTGCAAATAGTGGATACGTAGCCAGTATCTGACAGTTCTCAGCCAGGCCATCGTGGCATATGATATTTGCCCGAGTTCTAAACATAGGGCTGCATATGAAGCACAATTTGGTAAGCCCATAATTTTGTGGAAGAAACGGGACTGGGCTGTGTTTATATTTTTGTTTATAGCTCCGATCCAAATAGGTGCTCCATAGAGGAGCTGAGAGCCGCATTTAGCATTGAACACCTTCAATGCGGATGGTATATACTGGTGGCCCACAGTGAAAAAGAAACGCTGAATTGCTAGGGCACTGTTGTTAGCTGCAGCGAGTGCTAATTTCCTATGTACTGCCCAATTAAGGTTGCTAGTAAGAGTTATGCCCAAATATTTGAACTGGTTAACTTGTTCTATGGGTCTGTTATTGATGGTCCATGTATGACTAGGGGGTCTTCTAGCGAAGACCATTATTTTGGTTTTTTCATAGTTAATTACCAGTTCGTTCCTCTTACAATATTCAGCACAGCAATTTAAGAGACGAGTGAGACCAACTTTAGTGTGGGAAAGAAGAACGGTGTCGTCAGCATACAGTAACGCGGGCACGTGTTTAGTGCTTAGTTTGGGAACATGCCCATTGGCCTTCTGGAGGGTTGGCACTAGATCACTAAGGAATATATTAAACAAAGTGGGGGCCAATGTACAGCCTTGTTTGACCCCTCTGGTTGTGATGATATTTTCTGTGAGCGGTCCTTTTGTTGCGGCTCTTATTCTGCAGCTAGTGCAAGTGTGTAGCTGTTTTATAAGAAACAGTAGTCTGGGGTCCATGTGTAACGCCGTCAATTTTCTCCACAGTAGGGCTCTAGATATGGAGTCAAATGCCCCTTTTAAATCCAGGAAGGCTGCAAACAGTTTACGGTTATTATGAGTTATACTTTTGTTAGCTAAGTGTGCTAAAACTGTTACATGATCCAGTGTTGATTTATTTTTAGTGAATCCAATTTGCTCCGGTCCTATTACTTCTACTTGCTTGACCCAATCTTCCACTCTCCTAAGGAGTAGTTTTGCATATAGTTTGCCAATTACAGATAATAGGCTTATAGGACGATAGTTTGAAGGATTAGTAATATCACCCTTTTTGTAGATTGGGACAACTATAGACGCCAGCCACATCTTTGGGATGCGGCCCGTGTTATTTACATGGGTAAATAAGGAAGCCAGAGTTGTAGCCCACCACTCGGGTGAGGATTTAAGTATTTCTGGTATTATTGCATCGGGACCTGGGGCCTTACCGCTTTTCAAACCACATATCAGTTGGATCTGCAGAAATGATCAGGTGATGTTATGTAACTTCACGCCATGCAGAGCTTCTCCTTTACCACACGGTAATCCTCCACGAGAGGAACAGGACATTATTTTCCTGTCCCAGTTGGCAACCTTGGATGGAGGCATGGATCAGAGAAGACTGAAGAGGGGTTCCTTCACAATAGCCTGATGCCACCTACTGCTGACACCAGCCACAAAAATGTCCCCTGCTTCTATTAAAATGCTTTAAAGGGACCAGGCCTTTCTCTGGCTTACATCCCACCCAACCCCCATCCACAGAAAAGTACCCACCCATTGTTCAGTGTTGGAACAATGCCTTGACATTGATGTTTATTTCTTTAAACAAAAGCTGCATTAAGTGCCTTTAAGAGCTGGCTGCTTGTGGGGCGCAGGTGGGCATCTCTCTTGGAGGATTTCAACTCTCTTTTATGCTCCAGGCTTACAAAATGTTTTGCTGGGGGCGGGGGGAGAATCTCCATGGCTTTCTGCCGGGCCCTTTTGTGAGCGTTGAAGTCATTTTCACACCCACCCACCTCCTCCGCCACATAAAACATTACGAAAATAAATAGCCGAGCCAAAATTAAATTACTCCCCTGCTGACCTTACACGGATTCAGCAGCCTCCAAAGTTCAGCATCTCTCGGCTGAGGTCGACGTTAATTGTGCAGCCTGCAAAAACCACTGGCAAAGGTTGGAGGGGACCGGGGATTCTGTTGTAAAGTCTATCACATTTAGACCTGACCATAATTGCAGGAAGATTTACCTAGTTAAGAGTTATAATCTTTAACAGATGCCTGATTTCCTCCCATCTTTTATCCCTCCTTGCAAGAAAGAGGTAGGTATAAATCTTGGAATAGGTGCATTAATCTCTTCACTCTTGTCAACAGTCGTTAGGGAGGTTAAATCTCTCCGATCAAAGAAGATAAAGCAACCTTTGGGGGGCACTGTGGCTCAGTGGAAGAGGCTGTTTCCACACAAGTCACCTAAAAAGTCTTTAAAATGTTTTAAATTCACCTACAATTTTTGTTCACACTCATCCACTTGAAATGATTCCCAGGCACCAGTTTCTGTTTTTCCCAGCGTGCAGACAAATCAATTCTTCTATGCTTCACAGGCTTGTGCTGCAGTTCCCTGAGTCTTCTGCAGCCAATACTGTGAAGATTAAGTCCCCCAAAATCTCAAAACCCCTGGTCAACACACTGGGGAAAAAACCAGGGAAAAACAGAAAATGGTGGCCAGGGGGAGTTGAAAACATTTTACAAACGTTTTAGAAGAGTTCTGCAGAAAGGACCACTGTCTATTTGGACTGTCAGTGGCTCTCCAAGGACCCAGGGAGAGAGCCAGCATGGTGTCGTGGTTAAGATCAGGTGGATTCTAATCTGGAGAACCGGGTTTGATTCCCCACTCCTCCACCTGAGTGGCAGAGGCTTATCTGGTGAACCAGGTGTGTTTTCGCACACCTACATGCCTGCTGTGTGACCTTGGGCTAGACACAGTTCTTCAGAACTCTCTCAGCCCCACCTCCCTCACAAAGTGTCTGTTGCGGGGATAGGAAGGGAAAGGAGCTTGTAAGTTACAGTGAGTCTCCTTACAGGAGGGAAAGGTGGGATATAAATCCAAACTCTTCTTCTTCTTCACATTAACCGCTACTTTATCCTATCAACTAGAGATGCCAGGGATTGAATCTTGGGCATTTCTGTATGCAAAGCAGGGGCTTTACCACTAACATCCAGCCCCTTTCCAGCATTAAGCAGTCTATTATTCTTTCAGGAGCCATGCCAGCCATCTGCCCCTTTATAGACATCCTCGCATACACGCTTATTTTTAGCTGACAGATGTTGGAGGGTATGAGACCCAAGCCTTCTTGCCCACCTCCCATGTTCTCCTTCCAGGAGACCGAAATATTCTGCATGCTCTCCAGCTCTGGCTAAACAGATATTTTTTAAAAAATGTAAATATTCACATTACAAGCCAAGGATGGAGCAAAGCCCAAGAGAGCAGAAAATAAGTTGTTAAAACACAGAACAGCCTTCTCAGAAAAATGTGCAGTTTCTAACGCTGTCCAAAAATCACATGCTGAATGATTACTTAAACATTCCAAAGTGAATGGCCTGGGGGAATGGCACTTGAAGCGAAAGAGAAAGGGAGATAGTCTTTAGGTGCTTGCTCTGAATTGGACTAGTTTGCTTTTCAGGCTAGCCTAGAGTACTATTTTCATATTTCCAGTTGCAGAAGGTTTTTGTTAGTTAGGTTGTTAGGAATAGATCCTGTTGTTGGGGCACCAACCTTCCGGTTGATTACAACTGATCTCTAGGCACAAGGGACCAGTTCCCCAAGAGAAAATGGTCACTTTGAAAGATTGCCTCATTCCACACATGCAGAATAATGCACTTTCAAACTGCTTTCAGTGCTCTTTGAAGCTGTGCGGAATAGCAAAATCCACTTGCAAACAGTTGTGAAAGTGGTTTGAAAACGCATTATTTTGCATGTGCGGAAGGGGCCAAAGTCTCTATGGCATTGTGCCCCATTGAAGACCTTCCCCCTGCTAAAACCCTGCCCTCCACAGGCCCCACCTGCAAAATTGCCAGGTACTTCCCAACCTAGAACTGGCAACTCTATATTGCTGTAACATCTTTCCACATCTTTCCATTGCTACAATTGCCAGTCATTAATGGCTTCCTTGGCAGCTTCTCCAAGGAGGCCAAAGCTTGTGTAGAATTGCTAAGTCCAGATTGGGAAATTTTTGGAGATTTTGGGGTGGAGCCCAGGCTCCGTAGAGTCCATTCTCCAAAGCACTCATTTTCTCTAGAGGAACTGAGGGGGGTTTTTTGCCTGAAGATCATTTGTAATGTTTGGAGATCTCTAGGTCCCATCTGGAACCCTGCCATCCATGACCCTGAAGGAAGAATCAACTTCATCCTCCTCGAGGAGAACCCAAAGTAACTTCATTCTCCTCTCCTCCATGTTATTCTCACAACAATCCTGTGAGGTAAGTTAGGCTGAGAGAGTGTGACTGACCCAAGGTCACCCAATGAGCTTCCATGACACAAGTGAGGATTCCAACCCAAGTCTCCCAGGGCAGAGGCAGTTACCAAGGGGAAAGTCTGCAGGAGGTCTGCTCCCACCACCATTGCCTCCCCTGGAGCCAGTCTGGGGGTTGCAGTGGGCAGGCATGACTTGTCCCCCAGGGCGGGCCTAGACAATGCAGCTCTTTGATGTCCAGATCCCCTATCCTGAAGTCATGGAAGGGTCCTAACAGCTTCATCCTCCAGCCCTGGCTTGGCCCAGCCCCAGTTCAGCTTCATCCCCCAGGGCAGTGGCATCCAAGTAGCGATGGGGCAGGTGGCAGAGGTGGCTGCTGCAGCTGAGCTGAGAACCAAGCTCAAATGGGAAGCTTGCAAGCACTGCCTTCTTACACATGCCCCTACCAGCCAAGCCCACCTCCCCTTGGCGTCCACTTGGTGGCTGCTGGTTGCATGACGCCAAGGGCAGATGTTCTGTTTGTGAGTGATTGACTGTAAGTGAGTTGTCGCCATCATGGCTAGTCTTTTATATAATAGCAGGATATTTATCACTGAACATGTTTCTCAGAATGAAGGACACTTGACAGGTCATTTCAGGCCACCTTCTTGGTCCTTTGCCAAATCCTAATGAAGAAACAGGCTGATGTTCTTGCAAGATGGAATTGACTACCTTCTGCCTTTCTGACCTTGAAACTATGTGTTCCCTTTTTTTAAAGTCATGCAGTCTCTTTTTGAAAGCTTATTGATGCACATCTACAAGGTTCTGCCAAGTTAAAAAGCCATTCTTAAGTGTGTGGTATTTTGAATCCCAAGCACTTGATAGCTGCTCAACACTGGCCTCCAGCTGATGCACTTTGCTTCTACTTCATCTGTTGACATACTCAAGAGCTGCCACAGGAAGTAAAATAAGAGGCTGGAGGTAGAAATCATCCAAACAAAAATGGACACTTAAGGCTGGCCTAGGTCCTGATACTAAAAAAAAAATGACGCAGAGATGTCAAAACATAGTGCCTTTTGAAGAGCAGATGAAAGCTCAGGGGTTACTCTGACCTTACTCGAGAAAAGTGGAACAAGAGGTTCTCAATTTTATTATAAACAGATTGCAGAGTTCACATTATCCAGAGAGAATATGATGAGCTTAACCAGGAGAGCCAGCCAGACAGAGAAAGGACCAGATGGATGATCTTAAATGCTTTCTTGGCATCATTGGACAGCAACCCAAATAGGTCTGACCCAAGGCCTGATACCTGTAGCATGATAGCCAAAGGCAGCCCTTCTTCATGTACCCCAAAACTGTGGGTAAACGTAAGTGATATGCTGCTAGGAAAAATGGCACAAAGGAAGCTGTTGATTTACATTGTGAACTCTCTCCATCCATTACTAGAATTGCTAACTCTGGGTTTGGAAATAGCTGGAGATTTTGGGGGTAGATCCTGTTGGATTTGACAGCCTTGCATGCAGAAGGCACGGAATTCTGGGACAGCTCAGCGAACATCCTAAAAGTGACAGTTGGAAACAGTTGCTCTCTTGACTCCTGCTGAGAAAAGATGTTGTTCAGTGTTCTGTTAACAAAAGTTGTGTAAAAGGCTCTGACTGAATGTTAAATATTGTAAATAATACTTGTTATGGTAACCAAATTGTAACAAAACAATGAACTGTGAATGTATCGATGTATATGTGATACTTTGTTATGTGTATATAGTCTTTTTCTCAGTACAGTGGAACCTCGGTAATCCATACATGCGGTTTATAATCCCAGTTTCAGAGTTAGATTTGGTTGCAGCAGGCCGTTTTTCTTCCTTAGTTGTCATGGGTTCCTCCGGTGTTACTTCATACGGCATTAGCACAAATTTACGCATGGCGTAGCACATAGTAAATTTACGTGCAAATTTACAAACGGCGTAGCACATGCGCAAACGGCGTAGCCTCGGTTTACGCCGGTTTCGGAGTTTGCCAAGCGCCGCCGGATGGATTACCGGCGGTTACTGAGGTTCCACTGTATAAGTAAAAAAAATTTGTTTATGATCTCTGAGGTAAAAAGGCTGGTCTTTACCAAAATAACTGCTCTTCTTTTAAAGTGGAGCACAAAGGTACATTCTGCCCGTTACTCTGCAAACAGGATTATACACAAATATACCTGTTGACCTTCAGATCCTGGGGAGGGCAGGGTTTGGGGAGGTGAAGGTCCTCAGCAGGGCATAATGCCATCAAATCCACCCACTAAAGCAGCCATTTTCTCAAGGGGAATTGATCTTGGTGATCTGGAGATCAATTGTAATAACAGGAGATCTCCAAGTGCCATGCTTCACTGTATATTCTCAAATTATAGGTGTGTGTCAAAGCACCTGTAGACTTGTGGAGGAGGACTTTCTCCTTTTCCCTCCCACTGCAGTGCACTGATCTTCCAGAAAAGTTATTTTGGATGGTGAGTGGATCTTCATGATTAGAATAGGGGGCAAAGCAGGGTCTACAGACAGTGTGGGGAATTGTTCGCAGGAACACTAAGGGCACTGGGGGACCCCAAAGCCATGTGAAAACAAGCAACATATCCTGTATACACAATAAATTCTTCTTGTGAAGAGTTGGGCTATCTGAGTATTTACTTTGTTATCCCATTTTCCTATAAAGAGTTCTGGGTGGATAAAGTGTGCTATCGTGTCACAGTTGACTCATGGAAACCTCATGAAGTTCCATCTCCTGAAGTTTTCAAGGCAAGAGACTGCCTGCACCTGTGGACTTCCCTTGGTGGTCCTGGACTTCCTTGGTGGTCTCCCATTCAAGTACTGGCCCTACTTAGCTTCCAGTCTCTCATAAGATTGAGCTTTTGGGCTGCTATGCTGGATGGCTGGCATAGCTTCTTTTACTCATGTGGTCTTGGGAAGTCATGCTGAGAAATTGCAGTTTGGCTCCAACAGACCCCAAGAGCAGCATTCCAAGCGAGGAGGCAAGAAGGCCATTCTGTGAGGACAGAGATCCTTCTGCCTGCCTGTGGAGGTCAAGATCCATTAAATCCAAGCCCGTGAGTTGTCTGAAGCTGCCCAGAGATGACAGGTGGTGTTGAAATCTCTGTGATTGGCTGAACTACCCTGGTGTCACAGAGACACAAGCACAGAAGAGTCTGGGCTCTGAGTGCCATTGGCAAAGCTGTTCAGATCCTAGTACAAAGAGACATGGAATGCCTAGGAAAGTTAGGATTAAAGAAGCAAGAATATCCCAGGCCGTTTCCGCATGGCCTGTTTATGGCGCCCTGGGAACGGTAAAAACGCCGTTCCTTAGGAGCCTAATTCGCGATAGGCCCGGCGCTTGCCTGCTAAGCAGCAGCGCTGACCTGGCGTCGCTCCCCCTCCCCCAGGGCGGCGTCAGGCCGCCCTGAAAAACAACCCTTTAAAGGGAACACGCTGTTTCCCTTCCCCGTCCGACTCACTGTGTCCCCGATACGTTAGAGCCTGCTGGCCCGTCCGAAGCCCTGCACCCACTCTATCCTCGGCCCTGGTCCTCTGACCCTGGAGGTCGGAAGGCAGTTGGGCGGGCTTCGAACGGGCCAGCAGGTCAATGCACGGGACGCGTGAGCGGGACGGAGAGGAAGAGGCGGCCTTACGCGGAGCCGTGCTGTCTGGTGACCGCTCACTTCCACGCCGCAGAATTTTGCCGCTGGAGGCTTGGGGGCCATGCAGAAATGGCCCCAGAGAAGGCAAAATGATTGGAAAGCAGGAGGTTTGGGAAGCAGGGGTTAGAATTTGGAAGGTGGATAAGGAAGCACAAGGCTGTGAGGAGTCCAGAAACCAGGAACAGGCTGAGAGAGACAGGGCCAAGGGTTGAAGAGGTGAGGCATCAGATATCCCTTTGAAATCAGCAGACAAATTGTTGACAGCAGGCCTCTGGTGTTACTTTACTATGCTTCCTTGAGGGAGAATTTCAATGCCATGTTTTTCCCACAACAGAAGAGGAATGCATGGGAAGAAATAATGTTGAATTGCAAAAACAAAACAAAACCTGTGAATATAATCCATGAAAGGTCTATGAACAGATGCATGCAAGCATCTTGTCTCCTGAGATCCTCTATGACTTGAAATAGGAGTCTGAAAGGACTTCGGTACCAAAAACCATCTTAAATCTGATATTCAGGTCTTAATAGTTTCAAAGCAAATGATGAGAAGTACTCTCGCTTGCCTGGGACTATATGCTATAGCAGACTTCGTTTTGTGATTAATCAATAGGGTTGCCAGTTCTGGTTTGGGAGAAAAACTGGGGATTTTGAAGGTGGGGTCTGAGAAGAGTGGAATAGAAGGAGGGGAGGGGCTTCTATGAGATGTAATGCCATACACTCTACATTCCAATGCACCCATTTTCTCCAAGTGACGGTGAATAGTTACATCCTTCCCTCCTCCTAGCATGATCCTAAGGCAAATTGAGGCTGAACAAGCCACATTTATGGACAAATTGATAGGTGTGGCAATTGTCTCCTCGGTTGGAGCCCCTAAACTGAGCCAGACCACCGAGCCGCCCTGCCACCGGTTATTGTGTACTCTGCCAGATGAGATTTTTTAAACTTGTGATGGCAAGGATTGAACCCAAGGCCTTCTGTGTGGAGTACTTGTTCCCTGTTAATGCTGTGTCATGGCCTCTTTCCTTGCTAGATTCAATGGGCATATGTTCTTAATAAAGTTGTTTGTCGTAGTAAAAAAGGAACACAAACAAGATCCTTTTTCTACAGCAAGAAGACACCATCAATCACTTTCTGTGGATTTATTTGGAGAGCACTTTAGTGGAGAATTTTTTTTTACAACAGGGAAAGTTTCTTTCAACCCTTTACGCAATTGAACATCTCTGCTTTCCCGTCAAATTGAGATGATCTTGAAATTTGCCAAAGCAATTACAAAAATGACAGTCCAGATGTAACATAATTCATTTGTTTGGGAGGGAAAAAAACAACAGCGTGCCATTAAGGAAGGAGAGGAGACAAAGTGTCCTACAATGGCATTGCCAAGAACACTTCAAGGAAGACAGAAGTGGGGTCTTATCTTAAGACTGGTGCTGATGTTGCTTGCTGTGGTGAAGCTCAGTCATCCTGGTTGGGTTAGAAAAGAGGTGCCAAGACACTGGGCACAATTGTTTGAAAGTGGATTCTGCTATTCGGCACAGTAAAATACAGCTTCAAAGTGCACTGAAAGTGGACTGAAAGTGCATTATTCTGCATGTGCGGAAGGGGCCTAAGCCACGTGGGGTTGCGGCTGCATGGTGCCATGCAGATAAGGGGCTGCCATATTGGTGCCATGCAGATAAGGGGCTGCCCGGCAGGGAGAGCTCTCCCAGATGGCTCTCGGTTCCTCTCAGTGTCTGATGTTCCATGCAGCCCTGGGGAAGGATTAGAGGGACTATTAATTGCCACGAATAAATGTCAAGACTTCCCCACAATAACTTGTGCGTCACTTTTAGCTGGCATTAAGACTGTGAGAGCCAGGGTGGTGTAGCAGTTAAGAGTGGTGAATTCTAACACATGCCAGCTGGGTGACCTTGGGCTAGTCCCAGTTCTCTCTGAACTCTCTCAGCCCCACCTGCCTCATGAGAAGTCTGTTGTGGGTAAAGGAAGGGAAATTGTAAACCCCTTTGGGTCTCCTAGAGGAGAGAAAGGGGGGTATAAATACAAACCCTTCTTCTTCTAATGTGTTTTAGATAATAGTGTGTTGCTTTTTGCTGAGATAGACTAATGTGGTGGTGTGTTTGGAACTGGCCCCCGAAAGCAGCCTAGCAATCCAACACTGAGATTAGGAATGCGTGACTATGTATTATTTCATTCCTTTTCATTTTTGTGCATGATTAGGAAGATCAAATTCCCCCGGCCTGTTTTCTTTTGACAACTTCTCCCTTTCATGCTAGTTATTTGTATGCCATCGTAATATCACTTTTCCATGCCAATTTTCCCATCATTTTTACACATTTGATGCAAAACAGGCATGAATGTACAGTCGATGTTTCTATCAATGTTATTAATATAGTTGGGGGGGGGGGAGATTATTCCTGTTTCATCTTGAGTGGGGAGAAGCTGTAAAAGAAACCTGAACTTTCAAATCGAAGCAGCATGTTCATGAGATTCAATAATATCCCTCAGATAGGAGGCTGCCCATGAGGTTTCCAAACTTTTTCAATGCCCCCCCCCCCCCGATTCTGGAATCCCTTGTTCCAGGAAGCTCATGATACCCTTTTAAAGGCTAGCTAAATGATCATTTCCTGGAGGTATTTGCTGGTTTTACTTGGTGGACTGATTGTTGTTAAACTGATTTTAATGGTTCTCCTGTTGAGAACTGCAGTTTTAATTGATTTTATTGCTGTTTTTTCACTGATAAAATTTTATCGCTGATTGTATTGCTATTCTTTATATTCTTTATATTTCTATTAGCTGTTGCTTTAGTATGACATTTAGCTCTCTCAGCCCCACATATTTCACAAGGTATCTGTTGTAGGGAGAGGAAGAAAAGAGCTTGGAAGCTGCTTTGAGACTCCTTGCTATCGAGAAAAGTGGGGTATAAATCCAAACTACTACTTCTGCATCTGACCTCCAGACTATAGAGATCAGTTCCTCTCCCTGGAGGAAATGGCAGCTCCGGAGGACTGACAGGATGGCATCACCTCTTTGATGAGCTCCCTCCCCTTCCCAAATTCTGCCTTCCACAGGCTCTACCCCAAAACTGTAGGAATTTCCAAGCCAGTAGCTTCTCTGATGCAGACAGATCGGGTAGGATTATGCTTCTGTTTTACTGCAATTTGCAGCAGTTGGTTTATGGCAGCTGTTTGACAGGTTGGAACATTGTGACTCAACAGAACGTGATTGCTTTCCGTTTCCTACAGTTCTGGCTACAAGCAGGCATTGGGCACCAGCAAGGGCCAGAGGAAAGTAGAATCAAAGCACTTCTCCTGGTTTTGATGTTCATAAATAAAATAAGCAAATCTTTTTACTACTTTTTGATTCAACCTTTCTTCCATCAAGAACGAATGAGAGTACATCCAGGCTTCCAGGAGATTTCTTTGCAGTGCCATGTCAGAAATAAGATCCTAGTTTTGTAAGGATGCTACATTGCCCACTATGGGGTCACAATTCTGAATTCCAAATCTTTGGCACCGTGCCCACACAACATACATAATTCTGCAGTGTGCAGATGCGACACAGGAGAATGGCCCTTCACTCACAATTGAATTTCAGTTTTACCATGTGTAGCCACACATTGGGAAGAAGCCCAAACTTTGAACTTAAGGCAGTGCAATTTCTCTGAGGGCTTTTACCACTAAGAATTGCCTGTCCCATTAATTATACCAGTTAGAGACAAATTTTGTCAAAGTGAGTCAGATTGCAGTTGGCCATTTTATTTTCCATCCTTGGCTCAGTTCTGTTTCCTATAGTCTGAATGGTTCTTTAAACAAAGGCCCCTTCCGCACACGCAAAATAATGCGTTTTCAAACCACTTTCACAACTGTTTGCAAGTGGATTTTGCTATTCCGCACAGCTTCAAAGAGCACTGAAAGCAGTTTGAAAGTGCATTATTCTGCATGTGCGGAATGAGCCAAAGTTTGTTTCTCCCTTTTTATTTGGTTGTGGGCAGTTTGGGTTTAAAGGGTCTATAGGAGAGGCCATAGTGGGGAGGGGAATTGGGCATTCTTGAGTCTACAAGGCAGTTGCCACAGAGACTCCCTCCACCTTCACTGTAGCCACCTCAGTGACCTTGGGGGAATTATTCCCTAACCCACCTCGCCTAGTTGTTTGTCTGCAAAGAATAGGCAATGGAGAGCCATGTGTACAGATTCTCTTGGAAGGATGAGATAAAATGTACTAGATAGTCACTCAGACTATACACCAAAAGCATCTGCCCAAAGGGATTCTGCTTGTTTTCACCACAGCTTGGCTAAGCGAGAGGGTGAGGAGCCAGCACAACACTGTGGAGGCATGGAGGCTTGGAGTCCCAAGTTGTGTGTGCTTAAAGTGATGTCAGCTGAGTGCATGTAAAGAGCCATCAAGTCACAGCCAACTGAAAGGTTTTTCAAGGCAAGAGACAAATAGAGGGGGTTTGCCATTGCCTGCCTCTGCATGGTTTCCCTGAACTTCCTGGGTGGTCTCTTATCCAAATACCACCCAGGGCAGACCCTGCTTAGCTTCCAAGATCTGATGAAACTGACCTGGTCTGAACCACTGAAGTCAGGGCTTCCAGATACTTATAATCTACCAGTTGAGTGGGCAGTAGTGGAAACCAAAGAAGGGGTCATCAGGGAAGAAGAAGAGGAGTTTGGATTTATACTCCACCTTTCTCTCCTATAAGGAGACTCAAGGTGGCTTACAGACTTCTTTCCCTTCCTCTCCCCACAGTGGACACCTGTTGAGGTAGGTGGGGCTGAGGGAGTTCTGAGAGAACTGTGAATAGCCCAAAGTCACCCAGCAGGAATGCAGGAGTGGGGAAACAAATCTGGAGTGGAGGATTGGGGAACCATGTGGAAGAGTGGGGAATCAAATCCAGTTCTCCAGATTAGAGTTAACTACTGCACCATGTTGGCTCTCAGAGATGTAGGCAGTTTGTGAAGCTGTGACTTAATGCAGCCAGGAAATTTCTGAACTCTAGGCTAGGAAGTAACGCATTTTATTGGGAGGACCTCCACAGAGACATGAACTACATTTCCAGTAACCATAAAAAGATGCCCCAAGAGACTGCTAGGATTTTAAATACTTAACAAATTTATTTCAGGTTTGCTAGTGACACACAAACAACAGAGACCAACATACAGTATACACGGTATACACAAAGCAGCCAGTACAATAGGCATGTCTATCCTTTTGCTGTACACCTAGCAAAAGAACCATATTCAAAGGTGTTAAATTCCCCACCCCCACCCCCACATACACCATAATA
Source organism: Sphaerodactylus townsendi (assembly GCF_021028975.2). Taxonomy (NCBI): domain Eukaryota; kingdom Metazoa; phylum Chordata; class Lepidosauria; order Squamata; family Sphaerodactylidae; genus Sphaerodactylus; species Sphaerodactylus townsendi. The sequence goes on along the minus strand of NC_059436.1, from coordinate 14,741,913 downwards.
GGCAAGGAAGTTACTGCTGTGCGGTTTCTAGGAACCGACACTCTTCATCTTAACACATGAAGGATACCCTCCCAGAAAATCAGAAACTAATCAATGGTTTTCCAGAGTAAACGGAGTCTGAAAAACCACCAATGAATGTGCATTTCTTTTTAGGAGACAGGGAGGAATTAATAAAACTTGAAATCTATGTAATCCAAGGACACTATATGGTACCTACACAACAGACTTGAACAGGCTTAAATGCCATTCCTCTTCCCCGGGAACTTTAGGGTTGTTGTTGTTTTTTAGGTCTCTAAGCATTCCTCAGCTTCGCGTTACAAAGTTACTCACCACATATATCTAAGTTACTCTTTCGTGCCCAAAAGAACCAACTTTGGTCAAGCTTTTCCACATAAAAGAGATTCTGATTCACAATGGTGACAAGACAAGCCTGGCTAAACTGACACAAATCCAGTTTAAACTGGTAGTGTAGACAGGTACTAAGGACTGGGAATACCTTAGGATAATTCTTCGTGAACTGGGGATACCTCCAGGACAGTTTCTTGGTTGCCCAGGGTTACTTTTCTCCGGATCCTAAGAAAGGCAATTTTGACTAGCAAGCCTTGGATTGGAAACCAGTTCCAAAGACCTGATGATCTCACTGGCTCTTTCCAAGCAGACACTTTAAAACACTTTGAGGCAGCAAATAAAACATCTTCTCTGAGGAGTTCTGCATTGTCCCATCCCCCCCTGCAAAGACTTCATTTGCCTGTGCTGTCCCTTTAAGATGACATTTTGTGAGCTCACTCCTTGCCTGGAGAAGCCCCTTGTCCTATTTTTGGAGCATTTCAGAGCATTTTTGAGATTGGGGGCAGCTTAATCTTCACAGCATCGACTACAGAAAACTCAGGGAACTGAACACGAGGCTATAAAGCATAGGAGCACCTATTTGTCCACGCTCTAGGGAAAAAACAGTGGCAGCGGGCCACTCCCCAGGCCCCTTCCGCACATGCAGAATAATGCACTTTCAATGCACTTTGCAGCTGTGCAGAATAGTAAAAATCCACTTGCAAACCATTTTGAAAGTGGATTGGAAGTGCATTATTCTGCATATGCAGAAGGGGTCGGGAAAAACAAAAAATGATGGCCAGGAATCATTTCAAGGGGGTGAGTATAAACAAAAATCATATTATTTCAGGGGATCTAAAACGTTTAGGTGGCTTGTGTGGAAACAGCTACTGTCAAATTAAATAATTCCTATGTATTTCAGGGGTAGGAAACGTTAAATCTTAACAGTGAAAAATGATGTCTGCCATTCTAGTTTTGAGGAAAGGACGGAAGAATGGATGCAATCATCCTAGATACCGGGAAATTCCTCAGCAGCCACTGAACAAGGATTTAGAGGAGGTGACTTTTTGTATGATTGTGTGGGAATACAAGGGGAAGAACCCTTGGACAATCTGCAAAGTGGCAGGAAAGCAGATGCAGTTGTGTTTGAAGGCACATTTAACCTAAAGTCTCACAGAGAACTCCCAAGCAGAATTGCACCAATGGGCTTAGAAAGGTGTAATTCTGCCTAGGATCACACTACTCAACGATGGAAGTCAGCTGCAGCTAGGGTTGCCAAGCTCCAGGTGTGACCTGGAAATCTCCTAGAATTACAGCTGCTCTCCAGACAACAGAGATCAACTCTCCTGGAGACAACATCTATTTTGGAGAGTGGACTGTATGGCATTATGCCCTGCTGAGGTCCCTCCGAAATTTAACCCTCTTCAGGTTCTAATCCCAAATCTCCAGGAATTTCCCCAGACTGGATCTTCCAATCCTAGATGCAGCCAAAACAACCAAGAGTCTCTGGCATCTTAGAGGCTCACAAATGAATGGTGACTGAAGCTTTGGAGATCCAGAGTCCACTTTTTCTGCCACACAATGGCATCCTGTTGCCAGAAATAAATACCAAATAAGAGGTAAGGAATTATTAGAAAGACTTTTGAATGTTGGGGGCCTTCAGGCCACATTTTACAACTCTTTCCCTCCTGTTTATACTCAGGTATATATTGCTGCCAGCTAAAGATGTCAAGTACTTCATGCGTCTGAAGAAAAGTTTGAACACAGTTGGGAAAGTCTGAAGACAGAGTGTCACCCTATAATGAGTCAGCTCACTGGTCCATCTTGCTCAGTATTGCCTCCTCTGATTGGTCAAAGCTGTGTGGGCTCCAATGCAGACAAAGGTCGTTTTCAATATCTGCAGCTTGAATATTTTAACGGGAGATTCCAAGGAGTGAACCTGGAACCTTCGACATGCAAAACAAAGCGTGTCCTCTGTCACGGAACCACAGCTCCGCCCCAAACATTGTGAAGAATAAACTGGATAGTCTTTAAAGTCGCACAATGCATTCTGCTTAAGTCTAAATTGGTTTAAATAATTACGCCCTCTCTCCAAGGAAATCCCAGAGCCATAGCTTCATTCTGCACAGAACAAATAAGAAATCCTGAGGATGGGAAAAATGCTTCTTGGGGAGGAACTCCACACACCTTTTTCCCTAACAGATCCTCAGGACACCTTATTTAAGCTCAAGACAACTTTTTTTGAAGTCACTAAAATATGGACTTTTTCGTAAAGTCATCTGCAAGTCGCCTCCTGCTTACTGCGAGGAGCTGAGGAGACATCTTATTTTTACCGCCCGACATTAAAGCTCTCTTGGCAGTTTCCTTGGCCACTCACACCTGACATTTTTTGGTGTTGTGGTGATTCTCTGAACCTGCAGCCATTTGCTGAAGGTTGCCCAAAGACATTTGCTCTGCCGGCTCCGCTGCTGGGCAACTTTTCAGCCCGAAAAGTACATTGTTGTGCTCAGTTCACCCTGCCGATTCTGGCAATATATAGTCTTCCCTTTTTCATTTTTAATGAGCTGTCTTCGAAGACACGCAGACATGATATGAAAATTGGCATGGATTCTGAAATCACGTCTGTGTGTCTTCAAAGGTAGCTCATTGTTGTTTTTTAAGGGGAAACTATCAATTGCCAGAATCAGCAGGCTGAGCTGAGTATAACCATGTACTTTTCAGGTTGAAATAGCACCCAGCAGCAGAGCCTGCAGAGCAGACCTCCTGGGGAAACTTTCAGCAAATAGCAGCAGGCACAGAGAATCACTTGCAGAACCATAAAATGTTGGGTGTGAGAGCTTTAAACTTGGGAGGGAGGAAAAACTTGGGAGGCAGAAAAAAAGCCTTTTTCTCCTCTCACAGCCTTTTGTGTCCATGCTGTCCAGACAAAAATGAGGTGATGGCTTCTTTCAAGGCACTCTGGGATGTCTTATTTGTGCTGTGCAGAAAGGACCATAGTTTCATTAGTGGAAGTAAAGTACATCCAACTGAGAAATCTCAAACTATCCCTAGGAAGATTCTGAAGGTCAAGACCAGCCACCACATTATTTTAATACTGCTGTGAATCCCTTGGTTTCGAAGGCAGCTTTTTAACATACAGCCAACAGCAGGCCCGGCTTTTCATATCCCGGTTCATAATTTCTTTCATGTATAATAAGGTATTTAAAAACCTTGTAAACAGTCTTGAAGGAGGGAGTGGAATGCTACTCAAAGGCTCCCCTAAATACTCACGGAACAAGCACCATTTTGAAAACAAGAGTCCATATTAGCTACACGTGGCACAGAAACCAAGCCACAGACAACATTTCTTCCTGTATAAAGAAAGCAAACTCTTCCACAAGGAGAACGATGGAGGAGACTCTTCTCGGTTTTCAAGTCCTTGGAAAGATGTTTGCTGAGGTGATCTGAAAGGCACTGATGCCAGAGCACCCCAAGCTCAGCAGCCATGCAAGATGGCCCAGAGGGGTCATATTCTTCTTCTGTCTCTTGTTGACTAAAGAAACACAGTTTACTAGGGTTGCCAACATGTCCGGATAAAAATGTCCCGTTTTTACGTGCTTAGTTAACAGTCCTCTTCATGGTAAAACATTACAAACGAGTAGACGCGAAAAATCTGAAGAAAGCATGACTACAAAGTTCATTAATATTTCATGTAGTCCATAACTATTAGATAGACGAGATGCCTAATTTTTGTTTTGTGCAAGACAGAATTTGAACTGATGCACTGGAAGAAGAATTATTAATTATAAAACAAACATGAAAATCGAGGGCTCGTCTATAAAGTATCTAGAGACTTTGTGAAATAATGATGGACTCCACATTCATGCTTGCTTAGATATTTTCTTTGTGTCTACTTTGTGTTAGATTTTGCGTTTACCTCAACGATGATTGCTAACTAAACACGTAGTAAATGCAGATGCATTTAAGTTGTACCCATAGACTATATTTGGATTCTGCAGCCTGGCTATAATTGCTACTGTTTTAGTTGACTATTGACTCTAAAGGCTATACTGCTTTAGTAACTTAGGAGTTACCTTTGTGCCATGAACAATTTTAACGTTTTCCCCACCCCAGTTGGCAATCCTACAGCTGATGACTGTTACGACACTGTGGACAGCAGCCAACCTAAGACACACAAGGAAGTCATTGAAAATGATCTACAGGCAGCCGAGATTAGTTATTTCGACCTGACACAGCACACCTCAAAGGAATGAAGGTGTATCTGCTGACTGCCCTGTTTAACTTGTGCACAGAGGCCACTCTCCCCATTGTTACCCTCCACCATCAAATAAACTGAATCCTCGCCTCAAAGGCACTGACTCAGGTCACCAGCTTAAGATCTACTACAGGCTCATGTTTGACTTCAGAGGTCATAAGAGATCTCCCTTAGGATGAAACATAATCTGAGATCTTGAAGCCTCCATGCTGCTTCAGACACATGAGTAAACATACACACAAACACAGTGCAGAAAACATTTCCTTTTTCCGCTTCCCACCAGATCCTTCCTGTTTAGCCCTGTTCACAAGTTGCAGTGAACACAGATGCACTTCATGTACAGTGTACACTTGACTGTTTTTTATACTTGTTAAGTACTTTTCATGTCACATTCAACACATGGGCAGCTGAACATGTGAATGAAACCCCATAATTTTCCGAGTATGCAAGTGAACGAATATTGACACTTTCTTACAAACATGCGCATGCATGTACAGGCAGGATGTATGTCTACCACAGCATATGAACAGGCCTACTGCCTCCTCATCATGGAGAAAATATTTTGGTCTCTGCAAAATCTGGGTTATATCTGATGTTTTTCTCCAGCCAGAAACACAGCTGCCCTGCTAGAAACAAACTGCCATCACATTCTAGTATTGATACTTACGGGGAACATAACCTCAAAGTGAACAAGCACATGAAGTTGCTTCCAGATGAAGGCTGCAGAACACGAGACCTGATACAGCAGAAATTTCATAGTATATTTTACAAAATGACTGATTGAGGTCTGGGCTTCAGAGCGACTGCAATGTCCCTCTAACTGCATAATCCTCCCCTACAGACAGTTGAAGTCGACTATGCTGTCTCAGGATAAGAGGTTAGTATGGTCAGTTGAGGGGCAGCCATCAAGAAAATGGTGTGCTTTCGCATTAGAATATAGTCCCGAACGAATATGAAAACTGTCATTCATTTTTACACGCTGCCTTTGTCAAAACCATTATTTTGTGATTATTGAACATGGCGCTTTGACACAACAACATGGTACTTTGATACTTTCAAACAGACAAGAGAGAGCAGGGCTAGGTAGGTACTAGGACCCAGGCAGAGCATTCTACTAGCAAGAAGGTTCAGCATGTTTTGTTCTGTGGGGGAGAAATATACAACCCTACTAACATATTTTTCTGAGACAGGGTGTAACAGGATCACAGTGGCAATAACTATCTGATCCTCAAGATTTCTTTTGGATGCTACAAATTTGGCAAGTATCCATGTGAACACATGAAGCTGCCTAATACTGAATCAGATCCATGGTAGGTACATCAAAGTCAATATGTCTACTCAGGCACACAGGGGCTCCCCAGGGTTTCCAGCAGTGGCCTTTCACATCACGTATCTCTTGATCCTTAACTGGAGATGCCACAGATTGAGCCAGGGACTTTCTGAATGCTACGCATACGCTCTACTACAGAGACACAGCCATTCCCAACATTTCAAAGAATTTTACATATACAGCTGTCTTCTAATGAGACAGACTATCGGTCGATCCAGCTCAGTAAGGTCTCTTCTGATGGGCAGCGGCTCTCCAAGAATCCAGGAAGTCTTTCCCAATTTTAACTGGAGATTTCTACCTACAAAGCTAGTGTTCCATAATGGAGCAACATTCAGATTCACATGGGAACACTCATAAGTTGCAAACATGGAAGGCATGTGGTTTTTGAATAGTTAAAAAGTAAATTTTTTAAAAACCTGCCTCCTGCAGATCCCCTTCGTTTTGTATATTTGGGATAGGTAAAGTGCATCTCTGCCCCACCCCCCAATCCCCAAGGACAGTCTTCTTAGACAATGGATTGAACAAGCAACCAAGGAAGAGGATGCTTCACCCAAGGAGGACTCGACTCAATGGGGATAAGCACCATAAACATAACTACTGTTCAACCCATACAGGTTAACAGAAATAGTGCTATCGAGTCATGACTGGCTGTAGCTCTGCACAGAAGCATGAATGTAATAAAAAACATTTTCTGGATATCCACCAATGTGTCAGGACCGAATCACAGTATGCCCATAGGCCTTGCAGGTAACTTACTGTACCAGCTGTTAAGCCTTATCTTTTCTTGCAGGTGCAAGAAGGTAATTCTTTAAGGTCTTCTTTATCGCTAGGGTGTTTGGGGAAGGGGGAATCTCAAGAGATGGCCTTTTTATACATTTTGCAAGAGACTGGGCCATAATTCTAAGGGATGACCATCACTGCCTTTGGACCATCTTGGATGGCAAGTTGTTTCAGTTCCGATCTGGAAATCTCAGCTACGCAGCCACAGCCATCCGCCGCTAAGCTGTGGTGGAGTTCGGGTGGTTTGGCAGCTTCGAGGTAGTTGTTTATTCCTACTTCATCTCTGAGCAACCATCATCAACAAACCCCCTGCTCAGCCCCTTCTTGCGGCACTCTTTTTCGGCCCACTCAAATCCTTTTTTATTGTTGTTGTTGAAATGCACTATGTAACAGATACACCACCACCCCCTTCAACTCCACTGAGTCCCTCTCCCTCCCCCCCAGAGGCTGTTTAAAACTTTCAGCCACTTGGTTGCAGAGAGCAGGAATGATGCAGCAGTGTCTCGGTCAAAAACGGGTCCAGCCCAGTCAGCACGGTCTTGGCGTACAAAAGTCCAGCTCCTGCGGCTTCTTCCTGAGGTTGCAGCGGTCACGGGGTAGCAGAGCACCGCCCCGCCCTGTGCATTTCAGCATGCGCCTCTTGAACCCCCGGCCACAGGTTTTGGAGCACGGTGACCAGGGGCCCGCCTCCCATGTGGGGCAGGGGTCACCACATATCCTGATGTCGGTGGGTCGCTGAGTTGCGTCACAAGCGGAAGCCAACTGGCCTAAGGCATCACGGCACAGCACCATGCGCTTCTGCAGCCCGTTGCCGCAGGTGACGGAACAGTCCTCCCAGCTGGTGGTGGCCCACTTGTAAGAGGGGCGTTTATAATCCGGCCGACCTGGATCCAGGCGGTTCGAGAGGGTGAGGATGCTGTTGTTGAGGACTGGTGGGCGTTTCCCGTCTTTCCGGTAAGAGGACTTGTCCTCCTTGTTTTCTTTGGGCAGGTAGAAGGAATACCGTACCCGAGGCGGGGTCATCTTCCCCACCGACAGCACCTCCACAGTCAGCGGCTCCTGGATGGGCATAAAGGCTTGGAGGCTTTCCACGGCCGTCCCGGTCCCGCTATACCGCACCACGCTGCCCTTCACCATCAGGTCCCTCTCCACGGCTGAGACAATGAAATGCCCATTCAGGAGGTATTTGCCATGCCCATTTTTCACTGCCAGGTAGTTGTCATCACTGATCAAACCCTTGTAACCTCGCTGTCTGATGTCAATGCTGGAAGCACCAGCCGGGATGAGCACTACAAAGTTGTAACCATGCCTGGAGAGGGAGAGAGACATTTCAGACAGAGAAAGATTTTACAACAGGACGGAAAGTCGAGTTGTACATATTTTCTTAGCACCCTGACAACTGCATATTTTGCTTTTTAAAAAAGGACAAGGGTCTACATTTTAAAACTCTGTGTCCCTCTAAATGTGACAGAACAGCATGTCTGCACACTGCCATCAAGCAACTTCTAATTTCTCCTACCTGGCCCTACAGGATCCAGAAGTTATGAATTCAAGAGACACCCAGTGTTTTGTTTTGTAATAAACTATAGTGTTTTTGTAACCCAGTATTTCCAATCTAGATCAACTATTGCAATCCTAAGAAGAGTGACACCTGTCTAAGTCCACTGACTTCAATGGACTTCGAAGGGCATATCTCTGTTTAGGATTACACCATAACTATACATCTTCATTATAGATTGTAGCCAACATTCCCTGTAAGCCGCATGGGTGCGAGGCCACTGAATTGGTGCTATGTAGAAAAGGGGTCGCCTGGCAGGGGGTGCGTTCCCAGATATTTCACACGGCACTGGAGAAAGATGAGAGAGACTATTGACTGTAATTATAATTTTTCTATAATGAACTATACATCTTTTATAATGAAGAGTAGGTCACCCTAAGAAGACTGGGAAAAACACATCATAATTACAGTCACCCAAAGCCAGGCGTCCATTGGCTCATTAGTAGAAAGCAGCACAGTTTATTCCCTGTCCGAGAAGGAAGTTTACTCACATCGGCTTGGTGAACAGGCCAGAGACTTTCTTGCAACTCTTGTTATCCCCACCGCACACCCCGCATTTATCAAACTTCTTCTTCGAGCCAAGTTTCCCATCGCATCCGGCCTTGATACATTTGCCCTGAACACACAACGAGGTAGAGTCCGGAGAGCACGGGGTGCCATCCACCACCTAGGGAGCATCAAGATGGAATGCGCCATTTAAGGATCAAAAGGGGAGCAGTGGAGGCACACAGCAATTGGTGCGCAGCACCGTCTTTAAAATGCTTCATCTTTATTCACAATATCAACACAAGAGCACAAGTCATTCGATGGGGAAATGAAGGAGATACATTAAGTAGATGGAGTTGCATCCCAGATTCCACATAAAGAAACTAGCAAGTATTGTCAAAGGCTTTCACAGCCGGAATCACGGGGGGTGCTGTGTGGTTTCCGGGCTGTATGGCCGTGTTCTAGCAGCATTCTCTCCTGACGTTTCGCCTGCATCTGTGGCTGGCATCTTCAGAGGATCTGAATCCTCTGAATGCTGCTAGAACACGGCCATAAAGCCCAGAAACCACACAGCACCCCAAACTAGCAAGTGTCTTAAAGGTATTATGTCCTTAATGTTAGCATATTAACTGTGAAATCCCTCATTTCTATAGAGCATGCATATACATAAACGCCAATCTCTACTTTAGCAAAGCTCCACCTTTTCCTTTACTGCCCATTCAGTATAGCTACCACAGAGTGTAGAAGGAGCTAAGTTTTAGTTCAGTATTCACCCCTCCTGCATCCAGAAAAAAAGATTTTCAAACAATATCAGGTATTTTCTAAATAATTTTCACTGTGGTTCTGAAGGCTATCCAGAAGTGCCATTATGACCCCTGGAAGTTTAAAAAACAGGCACTAAAAATGATGTCAACTGGACCCTTTACCACTAGAAGGATTATGCGTAGCACTCTTCTGAAATATTCTAGAGTGGTGCCGTGTGGTTTCCAGGCTGTATGGCAGTGTTCTAGCAGCATTCTCTCCTGACGTTTCGCCTGCATCTGTGGCTGGCATCTTCAGAGGATCTTCAGCCATACAGCCCGGAAACCGCACGGCACCCCAGTGATTCTGGCCGTGAAAGCCTTCAACAATACATATTCTAGAGTGTCCTTCAGGTTTAATGCTCAAAGTATGATGCAGTTTATTCATTGATGCAAGTAACTACAAGCTATGTACCCAGTTCATGTATTCTAAGAGAAATTTCACTCAATAAATTCGAACATTCTGCCTTTTATGAGAGTCAAAACATTCTCCGCTTTTGTTCTAATTTCCACTTTGGTTTCCATCCATCCATCACTTTTGCCAGCCCTCTCTGCATGAAGTGTATGAAAATATATGATTTATTGTAAACTTTCATTCATAAACTGATCTATTTGTTAAAATATACCACGTAGTTGTGGTGATAGCCTTTTGGATACTAATTGCATTTTTGCATTGTTTATGTAGACCTCTCTGCAAACTGGTTGTGCCCCCAAACAGACTTTTTTACCAAGATGATGCCAAAGAAGAAGAGAAGAAGAGTTTGGATTTATAACCCACCTTTCTCTGCTGTAAGGAGACTCAAAGAGGCTTACAATCTTCTTTCCCTCCTCCCCCCCCCCACCCCACAAAAAACCCCAAACACACTGTGAGGTGGGTAGAGCTGAGAGAGCTCCGAAGAACTCTGATGAGCCCAAGGTCACCCAGTTGGCATGTGTTGGAGTGCACAGGCTAATCTGGCTCCTCAGATAAGCCTCCACAGCTCAAGTGGCAGAGTGGGGAATCAAAACCAGTTCTCCAGATTAGAATACACCTGTTCTTAACCACTAAGCCACTGCTGCTCTCAATGAGTTGACCGGTTCCTGAACTCACCTTTGGAGCCAAGACATAAAAGTACCCTGTTCCATTGGCTCTGCAGATCAGCTTGCATTTGTCCCGAGGAGACACGCCAGAATACTTGGGGACCCAGGAGATGGTGGCCGTAAGCCGATTCGTGCTGTGGTTGTACCCGTTGAAAGCCTCGCACTGCTCTTCCCGAAAGCTTTTCCCTGGGACTGTGAGAAAACAGTTCCATTCAATCTCAAAAGCCATTTGGAGCTCATTAGATTGTGGTCGGTACACGAGGCAGCCAGCATACTAAAGCTAAGCACGAGCAAACCCCACTGAAATTGTTCAGTCTCGCCATTCCAGTATTGGGCCATCTGAGGGGTTACGGTCTTAAGTTAATCGTTTGGCATAGTTACTACCAATTAGCAATGACTGCTAAGGGGATTTATGTCTCAATTATATGTGCTTGAGTTCTGGTATCTGAGCACAATGTAAACATATCATGTCCTAACAAGGCAAGAACTGTTTTTTATATCACATAGAAGTTCCAGACAGCCAGATGCCTTTGGAAGTCCATAAGCTGGCCATAAGAGAAGTGATCCCCCCCCGCCATCCCGCCACCACCCCATTATTTGTCTTAGGCAATACTGCTTCTGTTCGAGGAGGTTCCATTCAGATCCCTGCTGGATTAGATCAATGGTCAAATGTAGTGTGACATCTTCTTTCATAGAGAAGCCAATCGGTTGCACAATCGGTTCACCAATGAACAGAGCATAGAAGCCAAGATGACACTTCCTAAAACTGGGTTCACTGAAGTTCACTGCCTCTGAATACCAAGTTTCCCTTTACTCATCATGGCTGTAAACAGTTGATGGAACTCACCCCCAAGAATCTGCCTAACCCCCTTTTAAAGGCATAACAGCTTAAGAGGTTTTGATAGACCTACTTTTCATAAATTGGTGTAGTTGGATTTTGGAGTAATAAGAACTACATAAGCAATTAAGTGACAATGAGTTCCACAGATCACCACCACTTATTATTATTAAGAACTTTATTTGCTGAACCAAAATGGCCCCTGAGCAGCAAACAACCACCATAAAATCCAACACTACCATCAATTTCAAAATGTAACACCATGCAAGGCTGGTATCAAAAACCCACTAAAAAGGAGATTAAAACTGATAAAGCCAGTCAGTGAGAAATGGGAAAACAAAACCAGAAACACAGAAAATGTAGCAACAGTCAAATGTTTGGGTTTTAATAAGTATGATCTGACGCAGAACCTGGATCTAAAAGATTAGGTGCCAAGTGGGCACCTTTCCCAAAACAAGGAGTCACTGCAAACAAGCCCTTGCTCCTACAGCTTCACTAATCTCTCCTAAAGGGTCTTGGCAGATGACCTAAGTTGCTACAACATTTGCTGGGTGTTGTGAGAAATCTCTCCCTCTTGCAGAAGTATTTCTGCCCTGAGAACATTTCAAGCTCAGCTGTTCAACTCCTTGATCAACTATTTGATCTCACTGTTAAAATCATGGTAGACAGACGGAACAGCAGGTAATCAGCACTCTGATGAGCAACTAGTTATGAATGGGTTGGAATGGCAATGGTTCAGAACCCACATCTGGTAAGCCACCCATATCCAAGTCCACATCTTTACAGAGCCTCACCTGAATCTGAGCAGGGATCCAGACCACAAGAACGGTATTTCACTCGAACCCCTTCACAGTACTTCCCTTCATTGGCAGGTGGGGGGTTGTTGCATTCACGCTTGGCCAGCTGGACTCCTCCGCCACAGGTCCGAGAGCATGGGCCATAGGGTGCCCACTTCCCCCAGTTGCCATCCACCTACCACAAAACAGCAGGTTGAGTACATGCCAAACTCTCAGCCCTCACCACCATGGAGTTTTGCTCACTGATTGTTTTGCTCACTTACGATTGCAAAGACAGGCTTACAAGTGTGCCAGCAACCAGGGGTGTACCACCCAGGGGGACATAAAAAGTCAAATGTCCCTGGGCTGCAGCCATTTAGTCATGTGGGGGGCGGAAAATCACCCCCACATTCCTCCTCCTTTCCCCTCGGGTCCGTACACTGACTTCAAGACCTGGTGCAAAAAAACCATTGCTTGGTCATGGTGGGGGAAGGCAGCTGCCCATATAGGGGTGTGAGGGGCACAAAAACTCAGATTTTGCACCGGGCTACATTTTCCCAAGATACACCTCTGCCAGCAACTCCTGGCAAAATCTTGGTAGAAAGTGCTGTTAAATTGAAGCCAACTTATGGTGACCCCAAAGGGTTTCTAGGCAAAAGGCAAGCAGGAGTGGTTTGTCATTGAATGTCTCTCCACCTGGACTGGGCTTCCCAACCAAGTACTCCCAAGATCGCCCCTGCTTAGATCCAAAAATCTGGCAAGACTGAGCTAGCCCAGGCCATCTGGGTCTGGGCAGAAAAATCTTGGAGTTCCAAAATTCTTTACAGCCACAGATTTTTGCAAATTACATTGATTTGTTTACAGAAGTTACTTTATGTTTAGAATGTACAGCCTTGTGGCACAGAAATCACAATCTTTGCAAATACATATACCATTTTGCATGCCATGATGGAAAAGATGCAGGACACAATTGTAATAAATAAGTTGCTGCTGCCGCCACCACTACCCTGCCTCTGTATGGATCCTCATAATGCACAGCTATCAAGTACTCACCCGGTACTTACTGATGTTATGCTTCTCAACACAAGCCCCTTTCAAGCAGAACCTCCCATCTCCACAGCTGGTGCCATCAGCCCAGGGGAAGTGACGCGTCTGACACATGATGTGGCCTCGAGCTTTCCCTGTGCACCACAGCTTGGTGCAGTACTGCATGTATGGGCAAGGCTTGGAGCCAACGCCAAAGGCCAGCTCACATTGCTGGTTGAGGTTGTAGTTGGCTCCAGGGAGGTCTTCAGGCATTTCAATGGGCTTGGTGGGCTGGTCTAACAGGCAGTCACCTGGGAAGACAGAGACGGCAGAAGTGTTAGCAAAAAGAGTTTCCATTAGACTTTTGGACTCTGTCATGTTGAAGGCTTTCACGGCCAGATTCAACTGGCTGTTGTGGGTTTTCTGGGCTGTGCGGCCATGGTCTGGTAGATCTTGTTCCTAATGTTTCGCCTGCATCTGTGACCAGCATCTTCAGAGGTGCACTACAGAGAGATCTCTGTGATACACCTCTGAAGATGCTGGCCGCAGAAGCAGGCGAAACATTGGGAACAAGAGCTACCAGACTACGGTCAACACAGCCCGGAAAACCCACAACAACCAGTTTTGGGACTCTGCTTTTCTGAAGGCTGTCCAAAGCAATTTCCAATAAAACCACTCAGTCATAAAACACGGGAGGGGGGCTGTTTTAAAAGCACTGAAGATGGTGAGGCAAGAAGGCCGATTTACAAGCTGCATTCCAACCTTCAAGCAGTTTATGATGCATGAGCGACTTTGGTTAAAGCAAATGAAGACTTAAAAACAAACGAGCTGGGAGTTCTTGTGACCCACTGGCAGGCATCACTCAGCCCCTCTGAGATGGCTGCTCCAAGGCTCAGAGGTTGTGTTTACAACGATTTACTGTCTTCCAAGTGTAAATTGTTTAATGAAATGGGAGGACTGCGCCAAACCAGCAGGTCAGGCCGATGGCCCTGCAGCATGTGATGTCTCCAACCTGCAAACAGCTGGTCTTAAAGGACTCAGTCACCCTTTGTTCTCTTCTGCTGTGTCTGTGGAGAGTGCTAATGTAGCTAGGAGAGAATAACCTACCTAAAAAATATTCACGTCTTTATTCCCCATCGGGTTCATCATGCTTTTTTGTTTTATGGTTTGTGCTTGATGCTTTAACCTGTATATTGTTACTTTGTTTTGGTACCCTGCAAAGCTGCCAGTTTTCTCAGGAGAACTGATCTCTGCAGGTGTAACTCTGGGAGATCTTCAGGCACCACATAGAGGCTGGCAAAGATACCTGTGAGGCTGAGAGACAGTGACTGGCCCAAGGTCAACCAAAGAACTTCAAGAGAGGCCAGGGGATTTGAATTCAAATCTCGCAGACCCTAAACTAACACTAGAACTACAAATACCACTACTAGTTCTCATCTTTCCACCTTAGTATATTAGGGAGTGTAGGTTAGTTAGGGCAGTCAGCTCTTTTTTGGAGTAAATTAGGTAGTGCTGTTAGATTTATTTTTACAGCAGTTAAACTTTAGTATAGAGTAGTTGTTAGCTCTATAGTTAATCTATTGATGTAGTGTTGATGTACTGATGTGTACTGTTAATATAGTGTTAATGTGCTGATATATATTGATATATTGTTGGTGTATTGTTAATGTATTGATATACTGTTAATGTAGTTAATGTAGATATAGTGCTGCTGTTATTGTTATTGACTAACGCTAGGTCTGATCTGTTTAAGTAGCCATCTGTAATTCTGTTTTCTATTTTATAGTTCTTAGGTAATTTATTGGTATTTATCATATTTAATGTGTACCGTCGTGTTCTGTTGTTCGACACCCTGAGCCCTTTGGGATGGGCAGGGTATAAATCAAAGAATAAATCAAAAATAAATAAAATAAATCTTAACTAATGAACCAGCTTCTTATACTTGTAATTCTACAGATTTTAGAGGGGAAGCTGGGCTGGTTTGTTATATCAAAGCAATGTAGGGTTTTGTGGCTTAGAACCTTCTTGGCCTAAAACCAACATTGCATGCATGGCATGTGTTCACAAACATAAATATTCATGCACTCCCATGCACACAAGCTGCGATAAAGTACTGTCAACAACAGGATCAAAAGACAATAAAATGAAAGAAGACCAGCCTGTAGCAATTCCGTGCAAAGTTCTTGTATACATTTGAGGCTACACAAAAATGTCACAGCCTTAACCTTTTGCATTTCGTTGCCTTTTCTCCCCAAAGTTTTCTTTTCTCCTCTGTAACAAAGGCTGAAAATTACGGGCAAGGATAGCACAGGAGCCGTTCACTCAGCATTCAAACTGCCTAACAATATGTCAGGAGCATCAGCCCGTGAGACGGCAGAGCTGGGAAATGAGCAGAAATTGGCACTTCTGATCTGGTTCTGAATTTCATAATAGGAAAGGACTAGAAATCCTGTAATGACATCATTAGCTGTTTACAATATGAGGCAAAATCAGTGTATTATCAAAGGCTTTCAGAGCCGGAATCAACTGGCTGTTGTGCGTTTTCCAGGCTACAGGGCCAAAGTTTAGTAGTTTTGGCTCTTAACGTTTTGCCCATATCTTTAGAGGTATGTCACATTGAGACGTGTTTCTCTCTGTGGCACGGTGTGGAGTGATTGTATGGTGGGGTGTATATTTTGTCCACCTCTGGGGGGGAGACACATCTGCACATGTCTGAGTGGAGTTTATTTACAGTTGCATTTGCTGTTGCATTCTCACTATTACATACCTCTGAAGATGCCAGCCACAGATGCAGGAGAAATGTTAGGAACAAAAACTACCAGACCACCGCCACACAGCCTGGAAAACCCACAACAGCCAGCCGGGGCAAAATGCTTTTGAATTTAATTTGGCTTGTAAATAGATTTGGCCCATTCTATGCCAGCTCTGCCCCATCTAAATTTACCTTTCAGCCTCAGGGACTGAGGAAAGGAGTCTTTGGTAGGCTCTGAAACCCTATCCCAGGCCGTTTCCGCACGGCCTCCCTGTCGCCTCCACGGCGGCGAGAATTCCGCCGGCGTGGAGGCGAAGGCCGTTTGCATGCATGCATGCGGGCGGCCTCTTCCCCCTGCCCCGTTCGCACCGCGCCGCCGGGAAGATGCTTTCCCCCCAACAACAACCCTTTAAAGGGGGAGGAGGAGGGCAGTCAGGTCTGCGCTGCTGCGTTGCAGCAGCGCCGCCTGTGCGAACAGCGGCCTGGGGGCGGCGTTTTTACCGCCCCCAGGCCGTCGTTTTTGGCCCATGCGGAAAGGGCCCCAGTCACAGGCCAACTCGTAAGAGACACCCACCTCTACATGGAATGTTTTTGAAAAATTTCACTTGCATTACCAAAATTCTTGTTAATTTCACCTCCAAATTCATTCTGACATTTCCACCTGGTCACAGTTCAGAGGCAATTCTTTCATTCACTGAAATCATACAAGACAAGAGCTTGCCGCAATTTCTGGCTATCTCAACCGATTCATAACTAGGAAAAAAGGAAGGTGCTACTGAGTGGCAACCAAACATTTGACAACGGCTAAGTTTATGTACTGCAGGAATGACCATTCACATATTGCTGCTTTTGGCCCTCGTACAATACTTTTAGAAACTGTCTTTTCCCTCCTCTGTGTCTGTAAACAATGGGATCAAAAGGCAAGGTTCTGAAGTAAGGTTTCCTAAGGAGTTCTGTCCATACTTATGACTACACAGGAGCAAAGACTATATAATTCAGGCCACTCAGCTCTTCTACCCAACCTGCTCTCTCCACTGACCCTGACTTTTCTCCTCTCTTGGTGCCTCCGTCCCACACTCACCATGCCCACTGTCCAAGAAGTCTGTGATTATGGCTGCGCTGCAGGCGGACCAAGGGTTGGTGCGGTCAATCTGTATGAGAGTGGGCGACATCATGTGATTGGTCTTCAGCTTCCCAAAGATCTCCTCGCAGACTTTCACATTGTCATGGGGCATGTTGAACACGTGCCCTGAAAGAAGGAAGAAGTCAGATTTTAAGATCACAATGATAATTCAAGAAGTCTCCTCCTCACTGTGGAGGTTTCCCTGCACCCAGCAGGGAAATGGCAATCCCAGTCATAATGATTAAAGGAAGCATTAGGCCTTCGTTATGCTCCAGGACAATTCTGATATCTGGAAGTTACTCACTGTGAGGACGGAAAGTCCACCCCCTTAGACCTCAGCTAGGGTCTGGTACTCAAGACAGAATTTGGGGCATTGTGTTGGAAATAGCAATGTCTGGTGTGCAAAGGAACTGAGAAGACCCAGCAGGAGATGGGCGAGTGGTCAGCTAGAGAGGGCTGTAAGGTCAGTGACCCCTTCGTCCTTTTGTGTCACTTCTCGTCTGTCCTTAGACTGATACTGCCAGGTCTACTTTCGTGCTTCTTCTTGGAGGTTAACAACTCTCTCTTTAGCTAACAAGGTTGACATGCTATCTTTCCCTAATTCCCTAACAAACATTGATCTTTTATCCATTTAATCATTGCATTAACTGTTTCTCTGTGCAGTTTACTGCCAAACTTTCCAGTCTCTTTTGCTTTCCTCCTTTCTCTCTCATCACTCTGAGGGTGGCCAGTCTTAGCCATTTCTTTTTCCTGGCTTCCTGGTCCCAACTCTGAGGCCAGACAGCAGTGGATGACATCAGATCTGGGCACTGAAAGTCATGGCGGAGGCGGGAGGAATCTATAATGGCAGTTTCCAGAAGCAGGCAAGTAATTGGGCACACCTCCTGTCTGGCATTTAACACCAAGGAAATGAAAGGGAAAACTTGTGTCATCAAGAAAAAGAGTAGCCTGCCTTGAATTCGCATAAACGTTACAAGTATTTAAAGTAATGGGGGAGAGACCCTTTTGAATATAACCTGTTGGAAGGGAACCATCCTACGCTCAAGGTTATCTTCCTTTCAAGAAGAAGAAGAAGAAGAGTTTGGATTTATATCCCCCCTTTCTCTCCTGCAGGAGACTCAAAGGGGCTTACAATCTCCTTGCCCTTCCCCCCTCACAACAAACACCCTGTGAGGTAGGTGGGGCTGAGAGAGCTCTGAGAAGCTGTGACTAGCCCAAGGTCACCCAGCTGGTGTGTGTGGGAGTGTACAGGTTAATCTGAATTCCCCAGATAAGCCTCCACAGCTCAGGCGGCAGAGCTGGGAATCAAACCTGGTTCCTCCAGATTAGATACATGAGCTCTTAATCTCCTATGCCACTGCTTCAGGTAAATATCATATAAGATATATATACAACTCAGGAGACGAACTCTCTTGGAAAAAAGAAACATGTCTGCCTTATTGATGGGCATGTTTCAAAATGCACAAAGACTGGAAATGGATCCACAATAACATGAAGGCTCATGCTACCCCTATCTGAGGTCCCGTCCCTGGCTGTTAACTGTGTTCCACATCTAATTCAAGGTACTGGGGCTCACACTTCCATTTGCTGACTAAAAGCTGTCCTCTTTTTTCCAAGCATGTTCGGGCTTGGGATAGGCCTGGCTGCTGGTATTTGTGCTATGTGTCATCAAGTCGCTTCTGACTTACGGGGACCCTATGAACTCCACAACATTTTGTCACTAACAATTCCAGTCCTGTGATGTTCAGTTTTATGTCAGCTGTGAGTTCTCTGCTGGGAACTCAGTTTCCAAGTATGTGGGGCCCCAATTCAGATCAAACCATGGCCCATGGGAAGAAAGGACTTTAGCATTTTTCTGTCCACTGGGGACATTTCCCTGATTTGAAATGGCCCCTATTTGACCCACTGAGGAAATCTTATACCCCGATCAGTATACATGGGCCTTTCCCCACTTACCTTAAGCCCCACACTACTCGAGGAGAGTAGCGCGGGGTCCCTCGGCACTCCCCACTGAGAGGGGCGGTGACAGCGCAGCCGCCCCGAAGCTGCTGCTGTCGCACCCCTCAGCGCGCAGCATCCCAGGCGCTCTTCTTAACGGCGCCTTTTGATGGCCCCGCACCGAGCGCGGGGTCGTGGGGACGGCCGGGCACGCGCCTGGGATGCTGCACGCTGGGAGCAGCGCGCGGCATAGAGGGGAACAACGAGAGTGGGGAAAGGCCCCATGTTGCCCCCAGTGGGGCAAACAGAACCCTTCCCCAGGTCATTTGGGTAAAGAGAACAACACAGTGGTAAAGGCTGGATCTGAATGGTATCCCAACATACTTGGGCACTGAATTCCCAATAGGGATCTAGCAGCAGACATCTGATTGAAAGCCCTCAGGGTAGACTGGGCTAAACATGTAGAAGATGAGACAAAACGTCCCTTCACTCCTTGAATGTTTCTGCATAATCCATGACACCCTTTTTGCTCATGGGAGTCCCAGCTCAGGATATACCTAAACAGTACAGTCACTGCTGTTCTGGATCTCCTTCCCAGCTCAGCCAATTTTTTGCTGCTCATGTTCAAATCATATTGCCCCCAAAGGTAGACAAAGTTACAACAGATGTATGTCTCCTTGCCAAACAGAGCCTGCAAGCCAGCAGCTCCCTGGCCAAGGTTCGCATAGACACCAGTACTTACAAATGCAACAAGAAGGAAACCTGAGCAACAGGGACCAGGAGGGAAAAAAGAAGAAGAAAAAGAAACACACATTTCCTTATTCAGACTTCCTGGCCACTCTTGGTAATAAAACCCCTCTGCTGATCCCCCTGTCAAGCTGGACTCCCTCTGAACATATAAGCTAAATAACTGGGGTTGAAATAACATTCCACTAAATTGAAAACATGGCAAAACATTAACATTGTGATGGTCAAAGTCCAAAGTCCAAAGTCCAAAGAACGCTCGACTTCTGAGTTTGCTCCTCCTTGTACACTATGGAACTTGCATTGGTACCACGCGAAGAGGCAGAAACTTTGCTTCCCTGTGACAGCATTTCAGGGAGATCAGAGGGCTGCCACAGGAGGGGGAGACACGTATGATCCATACCACTGTTGCTAGAACCTTTTATTGGCAGAACTTTTAGCCTGGATCCCACACAGCAGCCAATTACCCGCTGCCAGCTCTTGCCCACTTTAGTGTGAAAAGTCGCATTAGAAGTGCTCTCACTTTTCACGGGGAAAGCGAGAAGCACCAGAGGGTCAAGAGGAAGTATGGCGGGACAAGAAATCTCGCTCCGACATACTTTCTCTCTCAGTGCGCGGCAGGGAGGAAGCACGTTGCGATAAGAAATCTTGCCCCGATTCGCTTCAGCTCCCAGTGCATGCCCGGAGCCCCCTGGAGCCCCCTCCATAAATCGGCCAATGAGGACTGACCCTGATTTGAATTTGCAGCGGAGACATACTTAGCAGCTTCCAGAAATGTTTTTCTGGGTGACAATCATATTTGGGAGAGCCTGACGTTCTCAAGTCTAACAGGGAATCCTCAGATCACATAGGGAACCCTGCCAAGCTCCAATGGCAGGCGTAACTTATGTGGGCGTCAGTCTTGTGGGTTATGGAGTTACAGAAGTCAGACTGGAGGAAAATGAGTTTACAACCTCTCCAAAAGAATTAGGCCTTCTTTTTTTCTGCCATCCAGTTGCAGCTGATCCATGGCATCCCAATAGGTTTTCAAGGCAAGGGACATTCAGAGCTGGTTTGCCACTGCCTATTTCTGTGCAGCAGCCCTGGATTTCCTTGGTGGTCTCACATGCAAGTACTTATAAGGGCTAGCCTAGGCTACCAAGATCGGTACTGGATTAATTCTTAATACCAGAATGTACATGTTCAGTCCAAGGCACCAACCTTGAAACACTATTAATTCACACACGAATATTCGGCACATGATTCCTGTAGCCGAATGAGTCTGCCAGCTCCATTGGGAAGCACCGTGGATGCCTCTGACAACAGGCGGTACAGAAATTCTGTCTGTGACACGTAACCCACATTGGTGCATTCACCCATGCAAGCTGCCACTACCAGGTGCTTCGATCAATGATCCGCAAGCCAGCCCGCTCTGACCAAGAAATCCAGTTCCTGGATGAACAGTTCCTGGTGCAGCCAATTCCGAAACAGATTTGCAACCGCAGAATTTGTTGCAGTGCTAATCAAAACCGGAGTCTCTTCCTCACCCTGAAGGAGAGCCAAAAGAATTTGGCTACAAATCCTTTTGACAGTCTGGCACGGAGCTTCTCCGGATCTAGGTGTGTGTCTAATGCATCCCGGCCGTGACATGTTACTGCAGAGTTTCTTAAGCCTGGGAACCGGGGGCAAAGCCGGAAAGCCTGTATCTGTGGCTCAGGCGTCCTTGTCTTCCTAGCAGCTGTTTTCTAACCATTCCAATCAAACCTCCTGATAGTACTCGGAACAATGCTGTAGTCTCTTTCTCACACACACACATTTAGGTGGAGTCCCCCTGCCCCCCCCCCAACCTGGCACTGAAATCTGCCTGGAAACTTTGCTATTGTCTAAACTTCCTGTGCAAAAGCATTCAGATTTATTTTAAACATCAGTCTTGTCCCTCTCCTAATTATGAACCAAGAAATTTTCAAAACCAAATTGGATCCAGTCCCTGTCCACCTCCCCATCCCCCCAATTTCTCAATCTGCTTCACAGGTGGCAACCACAGACACGGGGCCCTGCCTCTTTGCTGTGGCTTGGTTTTTAAGTGGCCATTTCCTAAGCCACAGGATGATGGATGGGGGCTCCTGGCCAAGAAAGGTCTGGCGCACATCTGACAGGGAACAAGCAAAGCCAGACAGACGCAGAGCCCAGGCAGCAAGTGACTCCACACTGCTTTGATTGGGGTTGTGGAATTCCTGGAGATTTGGGGGTGGAGCCACAGGTGGGAAAAGTCTGAGAAAAAGAAGTACCTCATAATGGTACACAGACCCAGAATCCACCCTTCAATGCAGCCATTTCCTCCACAGGAACCAATTTCCGTAGAACGGACATCAATTGCAATTCTGGTGCCCTGCAAGCCCCACTTGGAGGTTGGCAACTGTAGCTTCTCTACAGGATTACAAAGTCAGCACCCCACAATATCTTTGGGTTCCATGCCTCTCGGGGGGGGGGAGTATATTGATTTTAATCCTTATATAGTCATTCTTGATGGTCTTCACATAATTTCTTATAACTGTTTCATTGGCTGTGAATTTTTAAGTGACTCCTAATTACCCCTGGCCCAAGAGAGGTCCATCTGACCCTTCTCAGCCTTGGCCACTTCCCAGAGGAGACCAGGGCCCTGCAGGACTTCATGGAGTTCCATGGGGCCTGCAAAATGGAGCTGTTCCACCAGGAATTCCATTGAGGCAGGTCCTA
Organism: Sphaerodactylus townsendi; assembly: GCF_021028975.2. NCBI lineage: Eukaryota > Metazoa > Chordata > Lepidosauria > Squamata > Sphaerodactylidae > Sphaerodactylus > Sphaerodactylus townsendi. Next base: position 14,719,385 of record NC_059436.1, on the reverse strand, counting down.
TGGAAGTGGTGGCGAACCTATGGCATGGGTGCCAGAGGCAGCACTCAAAGCCTTCTCTGTGGGCACGTGCAAACAGAATGCCCTCCCCCACATCTAGGCTGGCCTGGGCTGCTGGGCTCGATTATTAGCATTAAACCTAAGACCTAGTTTGGGGAAGCAGTGTAGGTAACCCTGTTAAGCGCTGTTCAACCCCACTAATTTTCATTGGAAGAACTAAAGCATGGGAGTAAGCTCAGTTGCTGGCAATGGGGCTTGCTTCTGAGTAAACCCTCCTAGGGTCATGATTCACCTGTTGGAAGAGTTGCACGGTTGCTTCAAAGCAAAGCCACCAACTACCAAGCTTATTCCTGAATAACACACACCTCAGAGCCAACCGTTTTATCTAAACTAAAACCTCAGTATTCAGGTTAAATTGCCATGTTGACACTTTGTGATAAATAAATGGTTTTTGGGTTGCAATTTGGGCACTCGGTCCCCAAAAGGTTTGCTATCACTGTCCTATGGCCAGCAGCCTTCCCTGGGGCTATGTGTCATCTTAGCACACAGATAGGTGTTACTTCTGCTTGGTTTTTGTGGACTCCAGAGAAGTATGGTTTTATTGATTGCTGATTTTATGGATTTTGTGGTTTTATTTAATTATTTTGGGTATTATCTTTGACTTTTAACCTATGGGTAATTTTTGGCCGAGACAGCTTTTCTGTAATGTAATTTTGCATGTACATCGCCCCGAGCTAGACCTCGGAAGGGCAATCAATCAATCAATCAATCAATCAATCAATCAATCAATCAATCAATCAATCAATCAATCAATCAATCAATGCCTGCCTGCCTGCCTGCCTGCCTGCCTGCCTGCCTGCCTGCCTGCCTGCCTGCCTGCCTGCCTGCCTGCCTGCCTGCCTGCCTGCCTGCCTGCCTGCCTGCCTGCAATGTCATTGAAACTGAAATTGAATTGAATATGTGCCTTTCTCTTGACCAATATTTTTGTGGGGAGCTGAGAACCAGAAAGTGGGCATGGGTCACAAAAGCTCTCACTTGGCTTTGTTTGGCCTTTTACAGTAGAGAGACAATAGTTTCTGGACTTATGCCAGAAGTAGGTTTTGGATGACCTGGGGAGAGATGTTCAAGAAGTAGGAAAGGAAGTCATTTCCTTTTAAGGAATATAATATCAGTTCACACACCATGGTCAGTAGTGAGGCTAATTAATTTGATAATGTTACAAATTATTTTAAGAAACCAACATACTGAGACATGTTTAAAACAGCCTGTGATTTCAAGAGAAACGGTATGTTGCTTTGTAAATAATTATGTAAAATTAACATATGGCAGGAATGCTCTTTTCCCCTTTCTTGTTAGAGACTTGCATCCATGCTTCCTAATTCGATTGAGTTTCAGTCAGAGGGATCCCCTCTAGACCTTCTTTTGAAGAGATTTGACTACTGGGGAATTGGTCCCAGGCCTTATCGGATAGGTGTCAGTTGCCTTTAATTTCTCTAAAGCACATGGATATGCTTTATCACTGCCAAGTAAAAAATATTTTGGAAGATCTTGAGTATTCATTCTCCTTCTCCTTGGAGGAGTGGCATACCACTCATGTGGACAGGTGGGGTCAAATGACTCCGGGTGCAACAGGGGCGCAAAATCGCCCCCACCCCCTCCTCCCCTGTGCCAACTTGGCTTGGAAGAGCTGGGTTGGCGCAGGGGAGGCGCCAAAAGACAGAGTCAGACTGCTGCCAGGATCCAGGCTGCTGCTGCGGCACCCGTCTGAGCTGCCTCCTTCCCTCCCCAAGCCCTCAGGGGCAGGGCTCAGAGGTGCAGCCAGCCTGCTGCCACTGCAATGTCTGTCCGAGCCACCCCCACCCCAAGCCCCATCCGCCCAAGTGAGTGGGCACGGGGGGCTCCCAGAGCAGGTGTTGTCCCCGGGCACCATTTCCCCCAATATGCCTCTGCCTTGGAGACCCCACCCTAACCACGCAAGCACTGACACAGATCCTACCTGACCAGAAAGAAAACCTCCTGTATCCCACATGGGAAAGAGGCCCAGCAAAAATTCCATGGATGACCAAGCGTCTCAACAACTCCCACTCCCTTACCCCTATGGGGAGGGCCACATCATCTGGTTGTAATCCACCCACCTGGGGGGGCGGCATCTGGTTGAGGTCCACCCACTCTAGGGGGAGGATTATGGAGAGGGAAGGGGGAGGCTTCTCTTTACTACCTGCTAGCTTCTCTTTACTACTGCATTCACAAAACCCTCCAGCCGTAGCCACGGACCTGGAAAGCAACTTATGAAGTTGGAGAACTGACAGGTTGGAATGTCTCAAGGCCAGAACTGGGCCCCGGAAGCAGAACTGGAGTGGGTTGCTCCAATTCAGGGTCCCCCTGGTGAGAAGATGAACCTGGAAATCTGGCAGCGATAAGAACCACAGTGGACCCTGGAGGGCATGAGGTAGACAGCCAGGCTCCTAGACTTCGATCTGAAGGCAATGTTTCCCCTTGCCATTCTCTAGGGCCACCACAACAGTTTCTCTCCATTGTGCAGTGCACTTCCTCTGCCATTAGCACTTCTGGGTACGGAAAGGCTCTCTGGAAAAACACTGATGCTGGGCAGGAGGAAATGCTGGAGGAACGGGAAAAAGTGTCAAGAGCAGAGGACAGCCTCCACCAAAGAGACACTCAGAAAGAATGCTGCCATCCGATCCAAGCCTTTGAAACTCACTTAGTCCATTTAAAATTAACATACTGCATTTCAAAAAGTGCAAAGAGCTTTATGCAGATCCATAACACACACATTAAGAAAACAATTGCTCATGAGCATCGTAACGACCAAATCCAGTTTCCAGCGAAAGAAAACTGAATATGCCTTCCTCTCCAAGAACTTCTTAAATTCTATTGAGAAAGTGAAGAAGCCGCCCAAATCTCTTCAGGGAAATTCTTCCAGACTGTGGGGGTGGATACAGAAAAAGCAAGTTTGCTTCCTGCCCAAAGTCAATGCGGAATAGAGGTTAGAGAATGTTACATTAATAAGCTCTTGGTGATCTGTTAGAGTAAGCTTTTGGTGATCTGCTTTCAAATCTACCACATAGCACATTGGGCAAACTTGGCTGGTTGGTCTCTGTCAGCCTAAGGTCGTTTCCCCACTTACCTGGGTGAATGGTTGCTGCGCGCTACTCACAGTGCGCGTCATTTCTGATGCGCGCCCGGGCTTCCCCACGACCCAGAGCATCAAAAGGCGCTGTTTCAAAAGGTGCCAGGAATGTCGCGCGCTGAGGGGACGTGACAGCGGCAGAGTCGGGGCGGCTGCGTTGTCGCCGCCCCTGTAATGGGGAGTGCCGGGGGACCCCATGCTACTTGGGGAGAGTAGCGCGGAGCAGCAGGTAAGTGGGGAAACGCTCTAAAATTCCTCACTGGGCCATTGTGGTGATTTGTGGTGAGGAAGGGAGATGAGTAAGCACCATTCTGATCTCCTTGGATAAATGCTGAGGTAAAGCAATGTCACAGAAAGATACACTTTTGTCAAAATGCCTAGAAGGGTTTGCTAACTGCTCCTGCACTATCACACGGGTTCGCACAGATGCATGATCTGGCTAATTTAGGCACCACACTGCTTGGCAGCCACAAAGGCCTTTTGTGTCTAAAACTGAGGACGATGGAACCTGAGCAGACATCAGAGCAAGATACAGTGTGGTATAGTCGCTACAGAGACAGACCATAGATATGTGTCCCCTCTCAGTGGGTGACCTTGGGCCAATCTCTCTATCTTGGTTTAATCTACCTCAGAGGGCTTTTGTGAGGATAAAATGGGGTAAGGACCCCTATTTATACTGCCTACAGCTACTTAGAAAGAAAATAACAGAGACAGTTGTTTTACTTACAGGACAACGTCCCTGCTTGAACCAGGAGCTTTCTGGTTTGAAGCCCAGATCCCAACAAGAAACAAATGCTCTAAAGAACTGCTAATTTAGAAGTTCATACACCACCTTTAACTCCAGCGGGAGCCCAAAGTTCTCCTTTCCACCATTTTAACCTTACAATACCCACCTTGTGGGATAAGTCAGGCCAAGAAAGCGATTGGCCCAAGATCATCCAACAGGTTTTTATGGCTGAAAGGGAATTCAGACCAGGGTCCCCCGGATCCTAATTCAACACTAACCATGCAGTACTGCCTAGCCATAAAACCATTCTTTCCCATGTCTACACAATTCAGATTAAGAAGAACAAAAGAGATCTTAAAAGCAAACAGATTTCCACCACTACAATATGAAGCTAGCAGAGCAATTCTTTAAACAGTTACACTGTTCCAACCCCAATAGTTCCAATGGACTCTGAAAGGTGTAACTCTGCACAGGATTGCTCTGTCAATTGTTCTTCGTGCTTGCTAGATGCTGAGAAAGAAAACTCCTGGGGGCGGGGGGTGGGGGGGAGCAACCAGTGCTTCATCCTTCCCTGTGTCTGGGATTGCAATCCTCCAGCTTTCTCTTCCTGTAAGCAGAATAGCCATCAGAATTCCTGAAAGAAGTTTTCCCAGGGTGAATGTAACAGAGACAGTTTGGCTCTCAGGAAAAGGGTTTTGCCCTGGAACCAGTTTGAATGCCAGGACTCAGCCCAAGAATTGGATAGGGACTTCTACCCTTAGAAGAATGGTTTGGTCTTTCCGGTGCTGTAGTCCAGCCAAAGACCCGTCTGAGAGCCAGGGGTATCAGGAAATCCAAACATCCGACAAGTCTGCCTCCTCCTCTCAGAGGAATTGAACACCTCCAGTTAGGTTTTTGTGTGTGGCCACTCTTTGAAAGCTTAGAAGAGGAAGGCAACCTCAGAAGAGGAAAGCAGACTTCATTTGAGGGGTCTCATCCTTTGAATGCTCAGAGGCTGTGTACTTCCAACCAAGGATAGCTAATTCACAATCTAGTGGCCCCAGGATCCCATTAGGTTTGTAATCAGGGGATGGTCCGGTCTTTGTCTAAAAATGTTTAATGAAAAAAAAGCCAATCATGTTGTATTTCATATCAAGTGTAACCATGCCTGAGCACACTGGAACTGTTTGAATGAGCAGGCAGAAATCAAACAGGAAAGATTTTCCCAGGGCTGTCCCTCAATGCCCCCTTTTCCACTTTGAGATGCGGCTGCTCTTGAATGTACCACCCCACCAAATCACAGTTTGTGCCTTACCAAGTTCATGAGCCGTGGTGAAAGCAGAAGGAAGGCCATCGTCTTCAATGACGGAGCAGCTACGTTTGGGGTCGCACATGGTGCCCACATCTGCCATTCCCAAGGTATCACAGGTGGTCGCTCCACACAAATCCTGTAGGAAACATAAGAATTCACTTGTTAGGTCAAGAGGTCAGGTTTCCACTAGGAGCGTACATTCAGATACATGTGTATAAAGTGCCGTCAAGTCACTGTTCGCTTAAGTCAACCCATAGAGTTTTCAAGGCAAGTGAGAAGAAGAGACCACTGCCTTCCTCTGCAAAGCTTTCCTTAGTGGCCTCCCATCCAAGCACTGACCCTCCTTAGCTTTTGGCATCTAATCAGCTCAAGCTATACACATTACAGCGTTCAGACAAACCCAAGCCAAAAATAAACCCAGAACTTGTTGTTTCAGATCATCTCCAGGATATCCATAAATTTCCCCAAACACTCCCAAAATGTCAGGAGTACTGATCTTTTTTCTTCTAAAATTGTTGGAGTGCTTTCAGTAGCATGTTCAAGAGGAGCAGAGGGGGAGCCCGTCCCAGATCTCAGCTGTTCCACTGTACGTGGTCCTTTTAAACTTTAAAGGGTATTGTTTTCTCTGAGGCCTGGCCTCCAAACTCCATAGAAAACCACGTTCCTCTAAAATGTAAATGGTCCACATGCTATTAAGCAGCTGTTGGGAGCACTGAAGGTAATCCTGCCTTGGAGGCTAGGTATACCATCCTTAGGAAATAATGCCCCCCATATTGCCAATTGGCAGTAGACCTGGCCTCTCTATCACCCATAGGAAATAATGGGGTAATCATTGTACAAGTTATTTAATGACCCTCTCAGCAAGATACTTGTTCTTTTTGTTCTGCCAAAAGGCAGATCCAAGACAGTCATTCTTCCTCTTCTTTTCCTACAGCTGTTTCATCCCCGTTCCTCCTACTATGGATTTGCACATGCTGATTTGGTTGAGTGAACTTTAAGTCACAAACTTTAATCTGGGCCAACCCACACTGTGAAGGTTTTCCAGGTCATGTTGAGTCATCTAAGCAGAGCCAGTTTAACATACTCAGAGCTATCTTTTTTTTAAAAAAAAAATCAGATTCATTTTGATAGTGTGAATAGTTCAGGAACACAGGAAGGTGCCTTACGATGACTCAGAACACGGATCTACCAAAACCAGGATAATAGAATCATAGAGTTGGAAGAGACCCCAAGAGCCACCAAGTAATCCTTGTTTTGTTTCTTTTCATATTTGTTGATGTATTTTCTCAATAGCTTCGCTTATTCTTTCATATTGCATAGACATGTTGTATAATTTTTGCATGCAACTCGGGTAGTATTTTCATGTCAGAGCATGCCATTCAGATGCAGAATGCTGATTTACCGATGCTGATGCTCAAACAACATGGAAAGATGTTTTCTTTTTACCGGGGAGCTTTTTGCACAAAGTCTGCAGTTTACCAGTCTTCCAGCAGAGGCTATTTCAACCAACTGTTACCCACAAACCCTTGCTCACTTCCCTGAAAGAAAGTGTGGGCACCACACTGGAGAATGGGGTTCAGAAAAGCCACAGATGCCTTCCTAGATCACTGCTCCAAGTCTAACTACATCAGGCCAAACTGTTTGCTAAGAACAGCTCCACTCAACAAGCTGGGTCAAATTAACCAAGTTCTTTATTATCAATGTTTTGAAATGCACTATAATACTTAACAATCTTGCGCATTAAAAGCTAAAGGCAAGCACTGGTCTTTACTGACCCATGGGGTGATGTTACTAGGCAGACTATGTTTATGGGGTGGTTTGCCATTGCCTTCCCCAGACATCTACAGCTGACCCCCAGCAAGGTGGGTATTCATTTTACTGGCCTTGGAAGGATGGAAGGTTGAGTCAACCTGGAGCCGGCTGCCTGAAACCGACTTCCGTCAGGATTGAACTCAGGTCGTGAGCAGAGCTCTGACTGCAGGACTGCAGCTTACCCCTCCACACGCCAGTGTTCTATCTTGTGCATTAGGTCCTGCCATATTGCAAAAGCTCAAGCGATGTTGCAATGAAACGCAGGTGTGATTCACGCAAGCCCAAAAGTGAAATCATGAAAGGCATTTATTTGGGGGAGGCGGGGGGGGTCAAACAACCAGAAGAGAATTTTGAAACCATCCATAAGCTGAAGATGATTCTCATATTACACAGAGACAAACTCAGGGCTGTTACTGAGGTCTCCACAGGGAGATGAAGCCAGCCAGGACTTCCTGATTTGTCCAAACATTTGTCTAATGCTCTCACGCATTATGCATGCACCTAAAGATCTACATCTAATAACGGCATGTATGAAGCGCCTCATGATTGAGTGGTAAACCTGCTGGTTGAGGAACTCTTGCGAATGAGACCCATCTTGCTGAGATCTGTCTACCAGACACTGCTAGGGAAAGACATCTCCCACCGCAAAAGAGCAAGGGAAGAGGCAACATGATGTGGAATGCAGTTTGGAGACAAGATAACTACTTGGAAAAGCGTTTAAAGAACAGGGCTTAGGAGGGGAAACTCACACTGCCAAGAACAGAAGCAAGACAGCTTTGCTTTCAGAATTCAAACGGCGTTTCCCCAATGGAAGACGTTTTTCCAGTTATCGACAAAGCACCCCTGGTAAAACGTCCGGGCTTCACTGAAACCACGGCAGCCTGGAAAAGATTAAAGGATGTGTGCAGAGCACCAAAGAGAGGCCTCCTCAGCTGGGAGGAGTTCATGTCCAGGGACTACCCTCTAGAGTTATCAACTTCCAGGGGATGCCAGGACATCTCCAGCTGGAAGTCCTGAGTTCTTGGCCTGGGACTGCCCTCTAGAGTTGCCAACTTCCAGGAGATACCTGGGGATCTCCTAGAGTTTCAACTGATCTCCTGCCTACAAAGATAATAGAGAAAGCAGCTGCTTCGGAGAGTGGACTCCATTGTATTAAGTCCAACTGAGATCCCTCCCATCCTCAAACCTCCCCCTCCTGCAGCTGGCTACCCAACCACCCTCTCCTGCCTGATGGTGTGAGACAGGCTGAGAGCACCATCCTCCTGGTGGCAGAAGCGCCAAGATCGACTTCTGCTGCAGCTAGGAGCCCTCGGCGGCTGTCGGGAACCAGGAGCGACATCATGGCTCGCAGATGTTGCTCACTGAGGCTGGTACGGAGCCATTATTAGTACAATACAAATTGCTTCCATCCCCTAGCACAGCAAGACAGACCCTCAGAGACACAAAACAGCTTTCGGGAGGAATGCATGATGGTGTAATTGAGAGGGCGGGGAGGGCAGATGAACTCAAAGAGCTGGGGATGAAATGCCAAGGCTTCTTACGTGGCTGCAGCTGCTTCACGTATTACACAGATGCAAACCTGTGTTTGCTGTCAAGTGTATGGGCCTTATTATATCTGGAAGACAAAGTACAGGATTAAAGGCTTGCAATATTAGAAGAGAATGGTCCAGGAGGATGCTATCGAAAAGAGAACAGGATTGTGGGCCATTCATTTGTTTACTTATTAAGTTAGTAAGTTAATTGGTCTCCCCATCAGGTGTACCCTACATCTAGTATTCAAAGGTATACTGCTTCTGCTTATACTTAAAGGTTCCATTTAGGAGCAGCAGTGGCGTAGGAGGTTAAGAGCTTGTGTATCTAATCTGGAGGAACTGGGTTTGATTCCCAGCTCTGCTGCCTGAGCTGTGGAGGCTTATCTGGGGAATTCAGATTAGCCTGTACACTCCCACACATGCCAGCTGGGTGACCTTGGGCTTGTCACAGCTTTTCGGAGCTCTCTCAGCCCCACCTACCTCACAGGGTGTTTGTTGTGAGGGGGGAAGGGCAAGGAGATTGTAAACCCCTTTGAGTCTTCTGCAGGATAGAAAGGGGGATATAAATCCAAACTCTTCTTCTTCTAGCTACCACGCATAATGTTTTTTACTTATTTATACAATGGATAGATACACCATCTTTCAACCATCAGGTTTTCTGGGCGGGGCCAAGCCAAAAACAAATTCCAACAAGTAACATATCAAACTGAACAGTAAAATATAGTTGTTTAAAAAACATTAACTGCCCATTAAAAACACTAAAAGTCCATTAACTGCCCATTAAACCATTAAAAGTGAAGTAAAAACCACATGTTTGTTTTGCTAGAGAGCAGACCAAAACCAAATGCCAGTAAAGCAAGCTGAAAGAATCAGATCTCATATCCACAGTAGCCTCCACTATGCCTACCCTGGAGTTTGATCAGAAGGTATAAGAAGGGATATCCTTGGTGAGGTTAATTAGGTATAAATCTGGCCAAAGCCTGCAGGGGCCAGAGAGATCCCTATATAGATCACCTTGGGCTTCGTGATGGCAGAAAGTGGGATATTCTTCTTGTTACAAGTGAAAAATGACTTCCTCTGGTCTGTCCAGACATTCAACTTCAACTTCAGCTCAAATGCAGACCCAACTTTAGGTTCAAGTTGAAGGAGTGTATTTTCTTCCCAAACATCATAGCGATGGCTTCCCTCCAGCACTGGGCTCCCATCCCGAAAGTGTCCAATCTCACTCGGGGGGGTGGGGGGACTGCGCATTTCTCCCTTTTTCTTCCTGGAGCCCTTCTCCTTCAAAGTGCACCCAAACAGAAAGGTAGATAAGTGGAATTTACACAAACGGGCATTCTTCATCTTTGTGGTATGATCCGAGATGAATTTTGGTTTCTTTATCATCCTCTGAGATCCCACCAATAGTTGCAAGAATCTCAGATGAAGATGCTTCTGGTATAAGCACATCTAATCTCCCACAAGGATTTTACCTGGTCTCCTCTGCTCTGCTCCTACGTGGCAGATGCCCGCCTTAAGGATAGCAAATTAGCAGGCTAGACTCTCCCAGGAGAGACACCAAAGACCCAAGCACCTTGCCTGAGAAGCTTCTGTCATCAGAATAGTTGAGTGCCTCTCTTTGGTACAGCCCAAGCTTATCAGATCTCAGAAGATAAGCAGGGTCAATACTTGGCTGCGAGACCACCAAGGAAGGCAATGGCCAACCACCTCTGCTTCTCACCTGCCTCAAAAGCCCCCAACTGAGCTCACTAGAAGTCAGTTACAACATGAAGCACATACACTAGACTGTAGCACATACACTTGAACGCTGTTCAAGAGTTCGTCCTTGTTTCTCACCTACTGGCCCTTCGGATATCCTCCCCCCCCCCCTTCTGTTTCCTATTTGTGAAAATGTAGCCAAAAACCTTTCCCCCTATTCACTTCCCTTCCTCCTTCGGGACGCAGCTTCCCTGAATGTGCCAGTATCCTGGATTAGAGGAAGAGAAAGCTTTCCACTGTCTTCACACAAACTCCATCTCTGCAGCCAACTCATCTTCCTCTGGGGCAGTTCCTGGTCAACATAGCAGATAATCTGGCACAATCCCATTATGTTTCTTTTATTGAAAGAGAGCATGAACCGAGAAATAAGCCAAGGGAAACTTCTGCTAGGCCGTCACAGTTGCTGGTCCTCGACCGAAAGCCCATAATAATATCAGCTGAGTGGGGAGGACGGATGAGAAGCAGAAGTTAGGCCTGAATCCAGATAAAGAGAAGTCAGTTTGATGGGTTTCCTTGAATCCCTAGTCAGAACGTCTCTCTCCATATATTTTAAAAAGTAATACTTTTGACTATAATTCAGCATGACAGTCGGGTGACAGGTATCCCACAATGCACATAACAGGGGGTAAATTGACAGGTCTGCTTGAGAATCCAGGCCGGTAGCTACAGAGAAGCCAGGGGTCATTTCCAAAGGACAGCTGCGCTATGCAAAAACTCACACAAGTCAGATGAAGGCAGAGGGAAAGAACCGGGGGGCGGGGGGAGCTTGGGATAGAGAAGCATGAAGAATGGTCCCTTCCATAACATCGTGACCTACCTACCCAGGTCGTAGGTGCATAGGCATACATGCTCATCCCTTGCTCGCTTCCACATAACCTGCGTGCAAGATTGCAGATGTCCTACCATAGGTGGTTCTTCCGCATCATCTCAGGAGCACCGTCTTCTTATCACACATTTAAATTCGACACCACTCTAGCTGTTCTGCTACAGACCAACCCAGGTGTCTTCTAAAATTAACACACATTGCCAATTAAGAGCCAGTTAGATGCATAGCAGGAGTCACACCATCCCACGATACACATAAACATGAACCACTTCATTGTCCAGCTAAAAATCAGAACCCATCTGCACATCTGGAATTATCATGAGGCAAAAACCCATTTTCGACGGCCAGTGAAGGGTTGTATATTTGAATGTCCCCTTACATTAAAAAAGACCAAAAAATATACTGCATATAGAAAAGGGCCAGTTTGTTCCAGCTCCTTCTTCAGTCAGAGAAAGCAAAGCTTTTGGGGTCTCTGTCAATCAAGCGTCTCTGGAACCAAAACATGCTTCCCAAGAAAAGCACATCAACAAAAGGGAAAGTGTTGCTGGGCCAAAGCTGGCTCTTTGCTGCACTTGACTCATCCCTCTCTTTTTGGGTGTGCACGTGCTGAGTGACTTGCCGTTTCCTCGCTAGTCTTTGGCTCCTTGCCTAACACCATAACATTATTACACAATGACAGCATACTCACTGCCGCAAACCTTATACACCTACTGAACATACAACCAGAGATGTAACAAACGACAACATTTAATGGTGGCAATGTCTTCACCTTAAGTCTGGGTTCGAATAGGACTTAGGGCCAAACTTAGTGCCCCTTCCGCACATGCAGAATAATGCACTTTCAATTCACTTTCACAATTGTTTGCAAGTGGATTTTGCTATTCCGCACAGTACAATCCAGCTGCAAAGTGCATTGAAAGTGGATTGAAGGTGCATTATTCTGCATGCGCAGAAGGGGCCGATATGTTATAGCAGCCACAGATTCAACCCGTGGCCACTGTAATGTGTGCTCTTACAGAGCCATGACACTTTCCCTATTAAGATCCTGAGGTTCATGTTCATCTGCTGTATCACTAACAAGGGGGTGCTTTGAAGACTTCTCTAATTGGTGCTTACTGCAGCATGTGGTTCCCCAGAGCAAACAGAACCGCCACCTTCTGCCAGCAGGAGTGTACCATCCAGGGAGACATCCAGGGTCAAATGTCCCCGGGCTGCAGCCATTTTGTCACGTGGGGGATGGAAAATTGCCCCCCACACCCCTCCTCTTTTCCCCCGGGTCCATACACTGACTTCAAGACCTGGTGCAAAAAAAGTTGTTTGGTCATGGTGGGGGAGGGCAGCCATCCATACCGGGGGCAGGCAGGGGGGGCAGAAAACACAAGGCTACATTTTCCCTAGATATGCCTCTGCCCGCCAGCCATTTTAGCTTGGGAAAATAGCACAAAGATGTCTAAAGCTCCCAAACTGAATTGGGCCCTGGCAGCTTGAGAACCAGGGTTGACAAGTCTCCAATAAGGCCAGGAGGTCACTCCAAATTACAACTGATCTCCAGATTCCAGAGATCAGTCCCCCTGGGGGAACTGGCAGCTTTGGAAGGCAGACTATATAGCGTTATACCATCCAGAAGACCCTCCATTCCAGTGGTGGGATCCAAAAATTTTAGTAACAGGTTCCCATGGTGGTGGGATTCAAACTGTGGCGTAGCACCAATGGGGCTGGGTGGGGCACGACGGGGCGTAATTACAGCTCGGGAATTCAGGAGACGCGGGAGCATTCCTGAAGCGGGGCGGCAGCGGCAGAGGACGCAGCCATTGCTCCGGTCCTTGGGTGGGAAATGAATGCACTGCCTTGGTATGATGCCGCGCTTTTACCGATTGCACTTCCTGCTGGAACTGCTTCAAGTTCATAAATTGCTACTGCTGAGAGGAGAGGCGTAACTAAGGCAAAAATCACGTGGCAAAATCACCAATTAGTAACCTTCCCTCGGCTTTTTTACAAATAGTGGTAACCTACTCAAAGTTACCAACTAGTGAGAACCTGCTGGATCCCACCTCTGCTCCTCTCTCCAAACCCTGCCCTCCTAAGCCTCCACCCTGAATTAGCCAGGAATTTCCCAAATGGAAGAACTCTTGTTCCCTTCTGTTACATGTGAATGCAAGTGGGGTCAGGGGATTCTTGACTTGACTCCTGTCACATGTATCATCTAGTCTGGCCCCAAAATGAGAACGTTCAGGTCCAGATGGTGCAATAGTAAAATTCAGTAGCCTCCTATTTTAACAGGGAGGGGAGCTATCAATCAGGGCAGCCGAACAGATGATGGAAAATGTCCAGGAGAGAAAGAAGCACAGTGAGAGACTCCTCGTTCTTTTAAGCCACTTCATTCCCCATCTCAGTGTGTCCCAAATTCCCAATAATAGAAACAAACGTAACTCTTCCATCCATCCTCAGTAGAGCCCCTTCTGTGCCTCTTCAGAAATTCTGGCCATGCCTTGTGATTGGGAGGTGAAACGAGAACAGTGACTGATACAGAGGCAAAATAAGCAGTCTCCTCCAAACATGCACCTCTGCCAATACACATTTCTGTGTAAACCAGCATTTACTGCACATTCAAAGCACTTTGATATGCAGTTGTCCAAAGGCGTGCCTTGTAACCTTCCAAGAAAGAGCCTTCTCATTCACGCTTTGCACAGAAGACCAAAATTACAAAGAAGGGGAGATAAGGAGCTCACTCAAGGATGCATCCAAGATCGAGCAGCACTTACTGTCTTAGCAAGCTTCTCCGGATACCAGAATGAGAATCCAGTCTTGCACGGTCACCCATGTGTTGACTGCAACTGGAAACTGTCTATTATCAAGCTCGTCTCTCTCTCCTTTTTTAATGAAATTGGAACTCGGGTTTATGTAACAGCCTTTTGGCAAGCAGATAAATTTCACGGTATCAAGAGACCACAGATGGACGAGCTCAGGAAAGGCAGATGTCTTTGCTGATCCTATACCCTCACTTTGGGATTTAAGGAATGAGCAGTTCAGTAATGCACAAAAAATGCAAGCTGGCTATTATCTGAAAGATGGGACAAAGCTTAAACTGGAGGACAAATGTAGCTCTGCATGGAACTCCACACATTTCCATAAATTTGGACCAGCACTCTGGGGTCGTTTCCACACATGGTCTTCACCTGGCTGGGATGGCTGCTGGTAAAATGTGGAGTGAATGAGGTTTTCACATGGCAATTTTCCCTGTTATTTCCTTGCACCAATCCCTCAGCAGCATCTGCCACTTTTTCAATTTAAAAAAGGAACTAGAATATCCCTACAGTGATATAACATTATAACATTTCCTCTTATATCTCCACAATGGAAAGGCTAAGCTAGAGAGTGACTTTTTTAAAAAAAAATGAAAACTGGGACTATCAGGCATGTTGTTATAACATTGACTGTTATAACATTGACTGTAGCAATGTGAAAATGATCTATTGCCATATATTTGAAAATAAAAAGTCCCTGACAATGGTGAAGAAGAAATTATAATCAAGAAAAATGATACTACGGTAGTGAGACAACCCAAATTTCTTTATGCGACAGCAGCCATCCCGATGTGACTATGATCTTTTCTCGAACTCTACAGCAAAGCAGGATTTAGAAAGATCAGAGAAAACCAACAGAAACCCTAGGGGCTGAAAGAATGAAAATATTATGGGGAAGAGGGGAGGGGGGATTTCCCCCGGGGAACTGAATTTGGAGCAGACAGCCCATGTGAATACAATCCATCATCGTGATTAGATCAACATGTGACTGCAAGGTTTACAGTCATATTAGGGAAGGTCTCATTACTCCCATAGTCTCCCGGGAAGAGATAGAACGATTTCCCTTTCAATTATGCTAACAGGTAGGAACCAGGAGATAGGGTAGCCAAATGTGTTTAGATAGCCAGTAAAATTGGGAAAACCTGTGTTAGTCACTTCCAATTTTAGAAGGATATTTATATTTTTACACTTGTATAAGATGGGGCGAAGTTTTATATTATTTTTAGCATTATTTTAGTATTATGTTACTTTTATACTCAGGCCTTAGACCAGGGGTAGGGAACCTGCGGCTCTCCAGATGTTCAGGAACTACAATTCCCATCAGCCTCTGTCAGTATGGCCAATTGGCCATGCTGGTAGGGGCTGATGGGATGGGGGGGGGGGGGGTGGGGGGGGGGGGGGGGGGGGGGGGGGGGGGGGGGGGGGGGGGGGGGGGGGGGGGGGGGGGGGGTGGGGGGGGGGGGGGGTGGGGGTGGGGGGGGGGGGGGGGGGGGGGGGGAGGGGGGGGGGGGGGGTGGGGGGGGGGGGGGGGGGGGGGTGGGGGGGGTGGGGGGGGGGGGGGGGGGGGGGGGGGGGGGTGGGGGGGGGGGGGGGGGGGGGGGGGGGTGGTGTGGGGGGGTGGGGTTGGGGGGGGGGGGGGTGGGGGGGGGGGGGGGTTGGGGGGGGGGGGGGTGGGGGGGGGGGGGGGTGGGGGGGGGGGGGGGTGGGGGGGGGGGGGGGTGGGGGGGGGGGGGGGTGGGGGGGGGGGGGGGTACATGCTGGCAGGGGCTGATGGGAATTGTAGTCCATAACATCTGGAGTGCCAAAGGTTCACCACCACGGATATAGATCAATAAGATTAGATCAACATGTTTTCTTGCCCTTGTGCCAAACCAGGCAGGAACTGCTCCAAAAACTGTACCATCAGTTGGAAATTTCCCCTATACAGACGAACTAAACCCTTCATGTTTATGGGCAAAGCTTGTGGGTTTTGTCCAACCAAAGGAGAAACTGTAAGCCAGTGATATTCACTTGGTGGCTCAGGAGTTACAGGTGGCTTTAGAATCAGAGTTGGAAGGGGCCCTACAGGCCATCTAGTCCAACCCCCCCTGTTCAGTGAGGGATCATCCCAAAGCATCCCTGACATCTGGGGAGAGGAAGGGAAAGGAGTTTGTAAGTTGGATATAAATCAAAACTCTTCTTCTTTGCTTTTTAACATGCCACCTGTGGCTCATCTAGGTTTATTTTCCAATATGGCACCTACCCAATGTTTCAGGGAAGTGGGTAAGGCCTTCACCTGGTAGCGCTTGTGGTTGGCAGGAAGTTCCTATCTTGAAACATCCACTGGCAGAGGAACAGGTGTACTGCTAGTCATCCTGAGGTCCAAGCTTCACACCTTCATGCCAGGGATGGAGGTGAATGGAAGCAATTGCAAATGTGACTCTCCATGGCCCGCAGAGTGAAAATCACTGGTGAAAACCCTGCATTCAATTAGCCAGAATCAGCCCCGGTTACTATTTGCTTCCTCAAGCAACAAAAAAGGTGGTCACTGTTTCTGGATTGCACTTCTGCAGATTTTAGGAAGGCATTCATGTGACTGAATTCTGTTCCATATTAAAGCAAAAAAGAAAAAATGAGAAAGCAAGATTTTCTGGGGAGGGTGAAAGTTGTGCTCTTCCTGTTGCCTGACTTACAAGCTGTTTACACGCAGACAATAATTTGCTATTATTCAAGTGTTGAAGTATATTGTTCAAGTATATGAGCAACCCACCCACCCCACCCCCAATACCTGAATTGGAACGGTCACAAGTTTATCCCTGTGTCTACTGTGAAAATAAGGACATGTTCCCAAAGGATAATGGAAGGTCTGCACCAAATTCTGATCTACGGTTACTGCATTATCCAAATTACTTTTTTTTAAAGACGCCTCTCTCCCGCAAACCTCACTGCAATCAATTTCCTGTGTTACCAAAAGTGTACAACTTTGGAATTTGTTGTGGAAAAGCCCATTCTCTTTTTAAAAAATGTGTGCGGGACTTATCTGCTCCAGGATAGAATTGCACACAATCAAGAAGAGAATTTAAGACACTTTTACTTTATCTATTAAACTATCATATTTTCCTTTTCATTGTTCCCCAAACAGTCGTGAAACTGCAGGGCTCTTTCAGATTTCCATTAACTGAAAACAATTGTTTTCTCCTCCATCCCTGCTTCCCTCAGTCTTGATGGAGGATTTTTATAATCCAGTAAGTCATATCACATTTGCCACATTAATATTCAGCGCTGCTGTGTGACACAAACAATTGGAGAAACATTCAGCTCCCTTTCAAAGTTGGTGGAAGGGCGCCAGCTCTTGTTTCGCTAAGACAAGGGTCTCATCCATCGAGCCACATCCTGCTCTAATGTATTCCATGTGAAGCCTGTAGTCCCACTCATTAGCTCTGCAGACAAGGAACAGCCAGATCTGCCCTGCTCCATTCAGGTATCCTGGGAAAAAGGCAGTGGGCAGCAGAGACACAAAACAGAAAAGACATACTCAGATGGTCACTAACTAAGGCAATAAATGGTTGTGGTTTATGGTTTCCCTGAAGTCGTGATCACTTCGCCAGCATTTACTATTCTGCCGCTGTGATTTTGGCTGGATCATGCAGCTTTACGAAAGTATCCATGATAGGATTATCCTCCGAGGTTAACACCACTGTTCATGTAATGTGCCTTTTACATGATGTTAGATCAGGACCTGGTGTTCACCAGATGTTCAGCCTGAACCCAGAATCTGACATCAGCCTTCTACCAGCATGGCTAAGATTCACGTAGCGGCTGGCAGTGTACCGGCCATCTTGAGAGTTCTTCATTTGCTAGTCTGCTGTAACCAGTCCTTAAATACGAGCTTCCGGAAAACAGCATGGTTCTTGACTTGAAAGAGGTGCCCGGCTTTGAATTGGGAAATACCTGGATATTTTGTGGGTGGAGCCTGAAGAGGGTGGGGCTTAGGGAGGGGAGGGACCTCAGCAGGATTTAATGCCACGGAGTCTGCCCTCTAAAGCAGCCATTTTTTTCAGAACTTGGCTATCTGGTGATCAACTGGAATAGTGGGAGATTTCCAGGTGCTACCTAGAGGTCAGTAACCCTATTTTAGCTAGGCCACACCTAATCTACAGTAATCTACTATGGGATGTAGATCTTCAGGCAGTGAGTAAAGTCTTTCCCTTAAGCTACTACTTCTCAATCTTCCTGCCAGAATTGTTGGGAATTCTAAGTTTTCCTAAGATGTACTGGAAGACAGAAAACACCAAAGGTCCAAGCAGCTGCATGCCATCCAGTGCACTCTGGAGCATGCACCAACACTGGCTGCTCATAAAATGATCCCTTTTTTCCAGCCAAGTAATACATTTGAAATGCTGCTCATTTTAATTTGCCCACAGAACAACGGGAGCTTATGGGGTGCTCAATTCAAGAGAAAATGAACACGAAGGATGGGGTTCAATTTCCAGATGCACCCCATTTGAAAGGACTGCAGTGCCGCACATTAAGGCCTGCTCCCATCCAGTGACCCATCTGTGCTTGTGTGTTTACTTTTTTTTTTTAAGTACCGTTGTGGCATCCCTGTATCTTGACATCACTGGGAAGAAGAGCCTCCACCCCATTTGGACACATATGTGCAATCACACCCCAGCCTAGCTCACACTTCCAGATCATTACTTCTGTGGCTTGTTATGTGGTTATTCCACTATTTGTCCAAGAGCCCACTGTGGTCAACCTGGGCCAGGCCCGCGATAAGTGAGGCAGGAAAGTCTAAACTCAGTTCTTGTGTGCTGGACTCAGAAAGTCCTGATGGGAACCTCATCCCGTGTGAAGCTGGAGGTCATAATGTGGTTAACAGGTGGAAAGACCAAAGCTGCAAATCAAATCAAAATGTCAGTCCTTATACGTCAAACACCAAAGATTTGTCCACTTCATTCAGTTCAAGAATATTTTTAACACCAATAGGTCAGTTATCTAAGCAATGCCACCTGAGAAATTTAAGAGTTATATTGGAATTTTACCCTCCTTAGGTGTTAGGATGCAACCATTGTTTAGTTGTTTTTTTAAGTTATATGTATTCATAACAAATCCTACTTAATGTTACACTTAATGTTAAATACACAGTGGTATTTAAAATTATAAAAGCATATAGCAGCTTAGGTCTGGAGTGACCTACTAACCTTACTAATTTCTATGCAGCCTCGCAAAGCTGGTGTTCTTTTTTATATATGGCATCGGGAATAATCCATTCTGTAGGAGGAGTTCCCCATACGGTACCCTTCCGGGTGTTTTTAGAAAGTCGGGAAAGTCGGGTAGGGTTTGAGGGCGGCAGGACCTTCTGATTCAGGCCGCTGCAGATACAAAAAATGTTACTTCAACCTTAACCGTCGCACAGATCTGTTATCTTTGACTGAAGACGAGACGGAGACGGCAGCCATCTTCAGCGACTCCACCTCCTGAAGTGGCCATTTTGAGGAGTCATTTTGTGGCTGCGCCAGAATTTCCAAGGTGCTCATATGCTCAAAGGGGTTGGGGACTTCTGCTCTACAGCACTGACATAATACGGTTATTTTGCTTTGGAGTAACCATGTTGAGGTCACTTAGATGCCAGAATACCTCACCTGTACAGCATTCCATTTTTCCCACTTTCATGAAACCCTCAAATTTCAATAAATAAATAAATAAATAAAAGAACCACACACATGCACATAAGGCTGTGTGTGCTGAAACTTGAGAAACAAAAAGGAAAAAGTTTTGTTTTAATTAATACCACTCCGGAGTATACAATTAATACCGCTCCAAAGTATACAGTACAAATTGAGAGCAGCACACAGATTCCAGAAAGCATGGGCTTTAGTATGTTACACATGTGTGGAAATGCCCCGACATCTGTAAATTACAGCAGCCAACTGCACAGACAGGAAGATGACAGTCGGCTACAAAACCCTGAAAAAAATTAAGTTAGTAATGGGGAATGGGGAAGCATCAAAGACAGAACATACGATTTGGCTGAAAACTCCTGCCATGTCAAATGAGAAATCCCTAATGGAGGCGTGAAAATGTTTCCCATGAGTATAACTGGGATTACTGCCATGAGTCAGAACAGCATCCCTCCAGAATCCTGTCTGCACACAGCTAGTGACTCCACAAGGAAGCTTTACGTCAATCACCTGTCTGAATCTGGTCCAGGAGGAGACGTTACTGAAAGACACTCACTGTCGGAGGATGACCATTGGCTAGAAACCAGGGATGCCTTGACCATCTGTGCTTCTACTGGGTAAGGCTCCATCCTCCATCTATTAGGTAAGTCAGCATCCATTTATAAGTAAAGAAGGGGCACGTGTCCATCATGAAAGAGCAGAGCCAGACATGGATCGAGTCATCTCCAGAAAAGAAGGATGCTTTCAAGACACCGTGACAGTTCCTATTTTTTTTTCCAGAATGGTAGCAATGCAACCAATAAGCGAGAGCTCTCCCTCTGCTCTTGGAGAATCACAAGGGATTTCACTGGCCCCAAATCGAATTAACAAGGGTGGCACAAAGACTTCGTGAACGTAATGGACTTCTACCACGCTGGTCCATCAAAAAAAAAAATACCTACTCAGCCTGCTGCTCTCCAGGGTCTTTCATATCACCTACTACCTGGTCCTTTAACTAGAGATGACAGGAATTGAACCTGGGGCCTTCTGTTTGCCAGGCAGATGTTCTACCACTGAGCCACACCCCCTCCCCGAGAAGAAGACAGGAAAAAGAACAGCATGTTTCACGCTGAACGGAAATGAGGGCTCAATCGTCTGGAAGGAACTCCTTTTAAAGGCAACCAGCATACAACCGCGCAGATTACGGATTGCATTTACTTCCAACGTAAATAAATGTGCACATGAAAAATGACTCTGGGAGAACAAATCCCACTTTACGCACGAGGCAAGAGAGATTAACCCATTTCCAAAGCGAGATGTCAAAAGGCATTGGTAGGAAATTTCTCCTCAGTTGTTTGGGGTGATTTAGAAGGCAAGGCAAATTCCTGGCATCCTCACAAAAACGCTAAGCACCCTGCCAGGTCAGACCAAAGAATTCTTGACTTCAGGCTCAGTAGCTGTCCGGACAGTCATTTGGTGGTGGGAACGGCTGGCCATCACTGGAGGGGAACCATGGAGGGACCCACTCTTATGGAGCCCATTAAGCGATGAAAGCTAGGGAGCCATCTCTGCATCACAGGAGGTCCTAACCAACTAGCAGACCTCAGCCTCAGCAGGCAGCCATTCATCAAGCCCGGTTTTGCACATTGCTAGGACACCCCACCTTCTAGCACTGCCAACACTTTGCAGCAAGGATTGGCTTCCCTCCACACATCCCACCTGCGAGCTGGCTCCTGCTCATTTCCGCTTCCCAGCTGGCTTCTTTGATTTTGTTGTCACAACAACCCTGGTCTTCTGTAAAACAGCCTTGTCCCCTTTCAAGTCCCCCCCCCCCTCTATCTCGCAGCAGGGAGTTCCTTGGGTTAACTGACAATCGAATGAAGACAATCTTCTTCTCCAAGGCCGATCACCCACACATTCAGATCCTCGGTTCCTTTTATACGAGACTCAAAACCATCCGTCTCTATCACTTTCTCCACACCCTTTGTAATTCGATAAACCTCTAGCATTTCTGCATGATGTGGATGGCCCAAGCTAGCCCGATCTTCTCAGATCTCAGAAGGTAAACTGGGTTAGCCCTGGTTAGTCTTTGGTTTGGAGACCACCCAGGAAGTCTACTGCTATGCAGGGGCAGGCAATGGCAAATTGACCTCTGTCTTTTGCTTTGTCCTGGATGGCCCAGGCTAGCCTGATATCATCATCAGATCTCAGAAGCTAAGCAAGGTCCTGGTTGGTCCTGGGATGGGAGACCACAAAGGAAATCTGAGGCAAAGGCAGGTAGTGGCAAGCCACCTCTGTTGGTCTCTTGCCTTGAAAACCATCTGAAGTCACTACGTATCAGCTGCAACTTGATGGCGCTTTCCACCACCTCCTTCATGGTAACTTTTCCAACACCATCCCAGACTGAAAGTCCAAGATGCTGCAGATGGGGAAGCTGCCAGCAAATCCTCAGAACCACACGGTAGCAGGCAATTGCCAATCCACTGTGTAAATTCAGAGCAGCTGGAATATCCCAATCTGAATGCAATGGGAGGAGGGAATTAGTGTGGTTCCCCCGCCCCTGAGGAGGAGGCCAATGGCCAACTGCTGAAAATACCTCCCATTGAAGAATATCTTTCCTCTGACCCATTTACCGGCCACGCTAAAAAATGGTGCCAATGTTTTCTTCTTTTTTTCTTCCTCTTCTGGGATGCTATTCAATAAGAATTCCACAAACTCACCACCCACTACAGGAAGAGCCGCAGCTCAATGACAGCCACACACTTTGCATGCACAGAGTCCCAAGTTCGATTCCTGCAGTCCCCCATTTAAAGGATATCCAGCAACCAAGCTAGGAAAGTCCCCTCCTGACATTCGGGGAGGGGGGGAACTACCCTCTTAAGCAGGTTGCCTACTGAACAACTTGCCTCTGTCGTTGGGTTATAGAAATGCTCCTCTGTACTTTACAGGGGGAAGAGTGTTTTGTAAAATTAAAGTCAATATTTGCCAGGCAAGGACTTTGATGAGATGCATTTGGATGACGACTGCGTTATACACATTTCCTTGAGTAAATTCCCCTCCAAGAAAGCATTTCAAGAATTGCACCTGAAAGAATGCATGCAGAAAGAATGTGCGGTCTCACACATGAACACTTATATTAAGCCCCCTTCTACTCAATCAGACCTCAATTCATCCAAGTCAGCGTTATCTACTCAGATGGGCAGCAGCTTTCTGGGGTTTGAAGCAGAGACCTTTCACACCATCTACTACCAGCTCCATATGCCAATGAAAGCTTGGTTGTTGGTTGTTACTACCGGCTCTTTTAAATGGAGACAGCCAGAATTGAACTTGGGACCTTCTGCATGGCAACCAGATGCTGCCACCACAGAGCCACAGCCCCTCCCAAAGGTCATGGCTCCATCCCACCCACATCCTCAGAACTATTCCTTGGTGGTCTATAGCAAATGAAGGGAGCTCTAACTAGGAAAGTCAATACTTGAGTGTCTACACTGACATTAGACGCTCCCCACCCCCCCCCCCCCCCCGTTGCATTGACAGCCAGGGCAGCGTAGTGATTACTGTGCTGGACCAGGACCCAGAGGGCTTGGGTTCTGATCTTGGCTTGCCTGAAACTTACCGGGTGACCCCAGGCCAGATGCTCCCAACTTCACAAGTTCATTGTGAGAATGGGACTGGACAGCTACACAGCGCCAGCAGCAGGCAACAAATAACAGGCCAAATACACGAAATCTTCTAATCTCGTTATTAGAGCACCTCCCACTTACCAAGTGGACCAATCGGATCTGAGAAAGCTGGTTTACAATTCAGACTCCTTTGGCAAGCGGGATCAAACCACTCCGCTTCATCCCTGCTGACTCTGGCTAGGGAGCCAAGCCCACATGCCCAGTCCTTGGCCACACCGGTGCCCACAGGGTTGGGGGAGGGGACATTTCAAGCATCACCTGGGCCTTCAGGGTTGCTTGCAGCAGGCAGGTGGCCTGAAGGATATATTCCCATTAAAACTGCCCTTTTGCCAAGATCATCTGGCAAAGGCTCTCTCTCCACCCCATCTGTACATCTGGTAGGGACCCAGGACGGAGCCTTCTCGGTGGTGGCGCCCAGACTTTGGAACCCTCTTCCCAATGAGCTCCTTCCCTGTTCTCCTCCCATCTGTCAGGCAAAGACATTCTTATTATGAACAGATCTTTTTGCATCCAGATTTCAGCCATCGGCATTTTAGGTTTCATGGGTGTATTTCAGTAACTTTTTAAAACGGCACAGTATGATTTTACGGTATTGCATTTCGTTTTATTGCTCTTGGTTTTATTGTCATGGTATTATCTGTGGTCTCACGCAGGGAGAGGACAGGATGGGAGTTTGGAAGCCACTTTGCGACTCCTTACCGGTGAGAAAAGCGGGATATAAATCCAAACCCTTCCTTTTCATTGCATTTTTGTAAGCTGCCTTGAATTTAGCTATAGAAAGGCGAGGTATGAGTACTGTTAATAAATGATAAATACCTAAGTGGTGGCAGCAGCCCTCCCCAGAAAGGAAAGTCGGCAGGAAATTTGGGCAGTTGGGAAGGAGGCGGGTTCGCGTGTTGGCTGCACGTCTGAACGGGCGCCAAGGTCAGGCCCCCCTCCCGGCGCCCTCCACCCACCCACCCACCCACCCACCTGCTTGGTGAAGAGGATGGCGGTGTCCCAGTACTCGGGGTGCTTGTCGCTGCCCTTGTTCCACTTCTTCTGCCAGGCGCAGAAGTTGCGCAGGGAGAGCGCGGCGTTGCCGGTGACCTTGGGGCCCTTGTCGTCGCGCCCGATGACCAGCAGCTTGACCACGGCCACGTGGATGGGGTTGCCGATGCTGGCGTGCCGGTAGAGGCGGGCGGCCGTGGCCATGAGCGTGAGCAGGTAGTGCTGCAGGTCGTCGCCGTGGAAGCGCGCCATGGACTCGTCGGCCACCACCAGCGTCTCCACGTAGCGCGGCGCCGACACGAAGCGCTTGGCGCGGGCCCCTTTGCGCGCCGTGGTCTCGTTGCGCGGCATCCAGCCGGCCGCCTGCGCGCCCTTGTAGCGCTCCAGCGCCTGCAGGATGGCCGGGGTCAGGCTGGAGCCCACGCCGCACCGGGAGGTGGCTCTGCCGGCGTGGCCCGGCGCGCTGCGGCGCTGCAACAGGTGCTCCCCGCGGCTGCTCCAGCGCGCCCGGTTGCCGCTGCCGTCGTCCCGCAGAGGGCTGATGAGATACTCGGCGCCCCGGTAGCCGAAGGCGCCCGTCAGCCCCCCGCACAGGCTCAAGGCGGCGAAGGAGTCCCGATCCGCGTTGACGTCCCCGGAGTAGAAGCAGTGCCGCGGGGCGGCCTCCTCGCCTCCCGTGCCCAGGTACTGCGTGGCGAAGGCGGGCGCGATGAACTGCGCGTCCGGGCTCAGGTTCAAGTAGAAGTCCTCGCGGAAAGCCGTGATCTGGTAGACTGCCCCGCGCTGGGGGAGCTCCGCCGGGCCGCTCTTGAAAGGCTGCCGCCCGTCCAAGCGGATGGGGGTGACGATCTCCGACTCCAGCGGGGCGCACAGGGCGGGCAGGGCGGCCAGGCAGAGCAGCAGGGAGCCCCGCAGCGGCATGGCTCGCCGGGGCCGCGGGAGAGAAGGCAGGCTGGTGGCAAGGTCACCGCCGCCGGGCGGGCAAAGGCGAGCCCCGGGGAGGGAGGGAGGGAAACCTGCTAGCCAAGCCAAGCCAGCCGCCCGGCCCGCTCCAGCCTCTGCTTAAAGGGGCATCCCGGTCGCCGTCTCCTTTTCGCCTTCCTCCTCCTCCTCCTCCTCTCCTGCTGCTCCCCCCCGGACGCTACCTGGCTTTTCAACCAATGCATCCGACCTCTCCGGGCTTTATATACATCGCTGTCATGTGCCAGCGGGAAGGAGCGCTTTGCAAGCCGAGGGTCGTCCCCCCCTCTTTTTTTTCCTTGCAAGGGGGAGGCGCTGCCGTCTCTTACTGGACCTGCCCCTCGGCACCCCGTGCAGCGCCTTCTTGCTCGGCTTTTAAAGAGCCAGCGCGGTTTGCAGGCGCCGCTTTGCACTCCCCCCCCGCGCCGCCCCCAAACCACCCCGGTGGAGATGACGGGTTGCAACCGCGAGGAAAAGTCGGACGGCTTTTGCAGCTCCGCTGAGCGCGCGCGGGGGCGGGGGGGCTTGTCCTGCCTCCTCCTTTGCAGCCACGTTGCCCCTGTTTCCCCTTCTCTCCCTCCCTCTCTCCCCCCCTCGCTAATTGAACCCCCCCGTTGCTCCGACCCTGCTGTTTTGCAGAGGGCCGACGTTTTTGTTTGTGGTCTTTGCGCTTTTCTTGAGCCCCGGGAAGGCGATGACAAGCCAAAGGCGGCGGCTGCCAAAAGGCTGTTAGTTTGCTTTCCTTTTTTTTTTTTTTTTGATGTGGAGATGCCGCCGAGCTCTGTGCCAAAGGGCGCATCAGGCCGCCTTTTAATTAGTGCTTCGCTTATCGTTTCCGACTTGGAAGGCTCAGCCCGGACACTGCCGGCTGTTCTGGGGTCGCTGGCATTAAACAAATGACTCCCGCTCTTCCTTTTCCCCTTAGTTCAGCGAGGTTTTGCAGACTGGCTCTTAGCGCTTCTTCACGCCTGCGCGCACACACGCGTAGTTTCCATACTAGTGAAGGCTTGCCGACCTCTAGCTTAAGGCTGGAGTTCTGGAAGTGCAACTGATTCCCACACTACAGACATCAGAAGAACAGTTTGGGTTTACACCCCACCTTTCTCTCTTGAAAATGGACTCAATGTGGCTTACAAGCTCCTTTCCCTGCAACAGACACCTTGGAAGGCTGAGAGAGTTCCAAAGAACTGTGACTAGTCCAAGGTCACCCAGCAGGAATGTAGGAGTGTAGAAACACATCTGGTTCACCAGGTACGCCTCCGCCACTCAGGTCAAACCCAGTTCTCCAGATTAGAATCAGGGAGAAAGCAGCCGCTTCAAAAGGCCGGGATTGCTGAGCTGCCTCCCTCAAAATCTGCCCTCGCCAGGCTCCACCCCCAAATCTCCAGTAATTTTGCAACCTGGAGTTGGCAACTAGATATCATCTGGTTGTGGTGGGTTTTCCAGGCTGTGTGGCCGTGGTCTGGTGGATCTTGTTCCTAACGCTTTACTTACGCATCTGTCAGAACGTTAGCAACAAGATCCACCAGACCACGGCCACACAGCCCAGGAAACCCACCACAACCAGTTGAATCTGGCCGTGAAAGCCTTCGGCAATCTAGATAATCATGTTCACACACCAAAGGTATTGATGGGAGTACCGCTAACCTTGAGGCGAGGCCTGAACATTATCTCCCAGAATTAGAATTTATCTCCAGGTGACTTCCCTTGGAGAAAACGACTGCTTTGGACGGAGGATGGACTTCCTGGCATTATACCCTCGATGGCATTAGAAGAGAAAGAAAAAGAGTTTGGATTTATACCCCACTTTCCTCAACTGTAAGGAGTCTCACAACAGCTTCCTGCATGTGAGCTCCCAAAGGCACCTGGTGGGCCACTGTGAGTAGCAGAGAGCTGGACTAGATGGACTTTGGTCTGATCCAGCTGGCTTGTTCTTCTGTTCTTCTGTTGTTATGTTCTTAACAAATCCCTTGCAGGTAAATGGGACTGAGAGAGTTCTGAGAGAACCATAAGCTCACCCAGTAGGCTTCATGGGAAGGAGCAGGGAAACAAACCTGGTTCTCCAGATTAGAGTCCACCTGCTTTTAACCGCTACATCACACTGGCGCTCCAGCCCATCCAGTTGTTTGGCCCTCAGTTGTTGCCATTCTAGGACACGCATATCTGTCGTGATCATGGGCTCCCTTAATGAAATACAGTTCCCAGTGTTCCTGAAGTGGAGATAACCCTGACCGCAAAATCAGTTCACGTCTGGTGTACTTTTCGAAATGTGTAACCCAAACAACCCCGTTCCGGAGGGCTTGCTGTATTTGGCCTGGTTGAAATATGCAGCTGGCGAAGGGAAAGAGCTTTGCCATCTGACTTTGCATGGTTCCTCTTCTCAGTTCATCTGCTGCGACTTGTGCAACGTGACTTGTGCAAAGCGAGTATACCGACTTAGCACACCAGCACAGTGCCAGACATCTGATGTACAAATAGGGATGTCAGGCATCACCCAGAATTACAGCTCATCTCCAGCGTACAGACATCAGTTCCCCTGGTGGGAAATGGCTGCTTTGGAGGGTGGAATCCATGGCATTATGCCTTGCTGAGCTCCCTTCCCCCCCCCCCCCGGTTCCACCCCCAAAACCTCCAGGTATTTCCCAACCCAGAGCTGGCAACCATATGGGCTGATGGTTAGATTCAGAATAAAGCAGCTTCATATGTAATGGGCACATGTTGCATTAAAATCCAGTACAATATTCTGACCGTCAAGTGGGGCCATGAAAATTTTTTCCTTTACAGTGCTCCCAATGATAATTCCAAATGGGTTGCTATGTTACTCTGTGGCCTTTTATGCACATGTGGTCTCCTCCACAGTGAGTGTTCATTCCCTTCAGGGGAATCTCCCCGTAACAGGTACATTTTACACTCCTCCAAACTCACCGTGCCAAAAATGAGAGAAGCCCCATGGCCATCATAACCTGGAAAAGATCGACTGTTCCATCTGCAGGGAAAGGGAAAGGGAAAAGTGTATGTTTTGCTTTCCGTGGGTCTCCCTGCTCCTCCCAGCTTTCCCACACACAACAGCAGTTCTTCCAGTGGGGACAGAACCAGAAAGTAGGGGAGTGGCCAGAATGGCAAATCCTCATGGCTGGGGAGTGCTTTGCAACAGGATAACCCTGTTTGATAAGAAAACAGTGGGGGAAACCCACTGTGAAGCACACAGCCGAGTGGAAAGCTGTAAGCCCTGCAGTAGCAGAATAAAGTGGGATTTAGTGGCACTTCAGTGGCACTTTGAAGACTAACAACATTTATTTTAGCATAAACTCGTGCAAGTTGGAGGGATGGATCCTACCACTTGATTGAACAAAGTTGGAAACCTTCCTCCAACTTGGGCAGCCTGAAGAGGAAGGCTTGGTGCAGGGTGGTTGGGTCCTTCCAGGGTTCACTTCATCAGGTGCGCTAACATGCAGATCCATTTGGGTGATTTGTATATCAAACAGGAAGTGATGGTAGGGGGAAATGTTACAAAGAAAGACTGGTTCAAAACAAGAGCTGATCCGAAGCATAATCTGTTCACTCACAGCCCAATCCAAAGTGAGCCGCTCTGCCACCACCCCACCCTCTCCAAAGAACTTTCCCGGGGTGTGGGAAGGTCAAAAGAAAACAAAACCCAAAACTGCCACCAGGAATCCCACATAGGGGATAACGGAGATATGCCACAAAAAGTCTCCAACGCTGGCTCTGCCAGAGCATGGGGGTTAGGCGGGCAGTGGGAGTTGCCTAAGGTCAGCTCCGCTCTGTGGCCCGCCCTGGAATGCCCCCAGCCATGTCAATGCATCTTTTTGCACTGGCAGGCCTAGGAACAACTGACGGCTTCCAGGTTGGGCATCATGGAGCCGTGCAAAGCCTGACCACGCATGTAAGTTGCCCCTCCACTGGCGCATTTGCCCTTGCACTAGCAGGGTGGGGACCCATGCTGGCGCAGGGTTTCACCAGCTCCAGAGAAGGGTCTCCCCCCTCCCCACTCTGGACTGGGCTGTATGAGACACTCCCAACTCTTTTTGGATCTGCAAAACACAAAGCCTAGTACAGAATGAAACGGGGCGTTGCAGCTGAATAATTAACATCTGGAAAGAATAGGAAAAGCTGAAACGCATCCTGCTAATCTTTAAGGTGCCACTGGACTCCTTTTTTGTGGCTTCTTTCTAAGACTACATCTGAGTACATCTGAGCCCGCAAGGGGAAGGGCGGGATACGAAATCCAATAAACATAAATAATAATAACCTTCCCGTTCATATTTGGTGCCAAGGATCTACAAAATCTCTTCTGAATGCACGTGTGACCGGCTCATTCTATTTGCAGCCACTGGCGATGAAACTGCAGATGTAGACATGAAAAAAAAGACCAGTTGGATTCTCAACCCTTCAGTAACCTCTGCTCTATCTGTAACACCATCACACCAGCCTACCATGCTGACATCAGCAGAGGAACGAGACAATGTTATTCATCTCCCCCCCCCCCCATTTATTTATTTTTTGCAAAACAGTGTGATGAAAGTTGGCCAAAGTATAAACTTGAATCACATTTCTGGAAAGCAGCTCCGCGTTGTAAGTTATTACCTACCATCTGCCCTTGAATCAGATTCAAAAGTCGTTTAATGAAAATAGCCAAGCGGGCATTTATTGACTTGCCCACTAATTAAGAATATTACTTTTGTGCTATGGTTTCATTGGCACTTGTGTATGATTAATTAAGAAAACAAAGATGAAGGCAGCCGTTATGGGGGAAAATGACTGTCTTGAAAAGAGTGTGTTAGTTAGTGGGGAAATAAATTGTTACTGTGTGCACGTACATTAAACTTGCTTCAGTTTCTGAGTCATTACAGACGAAGCTACAGTTGGTAGGCATTTTCTGATTCCAAAAAAAAAATGCTACCGTCCTATATGAAAACCTGAAGGCATCCTTTAGAACAGGGGTAGGGAACCTGCGGCTCGAGAGCCACATGCGGCTCTTCTGCCCTTGCACTGTGGCTCCACGAGCCGAGCCGCTGGTCCCATCCTTGCCTGCCCTGCAGGCAGCAGGGTGGGCGCACCAACTGCCTGTGGCCGGCTGGGCACCGCCACGGGCTTCCCCTCTCACCTGCCCCATTGGAGCGGGGCAAGTGCTTTCCCGGCGGCCGGCAAGGCCGAGCCACTGGCCCCATCCTTGCCCACCCTGCAGACAGCAGGGCGGACACATCCATGTGCTTCTCAGAATGAGCGGAGTAAAAGGTAAAAAAAACCCCAATATATACAGTGTTATCTTTATTTTAAATGTCAAAAATTATTTGCGGCTCCAAGTGTTTTCTTTTCCCCTGGAAAACGGGTCCAAATGGCTCTTTGAGTGTTAAAGGTTCCCTACCCCTGCTTTAGAAGATCCTGACAGGTAGACCTAGAAAACAAAGCTGTCCAAAAGCATAATGATCGTTCACGCTCCTTCACAATCCTTTTGCAATTTTGTGGCCATGTTTTATTTGATATTTATCTCTCCATCAGGATTAGTGACTTAAAAAAAATAAATGTTGGGATTCTGAGAATTCTAACTCATCTTCCTGGGGGACCATACGCAGATGTGTCTGATGTTATCCATCCCAGCTATGGATTTCATTAACTTTCTCAGAGTAGAAGAGGAGGCGCATTAATCAAGCAGAGACAGCTTAAGTTTTCTTGTTTTTTTAAGTGTTGATGCACAGGATTGAACGTAATGATCCCAAAGGATCCTTCTGGTCTCCCTGCCATAATTCTGAAACCAGTCGGAAATTCAGGGAGGAATCGTGCATATTTTTAACACCCCAGCCCAAAATGTTTCCACTACACATGCTAAAAACCTTACAGTGTACATACGGACAAGGTAAACATCCTTATTCAGTTGTTGAATCCTACACATAAGTCAAAACATGGATCATATCATCTCATTCTTACTGTTCGCTGCCCAACTTGAACACAACACCGGGCAGCTTTGCAGTTGGCCAGTATTTTCAATAGAGAAGTTTGTGCCTTGCGGCGAATTCTGTACAAACATGGCAAGGGCTTTGTTTAGTTGTTAGCAGTACATGTGCTGTAGGCAAGTCAGCCCTTTATTATTTTTGAGCTTTAAAAAAAATGTAAAAAGCCATATTTGTAAACTGATGCAGAAAGAAGAAATAGACTACAATTCCCATGAGGCAGTGTAAGAACACACGTGCACCAATTGCTCCATATCCGGACAGTTTGGCAGCCATTATCAGTCGATCTGTCAGGACTCAGCAGAACACTCAGAAACAGATGTACCGAATGAATAAAAATGAGATGTTTTTCTCATGATTCTTTTCAACAATGGGGGACAACAGAATTCATTTCTGTGCATGAATTATATCGTATTTCTATGGTGGACATGATTGAGTGGATCCAGGCTAAATAACCTAAATGCCCAACTCCCATGACAGTAACAATTTATTAGTGGTCCCTGGCCCCTCAATGATGCGGCTGGCCTCCACGCGGGCCAGGGCCTTTACGGCTCTGGCCCCGGCCTGGTGGAACACCCTTCCTCCGGCTGTCCGGGCCCTGCGGGACCTTAACGAGTTCCGCAGGGCCTGTAAAACGGAGCTGTTCCGCCGGGCCTTTGGAGGGACCAGCCGCTGAAATGGTGCCCCCCAGCCGGCCTTTTCATCTAGGCCACCATCTATTATGACTCGCCGCCCTCCTCCCTCTCTCTTCTGGGGAGAATTTTAAAAGTAGGGTTGATCAGGCGCCCTGGTACTACTACTACTGTTGTTGTTATCGCTGTTTTAAAGATTTTAATAACTTCTTTTATCTATATTTTGTGCTGTACACCGCCCAGAGCCCTTCGGGGATGGGGCGGTATAAAAGCTGAAACAATAAATAAATAAAATAAATAAATAACATGATCAAAAGAGCAGCCCAAATGGTGGGCATTCAAGCACTTATATTTTGCACTGGCATTTCTTTTTATAGACCCAGCCAGCAAACAATCAATCAGCAGCGGTTGCTCAGGAAGGACATCATTTGTGTGCAACACGTCTGTGCAGTTATTCCAACTACATAATTAGGGTTTCTGATTATGAACTGATTCTTCTGCACTCTTGAAAACAGCCTTGATCTTATTGATGCTCATAGACACAAAATGTGCAATCAGTTGTGATTAGCAACATGAGCGCCTTCTCTTCTTGGTGATCACCCAGGAGAATTCCTAGCAGTCCACCCACTCCTGGCCAAAACAGTGTCATTTTCATTGCCTCTGTCCCCTGCAGTTCCCATTCTCCCTCCCAGTGCCTCTGGGACACTTTTTGAAAATGGCGATTGACAGTTGATTTTTAAAGCCCCTTGGTGGTCTGGAAGGGTGAATGTGCAGGAAACTATTGTGTGGATGCTCTGTTGCTGCTGCAGTCGGAAGGAACACAAAATTGTTGGTGTGTCTAAATAGCTTTGGAAAAGTATCACAGTGAGTTGTGCATGATCTAACAAACAGTAGGGCTAAGTAGAATAATGGACAACGTATTGTCAAAGGCTTTCACAGTAGGAATCAAGTGGCTGTTGTGTATTAACACTTTTTACCTTGACAGACCTCTGAAGACATGGGCCCTTTCACCTCTTACCCTTGTCGGAGGGTTGCTGCACGCAATTCCTAGTGCGCACAATTCCTGGCGCGCACCCCGGCTTCCCCATGCGGCAGAGCTTAGAGGAAACATCAAAAGGCGCTTTATTTGAAAAGGCGCCAGGAATTACGTTCGCTGAGCGGGTGCGAGAGAGGCAGCGTCGGGGCGGCTGCGTTCCCGCCCTGAAGTGGGGAGTGCAGCTGGACCCCGCGCTACTTTAGGAGAGTAGCGCGGGGCTTAAGGTAAGTGGGGAAAGGGCCGTAGATGCAGACAAAACATTAGGAGCAAAAACTAGCAAACCATGGCCACACAGCAGCCAGAATAATTGAACTTTATAGTAATGGAGTGATGGAACAGCCAGAATAAGGGAACATTAGCAACCAGTTCCAGCTCAAAGAGTTCTGGATGCATGCAACAGAGGAGGAAGGCAAAATAGACATGCTTGGAGCTTGAGAGCCAGCGTGGTGTTGTGGTTATGAGTGGTGGATGCTAATCTGGAGAACCAGGTTTGGTTCCCCACTCCTCCACACGAAACCTGCTGGGTGACCTGGGGCTGGTACAGTTCTCTCAAAACTTTCTCAGCCGCACTTACTTCACAAGGTGTCTGTTGTGGGAAGAGGAAGGGAAGGAGTTTGTAAACCACTTTGAATCTCCCTAAAGGTAGAAAAAAGCAAGGTATAAAACCAATTCTTCTTTTTCTTCTTCTTTACCGACGTGAGCGGTCATTGATTAATGTCAACATGATCACTAGTTACTAAATCCTGCCCTGTTTGACCATCACACGTGGTCCCATCCTTACGTACTGATTGGAACTGAATCACTCTTCCTCTGGTTTTGTGTCCCTTGTCCATCTTTCTTGCATGTTATTTCAGCTCCGAAGCTGGATGGCTTTCCACTAGAAGGGTACGTGTGCCTTTTTACACATCCATCCATCCCCTCTCCATCAAATTTGTCTGTATATAGGGCACAAAGACAGAATAAATTCCGTCATTTTACTGTCCAGAGTAAACATAATAGTAAATTAAGCCATCTTTGCAGACAACCTGTTTTCTGCTTTGATTTAAAGATTTGGCAGGGAGGTGGATGTAGCTGAAGAATGGTATGCATTTTGGAAATCTAAGCCAATAGGACTTTCTCACAGGAGGCTTGGAGCTCCCCCGAGCTGGATCAATCATCATTTAATCTCACTTTGGACTGAACTTGTGACCCACAAATTCTGTGTTCTTTATTTTGACTTGAGCTCATTGAATGGGTGAGTTTTGCTAATGAGCTCCATCAACTTAATGAAATTAACTCTGCATGCACAGCAAGCAGGATTGAAACTGGGGGAGGGGGTTAATTTGGATATTATGGGGGCAGAAGCTCAGTGATCCCGCCCAGAAGTTCACTCAATGGTACCCCTCTCTCATTCGTATGTCTAAGAAGAAAAAGAAGAGAAGTTTGAATTTATACCCCACTTTCTTCAACCATAAGGAGTCTCGAAGCAGCTTACAAAGCTTCTTTCCTTCTGCTCCCCACAACAGACACCTTGTCAGGCCCTTGTCCATCTTTCATGTTATTTCTTGTCAGGTCGAAAGAGTTCTGAGAGAACTGTGACTGGCTCAAGGTCATCCAACAGGCTTCACGTGGAGGAGTGGGGAAACAAAACTAGTTATCCAGATTAGAAATTACTCTTAACCACTACACCACGCTGGCAAAGAGTATTGCTTATTCTGGGATGTGACAATTTATGCCGATGAAAAGAAAAATTATAAATGGATTAATTTGGTAATTACTAGTCTGAATTTTTTTTAAAAAAAATTAGAACTATCCTCTGACAGAGTCTCATCCATAATTGTGTATGCCTCTTATTTCAGGCAATGCATGCCATATAACTCCCGTGCTATTTACACATGATTAAATGCCTTCCAAATATCTCTGGCAGGACAACACTGAGTAACGGGGTGATGCAATTCAGGCATTCAACTTAAAGAGGGGAGACCTGGATTCAAATTTGTACTTCCAAGGTCATTTCAGACAACTCATTCTCTTTTCCAGCCAGAAAAGACCCCTAAAAGCATTCATGGATTTGACTGTGCTTAATTCAAAGGCTGTTTATCTGCTAAAAATCATGCCCCCCCCCCCCCCATTGCATTTCTCTTCCACTTCCAGCCTTCTTGTGTTTGTGTTTAAAGAAAGAGAAAACATAAAATGGCAAAGAAATCAGGAAAGGCTTGTGGTTAATGGCTAAGTCAACAACAGGTGCCTGCCCTTAATAGGTACTTGAAAACTTTTGGCGCAGAGGTGGAGCGGAATTGGGCACTCCAATCTCCAACACAAAGGCCAGGTCAGTTCCATCCGGCAGGATGGCGGAATTTCAAAAGGCACCTGATAACAGTAGTATCCCACAGAAGTTAAACTAGCATTGAGTTCGTTAAATAATTAAGGGCAGAAACCCACACTTCACGTCAAAAGTACACACTATACAAAGGAAACCTGTGGGGTTTTGAAAGTGGAAGACAGGGAGGCCCTGGGCCACCAGCATGTGGACTGCTTTACCCATTGATATTGAGTGTTTTATACCTCACATTTCAAGTGTTCAAAGCCCTTTGCAGGCATTATCTCAGTGATCCCACGAGTGAACTCACACGAAGCTGCCTTATAAGAACATAAGAACATAAGAACTAGTCTGCTGGATCAGACCAGAGTCCATCTAGTCCAGCACTCTGCTATTCGCAGTGGCCCACCAGGTGCCTTTGGGAGCTCACATGCAGGATGTAAAAGCAATGGCCTTCTGCTGCTGCTGCTCCTGAGCACCTGGTCTGCTAAGGCATTTGCAATCTCAGATCAAGGAGGATCAAGATTGGTAGCCATAGATCGACTTCTCCTCCATAAATCTGTCCAAGCCTGTTATAGTGAATCAGACGCTTGGTCCACCTATACTCTTTCTCCAATAAGGATGTTAGGACAGTCAATTGAGGTTCAGCCATGGAGAAAACTGCATGTTTCCACATTAGAATATAGAATCAATGAGAATTATTTCCTGTGCAATATGTGAGACCTGATCATGATACAGGGCTGTCAGATCCCCCTCCCACCGATCACGGGCGGGGAATGGGGATGAGGTTTCCAGCTCCAGGTTGGGAAACTGCTGGAGATGTAGCCTGGGGAGGACCGGGTCTTCAGTGAGGGACCATGCCATCGAGTCCCCACCTCCAAAACATCCATCTTCTCCAGGGGAACTGATCTCTGTAGTCTAGAGATTAGCTGTAATCCCAGGGGATCCCCAGGTACCATCTGGAGACTGGCATCCCTATGGCAGGAAGAAGAACTAATCAAATGTCAACACTGTTTTCAACTGCTTCCTAAAGATTGAGAATGAGGGGTTCAGACCAATAGTGTAGTCCTTCTAACCATTCCCTACCTCTGTGCAGACGTTCCCTACAACCGAGCAGAACTTTGCTGCCAGCAAGAGTTTCCCCTGTTGGGCAGCTGCCCAATCTGCGCAACACCAATATTTATTTATTTATTTATTTTATTAGACTTTTATACCGCCCCATCCCCGAAGGGCTCTGTGCAGCCCACACAACTGCGCTGCTTACAGTGAACATTGGTCCAGGCATATCTTTGTTCCGTAATCTTTATGGGCCTGCGGGGTAAGAACCCCCCCCCCGGAGTTTTTTCCCCTCGTTCCCCCCATCCTTGGTAGCCCTGAATAAATCTTGTTTGAAGAATTGGGAACTGGAAACAAGGAAAGAGGAAGTAAAAGAAAATCTCCCCTCTTCTGTGTTCTGGCTAAAACAATGTCTACCATCCACCTGGTTTTGATTATTATTATTATTATTATTTATTTGACTTAATATACCGCCCAATCCCCGAAGGGCTCTGGGCGGTGTACATCATAAAATCACATAAAACATCATAAACATCCACATGCTATAATAAACAATTATAATAACAAGATGGCGTCCTGTTACCTCAGACCCAATCCCTTTAACAAGAGAGGTACGGTCCCGTGGTATAAGGGAACCATAGATCTATCAATGGATCCCCGCTGGCATTGGGATTCCAAATCCCAGGGGAAGGAAGGGGCACCAGCGGCGCTGCGTTTTTCTAAAAGCCCGGTGGAACAACTCGGTCTACAGGCTCCCTGCGAGTCCCCAAGGTCCTCGCAGGGGCCCGGACAGCTGGAGAAGAGAGTGTTCCACCAGGCAGGCCGAAAGGCTCCTGGCCCGGTGGAGAGGCCAGCCGCATCATTGAGGGCCAGGGATTCTCAGGGCCGCTTCCGTTTAACGCAGAGGTCGAAGCTGTAATATGGGTACGCGTCCGGCGTCGAGGAATCCTGCGTCAGCGTAAGGGCCTAAAGGTCAAAACCCACACCTTGGATCTATTCGAATAACTGGGAGCCAGTGCAGACGGCGCTAACACAGGTTGTATGGGGTTCGAAGGCTTCGTGAGCAGCCGGTGCCGCTGCTGAACGTTTCAGTTTCCGGATCAAACGAAGGGAAGGCCCGTGAGCAGTTACAATAGTTCAACCTGGAGGTGACCGCTGTATGGATCACAGTGGCCAGGTCCGTTGAAAGCGGCTGGTCGCCGGGTCGACGAGATGAAAACGCTAACTGTTATATGGGCCACCTGGGTTCCCATTGAAAGATTCAGGTGGACCCCCCAGGTGTGGGTCGCCGAGGCCCCCTCCCCACACCGGGCGCTTGAAATCCCCAACCCTCCCCACCAAAGGATCTCCTCGCTTCGATGGATTAAGTTTTTTAACCTGCTCTGTTGCAACCAACCAGCAACCGCCCAAACAATGCTGTAGAGCCGCAGGGCAGTGACGTTCTCTCCATCAACAGAATGAGTTGAGTGTCATCAGCGCATTGGTGACAGACCAACCCAAAGCATGCATCAACTGAGCAAGGGTCGAAGTTAAATAACAATAACAGTGCGCCCCTGGAGGTATCACCATTATTGAAGTGGGCATTCGGAGGCTTCTGGTCCCCACACCACATCTTTGCTGACAAATTTAAGAAACGAAGCATCCATTGAAGACACTGCCCGGATCCTGGAAGCGCCAGGCGGTGGGCTGGAAAGGTCATGATCGGTCTGCGTTCCACATAACCTCGGTTTGTTACAGTATTTAGCGTCTAGACAGTTGGACGAACCGGCTTCCGGCCCCATGCCTGTGCGCACGAAGCCCGGAGATCGGTGTATCCAGGAAGCCCTGAAGCGTTCAACACTTCACTAATACCTTTCCCAGAAAACTAAAGATTCAGACTGGCGTAATTGGCCAGGATTCCAATGATGGTCTTTTCAAGAGTATGACCACTGCTCCTTCAACTCCACCTCGAAAGACCTTGCTCAAGGGAGTCATTAACTATCTTTCAACAGGTGGGCTCTTAGCTCCCACCGTTTAATAAATGAGGCACGGATCCAGAGGACGAAAGGTCGTAGGTCTGGAAACCTGTCAACGCGCTTCGAGAGAAAACTGGGTCAAACAAGGACCAGAAGACTCAGTTCACTTATTGTAGTCAAAGTGGCGGAAGCGTCCTGGCGGAATATGCATTTTTATCTCTGCAAAAAAGCTCATAAAATTTCGCCGTTAATAGTCAATTGGGAATTTGTAGAACCTTCTGATAAGGAGGTCGTTCTAATTATAATGAATAATTAGAAATGCTTTTGTGAGCTGGGCAGATGCGGTTCTTCGCCTTCTTCGCCATCTCATAGGTTTTCATAAATTTATATGTTTCACAAGAAAGTTGCCACACGGTGATTCAATAATCGCCTGAGAGTACCGTTTCATATGGTTGTGCCTCGGTAACATGGAGCTTTTGTCGCGAACGGGCCAGAGGACGCCGGGAGCAACAACCTATGCCTCGAGTCGGAGTTCCAATCCTCCACCTGCTCATCGAAAAGTCGGCAGGCTCAGGGTCCCGCAGAGCATTCAGGAACCGCGGATCCATGTTCGCGGCGGCATAACGCCCATTGCCGCTTAGATCGGGTAGCGCCGCGCCCATCCGAACCCAGGGCATAATGGTCGACCATGGCACTTCTGTCAACAGAGTGATACGACCGTACCAACCATCCGAAGACCATGCGTGTGACCGCCTCATGAGTGGGGCCAATATGAGAGGCCCAGCGCTTCATGGATGCCACTAGTCCGCATCGCCGCAAAATAGTGGCGTTTATGGAATAAAGTCACCCAGAATAAGCCTGAAACCTCAACGCTATCCGCCACCACCTCCAGCAACCTAGTAGGTTGTTCCCCGGCGCTAGGGCGTCGGTATATACCAGTAGATAGCCACCTCCAAGGCCAACTTCACCTCCAGCCATACTCATGCCGGTGATCTCCGCCGGACGGGACTGCCCCGAAAGCAATAGAATTCGATCTAACATGCCACACTGCCCCCCCGCCCCGTGTTTCCGACTGGTGAAGTACGCGAAACCTGGTGGCGTGGTTCAAGGCGCATCGTCTTCACCCTCACTAATCTTTCAGGTTCGCGACAAGTTGTAGTCCAGTTCCTCGAAAGTCCTCAAAGAACTGTGGCGATGACCTGGCATTGATTAACACCAGGGACGAAGCGGGGTATCCTTGAACCAAGCCATCCTCGTTCCTAGGGATAGGTCGGAGGTCGGAAAGCGACACAACCCTCTCAAGAGTGCCAAGCCAAAGATAACAGTGGGAAGAACGGAAGGGTGGGCAAAATGCTGACTTGGCCTTTCTCTGGTTTGTCTTCATTCAAAAGGCTGGCAGAGATAAGAAACTGGATCCCAGCCTGAGAAAGTATAATCTACTTCCTTGTCACTATCTCGGCCAACAGCTCCAAAGCCAACCAGGAAAGATGGTTTCCTGTGTGGACTGAAATCAATTCCTGTAAAGAGTCTCAATGTGGCTTGCAAACTCCTTCCCTTTCTCTCCCCACAACAGACACCTTGTGAGGTGGGGGAGCGGGGGGCTGAGAGAGTTTGAACAGAACTGTGACTAGCCCAAGGTCACTCAGTAGCTGCTGCAAAAAACCAAAGAACTACATTCACCCAGAGACATGTTGGACCATTTCACACATTACACCGCAACCTTCCAGATTGGCAAGAACAGTGGTAACCAGTTCCAGTTCCTTGAAGAACGTACCTGTGCAATAACTTCTATACACCTGGTTGTTATATTCAGGCTTTGCAAATCATTTTAGATGCACCTTTTAAAAAGTATGAAGTGATTCCCCTGTCCCCAATCTATGCTTTTCTGCATTAGATACACACCTACTGCATTAGCTATACACCCCCATGCCATTTCTCCATATTGCTAGAACCCATGAACATGGAAGGCAGGTCACAGTTACCAGCAACCAGAGAAGATGCTCACCAGTGGCAACTCTGTGGCTCAGAAACATAGCCTGGAGTTGCCCAGCAACCACTTCTACCCCAGTCTTCCATTTTCGGGACTGGTTAGAAAGGAAACTCAATGAGGCAGCAATGAGAACATTTGCTAAAAGCGGAAGAATATTGGTAGTTGGCATGTTAGCATCATTCAAAAAGGGCAACACAATGGGTTGTCCCACCAGATCTCTGTCTATCACCTGGGGCAATTGTTCCATCCCTCCAATGCAGAGGTGGTCCTGGCTGGCTGGGCTTTGATAGAGTATCTCAGCTGCTGCCAAAAGGTAGAAGCCCACTGGAAATGTAACCACCACCATTTCAAGTAGATCGGCTCTTCTCCGTCAGCCAAATTGTATTGGTGTTAGGTTTTATCTTGTATTGGAAAGCCATAGAATTAAACTTGACAGGAAGCAAACAAATCAATGGGTAACACTTAGCAAGAAAGAACTCAAGTTCATTTTTCTCTCATCAGTGTCTAGCCAAATAAGTCTAGCCAAATCAATCTTAATGAGATCTGCAGAATTTTTAGGTCAAAACAGGGAATGGGGGAATTATATCGATCATTTTGCAATGGCTTCTTCTGTCAGCCACAGAGAATGCACTTGAGCAAAAGTATTCATAAATGACAAAAAATACATTTCGTATTGATTCTATTTATAATTATTAAATGCTCCAGGTAAGTGGCAGACACTTTTCTTTGATTGAGGAATCAGTGATCAAAGAATATTGGACCAATTTCCACCTAAAACTGTTCTTAGATGTTCACTAGCCCTGTTCATTTTACAGTGAACATACACACACAGTCTGTGCTTACAACTGTTAGTAAGAAACAGTCAATGTGCGCCCATTTTAGGAACCAATATGGATAAATGTGGCATTTATATCATATGTTCATCTGTACATACATTAACTATAACATGAGAATTATTCAACATGCATACAAAGAACAATCTAGTGTATACTGTACACAGATTGTATGTCCATTTGCTGTAACCTGTGAACAGGGCTTCTCTCTAGATTGCCCCAACTCCAGCCCAACAGATGTTTGGCACGAACTGGTTAACTGTGAATACACTCAACACCATTTCCCAGGACTATTGTGGGTAAAATGCTAGAAGATGTTCATGCCAATCTCACATCACCTCAAATGTAGTGGCTTCAATGTCCTGGGGTCACCATATGTACCTGTGGATCATGCCTGACAGGGCGTTCTTGTGAGAAAATATCCTCTGAATTCACAACGGTTTGCAAATCCCACTGACTGCCTTAGGTCGTGTACAGTTTAAGAACTTTACATACAGCAGAATGGGTATGGTGTACGGTGGCTACGGAGCTAGTGTCATCCATGGCGACGCTAGGCCTCTCCTTAGTAAATTCTGGCCTAATTATGAGCCGGGCATACAGCTGGATTTTGGTCTTTCGGTCGGGGTTAATTTGGTCGTGGTATCCTCTATTGAATTGATAGCGCCATGGTCCTACCTAGATGCTCTGAGGGTCCGATGGACACAACACTTCGTCTCTGGGCGACGCGGCTGATTCTATGCCGCCAGCATGACTGGCGGGATCCACTTGGTTTCCTGGACGCTCTACGGGACCCACCAGTACCCTGCCGGGCACACTCTACTGATGAGTGGAGGACTGGAAATCCCGGCTCTCCGATGCCATCGATGCTGTTGCCCTCGACGTCCTCTACGCCCTCGTTCTCGCGCGCCCGGTGGTATACAGAGGAGTTGGCGCCATATGAACGGGTGCTTCAGAGCCCTGCGGTAGTGTGGAGGAAATTCGCGTGTGACGAGGTTGGCACAACATCTTATAGGGCGTCTATGGTGCTCGCTATGAGATGGCTTACATTCGCAGTTTAAGAGGACTTTTCTCCTCCTCCTCCCTGCAGCATCCGCTAGCTCGCCTCGAGCAATAT
Organism: Sphaerodactylus townsendi; assembly: GCF_021028975.2. Classification (NCBI taxonomy): domain Eukaryota; kingdom Metazoa; phylum Chordata; class Lepidosauria; order Squamata; family Sphaerodactylidae; genus Sphaerodactylus; species Sphaerodactylus townsendi. Next base: position 14,677,331 of record NC_059436.1, on the reverse strand, counting down.
TGTACCCCAGATAATTCGGACTTTAACCTCCCTATCAGAGAGGTCGCCATTAGGTCAAATTCTGGTGAGTATTAGCCGTGAGGCTTTTATGAGCTTTTGGATAGGTGTGCTGCCGCCCGGCCATACGATCTTTCCACGCGCTAGCTGGCTACAATTTAGTAAACTGGAGGCTCCCCTGCGTCATTCAGGCCTTGTTTCGCCCAGTTTTCCCTGCTCTCTAGGCTGCTGTTAACAGGACCTTAGCTGCTGTTAGATCAACTTTACCTGTCCTTCTGGATCCGCGCCCCTCCTGGCTTGTAAAACCTGCAGGGCGGAGTTGCCAACCTTATCTGTTGAGTATCATCAATGGCTCCCTCGAGCAAGAGTCTTCCTCGGATGGGTTGGAAGCGGAGGTAATGGTCCCACCCACTCTTAAAAGGAACATCGTTAGATCCTTCTAGGGATCTGGCCACTACCCGCCCGTTCAATCTTCTCGTTTTCTGGGGAAGCGTAAATTGAAGAGTGGTGCCGGAGCAGCTTCAAGGCTTTCGGGATATCGCTGACGCAGCTTTTGATCCCTTCCATCCGCCCATGCTGGGCATGTGGTCGGAGATCGCCCTGCTCGTCGCACCGCAGACCAGTTTGGTTCCGGAAGAGACCCGCGCCAGCTGTCGCCAGACTTTGCCCTGAAGCGATCGACGTCTGGTTCCGGCAACGGTGCGGGAAGGCCGGTCCTTCAGTGGATTGCCTCGCCAGTCGAAGTCGTAAGGCGCAGAAAAGTGATCAGCCCCGAAAAGCTCCGCGACAGGGTGGCACCCAGGCTTCATTGATCCCCGCTGTTATTTAATATCTGGCGATGCACTCTGCTCAACTGGTGGCACGGAGTTTTTGGCTGATTTGTCACCAGCACGCTGATGACGTCTCCATTCTGTTGATGGAGGGCGGTTCACCGCCCCGCGCTTCTCAACACTGTCTGCCGGAAGCGTTGTTGGTTATGGCAGAACGGGTTAAAACTGAACCCACTAAATGCGGAGATCCTCTGGCCGGGTCAGCGAGGGAGAGGTATGGTCTTTTCCAGTCGCGCCCGGTGTGGGAAGGGTCATATTAAGCCTACCCCTCCGGCAGCATGCCTGAGGGTCCCACCTACAGTTCGTCTCTTTCAATGGAGACCCAGGTGGCTCCATATAACCAGGTTGTTTCACATCTCCCTGCCAGGCCCGGCGACGGGTTACCTTTCTCCCAAGCGACCTAGCCACTGTGATCCATATGCAACGGTCACCTCCAGGTTAGACTATTGTAACTTCGCTCTACGCGGGAACGCTTCCCTTCGTTTGCTCCGGAGACTAAAGCCGTCTGGCGCCATTTTAATAGGGTGAAATATTTACCGATCATATTCCAGCCTGTATTATGCCAGCCGCACAACCTCGGTGGATTCGATCACCTTCAAGGTATTGGTGTTGACCTTCGCTGCCTTTATGCCTGTATCCTCGCATCTTTCGACCGATCGGCCCCAGATAGCCCCGACCCGGCCTGTGGGATTAATTTATTCGTTCAACATGCAGCAGCAGCAGCACTCTGAGCAGCGCCATTTTACGATCATATTCAGCCTGTATTGCATGGCTGCATTGGCTCGGTGGAGTTCGGATCATCTTCCAAGGTATTGGTGTTGACCTTCCAGAAAGACCTTCACGGCCCTGGGACCCTGTTACCTTGGACGCATCACCCGTATGTCGAGCACGACCTCTTCGCTCTGTAGGCCAATTTGGTAATTGGTCCCTGCCCCTCAATAGCGGCTGGCCTCCAGCGGTGCCTCAACCTTCCGCGGCTCTGGCCCTCGCCACAGGTGGAACAACCTTCCTCCGTTGTTCGGGTTCTGCATGGGATACCCCAATCCACCTCAAGAGGGCCTGTAAAGCCGGAGTTTTGCTCCGCGCGGACGTTTCGGAGGGTCCAGCCGCTGAAATGGTGCGCCCCCCTCCAAGCTTGGCTTCCCTACGACGCTACACCAGGGCCTTCAATCTGGCTCATGGTCGCCACCTCTGTTTTCCTGGGGAGACGGTTTAAACTTGGGGTTGGCGGGCCGCCTCTTTTCTGCTATCGCTGTTTTAAAATGGTTTTGTGCCGAGCGGTAATTTATTTATTTAACTGCTGGTTTTAGGTTGTAATTGTACACCGCCCAGATTCTTTCCGGGGATGCGCTGCTTAAAAGTTTAAATAATAAATAAATAATAAATAAAATAAATAAATAAAGCAGAATTATTCAGGAGGGCAATTTTTATAATGGGAAGAAGGCTGTAGTTAACATCTGTGAATTTTAGGCAATTTTCACCTAGATGGGCAGTATGGCACCCTCCAACTCTATGATTCTAAAGCAGAATGGGGGGAAATCTGCTGTTCCTAAATGTTTTCCCAAAATGACTTTTTATTGTGCAATATGATAACTTCCATTCAAAGAATGAGAACTTAGTTTTATGCTAAAAATATTTCTGTTTTTTTTAAAATGGTTAGTGGATGAGTTCCACACACTTGCTCCCCTGCTCTGCCCTCCCAGCGTTCCCTGTCGTCGAGTACTTCCAGAGGGCCAAGGGTGCCCTAAAGCACTTATTATTCTCTTAGGCTGATTCGGCTTGGGCCAAAAACAGCGGTGTGAAAACAGTGTGAAAACAATATAAACCCTTTAACACCATTTTAAACCCTTTTACACCGTTTTCACACTGCTGTTTTTGGCCCATGCGGAATCAGCCTTACACAAAACATGTAGGAGAAAGCTGTGTTCTTGTTTGGGGTATATGTTTCTAATGCTGACAGTGCATAGACATTAAAATACAGTTAGACTTGGCAACAGAATTAGAGCTGTTCCTTTGGATTATGAATAAATCTCTGTTTGTTTGTTCCATTGAATTCTCTGAAGCCTTAGCAGGAAATGCAGCTGCCGCACCTATTACGAAAGGATGTATGCAAGGTTGTCTGTAACAAACTATGCAAAAACTAGCTCAGAGTTTGGCCTGGGAAGAAATATGCTGGGTATGTGGGCTGTGGGGAGCGTATATACCACCCTTGGGATGGGATAGATAGTTTGTTGTTGGGTGTGAATCTCTGAGAGGCTAACATTGCCAAAAGCCTCAGTCTGGGAATGTCTGCTTTGATAATAAAGGCCCAAGGAACCTATCCAAAGCTGGAACAAAATCATCACCCACACATAGGCATCCAGGTCAGAAATTTAATGGACAACCGTGGAATTTTCAGCCAAGGTCCATATAGCATTATATCTCACACACCTGTTATGCGCATGGATTCGTTCCATATTAATAAGGCTCACGCTGAGTGTTCCAGTTGGAAGTGAGTAGGTAGCACTGAAGGAGAGCTGCTTGTATAATATCACAAAAGCAACAGACCACAAGAGGTTGCTCAGAGTTTAGACATCTGGAACAAGCCTGGTGCCCAGCATGTTCACAAACCCAACATACCAAACCTGCACACTCAGGCTAGGCAAATGATTATACAGCTCATTCCTTTTTTCTGAACAGCCTATAAACCCAGCAACCATGCACTCTGGACAAAGGCCCTCTAACATTTGGGAATGGACTGTGATTATTAGGGTAATTCTTGTTGTGTTCATGCAACATCTGGATGTCTCACATGAGATCAGACCAGTCAGTGGACTCATCTCAATGGTCCTTTGATGGTCCATTGCAGAGGTCTCTCGAAAAACCTGCTACAGAACTATGAACCTGGACAGATCTCTTCCCCATATCCTAGGTGTGGGACCTGGTCTGGACTAAGAGGGACTAGTAAGTCACTTTGAGCTGGATGACCCAGGCAGTCCAAGGCCATCAGATCTCAGAAGCTAAGCAGAGTTGGCCCTGGTTAGTACTTGGATGGGAGACTACCAAGGAAGTCCAGGTCCTCTGTGCAGGGCAGGCAATGGCAAACCACCTCTGTTTGTCTCTTGCCTTGAAAACCCAATGGGGTCACCATAAATTGGCTGTAACTTAACAGCACATCCTGCCACTAGGATCAGGACTGGAAGTTCAAAGAGTTTGGTCTGGTCCATAGCATAGACCTAGTCCGAAGGACAACCCATTATCATTCACATCAGCCACCTTCTTCCACATGAGCTGAGACAGGGCAAAGGGTTCTTTGGTGACTTACATTCAAAGTAATAGCTGGTGTTTATGACAATAACTTTGCTTCTTCCTTTGTTATGATCCTGGTGCATGTGCCCAGAAAAAATGGAAAGGGATAATAAGGAGCACATAATGATGACACAACTCTACCAAGACCTTTCTTGCAATTCCCATGCGGGGAGAAAGGAGCTGAAGAGTCCTTTGCCTACACTTCCATTCCCACTTGGGTGAAAAGGCTAAAAGAGGCCTTTGCCTGTATTTGCTATTCCTACTGAGGAGGATGTTGATGTGCGATGGATACAGGGCCAACTGCCTCAAGGGAAACACACATTTATCTGTGATCTCTGCCATAAAACCCCTTATGTTATGCTCAGGAAGGAAAATGCACTTATGATAAATGGGGAAGAGAGCAGATTATTTGAAGATGATGTTAGGGATGGGAGAGATGAGTTACTCTTAATATTCTGACCTGAAGTGCTAAAATCAACAGTTCTTGGTGTGACATGATTGTCTAAATGCTGGTTTGGCAGAAAGTGGATAGCTCAGCCCGTGGATACAAGATTGGTCCCACAGAATCCTTCCCAACTGGCAAGGAAATGGTTAATCATTTAGCTTGATCATTAGAAGCACACCAAGAGCAGAGATAAAGTCTGCACCAATGCCAAGACCATCCTTTTATGGAAAGTCAGCATGGTGTAGCGATTAACAGCAGTGGACTCTGGGTAATCTGGAGAACTGGGTTTGATTTCCTCTCCTCCACGTGAAGCTTGGTTGGTGACCTTGGGCTCGTCACAGTCCTCTTAGAACTCCCTCAGCCCCACTTGAGACTCCTTACCGTTGAGAAAAGTAGAGTATAATCCCAAACTCTTCTTCTCTTTTTCTTGACTGTTTCTTCTGTCTTGTGTCCATTTCTCTGAGAGAAATGCCAATGTAACTCAGTAACCAGTCTAACTTAGCCGTATTCCTTCTGCATTTTATTTCCAAGTTTTCTGATTTGTATTCTGATAGATATTCCCCTGCTTTTGTGCTGTTAGTCTGCACAGGATGACTTGTAAAGAACTCAGGCCCTGACCTAGATGCCCAGGACAGCCTCAGATCTCAGAAGCTGAGCAGGGTTGGTCCTGGCTGGTAGTTGGATGAGAGACCACCAGGGCATTCCAGGGTTGCTATGCAGAGGCATGCAATGGCAACCCACCTCTATTAATCTCTTGCCTTGAAAACCATATAGGATCACCATGACTTCATGGCACTTTCCCCCACCAGAGATCTCAGACTGTGGTTAAACTTGCATCCGTGCATCTAGCTATTCCTTCACACAGAGATACAAAACACTTGGTTGAGCTAGAAAGGTTTATCTTGGTCTGGGAAGAAGGAGAATAATTATTCCATGCATGCATGCCCATGGAAACCCCACATTCTGTGAGTTGGACCATTGGAGGAGTTTATGGTGTGCATAGTTGTCTGACTGATGTCAAAGCACTCAAAAAGATAGGAGTGGGGCTCTGGTTTTCTACCAATGGGTCCAAGGGTCCTGACACAAACACTTCGCAGCCTAGAAACCAAGAAGAAGGGGCAAGAAGTCATGGGATCATGACCACCGATGGTAACTAAAGAGATTGTGGTGTTTTTTGCACCAGGGGGGAGGGGTGTGGGATGGCTAAAAGAGCCCTTTGCCTGTGGTGTTACTTCCACTGAGAAGGATGTGATTTTAAAAAACAGCTTTTCCCTGTAGTGTTGTTCCTACGAGGCAGAAAAAGAGTCCTTTGCCTACCTTGCTGTTTCTACTTTGGAGGAAGGAGCTGAAGAGTCCTTTGCTTGTGCTGCTGCTGCAGCTGGGGAAAGGGAAATAAAAGAGCCCTTTACTCATTGCTCTCCCTGGTGAGGAAGGAGTAAACCAACCCTTCACTTGAACTGCTGTTCTCGCTAAGGAGGAAGATGCTGAAGATCCCCTTATCATTCTTGCTGTTCCAACTGAAGAGGAGGGAGCAAAAGTGCCCTTTGCCCTATGCTGTTCTTCCTAGTTGGGACAAAGGTGTAAAAGAGCCCTTTGCATAGTTTTCTCATGGGGGAAAGAAGGTGTTAAAGAGCACTTTGCTTAGATCTTAAGACTGTGACAATGACCCTCCAGCACTCTGCTACACTAGTAATATTATCCTTGTTAAAAATGTATCATTGTTAGAAACATAAAAGTCCACCCAGGAAATGTCAGTTTTTCAGACTTCTTGTGAAACCAGTTTCATCTATTTTTAAAAAACAAACCAACCAAGAGTGCCCTCTGGAGTTTGTATAAAATTAAGTTACACCACAAAAGACCCAATAGAAGCATTGATGGTTTTCAATAGCCTAGCACAGTGGTGGCGAAGCTTTGGCACTCCAGATGTTATGGACTACAATTCCCATCAGCCCCTGCAAGCATGGCCAATTGACCATGCTGGCAGGGACTGATGGGTGTAATCCATGCTTTATCTGAGTCTCAAAAGCTTTCTCCTTTCCTACAAACCTATAAAAGCAAGAAATATTTTGGGAAGTTTTTTTATACATCATGCCAAGATTTGGTATCCTCCTTTTTTAAAACGTAATTGCCATTGTACTACTAGCAAAATGTCTGCTGTTGAGACCAGTGGGGACTTTTGCGGCAGGTATATTGCAAATACAAACTTCTATGAACAGAGGAAGTTGCCTTATGCTACTGACTGTTGAACTATCAAGATCTGTCCTGTCTAGGCATAACTGGCAGCAGTTTCCAGGGACTCAGGCTGAGGACTTTCATGTGTGTTAAGTACTGTCATGTCACTTCCGACTTATGGCAACCCTATGAATGAATGGCCTCTAAAACATCCTATCGTTAACAGCCTTGTTCAGGTCTTGCAAATTGAGGTCCATGGCTGTCTTTATTGAGTCAGTTCATCTCTTCCTCTTTTCCTGTTGCCTTTTTATCAATTCTATTAATGGGAAATGCCAGGGATTGAACCTACGACCTTCTGCTCGCAAGGAAGATGCTCTGTCACTGAGCCTCAGCCCCACCTGTAGGAGCCCTTGAAATGTGAATTATAGAATCCCCTGTATCTCACAGGAATGACAACTCACGTTAGCAAACTCTTAACATTACATCTCTAAATGGCAAATGAAATAGAGGATGAAATTGGGACAGCGATTTACCAGGCACAGGTAACATCCCTGAGAGATACTTGGACTGCAAGGTGGAATAGTTTGTATTTCTGTTGTTTGGGGCCACCAAGGTGTAGTAGCTGAGAGCAGCAAATTCTAATCGGGAGAATTGGGTTTGATTCCCTACTCCTCTACATGAAGCCTGCTAGATGACCTTGGGTAGCCATAGTCCTCTCAGAACTCTCTCAGCTCAGGCAAAGTCACACCAAGCACTGCCTAGTATCTCTTGCCTTGAAAATTCTACAGAGTCACCATAAGTCAACTGCAACTTGACGTCACACACAGAATTTGAACTGGTATTTCCACTTCATTGAGCATTCTCCGTATTTCTACATTTTCTTCTCACCATTATCAGAGCTAGTTATAGTTTACAGGTTGTATTGCCTTGGGTATGGAATATCTCTTGCATATTACAATCTATGATTGATTTATAGATTGTGTGTGTATGTGTGTGTGTGTGTGTTTTTCCTCTATTTTTTTAGCAGAAGGCAGGAGACCATGAGGCAAGACTGACATCTAGTGGTACATTCTGGAGGGATGGGCTTTGTTACAGGTGACGTTCATTCAAATTCAAGTCAGCCGCTCACATGGAGGAGCAGGGAATCAAACCCAGTTCTCCAGATCAGAGTCCCCCACTCTTAACCACGGCACCACACTAGCAATAGATCGGTAACTGTTCACAGTCTCTTCTGCAATTCCACAGGGTCTGCAAAACAGAGATGTTCCACCAGGCGTATCATTGAGAACAGCAAAGGGCAATATCTGTGCCTGGACTCCCTCCTTCCCATCCCCCCTCCGTCCCACCCACCCCCTGCTTTCTCCTTCCTCTTTGTTCCTGGCAGCATATGCCCTCCTGGTGTATGGTAGATGCAGACCATCTTCCTGAGAGATCACCTTTGGGATTATGCCAATCTAGGCTTATTACGATTACCATATTGCATTTTAATTGTACTGTGGTTTTAAATTGAATGTTTAATCTGCATTGCACCCTTTTAAGTACTGTAAGCCAGCCTGAGCCTGGCCTGGCCTGAGGAGGGTGAGGTATATGTATTTTTAAATTATTATTGTTGTCATTGCCTTTATCATCACTGTTATCATGATTTAAGTTTCTGATAGCTTGAAGGTTTAAGCATGGCTAGCGTGGTGTAGTGGTTAAGAGCGGTGGACTCTAATCTGGAGAACTGGGTTTGATTCCCCACTCCTCCACATGAAGCCTGGTGGGTAACCTTAGGCTAGTCACAGTTTTCTCAGAACTCTTGCAGCCCCACCCACTCCACAAGGTGTCTGTTGGGAGGAGGAGGAGATACAGGAGGGAAAGGTGCATTATAAGTCCAAACTCTTCTTTGTCTTCTAATTTGCAAGTTGCCCTGACCTGGACGGCCCAGGAGTCTCAAGAAGTCGGCTGTAACTCGATGGCGCTTTTCCCCACCAGTCTTCAAGTTATGTTGGGGCACGATGTCGCCTGCACAGTTTCGATGCCTGCATCTGCATCCTCAGGAATGAGGAGCTTATAACTAGCAGCTAGCAGCTGTCAAGCAGAACAGTTTCTGGCATCGTGGATGTATACTTTTCAGAGTTGGAAGATCACACAAGTTGTCATAGCTGACATCTACGAGCTACTGGCACATCTATTAACTTGCTCCTGTGAATACAGATGTGTGGGGAAGTTACTGTGCGTACAACATTCGGTGCCAGCATCCAGTGGAAACTAGCCCTAAAAGGAACTCTTTCTGCAGAATAGATCAGATAATAGCGGCTGTGCTGCACTCTGGGTAAGAGGGAGGGCTGTATTCATTTGCTGCTACACATCACTGCACATAGAGCGCTGGAGACAAACAGCTCTTGGATTTTCAGGATTTTAGAGCATCTCAGGGCAAATCCTGAAGGAAAAACATGAAAGGGGATACACAAAAGGAATAATTCCTGGGGACCAGCCATTCCAAAGGAGCCTCTTCACACCAATTCCAGCCTGCCCAATTATTTTTGCCCTTAATGTTGTCTTTGCATGGGACATTCAACTGATTGCTGGAGGGGGAGACTCAATCCAGCATGTATGGCTTTTTATCTGGAGCCCAGGTTAGTTCCAGATCCCAAGGATGCCCCCCTTTACATGTGAAGCTTGGACACTGAGAACCAGCATGATGTATTGGTTGGAGCAGGGTTGCCTCTAGACCAGGGGTGTCAAACTCATTTATTATGGGGGATGAATGTGGCATAAATGTGACTTGGTCAGGCTGGGCCTTGGGTGGGGAGTGGTTGCCACAGCTGATTCCAGAACGGCATGGGAGGGGGGTTGTCTGGACTGGTGAACCCACAGCAAGATGGCTGCCTTGAGAAGGTTGATCAGGCTCATGAACTAGCGGAGGCCACTCCCACCCTTGCTCCCAGAGCTGGCCCCCAGGCAGCATTATTGGCACCCATGCTTTAGATCATGCCTGGAGATCTCCAGCAACTGATCACCAAGCGACAGGGATGATGAGTTCACCTGGAGAAAAGGGCTGTTGTAAGATGGACTGAGTCATCACACCCCATTGAAGTGTCAGGATCTGTCAATCAGATCAGCAAAATCTATCTGACAGCCAGAAAGGGATGATGCAGTCTCCTTCCTGAGGAAGTCAGCAGGTTTAGGCATGACTCGTACCCTCGTGATGCACATCTGTACAGATAAGGTGCAACACTATCATTGGCTGTATATATGTATATATGTTGGCGAGGTGCTGGCAGTAGTGTGTGCTTTAGTTCACCTGTTGCTGCCCTGCACTCTGTCGGTCGGTTTTGTGATTTGCAAGAGGAATAAAGCCCTTCTGTGAAGTGAACAAGCTTATGTTCCTGTGCCTTACTTATCCTGATTGTCGTTACTGATACTCCCACGAACGCTGCCTGCTGGATCCTTAACATGAAGCTCTTTCCCCTTCCCAAACCCTGCCCTCCTCATGCTCCACCCACCAAAATCTCCACATATTTCCCAACCCGGAGGCGGCAACCCTAGGCTAGAGTGATGGACTTAGGCCCTGGATGATTCAAGTTCAAATCCCCTCTTCTGCCACGGAAGATTGCTGGGTGACCTTAAGCTCATCAAAAACACAAAGCCTGGCCTACCTTACAGTGTGGTTGTGAGTATGTGGAAGAGGGGAGAACAGTGTTCTAAAAACCGTTTTTCAATCCCAACGAAGAAGAAAAGCGGTATGTAAATAAATATATATATATGCAAATGCACAAATGCAATGGGCTTTCACACTTAGGCAATGTGAGATGTGATTCTGCTATAGCCTATTTTACTGGCCACATCTGAACAGACTGATGCACCCAACAGGTTTCTTAGAGGGATTACTACAACCCGTTGGCTCTTCCTGACATTTCTAACTGCTTGCTCCCCTTTTCCCTCTTTTCTCAGCTAAATGCTGGGATCTAACACCAAGTTGGGGGCCTATTCTGAGCTTTTGAGTGTTTAAAAAAAAAGATGTAGATTTATCCCTACAAAGCTCAAGGCAGCTAACAAAGAGCCTTAAAACAGATTATTTAATATCAGTTAACAGCCACCCACTAGCAATAGCTTAAAAAGTAAACAGTACAGAACCCAAAAAACCAACAAATGGTCATATGCACTTAATGCCTCTGCTTGGAAAGTTATAAGTTCAGTAGCACTTTGAAGACCAACAAGATTTCCAGGGTTAAAGCTTTGGCGAGTCAGAATTCCCTTTATCAGGTATCAAATGCTCTTCTGTTTTCAACTAATTAGGATTGCCAAGTTCCTTCTGGTCACTGGCAGGGGAGGGGAGTAGGATTGCCTGGAGATTTGGATATGGAGCCTGCAGAGGACAGGAACCCCATTGAGGTATGGTACCACAAAGCCCACCCTCCAAAATATCCATTTTCTAAAGGGAAACTGATCTATAGTCTGCAAATGAGCTGTAATTCCAAGGGATCCCCAGTTCCCACCTGGAGGCTGGTGTCCCTACATCTCCCCACCTGAATACAGCTCCCCACCTGAAACTTCCTCTGCTTGGGGGCTGTAAGGAACTGACCATCACTGGCTAAAGCCCCTAAAGATCATTGGGAGGGGGCTTCCCCTTTAACAAGCAGCTTGGCTCACTTGCTTGAGTTATTTGGAGCCGATATCTGCTATGCAGGATGGTACTTGCTGATTTCACATAGCACTCCTTCACCTGTAGAAATCCTGTTCCAGTCATCTGTTGTAGGAACAATGCTTTGCTCTAAAAGTTTTTCATTTACAGTGTCTTAAAGCCCACCCCCACCCCCCAGCAAATGCTCTTCTAAATGGCTCACAGCTTACTTCATGCACACTTGAGGGAAGCTGCAAATGCAACACAAAGGATGTAAGTTGCAAGCTGAACATCTTCTGAGCTGACTGATGACCCTTGTGCCGTATCTGTATCTGAGAGCTTGTGCCGTATCTGTATCTGAGAGCTATCCTGTTGTGGTAATCACACCAGCAGAGGGCCTCTTTGCCGGGCAGTGGGCCTCTGTCTTCAGTTCCAGTACTGGTTGGCCACAGTAATTCTCCTCGATCAACACAATTGGCCACACAACTGTGCATTTTACGCTGCTGTGGCTCTCCACTCTTCTTTCGGTCTTCCTCCTGCTTCAGCACAACCTGTCCCCACTTTTTGTCCAGGTTCCATCTTCCCCTTTCCTGATCTGAAAATCCCACCCACAGCTACAGTGCTGAGATCTCCCTCTTGCTGGGTCAGCCCAAATTCACTTCAGAGACAGATATCAAGGACAAATTGCACTAGGCCACTAATTTCAGTGTTTGCTGGAAGGAACTTTGACACCACTTACTGCACCAGCACTGACTATTTCTTTCATCTGGCATGGGTGGGAAGGACACCAATGAATGCTCGCAGTGTTGCCATTTCTACAGCCAAAAGAACTGTGCTTTATAAAAAGAAATTCAATAATTAGAAACTTTGTGCCCTGTATAACATGCTGCTATTTAAAGATATAGCCGATGTGTGTCTGAGTATGACAGAGATGGCTTTTCAGCAGAGATAAGCAGATGTTAAATATCCCACACTCACAAACACACACACAGATATTTGTCCAGAGTAAACAGTATTTAAATATTGACCCTCGACTGCAAGCCTGGGCTGATTTCCCCAGTTTTGGAAGAGCAGGTCTCCGGAACCTCAAAACACTGCTTATATTATTCTTTCAAATATTTCCAGGATTAAGGATTTCAAACAGCACATTGTGGAAAGGGTGTGTGTGTGATCTATAGCACCTCTCTGCTAACTGCAGAGTGGAGGAATCGAAGTCTGATCCTAATGACTAGTAGGAAACCATGAGGAACCATTCACTCTCATCGCTAAGGAAAAGTTATGCTGAACAGAAGAGCACAGTAATGAGGTTCTATTGAAATCACACCAGGTAATCAAGTGCATGGGATATTGGCCTTTTGGAAGGCAATTTCTCCATTTCTTTCTGCAGGGTCCATCCCTTATGCAAAGGATTTCCTCAGTCTTTCAATATTCTTGCTTTTCTACTACACCGCACAATAAAATTTCCTTAATATAGAAATGGAAGCAGGGTGGGGTGCAGGTATACATCCTATTTTCTCTGCAATGAAGTGGAGATTTCAGATTTAAATCCTTAATCTTATTCTGCGGACACTGACCAGGCCTTGTGGAATGCGTAGAGTTTTACTTTAATCGAAGAAAACAAATCAATTAAGGGATGGTTATTGTGTTCTGAAATTAAAACGTATCTGGCAACTCCATCGGCACTAGATAGGAACAAAAAAGCAAAAGTATACTACACAGTGGCCAGTAAGTGAGCAAAGACACACTGCAAGAGAACTAAGCTGAACGGGTCCAAACAGAAGAGGTTTTAAGGGTTTTATCTAATATTATATACAGCATTCATTTCTGCTGGAATGTCTGATTTTTTTTTCTTTTGGTCGTGGTGTAGTAGTTAACAGCAGGTGGACCCTAATCTGGAGTTTTACCTGGTGAACGGAGTTTTACCTGGTGAACAAGAGTTGTTTCCCCACTCCTACGTGACCTTGGGCTAGTCACAGTTCTCTCTGGGTGACCTTGGGCTAGTCACAGTTCTCTGGGTGACCTTGGGCTAGTCACAGTTCTCTCCAAACTTTCTCAGCCCCACCTACCTCACAAGGTGTCTGTTGTGGGGAGAGGAAGGGAAAGGAGTTTGTAAGCTGCGTTAAATCTCCTTACAGGAGAGAAAAACAGGGTATCAGTCCAGACACTTCTTCTTTGTTCTGATATTTGCATGCACTGAGGATAGAAGTAAGTTCTAGCTAGCGTTTTCCTTTTTAAAAAATGTCAACAGGAACGGTAGAATATCATCTGTGAAAAAGAAACAGGTGAAAGAATCAGTGTATGCAATTGGTTACTAGATAGGTGGACAGACACATGGAAAATGGTATAGTATACCCACTTATGACCTCTACCTATCTCCATATAACAACCCTAAGGAAATTCTGAGATTAAACCTTCATGAATTTTGGCTACTATGCTGGTATGATAAGAGAGAATCCCTGACTTTATTTAGTGGCTGTCCTTTTGGGGACTATGAACATTTTATTTGGGGGAGTGGGTGATACTGCAGATAACCAGTAGCTGATAAAATATATTTCATGCATTCTACGATTGAGAAATGTTGCTTTCCTAAGCAACATTCACACATATATAAATTAACCCAGCTCTTGATTACCGCACAAGCCTATCAAAGGCCCTTGAAGAGTTAACACCAAGAGAATAAGAGGGGGGGGGGAGAAATGTTTTGAGTTGACACTTAAACAAGAGAGGCGGGTCCTCCTGGTTTCTGATTGGCTTCGATTCCCATCCAAAATCTCTTCCCCCCCCCCCTTTTCATTTCTCCTCCTCCTCCTCTCTGGGTCCCAGGGGAGGGGAATGTGGAATAGTGAGAGAGATCAAAAATAAACCTCTTATGTCAAAGCAGGGGGAAGAAAGTATAAATACAGAGATCTCTGCTGCCGGCTTTGGTGCTTCAAAGTCTTTGGAAGGAGTTACCCAGGGAGAGGGAGAGAGAAAGAGAGAGAGAGAGAGCTTCCTAGGAAGAAACTCTCAGAGAGAAGAAGGGCAAGGAAAGGGAGAGAGACAGATATGAGAATCCCCCCATCGCCTTTCAGCTCAACGCGCTTTTCCAAGTAGACAACTCGTCTTCTTTTATTTTTTGGCTGGGGCTGTTAGAATTTCACGTCACCCTGACATCTTCCTTGGACCAGTGGAGATCGGGTACCAGAAGAAAGTCCAGAGCCAGTCTCTCGGTAGAAGGATCTTCTCCAACTCTCCCTGCACGCCGGGCAAACCGCTGCTAAACTTGGCAAAATAAAGCTCCACTCTCTCTCTCTCTTCCTTTCTCATCCGGCTTTGTTCTCTTCCCTGTCAAATTGCATCTAGCCTTTGGAAGCGTGGTTGTATCTTCCCTTCGCCCCGTCCCCCAAGCCTTCATTTTGCACATTTCTCCTAAAGCAGCTGGGAGTTTGCATCTCCCGCTGTGCCTGCTGCTCTCTTTCTCTCTCGCTCCCTCAGCTATTTGCTGTTCTCAGCTGCTGGCAGCAATGCCCCTTCCTCTTCATCAACAGCCTTCCTCTGGCGGGCTGGCACCTGCTGTCCCCTCCGTCCCCTTGCTGGGGCTCTTGATGCTTCTTCACAATGCCTGGGCACTGCCTGTCCAGAGCGGTGACTTCCAGGAGGTGGTGCCAGTCTGGACCGCATCTCCTCTGGAGGGAGAAGGGCACGTCTCTTTCTCCGTCGCTGCCTTCGGGAAGGAGTTTGCACTGCAGCTGGTCCCTGATGCCAGCTTTTTAGCGCCTCGCCTGAAGATCCAGCATGTGGGAAGGAAAGAGCCTGCCAGGTCCCTTGCAGAGGAGGATGCGGGGACGGTGCGGAGGTGCTTCTACTCAGGGACTGTGAACTGGCAGCCGGACTCTCTGGTGGCCCTCAGCCTGTGCCAGGGCATCCATGGCTCCTTCTTGGTAGATGGCGACAAATACTTGATCCAGCCCCAAGGGGACCCCAGTGGAGATCCTCTGCTGCAGGTCCACCAGCTGCAGAAGCAGGGATGGTTAAAGGAGGGAGCAGGTGACATTCCAACAAGGGAGGCCCAGGAAGACAACGCCACCACCAGAAGTAGAGCCAAGCGGTTCACGTCAGAGGCTCGCTATGTGGAGACCCTGCTGGTAGCCGATGCATCCATGGTCCAGTTCTATGGGGATGAGCTAAAGGTAAGGGGCTCTTTCATTCCTTCTTCTTGGAGGCTTGAAGCAGGTACGTGCAGCTTGTTCAGAGATGTGGGACACCTAGCAAGTTTGTGAGTCATGGTGGCCCGAGGTAATGAAGCTAGGATAGCACAGTGGCCAGTGTAGTAGTGTGCACTGGGAACCTCAAAATCCTGCTGCAGCCTTAAATGCATTAATGCTGCTTCCACACAATGGTGGATTTTCACGTGCCTTCACAGGTGCTGCAGCAATGGAGTGCCTGTGCAGCAGAGACCCTTGCTTTCTTGCCACCCTATCCCACCCACCCCCAAACCACCTGTTTTTTTAAGCCCCCAACAGTGCAGGAGGGGACACAGCCACGGAGAATGCAGGCAGGAAAAGTAGAGCCCAGCGGCATCAAAATCCACACCTTCCTTTCCACATGGCATGCAAGGATGTCTGGATTGTGATTTTTTTCCTTAAAAGATCACACCCAATCAGACTTGGGAAACATTTCAGCAAAGCTGGGGACATGTAGAAGATGCCAGCCTTGTCTGCCCGGTCCCTGAAATAGCACTGCAATAAGGAAGTCAGGGCGGAGCAAAACATCCGTGTGGAAACAGCCTAGGTAGCCTCCAATAAACTGTTGCCTCTCATCTTCAGCCTTCCACCTGTAAGGTGGGAACAAAACTAATAGTGTTCCATTTGCAGGGTTGTTGTAATGATTACTGAGATCACACATGTAAGCACTATAAGCACTGCATGAGTACTGTCATTAAGAAGAATGTCAGCAGCAGCGAAGGGAAGAGGTGGGCACCAGGCAAATCTTTGTGGGATAATCTGTGAGACTCTGCATTATTTAAGGGCGGAGCTCTATGTTCTCAGACACAGGGTTGCCTCTGGAAGCGGCATCCCTGCATTTAATTCTCCCCCAATCCCCTATAATGTATGATGCACTGCACAATGTGACATCATCATGTCACACATATTGATGCCCATTTCTGCTTTCATTGTTCATCAATGCTTCTGGGGACTTTGGAGTTCAAGATGTGAAGAAGTCCTGTGTTCGGTGTCCCTCCACATTCAAAAGGGAAGGGTTCCATAGTGGGATGCCATTTTTTTTTTTTTGCAACACCCACAAGTGTCTGTAACGTATGTGCAGTTCCACCCAATCTGAAAATGTGTAGCTTTGGAGAGCAGGCAGCCATCCCAACAGCATAGAGCATTTGTAACTTAATCTGTAAAGAACTGCTTTGCTTAAACTTTGGAGGCCTGTCCTTGCGGCTCCTAGAGCATTCTATAGAAGTTGGCAGATTAGCAGACTTTGGTCCTGTAAAACGATACATTTGGCTTACCTATTTTCCATTTTTTCTTTCTGGCGGAGACTGAGGCAGCAACTTTTTTTCTGAAACCAAGCCCATGATGTGGTAACCATAAAACAAACACTAAGATGTAAGCTTATCTGCCTATCTTATTCAAGATTCTACTTCTTCTGTTTATGCTCAGTGGTGTATTACTTCATCACAGAGCCCTTGAAAGGGGGAAAGTTATTTAGCAGAACTGGGAAGGCGGTAGATTCTGGCAGTATTTGATTAACACAATCTCTGTCCCCAGGGGGCAGGTTTTAGAGCTGGATCTCCGTTTTATAGAGGGGAGATCTCAGTTAGAACACCTTTTATCTCCATGGAAGAAAAGAGCCAGTAAATCTATAGCCAAACGAAAAATGTTTTAGCTGCAAAAGGGAAGACTGCAGCCTTGAATGTGTATACAACAGAAATCGTCCCTTTTGCTTGAGCTGCTGCTTTCTCATAGGAAAAATTAAGACACAATTATATTAAGGACATCATACTAAAAGGGAGAGGGAAACAGATGTGCACTGTTCATTCCAGTGGTTTCCACTGAATGTGTGGGTGTTCGTGGGTTATTGCTAATCATTTATCACAATGTTTTTTTGGGATGGGAATTATTTTGCCTAAGGACTTTATACCAAAAAAAGAGATCAGCACAAATAAGAGTAACTTTTCTGCACGTATGGAGCGGGTGGAATTGCAGAAACAGTGTGTTGTATAGTCTCCTTTATAGTTTATTCATATGGATTGAAATGTAAAGAGAATTGCTGATCTAGGAAGGGAAATCTAAGGCTGGAGAATTACGATAGTTTAAGATGTAGAGCTGAAAAACCTGTCTGTCCCGCTCTCTCACACACAAATCTTCAATACACAATCCTTTTTTTACCAGAACTGAAAGGAATGAGTAGCGTCACAAGCTGTGATCTCTTTTTCAAAACAGTTTTTACCCTGATTAAAACAGCCTTGTAACTTTGTAGTATTTCCAGACTGCACATGGTAGTGATGGAATTTACAGATCAGAGACATTCCCTTATGCTTTACACTGTTATAGAATTGGTTACTTGCAGACATGCCCTTAGATCACATGGCCTTAGTTCCAGAACAAGATTTAGACAGTGCTGTACAAGATGTTTGAGGCTGCAATCGTACTGGCACTTTCCTGGGAGTAAGTCTCATTGAATAACATGGAACTTACTTCTCAGTAGACCTTAGAATCACTCTCATCATGGCTCTTCATATTACAGCTGTTTTAAGCCATTCTTCATTCTCTTGTCTTTATCTGAGGGGGGGTCTGTCCCTGGGGACATATTAAATGGTGCCAGAAATAGAATATAAAACCTACTTTATCTGTACATTCACTATCAAATGGGTCTACTTCAAGCATCTGCCTTAACTCCCTAGTCCAGTGGTGGCGAACCTATGACACTCCAGATGTTCATGGACTACAATTCCCATCAGCCCCTGCCAGCATGACCAATTTCTCACTTTTCTGTCATTGCTTCCTTCCATCTGTTGTATCCTTTGCTATCAAAATTGAGGCTGGTGATCACATCCAAGATAGTCACTTCCTGTTATTATAGTATTCTGTAAAATATCTACTTATTTTCCTGAAAAAAGTATAGGTTTTTTTTTCCTTCAATGTGCCATAAGAAAAAGAGGGGGGTGTCTGAGGGTGTCCTAAATTTGGACACAAGTTACGGTTATGTACAATCATAAACAAACTTTTGTATATAATCCTTTTTATGGGGATCATATTACATTCAGGGTCATTTTCCTATTGGGTAAATTCAATACTTTGGATCAGAAGCAGAGCAAGGAGAAACCATGCCCGGAGGGCACTCAGGCCCTGCGCCCCTGCCGTGGCATCACCTGCCCCCGCCTCAAAACACCATGCCATGCCCCCCCACACCCCCTCGACGGCGCAGCCACACCTCCGCCGCTGTTCCACCCGGGGCGTCATCCCCCTTCCCCGTGGGCGCTATGCCACTGCTTTGGGTAGAGCCGTAAGAATGAAAACTTTTGATAAGCAGCTAACTAGGCTGAACTCTGGCTCAACCTATATGGTCCCTCTAGAGCCAAAACTCTATCATAACACCCTTGTATCCAAATGGAATCTTGGAATCTTGTCTACAGCAGCATGGTGTCCACAGGTCAAAATACAAATCACAAACACTGGAAGAGAAGAACAGAGCAGTTCCAAAAATAAGAGTGCTCGCATAAAAGGACCTAAAGTTGAAAAGTTCTCTCTTTAAAGGTTTTTCTTATTTATTAGGCAGTCACTCTAAGATTCGCCCAGAAAGCAATCGAACTGTGAAGTGGTTGATTATCTTCAGATTTTGTTTCAGTGGTATCACACAGGTACTCAAAATGCACCTGTAAAGGCTGGATACATTCAAATATGCACATGCATTGGGAAGAAACCTCTTTGTGGTTTTGCACAAGTAGGTATTCAGAATTTATCCCCACCCCCACTAGGTGTATCTTTTTAGCATACTGTCTACACGACTCTAAACTGTTCAGACTGAGATTTCAGTTCAACAAAGGGGAAACAGTATGTGGGTCTGATTGTTCCCTCCAGTGTGTGACACAATGGTAGGATTGCCAGCTGTGGGTTGAGCCTGAAGAAGGAGGGGTATTTTAGATTCTCTTGGAATTAACTGGCAAGGGCAGGGTATAAATTCAATAAAATAAAAAACAAAAAGACGTATTCAATCGGTGGCATACGTCTCTTTCAGGCTCTGTTTTCTAGACTGCCCAACAGACATCCCCTGTAGTGTTGAACAGCTAGTATAACATTCCATAACCTCCTCTCTGATGAAAAATTTGCAGTTCAGTTGACTGTTCCATCACAATGCTGACCTCAAGCATTTAAAATTAAGGAGCAGGGCTTCCTTCCAAGGCACATGCCAGACCTCAGCCCCAGACTTTCGTTTAAAAAAAGCAATTAAACACTCGCCACTCCTCCACTGAATGGATTCTGAGCATACAGCGCAGGAAGAAAAATCTGAAACTTATAATCTTTAAAGGAGTGACATGTTTCAACATGTTCATACGTGTCACTCTGTTTCACACGTTTCCAGGAAGACAGTCATAAACATGTCTGCGCATGTCACGTTGTCCCTCGATGAAAACCAGTCCTCTAGAATAAACAAGTCTATGTTTGAATTAACATTTCCTGTGGCAAGCATTGGCAACAATACCCTACACTAAATTAGAGGAAAAAATAACAAACAAAAAACAGAATCCCAGTAGCCCACCCACAGATGTACTGGTACGGCTGGGTGAGATGGAGGGCAAATACGTCCATGTCAGTCTGGTCTGACTACACATGTCATAGAAACATTGAGTCAGAAGCATCCCTGTTTATACAGTTCTTTTCTCTCTCCTCATGGTCATATTTTAATTACTAAACATTAAAAGGTCAGGAGCCTTGTTTGTTATTTTCTGACTTTAAGTGGAACAGAGGAAGGAGGCAGTGGTGGGATCCAAAAATTTTAGTAACAGGTTCCCATGGTGGTGGGATTCAAACTGTGGCGTAGCGCCAATGGGGCTGGGCGGGGAACGACGGGGGCGTGGCCGGGCATTCCAGGGGTGGGGCATTCCTGGGCGGGGCTGTGGCAAGGATGCAGCCGCTGTGCCAGTCCTTGGGCGGGAAACGAATGCACGCAGGCGCAGGCTGCCACGCACGCCGGTGCACCTCCTGCTAGACTGCTTCAAGTTCTGCGTGCTACTGCTGAGAGGAGGGGCATAACTAAGGCAAAAATCACGTGGCAAAATCACCAATTAGTAACCCCCTCTCGGCACACACAAATAATTAGTAACCTACTCTCGGGAACCTGTGAGAACCTGCTGGATCCCACCTCTGGAAGGAGGCCCATACACGAAAAGATGGCACAGGAGAAATAAAGCTTTTTGAGCTGGCCCTATTTCCTCAGTTCACACAACCATTATTTGATGTCGTGGTATAACCTGGAGATAACAATCCCTTCAATATTGTTTCAGAACATTTTTGCAGGCTGTTGCAGCTACTTGTTTTGCCCAACATGGCTGGTCACAAGACCTGTTTGCCTGGTGAATATTGACTGTAAATATTCCCTCAGAAAATGGATGTCCCACTCACTCTGCCATGGAGTTTCATTGGGTGACCTTAAGCTTTGTAAGCCCTCCACATCCACCCTGATACGCCATTCTAAAGGACTGGGACTCACCCAATTAAAGTCCATGACCTGATCTTTGCTGAACAGACTCTCCCAGGAGAGAGCATCACAAGATGAAGGCTGCCTGAAGAACATAGCTGGCATGCAGTGAGTATATCAGGAGTAGTAGAGCTGGCAAACTCAGATGAGGACTGGGGTTCTCCCAGAATTACAACTGATCTGTAGATTTCAGAGATAAATGCCCCTGGAGGAAATGACAACTTCAGCAGGTGAATCCACGGTATCACATCCCATCTTAACTTCCTCCTCAAACTCCACCTTTCCCAGGTATTGCCCCCAAATCTCCAGGAATTTCCCAAATCAGAGAAGCCAAAACAGGAGACATGGGAGTTGACAAATTACCAGCATGCCTGCATTTGTCCCAAAAATGTAAAAGAACGTAAAGAAAGTTCGTAGGAAAAGCACATGGGAAAGTCGCGGTGACGAAGGAGAATGTAGCGCAACACCCCCGTTTATTTGACTCCCGTGAGAATTCTCACTTTTAAGCTGTTGGGTTTTTTTTACAACTTGCAGAACTGGTGTTCACACGGTTTGCTGCAAGGATCTCCCCTCGCCCCCCAAGTTCTTCAGTGAAAACTATAGCCAGGTTTGTGGTTGCCAACTCCCAAGTTGATAAACTACTGGAGATTTGGGAGTGGAGCCTGGGGAGGGCAGGGGTTTTTTTGGGGGGGGGGGAGTTCCTCAGTGGCATATAATGCCATAGAGTCCAATCTCCAAAGCA
Organism: Sphaerodactylus townsendi; assembly: GCF_021028975.2. NCBI lineage: Eukaryota > Metazoa > Chordata > Lepidosauria > Squamata > Sphaerodactylidae > Sphaerodactylus > Sphaerodactylus townsendi. The sequence goes on along the minus strand of NC_059436.1, from coordinate 14,655,564 downwards.
GCCATTTCCTCCAGTCTGAAATCTGCAGTCTGAAGATCAGTTCCATGAGATCTCCAGGGCCCAGCTAGAGATTGGCAACCTTGGACAGGTAATAGGGGCAATCAACACAACTCAAAACAGCTGCGGTCCAGATTCTTCCAGTTGTGTCCCTGTGAGAGGAGTGTCTAGATTCATCCAGGCATTGGCCTTCTCCTCCAAGGTACCCAGATAGACAGACTCTTCCTTGCCTGTAGTAGATTGGTCATGGCAGCTTGAACCCTGTTTTTGCATCAGTGTGGGCCGTTTGGCTTGAGAAGACCCAGAATTAATATGCAGATTAAAAGGCATATTTGCAATTAAAGTGGTTACGGTCTGGGTCTGATCAATCCCCACCTCCCACCCCTCACAGTGGATGCAGGATTCTTCTAGCCTTCCGCCCCAAAGTTCTATGTAATGTTAAACAGCTGCCACAATACGCCTCTGGAATGGCTGCTGGCAGAAGCCGCCGCTGATTATGAAGCACTCTGGTATGAAAAATGTACCACACAAGTGAACATTGTTACGCTCCAAGCGAAAACTGGGGACCTGTGTGTGATTTCCAAGCACCGAAGAAAGCAGCAGGCAGGCCCTGGAACAATATTATCAAGCTGTCAAACAATTGCTCACATCTCACATTTAAAACTAACAGGTGACTTTGCTTCACATTCAAGACAAAATGTTTACTACATCAACACTTCCCAGAGTAGCTGTGGAACATTTTGCTGCTATCCCCAAAATAATTGTACTATTGCTTTGAGTAAGAATGGCCCACACTTAGAGAAGGCCCACCTCGCTACATGAGTCACTGATCTGACCAAACCTCTTGAGTGGAAGAAGACCTACCCAGAACTTCGACTCATACAGAGACACAACATTCAGAAGGTGGCTCAGCTTCCAGTCCTTAGATGCACTGAATACAGCAGGATTTACTTTGGAGCAGGCCTGCTTAAAATTGTATCCAAATTCTGCTCTGTACCAAGAGTGGTTGAATGCTCTACTCATAGCTGATGCCAACATGGAGAAGATTTACAGCCCACAGCACCGGGATATTGGAAAGAGGCCATTGATCTGGCGGAGGCTGGGAAAGGAACCTGTTTTTCAGATGGTTATTTAGGTCCAACCAGAAGCTTTCATCAATTTACTGCTTGCATCACAGCACCAGTTTCATATTTAGGAATTACACATTTTAAACAAGAGGGATTCATACTGTTGAATTCCCATGTTTCATACCAGCATCAGGATTTCTAAAATGCGACATTGGTATTCCTGAAGCGGATCCCTAAGAAATCCGTTTTGGTGGCTCGCTTGTATAGTAGAGGAGGTATTTTGGGAGACCCTTCAGCTGCTATCTTAGGAGGGCAAAATGGATTTAGGAGGGCTGAATTTTAGGAGGAGCGCGGACAGGAAGATGGGCTGCAGATGAAATATCTTCGGACAGTTCTTGGGCATTTGGGGAGAAATCAGTGAAAAACTCATTACAGTAGCAAATTCTAGAAACTATTGTTTTCTTCTGGGGTGCAGGGACATGGGTGGGCAGGGGTGGAGAGAAGGGAAACTGCACCGGGAGCACGCGAGCGCCCTGTGCCCTGCCACAGCACCACCTGCCCCCACCCGGCCCCAGAACGCCCCTGCCACATCCCTTCCATGGCCCGGCCATGCCTCCGCCACTGCTCTGCCCGGGATGTTGCGTCGACCCCGCCCCACTGGCGCTACGCCACTGTGGGTGGACAGTTGTCATCAACGATGTGACATCTCTTCCAGGAAAGACCTGGAAGTGATGTCATGCATCTCTAGAGACTGATGGTGGAACCCTATTGACAGAAACTCCTAGAGAGGATAGAAAGCACTTCCAGGTTTTCCCAGAAGTGATGGCAAGCCTTCATTGTGATGGCCATATTTTGCGGTGGTGGTGGGAAAGGAGATGTGGGGCAGGGAATTCCCTGCCATCATCTGGATACCAGCGACCCTCAAGAAGGGTAATAATCCAACTTCCAGCATGCATCTCTCCAAATCAAGCACGCAGCACACTTTCCCAATATGTGCTGGTTTAAAAACTTTCCTATTGGCTTTGAAAAACAGTCCTGCTCCTGACTGAAGAAAGGCTGGCTGCCCCAGATGGAGCAGAGCCTTTGGCAATTTGCAATCGCAGGAAGCTTGGGCCCTCATCCTTTGTGTGAGAATAAGCGTATTGCCTGCATTTCTTTATTTCCATCTGTGAAATGCCGGAGGGTATCAATGGGCAGAATTCTGATCAGGAAAGAGGCATTGAACGCCAGAGTGGGAGACCTTGGCCTTTCTAGCTGTCTCGTGCCCGTGCAGCGCCTGCGGCTTCCTTGACCCACCACCTGGATTTGTGTTTGGAGATTCCTGGCTCACACTTCAAAATGTTGAAGGAGGTGCTATATTTGAGGTGGGAGCCAAGACACCTGCCAAAAGAAGAAGGAGGAAAAGAAGCAAGCACCAGGACTTGGGAGAGATGTTCTGGTAAACAGGGCTGGCTGGCTGATTCGCTACCCTTTCACAAGGCAGTGATTCCAAACAAGCAGAATCTTATTGGTAGCATAGGGTTATCTCTCTTCTGATCCTTACTAGGGGGCAGTGATCAATTTTCAGTGCTCAGCTGCAGCCCAGCTTTCTCTCAGGCACATTTGTAAGGAAGGCACTGGATTTGGTTTTGCAAGGTGACACTCCATCATTCGCTCAAAAATCTATGGTTAAACTGTAGAGTCTAGGGCAAATTGCAGAGCATCATCAGCTCCTGACATCAGTTCTGGATCATGCTGGAAGTGACATCATTCAGCTGTGGATGCCAATCCGTACTCTAGCCATAAATCCTTGCCTCCCATAGTTGCCAGATTATGCCAGGGCTGAGCCCAGCCCTGTTCTACTGAGATAGCGCACCGGAAGGACAACAAGGTTTAATAGCTGGTTCAGGGAAAGGGATAAAACTCCCATCCTGTAACAAAATTAAATACTGCCTTTCACATGTGATTGCAAAACTCTACCCTTTTCTGGCCCAAACACAATTGTTTTGTAGCAGTCCAGTTCCAGCATTGAATTTTTGCCTGATTTCGATTTGCCGCAACTAAGTCCAGCTGGATTTCCTGACAGGAAGGCCATGTGTTTACAACGTCACTCACCTCAATGAGAGCCGTTAATTCTGTTTCAAATCAGGATGGGGTTATACTGTGTCTTGACTAGCTCAGTATGGCCCACCTGGCTAGGGGTGGCTCACCCGATCCTCAGCCAAAGTGCATACAGACAGATGTACAAATGGGGAATCTGAGGAATGAGAAACGAGCTGTGTTCTCTCCTCCCTTGTTTCCTAAATGACACTCATTCTTGCCTCTACCTTGCCTGTACCTACCTCTTACCTTTTATTATTCATTTTTCCAAACACCTGGTTGCAAGTTCCTATAACTAAAAGTTTATTCAGCACCTTAATTTCTGTAAATCTGTTTTCAAAACTGCTCTCATAGTTTGCCAAGGCAGGGGGGTGGCTTTGGTTTCAGTTGTTTTCCTCCCCATTTTCCTTTATCAGTCAAGTCAAGTAATCACTATTTCAGCATGCTTTTGACTATCGTGGAAATAAATTAATAGGTTCAGTATTCTGGGTCCAGTTTGGTTGTTTTTTGTAGTATCATCTGCAGCTGTTATTTTTTGATCTACTATTGTGTGATTAGGTTTCTAGTAGTTGTGGTACTGCCAAAACCCCCCAACTGGGGTAGTCAACCAACGTTGTGCACAGCTGGTTTCTGGTTAAAGCTATTAAAACCGGGTTTTCTCAAGAGTGATCTTTCTAGAATGACTAAAATGTGGTGTGTTGTATAGCCATAAAGGCCTACATGTTTGGACCCTCCAGCAGAAGGCTTTCTCAGTCCATAGAAACTGGAGATACCAAACACTAAAACTTGCAGATGTTGAATGCCAAACATCTGTATCACCACTGAGCTATAAATAAAGAGGCTAATTTGTAGAGAATATTTCGGCTGTTGGTCATCAGCAAGCTTGGGACACAGTTTACAGACTTGCCAAGTGAATGAATTCCATTAGCTTTTACAGAAAGGGGAAGTCGGGGTCCGAGAGGGTGCCAAGGAAGTGCATGCTATCCAATGAGTCATAATTTGTACTGAAATACACATGCTGCAGACTATTAATGAGGTAGAACTGAGTCACTTCAAGTCTATGTAGCACTGTTGCAATTGACAGTTAACTAGAAGGAAGTTCAAGCAATAATACATGGGACTAGTTTCAGGTGGGTAGCCATTTTGGTCTTCAGTAGGAGAGCGGGATTGGACTCTGGTGGCACCTTACAGACCTCCATCATTTCCAGGGTATACCAGATCTATGGTACTAGTCTGTAGCCTAAAGTCTGTCTCAAACATTTTGTGGGCTGTCTCAAGAAAGCTGCCAGCCCTCTGCCTCCTCAGTCATTTGCAAAATGGGTTCATGATGAGCCAAGAGCTGGCTATCGAGTTGCCCAAATCTCCCAGAATTTCCCCACCCTAGAAATTGCAGTGCTGTCTGCTATTGGGGGGGGAGGGGTTAGCAGGAGCAGAGCAAGAATAGGAGTGTGGCTATTGCTCTTGCCTGGTTCCATGCTGTTTGCTGCTATCCTCTGTCTCATCCAAAGAAAAAAAAACCAAAATTATAACTTCATTCGCCGTCTTTGTTTTAGAATGCTCCTTTTGGGTCCTAGTGCCTATCCAGTTCTGTTCTCTTATGGAAGGAGACTCACACTGTCATAGGGGTGCCAACCTCCAGGTGGTGACTGAAGATCTCTTGCTATTACAATTGATCTCCTGGTGATAGAGGTCAGTTGTCCTAGAGAACATGGCTGCTTTTAAAGGTGGAGAGCTTATGGTGGTCATACCCCACCAAAGTCCCTTCCCTCCCTCAAACTCCTCCTCCTCCCTCAGGGTTCCGCTATTCCCCCCCCCCCCCAATCGCCAGGTATTTCCCAGCTGGGAGTGAGCAACCCTACACTACCTATCTCTATCAATTTGTAATCAGCTTTGAGTCTGCATGCTGAGTGGAAAGGCTGTACACGGTTTTAATCAATGAACAAATCCTGTCTTACTGGCCACCTGCCCTTGCATGATGGCATCTTCCGGCATCTTTCCCAACCCTGCCTTTACCTTTGTGATTCATTCGAGAGCACTGGGAACGGTTCATTCCAGAGGGAGGCAAAAGACCATAACATGACTTGGCCTCGATTCTGCTCTTTCAGGGATTGGCTTCAGCAGGCCTGGGCTTTCAGGAAATAGCTGGAAGGAAGGCAGGATCTGGGTCTTCCTCGCTGCTTTGCGTGATTGCATTAAACCTTGATAGGAAGATCAACGGAGGCAAAAAGGCTACCGAGAGCAGCGTGCCAAAAAGCAAAGCGGCCGTTTCTCAATAGCTTGCCATTGTGTAATTATTGCATTTTTGTCTCATAACATGATTCCATAAGTCGGTGCCAAACGGAGCTGGAATTTTGACTCGCTGATAAGATATTCGCATCAGCCCTTAAGCATTGCTGGAATGTCTTCCGTATGAGGTCATCTCCATTCGGTCTCCTTAATCCAAACAGCAGGGTAAACAGTGGCAAGTGTGCGTAAATGGGCTAAAGGAACATGTCCCATTCACAAAGATGTCATCGGTGTGTGTTCTCTGCTCATTACTTTGAATGCAACGTGCTGTCAAAGTGTTAGCTGTTGCATCTCTTAAAAGGACTATCAGCAATCCCTAAGGGAGTTTTTTTTCCCCTTTCCTCTACAAGCCAGAATTTAAATTAGGTCTTGCTTCAGATATTTTGCATGCGGAACTGAAAACTTACATTGGCAAGGATGCTTGTTCCCATGACAAATACTGCTCTTCAGTATTAACAAATAGTAATTAGAAGTTGCCTGGAGTTGGTTAGCCCAGATGAGACTGATATCAGCAGATCTCAGAAGCAAAGTAGGATTGGCCCTGGTGGGCACCTGAATGGGAAACCGCCAGGGAAATCCAAGGTCACTGCACAGAGGCAGCTAACGGCAAACCACCTCTGTTCATCTCTTGCCCTAACAACTCTATGGGGTTGTCATATAAGGCATCTGTGACTTGGCAGCAGTTTTCACTGCTGTTCAAAAGGTAACATGGGGTGGGAGCTCAAAGACAAATACACCTGCTTTCTGTTTGTAGAACTTTGAAGTGTGGATTGTGTACGCCGATATATAGAGGGTTGGTATATTGTAGGGAAGGGAAATCAATCATCTTTTGGTCCCTTCCATTTCTAGGACTGGGTGTCCACTTTTTATATACTATAGGAGTGGATGGAGGGGAGAAGCTTGTCACTAGTAGCGCAAAATACTTAGGTCTAAAACTCCTGGTTCCTAGTTTCCTTAAACTCCCACTCAATTCTAAGCCTAAAGATCTCCTAGGGAATTCAAAATTGATCTCCAGACTACAAAAGTGGTTCTTTGGAAGAGGGACTGTGGAGCATTGCACCCCGTTGAGTCTCTCCCCTCCCCAAATCCTACCCTCATAAGGCTCCACCCCCAAATCTCCAGGAATTTCCCAACCTGGAGTTGACAACCCTAACAGTAATCTACAGTCTGTCTCAGAGGTCCCCAGAGTCTTGAGCCACTTTCAGTTTTTGAGGGATGGTTGCCAACCTCCAGGTAAGACCTAGAAATCTTGTGGAATCACAACTGATCTCTAGCTGACCGGAAACAGTTCCCCTGAAGAAAATGGCTGTTTGGGAAGTGGACTTTATGGTAGGCTGACCAGCCGTCCCGCTTAAGGCCATGGACTGCCACGCCTTTGGACAATTTTAGTCCCAAGCCATCCCAAGTGGGTTCTCACAAATTGTCCTGGATTTTTGGGATGGCTGGCTGCAATCTGCCTTGGGGGCGCAAGGCAGTGCGGGCAGCCTCCAGTGCGCCGCAGGAGGGCATAGATATTTCTGGGTTTGCCGCTTGTCAGCTTCCACAAGCAGGGATGTCAAGTAGGGAGGGAACGGTGTAAGTCTCCCAGAAGCCTGTATTGCCCTTCATGGGCCAGCCTGGCCCCTCTGCCCCTGATCGCTGTAAAGTGTGACCCATCTGGTCACCTTACTTTATGGCATTGTACCACGTTGAGGTTCCTTCCACCGCTGTCCCCAAGCTCCACTCCAAATCTCTAGGAATTTCCCAACCCAGAGATGGTAGCCCTATTTTGATGCTCCTAATGTAATAAAAATTTAAAAAGACAAAATTATTAAATTTGAAGATCTAAGCTAAGAAAGCAAGTTCCATTTTCATCTGAAAGGGATGAGCATAAGAACAAGATGTGAAAATGGTCAAGTGACAAAACACTGTCGAAATCTGAACTCTTCTTTCAACTTGAATCCCTGGCCAAATGGCCCTTTTGGCACCCCATCCCCACACCACCATAGGTTCTGGCATCTATTGCCAGTAGTGCTCTTTTTCAACTCTCGCATATATACATTTTACACTTGTGTGTAAAAGTGCATGCAAGGTATGTATGTATGCATGCTATGTATGTAAGGCAAGGCATGCAAGTATGCAGTGCATGCAAGGCATGCGTGTGTGTGTGTGTGTGTTGGAACTTTAAACTGCTAGTTGGCTACAGTGCAGATAAAACCTTATAAAAATAGCTTGGAATCAGAAGTAACTTCTAAAAAGTATGTAGCTGGCCGTTCCGCAGTCGAGACATAACACTGTCAAAATATACTGTCCAGTGTACTTTATGGGGATGCATGGAATATTTTTAAAGTTGTTTTTCTCTTTTTTGTAATTCATATTTGGTATTTTTGTAATGCATATTTGTAATCTCAAGGCTCCTCTGGGTCCAAACTGTGAAAATGATAGCTTTTATGAATTGCAGTATATCTGTTGTACCTTTTGGGCTGGAAGCATGATTTCCTTCATCTCTTGCCTGCTGTTGTTCTTCAGAATCATATTCTCACTCTGATGTCAGTGGCTGCTCAGATCTACAAACACCCCAGCCTTAAGAACTCCATCAGTTTGGTTGTGGTGAAGGTGTTGGTGGTAGAAGACACTAGGGAAGGCTGGATCCAGAGGGTCTCCGGGACAAATGGAGGGCTCCAAGTAAGCCTGAATTTCTGCAACTGGTGCAGTGCAATCGCTTCAACTCCTCTCTGGCAAGTGACTGCTCACCCAGAGCATTACTGCATACATGCCATACTCATCACTGACTCATTAGACAGGGTAAGCTACAACTTTAGACCCTCTTGCTCAGAGCCATCCTAAGGAACAAACTGGAGAAAAAACAGGAATGTATCGATAGTCCAGTCCAGCAGTTCCCAAACAGTCCTCCACTAAGCATCTCTAAGCACTCCGCAGAGATTGGAATAAATGTGACAAGTTTTGAGAAAACTATATTTAAAGTTCCAATTTTAAATGCTTGTCAGTGGCAAAATTTGTTTAGATCAAAATTTAAGCTATATAGAATTTGAAAGCATTCATGTAACAGTAGTGCTCTGTAATGGATTTCTGTCCTGAAATGTGCTCTGTGACTCAAAAAATTTGTGAACATCTGGTCCAGTCTAATAACAGCCACCTTAGTGTCTTGTTCTTCAGCATATTAGATATCAAATCTGCACGGTCACCTGTAGGTGAGCTTAAGTTTGTGCAGCCACTAGGCTAGTGACTATTTGAAAATCTGAAAGAAATACAACATGGGAAAGAGAACATCTATTTTCAAATTGACACATACGAGCTAACGTGGACAGACACAAGAAATTCCTATCAAAGGCAGCCTAAGAGACTTTGCTCCTGAAGCTGCACATTCAACGGTTAAAATGAAATAACATTAAAGAAATCAACAGTTTTCTGCTATTTAAATGATATTTTATATCTTCTGCCTGAGATGTAGTCCTGAGTCCCACAAACAGTCATTTGCCCCACATTAATTTGCAAATGAATTCAGATTCTTCTTGCAGCTTTCTTCACCCTTCTTGCTCTCCTTACTTAACAGGACTTCTGTGGACACCAGAGCTGCAGTACTCTCGGAGTGGCTGAGACAGGCACCATGTGTGATCGAAACAAAAGCCATGTCTTGGTGGATTGCAGAAGATGAGGGGCATTCTCCCAGGGCTGCCTCTACACCTTAGCCCTACCTAAACTAGGGTAACCTTCCCTAACTTGCTGTATCAATACAAGGCAGATAGCATCTCACGGTATGGGAATCTCTGGCCAGAATCACAGAGTTGTTGGTTCTAAGCATCACATGTCGGCATGGCAACAAAAACAACCATAAGCACCAACATTTTGTCATCGGGTCAGGGTCACTTTCTTCCTATGCATGGTTTGGGGAAGCAGACTGATCTTTTTGGTAGCCATTTTGGGCACGATAGTACAGTGGCTACAATGGGAGATTCAGAATGTGTTCTGTTATTCCCATCTCTGCAGATTTTCCATAGTAAGCAATAATGTGTTCTTCCACACCTTCAAATGCTTGCCTTGTTTGGTTGTAAAATAGCTTGTTCTGTACACAATTGTCATCAAGACACAAATGACTTGTGGTGACCCCACCAATGGGCTGCCAAGGCAAGTGAGAAGTAGAGGTGGTTTTCCATTGCCTTCCTCTGCAGAACCTTCCTGGGTGATCCCTCCATCCATGCGATGACCCTGTTTAGCTTCTGAGATCTGATGAGGTCAGGTTCCATGCCACCTGCCCTCCTTAAAACTCCATATTACACAACTCAACATAATACTTCTCAGCCTCGTTCCCTAATTTGGATCTCTCTTGACCATCTGTCAGCAACGTAGGTGACCGAAGGACAAAGAACTTCAGTTTGTTCTGCTGAGCATGTGTCATGTGCATGCTCAGTAGTGTCTAGCTACAAAGTCCTTGCTACACCAACTCACAATCAAGAAGACAGCTTTTGTCTCTGCAGAGCTTGTGTTACTGTGTTGCAGAATTTTCAGCGAAAGGATACACAGCCTTGGCAGAAACTTTGTAGTGTATTTTAGATTTATGTTGGGCAAGGAGGCCATCAGTGGAGCAAATATGGGTTCAGAAAGAGAAGAATCCGCTAACCTCCACTTTTTCCTCTTCTTCCATTTCAGGGCATGTCCTCAGCATGCCCCATGATGACTCCAAGACTTGTGAGAGGCTCTTTGGCAACTTAGGGAAGCATCACATGATGGCCCCTCTCTTTATCCATTTAAACAAGACTCTGCCCTGGTCTCCTTGCAGTGCCATGTACATCACGGAGTTTCTGGACGGCGGGCATGGTAGGCATTGTGTGTCTATTCTTCTACACATCAGCTGCGGCAGTCCCAAGGCTCTGTGGACATCGGCTGTGCTGTGCACAAAACTAGCATGCCAACATGTCTTTACTCTTGTTTCTCTCTTCTTTTCCAGGTGATTGTCTGCTAGATGAACCTGCCAAACCCATCGCCCTCCCCACAGACCTTCCCGGCCAAGCACCCTTGTACAACCTGGATCATCAGTGCCAGCAGATCTTTGGCAAGGAGTTCCGACACTGCCCAAACACCACTCATGAGGACATCTGCTTGCAACTCTGGTGCAAGCTAGAGACTGGGGAGCGCCTTTGCCACACCAAAAATGGCAGCTTGCCCTGGGCAGATGGGACACCCTGCGGAGCAGGCAAGATGTGTTTGGATGGCCGCTGCATGGCACAAGACACGGTGACACGCCAGGTAAATTCACTGGGAGAGGCAGACATCCCTTCTCAGGCTAAGGACCAACCTGCATGGGATGATAGCTCCGTGGTTCTCAAATGAAAAACAGCTTGGTGAGGCTGAAATTGGGAGTGGAGGAAAGGGATAGTTAACTTTTTACCTTTTTTGTTCACTCAACAGCACGCAACCCTTCCATGCACAAAGGAAAGCATATATCTTCTCCACTACCACAACAAAGCATAAAGTATGAAACTAAACAGTGCAGCAGAAGGGTATTACACAGGTTTAAAAACAATGAGAGTAAGGTATATAAAGCAAACAGATTATACATACTATACACAGTTGTGTTGTTCACAGTCCCATTCCTTTCATAAAAGTGCCTTCCTGAACTGTTTTGTTGTAATGTAGTCTGACTGGTCGAAAGCTCCGTCAAGTTACAGCTAACTTTTGGCAACCCAGTAGGGTTTTCAAGGCAAAGAACAATTAGAGGTGTTTTGCCATTTCCTGCCTCTACACAACAACCAATTTCTTGGTAGTCTCCCATCTAAGTACTAACCAGAGATAACCTGCTTAGCTTCTGACAAGATCAGGCCAGCCTGGACCATACAAATCAGGGTGTCAGCCTAGTACCTTTATAAAAATTACTACTTCTCTTTGCCGCTCTGTGGCCCTTTTCGCACACGCAATATAATGCGTTTTCAAACCACTTTCACAACTGTTTGCAAGTGGATTTTGCTATTCCGCACAGCTTCAAAGAGCACTGAAAGCCGTTTGAAAGTGCATTATTCTGCATGTGCAGGATGAGCCTAAGAGTTTCAGATCAAAGACAGAAAAAAATTCCCAGAATGTTAAATCAATGCCATACTTTGCCTGTAAGGAAACTACAGTTGGGTTGCATGGCAAGTGCACCTGGGGACAGCAGATCAGTTGACTTGATTTTTAGTGCGGGACAAGTTCTCACCCCTTTTGCTCCTTTAACACACCAATAGTTAGAATGTTGATGTGTCTTCTTTTCCACCCCTTTCCTTCATGCTTCAGGCAAGCTGTTCCTTTTGGATTCTTCTTTTCCCCCCCTTGAATCCATAGCACCCACATGTTTAACGAATTAAATATCTGTTCGGCACTTCCTTTATTTTTTAAAAAGATTTTTACAGGGTCTGGAGTTTTTAAAAATACTTTAATAACTTGTGCCAAAAGGAATTCTGGCTTTGCAACAGGCATAAAGACGAGCCAATTGACGCTGTGCATAGCCCCGCTCTGTGAGGGAGATTAGCTTTGTGAACTGGCCAGTCAGGGCTGTGCAAATCTATGGTTTCTCCTCCATCAGGGAACACAAAGAACACAAAGATCTGTGTGCGATCCTAGGAAGAAACTGATTTCTGTGTCATCATGGCAGAAAATGCACCCCCACAGCAGACTCACTAAATTATATACATCTGAGTGCATTGTTAGTGGAATTTGGTAACCCAAGGATTTGTATCTTGCAGCCTGCAGAGGATGGAAACTGGGGTTCCTGGGGCCCATGGGGGCCGTGTTCCAGAACCTGTGATGGAGGAGTGCATTTCTCCTACAGAGATTGTAACAACCCTATGCCTAAGAATGGAGGAAAATACTGTGAGGGTCAAAGGATCAAATATCAGTCTTGCCGCACTGAGGAATGCCCATCTAACGGTAATCATCTATTTGCTAGGAATGCTTGCTTCCTATTGGCTTCAGGAGGAAAGGCCAGAATTTCCCTCAGAAAAGCTTCAGGCCTGAGGGAAGTCGTTGCAAGCCAGAGCCAAACATCTGGCTGTCAGAAATCTGTTCTTGCATTGTGAGGGCATATCTACGCTACAAACGTATGTCAGTTTCATAACAATTTAACTATCAGCTGGCTGTTGTGGACTTTCTGGGCTGTCTGATAGTTTTTGCTGCTAACAATTCACCCACATCTAGGGCTGGCAATTTTAGATGCCAACAGCCAGTTGATTCCGGCCATGAAAGCCTTCAACAATACAATTTAGCTATCACTTCTCCCCTCAACACACACAAAGAATCTTCAGAATTATAGTTTGGTGAGTACTTTAAATTGGAGATACTGAAGAGCTCTTCACCTCTACAGCTCTAAAGAACTCTTTCTACTGTCCCTGACAGGCCAGCAACTCAGGTCATTTGCCAGGGCCCTTCTCTGTGGGCCCCCACCTCTGGAAGCAAGGTATACAGTACAGCTATCAAAGGCAGGGTCTTTTCTAAGTGGCTCCTCATTTAGGGAGTACTCTCCTCTCGACTGTCTGCCTGGCTCCTAGTCTTGGTCAACTGTATTGGTTTGTTTTTATTCATTTCTGGGGTTTTCCATTCCCATCTCTTCCCCCCTCATGTCCTGGTTTTATAGGGTTTGATCCTGTTTTGGCTGGGTTTATGGGTGTTGGTTTCGTGCCTTCTCATATTTTGGAACCATTTTGAGTTGTGTTGGATTTTATGTTTGCGGTTTGCTGCCCTGAGGAACCTGCTGTTTGAGTCTCTAAAATAACTAATCAAACAGCAGTTCCCTGGGTTCTCTGACAAGAGCGACTAACTGTTAAGTCTCTGCAAGCCTGTGGGCTAGCAGATATGCCGCCAGTGTTGAGTATCAGCAAGATCAGGAGTGCTGCCTGTGCTGAGGAAAGGTATCAAAGGCAGCTTGGGTCCCTCTTCTTTGTAGCTGCTGTTAGAAAGCAGGGGAATCGTGCATCCTTAAGCTTTGCCTAGGGCAGGGGTCTTCAAACTATGGCCCTCCAGATGTCCATAGACTACACTTCCCATGAGCCCTACCACTTGGCTATGCTGGTAGGGGCTGATGGGAATTGTAGTCCATGAACATCTGGAGGGCCAAAGTTTGAAGACCCCTGGCCTAGGGCTTCAATCCAGGATCCTGTTTTCCATACAAGAGGTTCGGTGTTGCAGAACACAACTTGGGGTACACAAGAGGACTTGAAGAAAGTTGGAGCTTTTGAACCCTGAGATTGCTGCAGGAAAGCAGAGTCATCCAGGTGTGCTGTGCTGAGTTGCCCAACTGGGGGTTGAATCATTCTATCCATGTGCATAGTGGAGATCAGGTGCATGGGAGGTGAATGCTCACTCCCCTGTAGTGCACCCACATGGATGCATCTCTGGCTGTACACACACCATTGGGGCATAAGATATCCAGTGTTAATAAACTGTGGTCCAAATGCGGCAATTTTCAAAGTTTCCAGTCTCTTAGAGGATTTCTCATCTTGAAAAGAGCTTATTTTCATTGAGACCTTTGCTTTCTTTGCAGGCAAGAGTTTTCGAGAGGAGCAGTGCGAGAAGTACAACAGCAACCGCACGGAGCTGAATGGGAACAGGCAGGAGTGGGTCCCCATGTACTCAGGGGTGTCACCTCGTGATCGTTGCAAACTGTTTTGCCGGGCTAAAAGGGGGAACGAATTCAAAGTGTTTGAGACAAAAGTAAGAGCTCTGTTTTTGTATCTGCTGGACAGTAATGAAGGCTAAAGCCGATGGTTGGTTCCAGCTAATGTTTATTTACATTTGATTTTCTAAACCGTCACCTTATATTAAAAACCTAATGTGATCCGACTTCTGACCCTTCTACAATTCTGTTTTTGTATCAGGTGATAGATGGGACACTCTGTGGCCCTGAGACTTTCTCTGTTTGCGTACATGGCCAGTGCATCAAAGCGGGCTGTGACCACATCATTGAGTCACCCAAGAAGTTAGACAAGTGTGGAGTGTGTGGCGGCGACAGCTCGACTTGCCGGAAAATATCTGGCTCGCTTAACAAATCCAAGTAAGAGACTTGCTGGGACAGCTTGGTCCGATCCTGGTATTCAGAGGAGGATGCTGGGGTTATAGAATGCACTGGGGATCAAGGACTGACTTGACTCCTTATTTAGGAACCTGTTGGAACTAGTTCTAAGGATCTCTTTGGGCAAGTCCATAGACCACTTGAACATTGGCTCTGCAGCAAAGCACACGGGGATCCTAAATGGGCATACCACATGCCCCACATTGCACAACATGGGCTATTTTTATGGCACGTCCTCAAATGAAGTTCATCATACTGCTGCTTCCCAAAGCAGATAACAATATTCCTTCTGCATCTTTTAATTGGGTTTGTTTTAGAGATGGGCAGTGCGTACAGACATTAACAATTATTGTACGTGTGGTTCTCCTTCCATATCTGTCCATCTCCCTACTTTATTCCAGTTTCTGCTGGATTTCAAGGGTATTCCTTGTGTGCAAAGGCCTGGCAATTTGCAGCCGACTTACAGCAACCCAGTAGGGATTTCAAGGGACTAACAGAGGTGGCTTGCCATTGCCTTCGTTTGCATAGGAGCCCTGGAATTCCTTGGCGATCTCCCATTCAAGTACTAATTAGGGTCGACCCAGCTTAGCTTCTGAGATCTGATGAGATCCTGGTCAGGGCTTAAATATATTATACTGTATAGCAATACTGTGCTCTAATGTTAGTTTTATATCTGCTTAATGGGCAGATCTCAGAAGCTAATTATATCTGCTTAATTCTCCTCCCTCCTGCCCTCTTAAGAATCCTAATGGTGCTCAGCATTCTATTTTAAAGATCCCTGGTGTTGGTGGAAAGTGCCATCAAGTCACAACTGACTTATGGTGATCCCATAGGGTTATCAAGGGAAAAGACTAACAGAGGTGGTTTGCCATTGCCTGCCTCCACATGACCCGAGAGAGTTCTAGGAGAGCTGTGACTGGCCCAAGGACACCCAGCAGACTTCCTATGGAGGAGGGGGAGTCGAACCCATGAGTCCACTGCTCTGAGCCACTAGTGGAGGTTCATAAAAATCCCTAGCCCTTTTCATGTAGCTACAAATTGCTTAGGTTTTGTAGGGAAAAAATGATTGTTTAAAGCAAAAGTCCATAGTGTAGATATGCTTCTAGGACAGAGGCGGGCTAATGATGGGGCCGTATCCAGCCTTTGGGAGCTTTGCATCTAGCCCAAAAGCTCCTTAACAGTTTGTCAGGAACATCAGCCTTCAAAGGACCACAGCATGAGCTTGCAAGCCAATGCTGCCCCAAAAGCTGTTCAACACTTGAAGGTCCATGTGTCATTAAGGGCCACTGATAGCAGCAGAGGCTGTGTTTAGATCTCTATCTGCTTTTGGGGGCTTCAATTTGGGCATTGGCAGTACTGATTTCCAGCACTAGTTGGCCCAGATAAGACCTTTAGACCAAAGACATTGCCCACCTCTGCTCTAGACTCCAAGAAGTGAATCCATAAACTAGCCTATGCTTGGCACAGAGTAAAAGACTAAGCAACACAAGTTTGTTTGATGGTTGAAAAGAGTTGAAGAGCTTGAATTTATACCATGTCTTTCTTTCCATAAGGAGCCTCAAAGTGGCTACAGACTCCTTCTCTTCTTCTCCCCACAACAGACACCTTGAGAGGCATATGGGGCTGAGAGAGAACTGTGACTAGCCCAAGGTCACCTAGCGGGCTTTATGGGAAGGAGTGGGGAAACAAACCTGGTTCTCCAGATTAGAGTCCATCACTCTTAACCACTATGCCACACTGGTTGATTATCGGGAGGACCTTAATCATCCCTTTTGGTATCTGCAGGTTTGGGTATAACGACATTGTTACAATCCCCACTGGAGCAACTAATATTGATATCAAGCAGCGGAGCCACCGTGGGGTGAGACACGACAGCAACTATTTGGCTTTGAAGACTCTGGATGGCAAATACCTCCTGAATGGAGATGAAGCCTTTTCAGCTATGGAGAAAGACATTTTGGTGAAGGGCGTCATTCTAAAGTACAGCGGCTACCTGACCTCCGTGGAACGTCTCCAGAGTTTCCGGCAGCTCCCGGTACCCCTTGTCCTCCAACTGTTGACAGTTCCCAGTGAGATGTTCCCTCCCAAAGTGAAGTACACCTTCTTTATCCCTAAGGATGTCCACTTCAACAAGCAGAAGAACAAGGAGAAGAGCACATCCAATGTGATTAAACCCATGCTCACTTCGCAGTGGGTCCTGGGTGACTGGTCTGAGTGCTCGAAGTCCTGTGGCTCCGGCTGGCAGAGACGGACAGTGGAATGCCTAGATGTGGAGGGGCAGGCCTCGTTGACCTGTGACAAGGCCCTCAAGCCTGAAGATATCAAGCCCTGCAGCGACCTCCCGTGCCCCATCTGGCAACTGGGTTCTTGGTCCCCCTGTTCCCGAACATGTGGAGAGGGTGTGCGGACCCGGAACGCCTTGTGCATTGACTACGCAGGGAAAATCACTGCCTCGGAGAAATGCGGGTCCCCGCGGCCGCTATCAGTAACTACCATTTGCACACTGCGACAAGAGTGCTGAGGCACCGCATGGGCCGAGGCGAGATCTGAGGCATGTATGACATAGGCTAACTACTAACCGAACTTGAACCGAGCTTGGTGTTGCCGAGCAAGGATGTAGGTCAAAGGTAAAAGTGCACTAATAGACCTGAACAGGACCCCGTTGGGTAGACCTGTTTGAAAGGGTAGTGGGCATCACATAACGACTCATTTTCTGCTTTGTCTTCCTCCAAGTAGACATCTACCTCAGTGCGGGGCAGGGGGGGAAGCATGGGATTTTAGACATTTTTAAAATATATATTTTTGCAGGCTTATATTGAACATCTAAGCAGAAATAGAAATGTGTTCTAGGCTATTCCCAAAGATCACCTTTTTGGGTCTCATTGGAGGGACATCATCTAAGAAAACCCATTACTCTTCAGATACAAAGATACCCTTTCTGAATGTTACCATTTTGCATCTCCCGTTGCCACGAAAGTGGTGATCCTCCATGGACCTATAAGCTTGACTTGGTATTGGACAGTAACCTTTCTAGATGACTTAGTGCAAGTTGTTTAACCCTAGTCTGGCCACAGTTCTTCATGTGACTCGGGTCAGTAGGATTCCTTCCAAATAACTGATTTTGCAAATCTTGCTGCTGCACTTTAAAGCTGCGGCCAAACAAGACTCCTGATGCAAACCTGTTCCGCAAGCTTTTGTGAGGATTAGAGGAAGGCTTAGACAATGCTTCAAAGGTAAATGTGAGAACCGTCTCTCTTGAGAGGGGGTTCATTAAGCTGTGGGCTGCAGTTTGGCTGGTGGAGAGACTTTGATCAAAGTTTTCAAGCTAATTGATCGGGCACTTTTCTTCTTCGTTAAAGCAGCATGTCCTGGGAAACAGCATCTTCATGTTTGCCAGTTCAGTCCCCCAAACTTTGGAGGATACAGAATGGGGTGTGATCTGTCCCTCTATTTGTTGCTTTGTAATGGCTGCCATTTTGGGAAGTGTAGAATATTCTTTTTCTAAAAAAAAAAAAAGTGTATGTATATATGTGAGTTTGTGTGTTTTTAATAAGCTTTCTCTTCTGGAACTGAAGGGGGAGACCAGTGTATGAAAGCTGGGGGCCTTTTTTTGACCTTTCCGCCTTGTGCTGCTATCATGCCGAATATACTATCTCATACATTTTGCACAGTAGTGGTAAAAAACAATTCAGGTGAGGAAATTTTCAGCCCGGCAACAGCTTAAGGGGAAAGTTAGTAAGGCCCTTCCTCTGTGCATTGTTCTTCCCCTTCAGAGTGCATCCCAACCAGCTGTGTTTTGCAAAAAACCAAGAATGTTTTAAAAGAAACAACTGTAGAACAGCATATAATGCACTGTTCTGCCCTTGCTTAATAGGTAGCAATGTAAATGCAGGCAGTGGGGGATGAAGACACTTGATGACGATATAGGAGACCACTTTGTCCTCCCCAATTTTAGGGGGTAGAGCTCTTGACTGTCTTTTGCCTTCTCTGTCCAACTTTTGGGACAGGACCACCAAATTGTGTGAAGCTTTTGGTGCTTTAAAGTGGCCCCCCAGATGATAGCACCAGCAGAAAACGTCCCCCTGTAGCCTGCAAGGGAAACTGTCTTTGGCTACGGGTTGGAATTTAGTGGATCAGGAAGTGAGGTTAGCAAATAATTCCTGTAATCTGTCCACAAAACACAATTGACAGAGGCTCATTGATCCAGAACACTGAGGTGCCGTCTGTTGTGTAACACATACACACACACACACACACACAAAGAAAGAAAGGAATTGCAGGCCACTGAGTGTCTTCTGGCTCCAGCTAAACTGCAGGTGATCATTTCCTCCAGCTGTTGCTTCCAAACCATTGTGTAATTAGTCAGCTATATGCTAAGCAGATTATTGGTAAAAAAAAAAAAAAGGAAATTAAGACCCCTATTGACCAAGTAGTTTGTTTCTTGTGAGTACCTTGTCCAGTTTCAACAGTGCCTATGGATAGATATGCAGTATTTATACAGATAGCTCTAGAATTCATTGACTTACTTCACTTGCAAAATTGCTAAATGCCTCATGTCTGCATTCTGCTTTCTTGCCTGACTTGAGATGCAGACCCATGAAACAGGGAACCTGCAATATTACCGCTATTGTAGCATTCTGCTCAAAAATGCTTCCAATAACCCCCTATTATTAAATCCAATCTATATAGTCTGCAAAGATATGAATAGTTTTATGTGTGTTAGTTTTTACTAGACAAAACTTTTTCAAAGGTCACTTTCTTTTCTGAGGTATTGTCCCCTTTTAGCACTCCTTATAAAAAGCAATATTCTCTTCTTCACTGCCCTCACTTGCCCTCAATCCCAGTTTCCCTTAGTTAATGTAGCCGTACCTGACTGACTGTGTAGTGCTGTGCTGGTACCCCTGAGTGATTTTTTGGCCACCACGTGACAAGCTGCAAGCGGGGTTAAAAAGTAGATCTGAAATTGCATTTGACAGGGGAAATAATGGTGCTCAATAGAATTGAGGAAAAAGAGAATATTTACATAACCTCGTTATTTGGAACCTATGTCTACCTCTACAAAAACTTCCAGCTTACTTCTGAAAATTGTATCCTAATCCTAACCCTATTCCTTGAAAGTGAATTGAAATTATGATGTATATTGAAATTGAAATTATGATGTATTTCACTCTACCCATCCTCTATTCTTAATACTGATTTATCTACCCTTAAAAACAAATTACTTTATATTTGTAACAGACATTTATGGGGCTCCCGATATCTTCTACAGCGCGTGTATGCTGCAAACTGAGTTTGCGCCACATTTGGAGGAAATGGAATAACAGCAGCTGCTATTATTGCAAGATTTTGTCCAATAAAAGCATCTAATAGAACCAGATCATGCAATGGAAGGGAGATCAGACCCAGCCCCTCAAATGACAGGCACCGTCGCCAATGAACTCAGCTTGGAGTTTTCCTTTTCAGTGATTCCAGCTCCTCATATCCTCTCCTAAATTTACAATTGCAAGGTACCGAGGAGTCCTCTTAGAAGTCTCCTGCCATGATAACCTTGAGAAAGAAGGCCTCCCTTTCCTCCCGTTCTCATCAGGTCCAGGTATAAAAGAGTTCATTCGAGTCCAATTCAGACTGAACCAAAATTAACTCATTTGAACTGGGCCCATTCCAAGTGGAGTCCAAGGCAGCTCACCCATCATTAACAGTGAGCACGCATAGAATAAAAGAAGCGTTGTATGCTCTCCAGTCAGTCAGTTGCTAATCCCAGTGATCAAAGAAGTTAGTTAATAAGGCAAGATTTCATTTCATCTCTTTCTTCCATGGCACAGTGCCAAATCTGAGAGCTGGAAAGCAAGCCAGGCCTCAGCACTGGAAACTAAGCTGGGTTCTTTTACTACCAGAAATAAAAGCTTCTGACAATCAAAACTTTGCTGCTAGCTTAATCAGGAGTGACAAATACAGAATGCAGCTTGCAAACTCTCCTTCATTTCAGGAAAAAGATTTGTTCTGATGAAGCCAACTGATATTTAGGATGGCTCGTCAGTGTGCCTTGAAGACAAACAAGGGACCCTCAATTTTGCTGAAAGGTGGGGCAAATTTCAGAATTATTTTGCAAACCTTTTTTGTTCAAGATTGGTTAGACTGCAGTGTATGTGAGTCCTTATGATGGAAGGCAGGGTTCTATTGGGTTTTAAAAAACAATTATGATGTTCTTGTACCAAGGCATTAAAGGTATCCTAGCTGTATTTCAGGATCTAAGATATGAGGCACGCCGATTTCCCCCTGCTTGATGCAACTATACCCAAACCCAAGAAACCTACGTTAGACCATTGGTTTCTCAAGGGTGTGTCTTCATGGTGTCTTCATGGCATTCTTGGCATATAGAAAGTCCCAGATTCAGTCCCCAGCATCTCTGTAATGAAAAGGTCTGGTAGTAGATGATAGGACAGACCTCTAACTGGAGGTACTAGAAATTGAATCTTGGACCTTCTGCAGCAAGGTGTAGTGGTTAAGAGCGGTGGACTCCAATCTGGAATACCATTTTGATTCCCCACTCCTCCACAGGAGCAGCCGACTCTTGTCTGGTGAACTGGTTTGGTTCCCCTGCTCCTCCACAGGAAGCCTGCTGGTGTGACCTTGGGCTAGTTACAGTTTTCTCAGAACTCTCTCTGCTCCACCTACCTCATCAGGTGTCTGTGGTGGGGAAAGGAGTTTGTAAGCTGCCTTGAGTCTCTTTACGGGAGAAGAAGGCGGGGGATAAATTTGCCATTGAGCCATGGCCGCTCCTGGTTCTATTTTTGCAACAACTACTTTGCTTCTGTTTTGCCCCTGCTTTGTAGCTGTTCCCCTTGCAAGTTGTTTTTGTTCGTGCCAGTTCTTCCCCTTTCCATACTGGAAAAGTCTGCTCGGTGCCGTGTGTGGAGGATGCAGCTCTTCGAAAGGGTATTCATGTCATCATCTGTTTCTGTTTGGGAGGACAGAAATAGTTGTGCTGAATTCCAGGAAGTATCTGCACTGCCCCGCCGAATGCCTGTTCCCCTGGGACGTCTGCAAGTAAGACTGGATCCTGCAGCCCTCCCTGTATCTCAGACAGCAGTAGGCGTGGTGCCACAAGTAATTCTAGTGGTAAAAGCTAGAGGCCAAGGCATTAGAGAATATGAAAATGCTTTAATTTAATTTAAACACATTAATTTCCTGAAACCGCTAAAACTCCACACAGAGTGGAACAGCAAAGACAGAGTTCTCAACACTATATCTGCCTAATACCACCAATGGGATGGCAGGGAGGTTGGGTTGCCAGCCTGTAGGTAGACTTCCTTTCTGAGGCCCCTTCTGCACACCAAAATAATGCGTTTTCAAACCACTTTCATAACTGTTTGCAAGTGGATTTTGCTATTCAGCATTGCTTCAAAGAGCACTGAAAGCAGTTTGAAAGTGCATTATTCTGCATGTGCGGAATGAGCCTGAGTGAGATACCAAATGTTGCTCTTCTGCTTTCAATGAAGTGGGGTTACCCTTGGCCACTGGCAGAGGTTGGGTGTTGGTTTGCCAGATCCAGATTGGGAAACTGCTGGAGATCTGAAGGTGAAGCCTGGCGAGGGCAGGGAGGACAGAGGGGTACAAGGCCAAAGTCCACCCTCCAAAGCACCCATTGTCTCCAGGAGACCTGATCTCTGAAGACTGGAGATGATCTGTCATTCTGGGGAATCCCCAGGTTCCACCTGGAGGCTGGCATCCCAAGCAGCCACTGTGTATGTAGGCCTGTTGCTGTCTACTGCGTGGACTTTTGGATAGCACAGGAATAACTTGAGTAACGCAGTTGAGCTTTTTCTTTACCACTCCTCTCTTATCTACCAGCAGCCTTCTGGGCTTAGGTTTACAACTAGGACATTATTCTCCAGGCCTGTTGGCAATTCATCGTATACACGAGCAGAGAACACTCCCTCTGCAAATATGATCCTAAGCAGGTCTACTTAGAAATGTCCCATTTTGTTCAATAACTGCTTACTGCCAGGGAAGTGTGCTCTTAGGATACAGCTTGCAAGCCTTTGGAGCTATAGGCACAGTGGAATGCTACCTTCCGTTTTGGGGATACAAAGGAATTCGGCATCCCCCAAGACTAAAGCCCCTCCGCAGATATCCCTATTGTAACATGCCCAATGATATTCTGGTTTTACTAAAAATAAGTAAAAATTCTGATTTTTGGATTCTCCTGAACAGCTGGGACAGCATTTTAAAAAAGCAGGATGAGTTTGATTTAAGCTCTATCGAGGTTTTCGCCCTGTCTTCAAGAAGGATCCTATTTCTGCCTTTCAGCCTGCCCCTATCGTTCCTCATTCATGTTCAGCATATCCCATCCTCCACCTCCCTTTTGGCTGTCCGTTGCTGAGCAGGCGGCTGGTCTCCCCTAGGCGGGAGCTCTTCCTTCCCAACAAAAGATCCCTGCCAAAGCCAAGTAGAACTGCCAAAATATCTCCCTCTGGCCCAGACTGTCTGGCCCTAAAACAGACACCCAATCAGTCTGTGAACCTTCACCTTTTCAAGCAAAGCTGTCTTGGACAGATCTGGCCCTGAGACTCAGGAGTCCTGTGGCAGCTTGGAAAACTAGGGTTGCCAACCTCCAGGTGGGGCCTGGAGGTGGGGCCTGGAGAGCTCCCAGAATTACAACTGATCCCCAGACAACTGAGCTCAGTTGTCTGGAGAAAATGGCTGCTTTGGAAGGTCAACTGTATAGCTTTATATCCCGCTGAGGTCCTTCCGTTCCCCAAACCCCGTGCTTCTCAGGCTCCACCCCTGAATTCCCAGGAATTTTCCAACTCAGAGCTGGCAACCCCAGTTTGCAAGGATCCTAAGCAAGAACCAGTTTGGGGATTAAGGAGCAAGGAATAATCCAGAACTCCCAATTTGACACTTTCTCCCTTCTTACATGTTGGTCTTTTCCATTTGGTCTATGAGCATTTTGCTTTTTGAAGGAAAGCCAGCAGGTTCCACATTAGTACGGCTGTTTCGGTTACTCTCTCCATGCCTCTTACTGGCATTTTAAATTAGGTTTTTTAAATTAGTGAGAAAGCACCTTGGCCTGCTTTCTCAGCAGGTAGTGGTTGCATCAATAGCAAAGAGACAACCTGTTCCTTCACTCCTGCAGCCAGAAACAGAACTACCTATCTGTAACGAGATTAACTTATTCAATGTGTTTGAGCTGGTGTATCCTATCAGGAGATATGTTGCAGTGCTTCTTTGTGAGTCGGTACACTGAGGAAGGGATGGAGAGAACTGCAAAGGGAAAGGCTATGGCTTAGGAATTCATCCATGTAAGGTTGGGAAACACCTGGAGATCTTGAGGTGAAGCCTAGGAAGGGTAGGGGTTCTAAAGGGAAGGGACCTCAGCAGGGTATAATGCCCTAAAGTCCATCCTCCAAAGCTGCCAGGGCAACTGATCTCTGTTGTCTAGAGGTGACACTGCAATTCCAGGGCATCTCCAGGCCCCAACTGGAAGCTGGCAACCCCATGTGGTCTTTGGCATTTCTAGTTCAAGGGTCTTGCGCTGTTTGTGGCTCCCAAAGAGCTGCTGTCAGTCAGAGAAGGCACCGCTAAGTTCAATGGACCAGTGAGTAAAAGACAGCTTCAACTTTCAGCAACAGGTTGGCGTTCTAACTTGGGACTGCCCTGTCCACCTCTTAACGCAGCAGTTGGGATGCTTTGGTGTCAGTGTGCCAACAACTTTGTAGGGCATTTGGGGAGAGGAAAGGACAGCTCAACCCTTCAGTGTGGCCCCTAGTCTATGCTGTTATCAGTTACTCCAGTGTAGTGTAGTGGTTAGTGTGATCTGGGAGACCAAGACTGAAACCCTAACTCAGCCATGGAAGCCTGCTGGGTCAGTTGAATGCTCTCAGTCTAACCTACCCCATAGGGTCACTTGAGGGAAAAATGGAAGAGAGGAGAGCAATGTAAAGCATCTTGGGTGCCCCGCTAGAGAAAGGTGGAGCATTAAATCAGTAAATAAGGTGATGAACAAGGATGGTGGAATTTATTTTTGTATATATTTATTTCATTTCGTAAGCTACCCTTCCCCTCACAGGTTCAGGGTAGCTCCCAACCTTTTATAAAACCATAAAAGTTGGATTTATACCCCACTTTTCTCTACCACAAGGAGTCTCAACTTACAACTCCTTCCCTTCCTCTCCCCACAACAGATACCTTGTGAGGTATGTGGGGCTGACAAAGTTCTGAGAGAACTGTGACTGGCCCAAAGTCACCCAAAAGGCTTCACACGGAAGGAGAAGGAAAACAAATTCAGTTCACCAGTCCATTGCTCATGGGGAGGAGTGAGGAGTCAAACACGGTTCTCCAGATTAAAGTCCACCACTCTTAACCATGAGTTATACAAGAAACAAGAGGTCAGTTGTAATTCTGGGAGAACACCAGACTCTGCCTGGAGTGGCGACTCTAGCCATAATAGTGCTATTCCATGTCCAATGGCAAATGGTCATTGCTATGAATGGAACTGGAATCCCTGGCCTATTTTCTGTCTCTGGAACTGAGAATCATGAGGAATATTTCTGGAGCACATGTAGAATTAATGGGTCCCATCACTGAAGGTCATTCCATGTCTGGCCAACCAGGACGTTGTGAGACTCTGTATTTTCTGAGGAAATAGCAATAGAATTCCACCCTGTGCTGCCCGGCCGCTCCCACTGTGGGACTGTAATGCTTGTGAATGTGCTCTGGCAGCCAGAAGCAGGGTGGAACAAAGGCAGGACAACACTGGTTTCCTGCAGATGGCAACCTTGCAAACCTAGCTGCTCTGTACACTTCCTGTGTGTGTGTGTGTTTGTGTTTTAAGAGTAGGGTTGCCAACTCCGGATTTGGAATATGGATGCCAACATCCAAATGGGACCTGGGTTTGCCAAGCCCTAGGTGAGGGCTGGATATCTCCCAGAATTACACCTGATCTCCAGACTCCATGAATCACTTATTATTTATATAAAACTCCGATTCCTCTTCTCCCTGATCCTATCTTTCCAAGCACTACACTCACTGGTTCTAAAGAAGATTAAAGAAACGGGAGTGTGCTTGAATGGCATTTCCTGCAGTCTTGCTGCCACCCCTCAAGCAAATGAGTGCAGGCATAGAAACAGTTCCGAATGGCTAAGTTGAGAAGCAAAGACTGGCTTCTCAGCTTGGCCATCAATAATCACAAATCCCTATGTAAAATCTGCTCATTACAGGACAGCAGAGGAAGGGAAACCAATACCGTTTTTCAGATCCATGTGGCTGCAAAAAATAGGTTTGGGTGTGGCAATATGTTTGGAAATATGGAGCAGCTTTCCACTGTGGGGTGGATAGCTTGGGTGTGGGAGAAGATTCTTAGCAAGGTTTAAAGATCTGCTCTAGGACACAGTCAATTTTACATTGTAAAGATGTTAAATGGCACATTTCCATACCATTTGCTGTGATAACATTGTCTGACTCCTTTATAATAACTTCAGCAAGGTTTTCAACACAAGATGATCAATTGCCCTTTGCTTAATGGCTTTGAGCCTTTAACATGCAACCCAAGTCAGAATAAATTATGCATAAGCAAATCTGCTTAGTTTGCTTAATATAGACCAGCTGCAGAATACAGCTTTTTATGGCCAATCTTGATATTTCTTTTACATATTACACACGGCCCCACTTAAAGGTATATATTAGAGGAATGTTCCCAATTTAATTCTGCAGTGCTAAACTGGAAGCTCAGTGCCATTGCCACAGTACATTTTTAAGGATAACTTAAGCATCCATCAAAATATAAATGACAAAAGCATGCATTTGGAAACCTGTGTGTCCTACTGATATACTCATTGGGAAGCTGAGTTTAGCAAACCTGCATTAAGCATTGAATAATGTGTGAACAGACACAAGAATCCCCACTTTGAAAACTGGATGTCATTTCTGGCGACTGTGTTTGGCCCCTCCCCTTTGTTTGTTGTGGATTGCCCAGAACCAAAGGAGGAGGGTTCTGCAAAATTGCAAATGTAATGTGCAGCAACTGTAGGGTTTTCAAGGCAAGAGACAAATAAAGATGGTTTGCCATTGCCTGCCTCTGCATTGCAACCCTGGACTTCCTTAAGGAGGGTGGGTCTCCCATCCATATGCTAATCAGAGCTGACTCTGTTTAGCTTCTGAGATCTGATGAGATCAGACTAACTTGGGCTATCCAGGTTAGATTCAAAAGTTCTTTGTATGAAACTGCTGGATCCTGAATCAGGCGGGGTGGGTCCAATTGGCCTTTAAGTAGCCTTCCTCTAGCCTAAAGAACCTTCTCCTCGCTTAAGGGGCTGTTCCTCCATTTGTTGGATGGCAAGTCCTTAGATTGGAGGAAGGCTTCGACATGAGCCAAAAGGAAAGGTGGGGATGGAATATTTAAATAAATAGATAAACAATAACCTTTGATTAGCGGAGCAGTGAAATAGGGGCTTACCCCTATCTCACTAAGCCCTTCTCTGTGTTCTCTGATTGACAGCCGTTCTTTGTGGCCTCAGACGGTCTTTCCCCCCCAAACCTGAGGCTTGAGATCCTTTCAGTGGGAGATGCTGGGAGATTGAATTCTGGACCTTCTGTATGCAAAAACATGTGCTCTTCCACAGAGTTATAGCCACTCCCCCATCAGAGGCATTTCTGAACCCTTTAAAAAAACATGGAGTGGGCAGCTTCTATGAAACCACGCTGCACAGAAGGTTTTCAGCTTGGGTATGGGAGGAGGAGGAGGCTGACCTAAATCCTTGCCCCGTTTTTGAACTGTGCCTCGACATAAAATCTTGGCTGCTCCCGCTGCATTTCGAGGTTCTACATAGACCCTGGAGCATAAATTCTAAAATACCAAGGCAAAAGGCAGCTTGACAGTCTTGACCTGAAACAGAAAATGGTGTAGATTGTGGCCAGAAAACATCCTCACCAGACAGCTATCTTAATTTTGTGGGCCCAAGACATCCAGCCACAAATGTCCCAGTCTCCTCTTAGCAGGATAAGAAACGTCCTAGGAAGCCAAGGGAATTCCTTATCCTAGGAAGAGGGCTGCAGAAGAGATAGAGTTCCAGATGACCTAGGGTTAGTTTGCAGAGCCAAACCGCTGGACTTGCGGTCTGCATTCTTTCAAATATCCTGGAGAATCCTTGGATGCTTTCATTGCCTTGCAAGAAATGACCTTGTCTTCAACTATCTTCCCTTTGCTCGTGAATGCAGACCATTTCCCAGTACAACTCTAGTATTTCTTAGTGTATATAATTTTTCGGGGTAAAGTGTTTTTAGTTAAACAAACGATGAGCCCAAACCACACAGCATCTCTTTGGGAATATGAGAGTTGAATTGGGGGATTTCTAATCCAGACTTTTTCTGGTTTACTCCTTTTAAGAAACTCAAGGCCAGCTGAAACGTTTGGAATGGATCACATTTTTCCTTTCCCCCCCAAGCCAATTTAGGTTATATCTAATAACTGTAGCAAGATTTCATTTATCTGCAGAGGAAATCTCAGACACATTGACAGAAACAGAATGGGCTGGGGAGAGACTGCTAATTATACTTGCTGAAGCTGAGTTACCAAAGAATATGAGAAATCACTAGAGGGTTGGTATAACAGAGGTTCTAATAATTGGGATCCTAATACAAACAACATTCAAAAAGGCAGTTACTATGGCTTCTCCTGGAGTAAATCTAGCTTTGCTTTTTTCATTGCGCTTGTACAGATCTTGCAAATTAAAAGTTGGATCTAGTATCTTCGCTTCCCACTGGGCAGTCTATTTGCCTAGTTTATTTCTCAAAGTGGCACTCGGCCTGCTTTTCATTTATAAAGTCTCGCCTTCATTTTAGGAAAATAAGAAACAAAATCTATAAATGTTGCGCAAACAATTGTAAAAGATTGGCAGACAGATAAAGACAGGTATATTAACGACATTGCTTGTGCTTGCCAATAGGTATCCAGCACACCTGGCATTTCCCAGACCTGCTGGAAAATTGCAGAACCATTTTTTCCCGAGCTCTCCCCTGTATCAACTGCGTCTTTCAGTGAAGTGTATTTAAGCCATTTCTGTCATGTCTGCACCCACCTACAAAGCTGACTTATCTACAGCAAAAGAAATTTCAGTCACACCCTGGAGGATGCTGGATACCATCATTGTCATTTCCTTGATTCATTCTTCTCCCTAGCAATTTGCTTCCATACTCAAATGTCACAGTGTACGTCTTTGCTGCTGGATTGTAACTAACACCTCGTTGGAATATGTCAAGCATTTTGGTCTGACATTTCCCTGAAGCTGTGCTAGAGATACAGTTGTTATCGTAAAGCATGGGCCAGAATCCGAATCAGGGAGAACAACACCTCAGCTACCAATATAGCTTGTGCAGCCCACTCTTGGGTTTTTTCACACATTAAAAAAATCACCATCTGCAAAACCCATCTTCTAAAGTCCAACTCAGGTCTTTAATTGTGCTTGTGCTTTGCAGCAGCAGAACAATGCACCACCAATTTATCCCCCTACTAAAACAAAAGTGAGGATCTCACTGTGTGGAAAAAAATCACCTTGGAGAAGTGAGGGTTGTTGCTAAAGGAGATCCAAGTCCCTCCTGGTTCCCACACATGCCTGGATTGAGTAAAGAAACTACCCTCTCTCTTCTATCCACAAGCATGTGCCCACTTATTCCTTGCGATGCTGTGTAGTAAGATAACCCCTTCGATTCTTTTCTTTTCCCCTGTCTAGTCACAGCTAGGAATTTCTAGGCAAGAGACGTTAGGAGGTTGTTTGCCATTGCCTGCTTCTGTGTCATGACCCTGTATACCTTAGAGGTCTCCCAAGCAAATACTAGCCAGGGTCCAGCAGGCTAAGGGTGTGTGACTTGCCCAAGGACACCCAGCAAGCTTCCACGGCACAAGCAGGGATTCAAACCTGGGTTTCCCAAGTTCTAGCCCAAAAGTTTGACCACTACACCAAAGCTCATCAACTCTTGGAAGTTAAGCAGGGTTGAGCATGTTCCATACTTGTTTGGGCACAGGGACCCCCTTCTACCCACTACCAGGTTGCCCTCATACCTTCCTTTCTGTCCACCCACACACAGACTCCTCACCTGACTGTACATCCTTCTCTCTCACGTATCCTCCCACTGCCTGCGCTCAGGAGGCACATTCATGCCCTTTACTAAACAGCGCTGGCCAGTGCAGCAGGCTGACAGTGTGGTTGCTGTGGCCCTCTGGAGTAACACTGCTGTGTACCACTCAAATGCACTTCCTCATCCACACTGGAAAGCTGGAAGCATGGGCGTCAGCATGCTTGCAAGTGATCAGGAAGGTCACAGAAACAGCAGGAAGGGGAGCTGAACAGCGCTTCAAGTGTGAATCTGGACTTTACCCTGGTTTTAAAAACATGTAGCGTTTATGGCAATGTACATAAAATAAGTTGTATAGGGGATTTTGTATGTACATATGTTTCCCTTCAGTGAAGGATTGTAGCATCATACTGAGCCTCTTGTAAAAGATATTTATTTTGTGTACAATAACTGTCTTTGGCAGGGGGAAGGGGGTACCTGCATTAGGCAATTTTGCTGCCTTGCCCACCTTCTCAAATGCTTTCCTGTGTGTGGGTAGGGAAATCTTGTGCCTTTTTCTGAACTGCTTAATTGTACAGCCAATATCAGCCAGTATATCCGTACAGTCTGGCATGACAACCAGAAAGCAATTTCCAGTCCAGCTTTTGCTGACAAAAACAAATGTTCTAATTTTATTTTTCAATAAAAACTTTATCTTTTTTTCCCTTTAACCTTTAGAAGCAATTGTAATGCCAACTGTTAGCTGTGAATAAAGATTTCTTCAGTTAAGATTACTGTGTTTCCTATTTCTTGAAAAATAAACGAACAAGTGTATTTGGGGGCAATCATCCTTTGGTCACATCATGAGAAAGCCAGATTCACTGGAAAAGACAGTAATGCTAG
Organism: Sphaerodactylus townsendi; assembly: GCF_021028975.2. Lineage (NCBI taxonomy): Eukaryota > Metazoa > Chordata > Lepidosauria > Squamata > Sphaerodactylidae > Sphaerodactylus > Sphaerodactylus townsendi. The sequence continues at coordinate 14,625,147 of NC_059436.1, read as the reverse complement.
GGAAAGTTGAAGGCATCAGAAAAAGAAAAAGACCCAACATGAGATAGATTGACTCAGTCAAGGAAACCACTGAGCAAGGCTGTCAATGATAGGACGTTGTGGAGGTCATTAATTCCTAGGGTCACCATAAGTCGAAAGCAACATGCTAGCACATAATGCACTGTCTTCCTCCACATCAGACATAAGAGTTGTAAGTACCTTCCTTGATAAGGGAAAAACTAGATGTTCAGTGTTCAACTCTGACCTTGGAAACCTGGTCATCCCTAACTGGCTACAAGTTGCAGGATAAGAAAATGGTCACTTGATCCTTCTTTGGAGGCTATTAAACAGAGGATGGCCATCTGTCAGGAGTGTTTTGATTTGATGTTCCTGCATGTCAAGGGTTGGACTGGATGGCCTTTGTGGCCTCTTCCAATTCTATGATTCTAATCCTTCATCCACCTACTACATTCTTTCTGCAATCCATCTACCTCTCCCTGCTTTTCCACCAAACGCTTTGTAGAAATCTGAGATTAAACCAGTTTCTGGTTCATCTAGTCCAGTTCTGTCTGTTTTGATCAGCATTGGTTGTCCAAGATGCAGTAGACAGAAATGCTTCCCAGCAACGCTAACAGTGGGACAAACTACATGTTACACTTTCCTCAGACACTTTCTAGGTCTGAATAATCAGTCACCTAAATGGGAGAGTAAGCATTGGTCCCCATCCCCAGCTAGACTCAGAACCTAAGCATCTTGTTGCCTGATGGTCTTGATGAATTAACAGTCATCCATATTTTTCTCTTCTTCCCCCATCTCTTTACTCCATCCAGCATCAAGAATTAATCCTTAGGGTCTGGCTCATCCTTATTGGCAACTTTTTAACTTTAGTCCCATTACTTGCCCCAGCCTTGGCCCCACCCGTACCATCTCACTCTGGGAACTAATTCCATGAGAGGATGGAGCCCATTGCCTTCGCCTTCCCTGGGAGCTTCTCTCCCACTCTGGCACCTACCCCATCTGGGCCAAAAGGAGTCAAGCCTGGCCTCCCAAAAATTATCTTGCCACCAAACAGGCCAACCACCTCTTTGCCTTTTCTTGGCATGCTATGCAATTGTGTCTCAGGCAAGGACTGAAAGGGCAGCTCCAGCCTGGCAACAGGAAAGCCCTGGACTGGTGACACCATTTCCCCCTCCATTACCAGAGTAAGAATTAGACAAGCCTTTACAAGGTCCTCCCTGCCTGCAGGACTCCAGCCTACTCTATGTTCCTCCAACATTAGAACCAGAGAATGTGCAAAGCACAGATGAGATGAAAATGGATGAGATCTGATTGTCCAGGTAGAAGGTAGAATTTAGATCTGATTGTCCAGGTAGAAGACCAAAGAGGAGGGAAGGCAACATGGTGCCTGATCTTGCCAAATCTTGGAAACTAAGCAGGATCTGGGAGACCACCCAAGAAGACTCTGAGAAGGCAATGGCAAACCACCTCTGCTTTTCACTTGCCTAGAAAGCTCCTTGGTGGGTAGCCATAAGTCAGTTGCAACTTGATGGCACTGTACACATACACACATAAGGCCAGACCAGGAAAAGAACAGCAGGGACCGGCCCTGTAGCACCATCTATTGTGATTCACAATTCACAAATTTACCAGCTATGCAGAGCCATGGATGCAGCAAATACATGGTTGGATAACACTGACAACCTCAACTTGGCACATATTGTGCCTGCCAATTGTTGCACATATTGGTGTATTATCGCTTATACATTCAACCTTCACATAGAGTTATCCTTAGCCAGAATGGGTCTGCTAGACATAGCTTATTTTATCAGTGTCGGTGTTCCAGATCACATGAGCTCTGCTTTTGTAATATAGCCGTCTCCACAGTTGCCCCGCACTTATTCAGGTCATCCAGTGGCTACATTTTATTTTTGGACCATTACATGATTTCCAATCTATTTTATGCTATTAATACCCTGATCCTGAGCCAGAGAGATTTCTGGCATTCTGTTGAAGGAACATAAAAATATAACAAGCAAATACAATACATGGAAATGCATTTCTTCCTGAAAACCAGCCCCTCTTCAAGGCTATATCTTCTTCAGAGAACTAATCAAGAGCCACAGAGCGGGACAATTAAAAGAGAACTCAAAAATTACTGTCTGAAGTGGTACAGTACATTCTCTCCCAGGTCAGCCATCCCACCATAATTAACCAGTGTCCTTCATTAGGATATCCTGCCGGACAAAATCAATCAAAAATGGTTTGTGTGAAGAGAAAGGGAAAGATAAACCTGGTGCTTGGCACAGTGAGATTTGCTTCATGCATTTTATTCATTTTGTTCAGCCATATTTGGCCTTTCTCCCCAGTGGGGACTTAAAACAGCTTATATAGTTCTCCACTACTCTCTTTATTGTCACAACAATCCTGTGAGGTAGGTTAAGCAGAGTGTGTGTGACTGGTCCAAGGTCATCCATAAGGCTTTCATGGAACATCAGGATTCAAACCCAGGTCTGCCAGATCCTTGTTTAATGCTCTCAGCACTGCACCACACTCCTGTCACGGACCTCATTTGATTTCTCTACCCTCGGTTATTAAACAGCTGCCAAGTATAACTGAAAATCGTTATGACTGAGGCTGATATGAAAGCTCTACCTCTGGCATGAAATACTGAGACGGCCCCCTCACATATGCATGGTATTTCTCAGTGTCACGAGGGCATCCGTCAATGAAGATGCATGCGTAAACCAGATCCAAAAAGTTGGTCTGAAGTTAGTTAATCTTCCTCTAAGAATGTGAACTAGAGCATGGCTAGGCAGTGACTCTAAAGCTTCCAGAATAAATCACAAGAACAGCAAAACATTCCTCAAAGGGAGCAGTAGAAAGCGGGAACCCTTGCAGAAGTCTCCAGAGAAGGAGGATGTTCATTATGATGAAGAGGGCCCTAGGAAAAGCTGAGGCTGCACCAACGAATAAGCAGGATTTGTTTTTCCCTGAAAGGTGATATACTGCCTCTGAACCCAAACTGGAAAAGAACTTCATCCCTCAACTTTTATAGCCTTAACAACTGTTAGATCTGATTCATAATACCAAGGTTTTAAACTCAGTAAAGTGTGAGAAATGTATCAGAAAGGGAATGGCATGTTCCAATACTACAGTGTTCCTTGATGATCTTAGGAATAGGAAAGATGTGTAGAGAAAACACTAATATTTTCCAACTTAATGGAAAAAAATCCTCCAGTTGCTCTCTTGGCCAGCAATCCATACAGTACATACAGTCCCTGGTACAAAAAGCACAATGTGGTTCCCTTTTGTTTATAATTTAGGATTTATAGGACACCTTCTGAGTACAAGGCCTTTAGTGAGCAAATGAAACAGAGGGTTGCCCCAAGAGCAATGTTTACAGTGGAGGAAACTACACAGAAAGGTGATGACTGGGATAGGAAAAGGACATATATATATTCCCTTTCCCACATGTCAGATAGTGCACTTTCAAGGCTTAACAATCCTTTGCATGTTGCAACTGATTGCTAAAGTGCTTTGCAACTGCATTATCTGGCATGTGTGAAAGCAGCCCTGGTATTATAGCCAGATCCCAGCTGGCAGAAAGAATGAACAAGCCTTCCATTTTTCACCACAAAATGACTGACGTTCTGCAAATGAACCATAACACAGAAGCCTGTACACAATCCCCCTCACAACTAGTAACGGCAGATGAGGTTCCATGAAAGAAGCTTAACCGTTACTTGCAGTCAGATGCTAAAACTGCAGGGAAGTATAGAGCCAGAGCTGGAAATTTTGTCATTCCAAACAACATGCAAACTTGACAGGACCCTGGGAGTTCCACTTTTTGAAGCTTCTAGGCATTTTTATAACATAAATAACAAGTTATGTGATGCAGTTCAGATGCAGATTGCAGTAGGGGTGGATAGAAGTTTAAACCTTCCCCCTGTGCCATGCTTCTCCACTACAGAACAAAGTATATCAGACCTTCTTTGTTGTAGAATGTTCCACCTGGGTACTAGTGCATACCTACTCCTGCTTCCCCCCCCCCCCCCAAATCCGTTTGAATGTTCGAAAGTAAAACACATGTTGGCATAAGCACTCTTGTATCAAAGCAACATGTTCAATAATGCAGAAAATAGTGGCATGGTGTTCAAATGAATCATAATTCTCATATTCATTCAGGCCTATATTCTAATGTGGAAGCACACAACTTGCTCAACTGCTGCACCTCAACTGACCAAACTATCATCTTTATGTGGAACAGAGTATAGTTGCTTTTAACCTGGGAAAAAATTCAGACAGTATCCAGAGTGGTTGTACATTTTCCAAATCAAGCCTCTGTATAGCTGCTGTTTTCAAAGAAAGATGTTTGGGAACTCCAAACATAAAACTGCCAGCATCCAGTGTAGTCTTGCCCTCGATGTGTACATCTTTGGATGCTTTCCAGAATCTTCTTCAATGCACAGGGGACCCACTGCAGACATGTAGGGGTTCCTTGGCAGTCAAGTCAATGCAGAAAATATTCCATGAAGCTGAAGAATTTGCAAAGAAAAACCTTTTTAATGAAGATGGAAGACACAGCAAGAGAAAAGATAAGAGAAATTATTTTCTGGCAAGGGATGATTCCTGTCATTGTCCTCGTGGCGCCTGAAGACTCCACGTGCCCAAAGTCAAAAATAAATCCCTGTCTTAGAAGCTTCCATGGCAGGAAGAGTAAAACCTGCCGTGAAAGGAAGCAGCTTAGACGGAGTGCAGAATGGTAAGAATGCATGGGATCAATCAATCACAGATCTGGCTCATCAGCATTCATCATGAGAAGATTAGTCATTGCTTCCAAACTCCAATATCAGAAGGGCAATTACACCACGACAGCTATCATGAAGCCAAGAGATAGAACTGGGCGTCTGTCTTGCACAGACAGGAAACAAGGAGCTTTGCATCCAGATTTTCCCTCGTTCAGTCTGGTGAATTGCTTTGACAGGAATCATGGAGGGAATAATCCTCACTGATATATCCAGTTAAATGCACCAGGGAATTTCTCGGAGCTGAGGTACAAAGTGTTCCTCACAAACCAAAGCTCAAAGTGTTTCACGGGAAGCTGTAGTGAAGTGCTACAAGTTGTGAAGAGTGATACAAAACAGTTCTGATAAGCAATAGTGGACTCAGGAAACAGCTTCCAAAAAAAACACCCACAAGTGTCCTCACAGCTGATGTGACAACTCCAGATAAAGATTCCAAGAGAGGGAGAAAGATAAAGGACAACTCTTGCCTGTCCCAGATGAAAAGGGGAAAGCTCAAATCTTTTGTCCAGCAGCATTTTCATAGGCAGCACAGATGTTATTGAACACAGGAAGCTGGTCTATCAAACTGTACTTTGATTGGCAGCTGTTCTTCTCTATCACTTACTACCTGATCCTTTTACAGCTAAAGATGCTAGGGACTGAATTTGGAGCCCTTTATATGCAAAGCAGGTGCACTGCTACTGAGCTCCTTTCAAAAGATATGAAGTTGCCATCGAGTCAGTTCTTATCTCTGTGGAAGTTCTTATATCACTGAGGACAGATACACACTAGCAGAAGAATGAAGCGGCAGAATGGAGTGCCCCACTGAAAAACACAGGCTGATTCTGCACAATACAAATAAAACATTTTAAAGCTGAAATATCAATTCAAATTCAATTCCAATGACCTTTATTGGCATGTGTACACATTTAAAACATTATAAAACATTAGGATAAAATGCCTTTGCTAGAAACTTAGCCACATCTTCGGTTCTTCTTGGCCTTTGATCATTTAAAAGATAGTGAGTCTTGTCCCTATCAGAGTATAGGTGATCAGTATTCAGATGGGGATCAATGAAGACTCTTCTGGCTGAAATATAAAATCCTGCTGGAATTCTGCAGTTTTTTCCTCAAAATGTTTGTCCCTCAAAACATTTTTTTCAATAACGCTAAATAGCATTTCTTTTTCCTTAAGAAATTTTCGAAATGTTCCCTGCTTGCTGTGCAGAAATCAGGAAACGTTTTTTTTCCCACCCAACTTGCCAGCTTCCACTTCCATTTTCTCCACAGCTCGTACATGCCATTTTCTGCTGCTGCAGAGATTCTCCGTGCTGCCTGCCATTTGCAGAAGGGTTCCTTCAGGGGTTTCCTCTGCTTGCAGCTCATCCACACACGATTTCACTGTAGAAATACATGAATAAAGTTAGTTTGGACTGCCGATCCCACACGTGTTGTTTTCCCTTTTTTCCGTTTTCAATGAGACATCTTCGAATGTAGTAGTGCACTGCCGACCCAGCAGTGCCGTAGTAGAACGTTGGGGCGTAGCCGGACCTGCGGCTGACCTTACCGGTCGCGCCATCACCCTCCCTCATCCCCCATGAGTCCGCGGGTCATGAACTGTCTGGCTCCAATCACCCGGTAGGGACAATGGTCTTGCCCCCAGGTGAGGATTAGGCTCAGACGCGTACGCTCCTCTCCGCACGTAGCCAGATGAGATCATGCATCACATGATGATCTCCCGACCTCCCCAGCTCTCGGAACTCCCCAGTCCTCCCTCTACGCCCCGATAGAAGTAACAATAAAGGTGCCAGGAACCGGCAGGCGGGAGATTAGCCTCAGGAACCACGGACCTCCGGTCTCCGCTGCTAAGCGTCTCCACCAGATGTTATCCCGTCTGCGTCGTTCTTACGCTGACGCGTGGAGTGCGACTACAAGCTGGTGCGAAACCGGGAATCCTCGACCTCCACCTGCTCACCGTGCATACAAGGGACGCGATACGAAGTCCGCTGGATGGCATCCAGGGACCACCGTTCGGTGCTCGCCTGTCCTCTGGATCGAGCGCATCCAGAGACAGCGTCCTAAGACCTCTCTCGTCCGGCGGAACACCGGTGAGTATAGAGACTTGCACAAAGCAGGGCTTATGACAAACCTGCGTTGGCGAACTGGCGTTATTGGCGAAATGCGAAGGAGTCCCCGTAAAGAGAGGGCACAACAGGTGGTTGAGGGAGATTGAAGCTCAGTGTCCCTTGGTACGCAGGGGACGTGAATCTGGGACTGGAAAACGCCGGTACTCTTAGCACAGAACCTGCCAGCAGCGCCGATGTAAGCTGCTATGACGATGAGACAATGTTTTGTCGCCATCAGCCTGCAGACCTCGGCTCCCTTGCTGTAGGCGCCCTCCTTCGATCTTTCACCTTCAATTTCCAACTGGAATTTCTCTATCCGCTAAATTGGGCCTGTCCTCCTTCTGCCCCTCGGCTCCTTCGCCATTTCAAACTCTCCTTGGCTCCAGCCGCCCCTCCCCTGCTCCGCTAGCCTTCATTTTTCCGGAAACCCTGCACCTCCGTCAACCACATTAATACGGCGGGTTTCAAAGAACTCTCGCAGAGCATTATTAGCCGATCTGCAGAAGAAACCCTGACGGGAAGGCGATGCGAATTCTTGCATTGTGCCCGTCCACTTCACAGATACTGAAGGGGAGGGTGGCGTCATCGGCCCGGGTTGTCGAAGTCGCCCTAAACTATAACATCCTTACCGAACTCCGCCGCAAAGCAATGCGGGACGTAGATCCACTAGCCAGTAGAGGCATGCTGGAAGCCATCGCCAGGAACCACCCTAGTTTCCAGATGACTGGAAGACCACCTTTAAGCATGCTCGGGCCTGCACAATTTGTGGTGGGAAAATTGAGTTCCATAGCAGTGCTTCAACAGGCAGCCACCTCTGGCCGGGCGCCTACACACGCCCGCTCAGCACTACGGTTTGTGGCGCAATCCCAGCGATCAGTTGTCCTGCGGTACTACGGTCGCCCTCTGGGTGAAAGCCTATAAGGCATTTTGTCAAAGTCCCCAAGCCGACCCAACCAACCCAGAGTTTCTCCTCCATCGGCAAAAACCCAGAACCCTATGCCCGATTTACGTGAACGGAGCTCCAGGAAGCTCAAAGAGGCAGGTGTAGATGGCGGGAGGTTAAGCGAACTCCTCATGCAGCCTACCGCCAAAGAGAGCATACTCACGAGTGCAGGCGATCACACGGGCCTGGGCAAAAATCACGAACTGGCGACGTAAGGCTTGCCAGGACATCCGGATCCTCCAGCCCACTAAGCTGGCCTCCTCGCGCAGCACTTTCCTCAGTGGGAGGCAGCCCCAGGACTTCAGCAACTGCGGCAGACCGGGAACTTCGAAGGAGTGTAGACAGCCAGCGGCGGGGGGCCTACAACCCGATGGAGGTCCTCCCCAGGAGGAGCCACCAAAACCGGTGCCGCGTTGCCAGAAAGGAAACTGCATTGGAGGAAATGACTGCCCGTGGAAACTCCCCACGCCGGTCTCCCCAACCAAGGACCAGGAGGAGTACTGAGAGGGCAGACCCAGCATGAGGCCCTGCCAAAACCACCCCCCTCTGCGTGGCATCTCACTGCGTACACCCAACCCATCTCCTTTAGGTTTTACGAGGTTCTTGTAAGCTGGCCAGTGCGGCGAGCCCATCACTACGGGACAATTGGGCTAGTGCGCAGCAAACCTCTACTGCAGCTGAACAGGGACTGTTCATGCGTCCCGAGTGTCGACTCCCACGCACCAGGACCCATCCACCTCCAGGTCATGGACGACATCCCACGAGAACTGCCAGCGAGGCCAGCTGCGCTCAGCTGATTCTCTTGCCCATGCGCTGCCAGCTGCGACCCAATAAAGGGCCTACGAGCCCCAGCCAACGGCAAGCAGCCTGCACCACCACGTCGCAGCGGTGGAGACACCTATCGGGAGACTCCAGTCCATATCTGGGTTCGCCATAGAAGGATGTAAGTTCAAAGGACGCAGGTGGACACCCGGCGCTGATATTTTTGCGTCACATCAGAGCAACGAGTGGCCCGACCGAATAAACCGACGAACTACCGCACATCCTCTGAAGGTGGGAGACAAACCGCTTGAGACGGAACATCCGTAGCTCCTGATCAACAACCAGGACTTCAGTGACAGCTCTGATCCGCGCCCATCATTTTGGACATCCATGTCAATCTCTGGGGAAGGACCTTATGAGTCAGGTCAAAGCGACTCTGGTTTGGGACGGGGTAGAGCCGTCACAGATGCGTTGATCCCCAATCCTAGCCCTCGAAATTGTTTTCTAATTTCCGCGGAAATCTGTTTCCCTCTCCCCTCCTCTTTTCCTTCTGTTTTTTGACCAGTAAAGCGGGAGGAGCCAATTAATGACTGGCCCTCCCTGGATTAAAATCTGGGCCGATCCCACAATTACCGTAGCACAATCAGGACAGGCCCCAGTTAAAGGGGACTGCAGCCATTATGCCTAATACCCACAGGGGTTGCTACGAAACCTAGATCCTCTCAAGATTTGGGTGGGTGATGTTTACTACGCTTCGGCGAAACCTTAAGGAAGGCGGTCGGCTGACGATAACAGGATAAACCGATCACAAAATTGCTTTCATCCAACCCTGCATTAGTACCAAGGTCCGCGGTAAGTGCAACTCCTTACAAAGAAACCCCCCCTTCCTTTTTCCTTTGGTATTGAGAAATTTGCCCCTAATTGCGGATTGCTTCATTCCCGAGATGCACCCATCCCCAAAGGGTGCCCAAAGCCCCCACTTGTGTTGCTGATTAAACATGCATACCCTACAATCCCCAGGACCCGCTGTTCCCGCCCTGAGGGCTGGACCCACCAGCACCCTGATGGCGGCTCACAAGCCAATTCCCACCAGGGTCGCCTACCTCCTGCCCTCCTGTCAAACAACTAAAGAAGAGGGAGTGTAGGCGGCCCCAGGAGGAGTTGCATTAAAAGCAACCTTCACGGGCTGCAAGACAAAGCCTTCTTCCTTCCCATATTAAATCCCAAACACTAACTTCGATCCCAATCTCCGCCGTCGCTCTAGAACTGGAGCCTGGCGAGGGACCGAGCCGTAACCTGGGAAAGGGGTGTGTCAATCCCTCTTCCTACAGGTTCCCGTGGACTCCGATTAGCCACGACGGAGCCAACCCATGGAATAGGCATGGGAGGAAACCAACCCCATCCGGAGATGGGCAGCATCTCTAGAGGATCCCGCCCAGCGATCTCAGCAGGGCAGCGTGTAGCGCCCAAAGGGCCGGATGACCTGGGGAGCGTCAAGGCGACCACCAGCCAAAAAGAAGACCTAAGCTGCTCTCAGCAAAGTGCCACCCAGAACCGCCGAGAACTACTCTGCATGCCGCTCTCTTTGCGATCATGCACCACCAACTCAGCGACCACCATCCTTTGCCTGCTCTGCTGCCTCCTGCCGATGGCGATGGCCCACCTGGCGAACTTTCACCAGACCAACATCTGGGAGCAGTTGCGCCGCTGTAGCGATCTCATCTTTCTGCCTGGGCTGGTACCACGGTCGGGGAACGTGCTAAGCTCCTGCCTGCTCCCCGTCTGCAAAGCACCCGGAGACTTCTAAGCCCGGAGTCTGGGCCAAGGACCCCTTCATGAATGCCTCATCCATCAGATACTCTATGGCCGCCGACTGGGGACCCGTCGTCCAAACCCTCCGGCTGGCTCCCTTAATCCCTACCAAGACTGGCCATTTAAGCCGCAGAATCTAACACCTCGCATGCCATCCGCGCGAAGCCAAAGCTTCAGGAACCGACCGGGCCCATTATTCATGGCTTCGGCCAGTTGGAACTGCACACACATGGAGGACATTCCCCGTGTTGAACATCCTGCTCCCCAGGGGCTGGTTCTGGACCTACGGGAGAGAAACGTTTAATTATATCCCGCCCGACTCTCTGCGGAACTCTTTGTTGCCTCAATTACGCCTCACCATGCGATCCTACCTCAGGCTCCACCCGGGGGAGCCGGACGCCCGCCCGCGCCAGCTCCGCTCTGCCTTCGACCCCTCCTGTGAGACGGCCGATGCGCCCTCTCCGGCGGAGTTAGGTATACAACTTCCCCTGAGTGGGAGTCCCCGGACTGCTTCCCTACAATGCTAAAGACTATTGGCCGGCTGGCCTGTGCCCATGCGAAGTCCATCAACTCTACCTCCACCGCTCTGGATGCCTGGCCTCCGGGCAGCAGAGATTTCGTCAAAGCGACCCTAGACAATCGTGCGCTATTGATTACTTGTTGTTGTTACACCACCAGGTTGTGAGAATGTACATAATATGTATTTATTTTAATCTTTCCTGATAATTCCCAGTTGATCCCTTGAAGAGTCGTGAGCTGCAGAAGTTGTATCTAATCCCGAAGTATGATGTTTTGCCCCATTGGTGGTCAGCCCTCTGGAGCTGGCTGCGGAGGATGGATTGAGATTAACTGTGTACAGCTCTGCATTGGTTTAATTGTGGCCTTATTATCGGATCTTGTTTAGTTCAATGCGTGTCTAATGTGCCTGTAGCGTGTGTAAGAGCCCTCGCGTTTCCTTACCCGCAGCCAAGTTCTAATGTTACAAGCAGCTTAGTCAGCAGCTTGATAAGCGGCGGAGGACAAGCGATCGCTTTAAATCGTATAAGCGTTTGACCCCCCGTTTTCGCGTGTAAAGGAGGAGATGTAGTAGTGCGCCGACCCAACAGTGCGTAGTAGAACGTTAGGACGCCAGCGGACTATGGAACATACCCGATTACTTGTCGCACCACTCCTCATCCCCATGAGTCCGGGTCATGAACTGTCTGGCTCAATCACCGGTAGGGACAATGGTCTGCAGGTGAGATTAGGCTCAAGTAGCGATGCAGCTCCTCTCATACGTAGCCAGATGAGATCATGCATCATGATGATCTCCGACCTCCCGCTCCCGGAACTCCCCAGTCCTCCTCCCTACAAGCCCCGATAGAGTAACAATAAAAGGTGCCAGGAACCGGCAGACGGGAGATTCGCTAGGAACACGGACCTCCGGTCTCCCGCTGCTGGCGATCTCCACCAGATGTTATCCCCGCGTCTCGTCTCGTTCTTACGCTGACCGCGTGGGTCGACTACATTCGAAGCTACAATTACTCTACTCTCTGAAATGATATTCAAATAACACACATGAATCTGAAAAGCAACCAAATAAACACACACACATTTGCCATTTACATCTGATTAAACCTGGGCTTTCAAATCCCATGTACAAGAGACATTTAGTGATGTGCAGAGGATTAAGAGTTTCGAGGAATCAACAGGCACCATCCATCAAAAAGCCTGCGTTATTTATTTAATGTGATTCCTGACTTTATTCTGTGGGATTCAATGCAGTATGCTCAGGATTCTCAAGAAATCTCCTACCCAACAGCTTACCAGACAGTCACTTGCTGCACGCTGTACCTTCAGACCATATCCCAAGATAACATCTCTTAGAGCATTTAATTGTTTGCCTTGAGGGATATTTAAGTGCTGTTTAATGCTACCATTTAAATTAATGGAACTTCAAAGTGGTTAACTTTGGCTGAACGGTTCCCATGGTTTGTAGAACAGGGCCTTGGCTGAAATGAGAAAAAATGACCCAGTATATAAGGGAACAGGAAATGAAACTCCCAGCTGGCATAAAGAGGCACAGCTCCAAGTTCTATCAGTTCATGCCAGATGCTGAGGAATCGAAGAATTCAGGGTAAATTAATTCTAGATGCCACCTTCTGTTGCTGTGGAGTGGGGAGGATGTCGGCTGTTTCACAGCAAAAAAAAGGCCTCTCACAATTAAAAGTTCTTGGACACAAAGATGACAAGTTCAGCTGGAACATATGCAGTGCAGCTGCAGTGTTTACTTGCAATTACTGGGCAAGGTTTATACAACTCGCTCTTTCAAGTACTCTACACTGATGTATTATACACAGAGAAAAGGGTACCATGGAATATGGCTCATTAGCTGCTCCCAGCTCTTCGTTCTGAACCAAAAGTGATCTGAACCGAAAATCTAATGAGGCAAGTAGAGACTCTGGCCAGGATCTGAGGAACAGATGTGCCAGTTGATATTGCTAAGAACGAGAAAGAAACCTGGAAAACTGATTTTTTTTTTTAAAAAAAGGCTTTGTTTTCTTAACACAATGCTTGAAAAAAGGTACACTCAAGTTGATGGGAAAGCCTTTGAGTTCCACATGTTTCAGAGCATCCTCTGCAGAAGAAATAAAGAGAAACTGACAATGAAACAGGGCAAAGAAGGAGAAGCTTGATAGTGGATGGTGGTTTCCCGGGCTAAATTCACTAGCATTTGAGACTGAAGGCAGACACAGAGAAGCAGGGGTGGTCTGAAATGTTCATATATGCCAAATATCTAAATGTATGTATTTTTTTCCTCCAGGATGAATGCAGAATCATTGGTTCTCCATGTTTTCAGTATGGTCAGTTTGAATTCTGGAAAAATGGATAGTGGAAGGTGCCAATTAGCTAGCTTGTGTGCCATCATTAGCACAATCCCACAATAGCTTTGCTAAGAGTCTCTTACATTTTTGTAACGGGGGTAAGGTGAAGGATAAACATAGAAAATTAATAAGTATACCATGGACTGCTTAAAAAAATATTTTTAAAATGTACAGCTTGCTTGAGAGAGACAGGACTGGCAGTTGAAGGTTTTCTGGGCTATGTGGCTGTGGTCTGATTGTTTTTGTTTCTAATGTTCTGCCAGCTTCTGTGACTGGAGAAAAAAGTACCAGACCACAAGCACACAGCCCAGTAAACTCACAACAGCCAGATGATTCTGGCTGTGAAAGCCTTTGACAATACAGAGACAAAACTGATAGTTAATCCAGATAGTTAATTTTGTATACTTTAAATGCAAGATACACATAGAGTATTATAACTGCTCCTAAGATCCCGAGTATGTATTTATTTGACCATGGTTGGGCTGCATATTAAAGTCTTAATGCTATAACAGCCAGAGTTATATTAAATATTGTATATGTTATATATGATTTAGCGCTTTTTAAAAAATTAATGAAATATAAGGCTTGCTTTCACCACTGCATGATTTTAAAGTTATCATAGTCCTTCTGTTGTGCAGTGGTTCATTACTTGACCCTGTGCGCCAATCAGCCTGGTAAATTTTTCTGAGTGAATCAGGAAACAGATCAAAGCCATCCCAGGCCTGCTGATTCCTCCTGCAAAGTGGATATTCTCAGACACCAAACTGTGAATTGGCTCTCGCCTCTCGCTGCAGGGGCTTTGGGTACATCTGTCAAATAGGGCATATAAATGAGTACGCACAGCAACTGTTGTGTCCCAGCACAACCACGACTGTGTCTTTCTGCCGAATCTGTGTAGAATGGAATCTGCACACATATTCAGCTATTGACTTCACTCCAAACCCGCTGCCAAATTCCAGGCAAACAAAACAGTAACGGATGAGCTGGGAATGGAGATTGAGAAACGTACCCGAAAATCAGAGGAGTGGTTTGCAAAACTGGCAGCCTCTTTAGAAATCAATAGGCTAGTGAAATCAACTTGGCATCTCCTTGAAGTCACTGACACAGTTGGTCATGTTAAGGCAGCTGCTGGGCTCATATGCATGTGCACACACCAAGGAAATCAGCCTGTTGGTGATTTTAGGAAAGAATACAAGTGTCTCCACATATGAGAATTGTAGTAATCCAAGCAAAGAGCTGGTTTTCATGTCAAAAGCCTTTCATGTTCTGGGACCTACATACCCCAGAGAACACCCATTTACATATGTGGTCTCCCTCACCCCCCTGCACACACATCCAGCTGTCTGTTCAATTATCTAAAGACTGGGCTCTGTATTCCCTTTGGATGAGCAGTCCAAATATCTGCAAGGGGGAATGGGGTCTTCACACCAGTAGCCCTCATGTTATGAAATGACAATTGTCTCAAAAGAGGTTTATCAATAGAAATCACTCCTGCTCTTCAGAAGAAATGTAGTCTATTTGTCTGGCATTGCATTCACATTCCACAGATTTGCTCTGGTGTAGACCATGCAGTTGCTCTGACAGAACAACATTTCCATTTGCAGAAATGGGGAGAGAGGAGGCAATCTCTGCCAGCTTCCTTATCCCATTGTACACCCCTGATTTCTACCATACGTTTTCCCTGAGGTTCTGCCAACCTCCAGGAACAAAAATTTCAGGTAGCTCAGTTGGCAACAACATGAGGGAAAAGCAGGAAAGTTGCACTGAACAAAGTCTATGGATGGTTGGCTGCATCACATTGTGCTGAAGTGCCGGTCTTGGGATTTGCTGGCTGATCATTTGAATGTTTTAACAAGTTTTTAGAATTTTTGTGCTATGTTTTAATTTGCTTCAAAGTTTTTTTAATTATTATCATACTTAATGTAAGCCCCCCAAACCAATATTCTAATCAATGTACTGATATATAAATGTTTAAATTAATTAAATCTCCAGATTCTTAATCCTAATTTGCTATTATTATTTTTTATGTAATTGAAATTGCTTCAGGGATTGTTTTTGTACAAGACCAATTCTTTAATAATTGCTTCTCAGTCCCTGGCAAAAAAGGAAGAAAGATAGCAATGATTCCTAAGTAAAACTTGGTTAAGATAGGAATTTATATTCTACTGTAAAGGACACACAGAGACCAAAGATTCATTTGTTTCAATAATTTTAGCTGAGTTTTCTTTCATATAAATATGTTTTAGTACTGCAAGTCCTATCGTCCATAAAGGAAACGACGCTTGGAACGGATACATCTTGGATGCAAGAACAAACGGATGTATCATCAAGGTTGTACATCAGTAAATTTGAAGCTGGAAGGAGAAGAATTGTACTGATGCAAACAGAGCTATGAATGTTTTTCTTTGAAGGAGACTCAAGAAAGATGTAGCTTTTGGCTTGCCAGGATCTAATCATCATTATTGATGTCAGAAGAATATCAAAGGCACGGGTTTATGCTGCTAAATCTAGGCCTTCTTTTACAAGTCTACTTTGGTTTATTCCTTTTTATTTATTTGTCATGGTTCATTACAAACTTCCAGCACTCTAATCCTGGTGGTTTAGGGCTTTTGTTTAGAAACCAGCAGTTTAGACCGGTGGAGGGATGCAAGGGCAGATATGAAATCTTTCCTCAGCAAAGAGCCTTGAGCAGAGTTGGCACATTGGTCCATGGGCTGGTCATATACTTGGCGGTTGGGGGTATTTATACACCTTTCTCCCAATATAGTCAGAATCCAAGACAGGTAACAGTAATAAATAGCATACATAAACTCATGAGACACTTGTCATCATTAAACACATAAAAGAGCCTACGTCTATGATCTTAAACTTGGCCTGTAAACAAATAGTCAGTCAGTGATGTGAACTGTCAATTGATCAGTCAGTTGGCAACTACGACTTTGGTAAATATTCTTATTGACCTTTTCTTTTCAGCATACAAATTGCTATACAGCTCTTACTCCATTTACCCAAGAGATCACCACAATTACATTATTAACTTATTGAACTGCCTGGTTTAAAATACCGCAACGGCTGCTGGCTTAGACAGCTTTAGACAGGGATTAGACAAATTAACAGAGGTTGGGTTTATCAGTGGCTGTTAACCACAATGGCTAAATAGATGCTCCAAGTTCAGAGGCAGCTGGCACACTCCATGTCAGGGATCCCACAACCCTGTGCCTCTGTGTGCCATGGCACTCTTTGGGCCTTTCCCCACTTCCCTTAAGCCCCGCGCTACTCGAGGAGAGTAGCGCGGGGTCCCTCAGCACTCCCCACTGAGAGGGGCGGCGACAACGCAGCCGCCCCGAAGCTGCTGCTGTCGTGCCCCTCAGCGCGCAGCATCCCAGCATCAATAAACGCACGGTGGCCCCGCGAAGTGCGCTGGCGGGAGTCGTAGGGAGACTTGGCAGAGTAGCAGCGCCCTGGGATGCCTAGCTGGCGCTGAGCAACGTCAGCGGCATAGAGGGGAAGGACAAAAGTGGGGAAAGGCCCTTTGACACCTTTCCTCATGCCTGACAAGAGCTTTTAGAAAATGGGTGGGGGCACCTTCTGACTTGCTGAGCAGATTTTTAAAGTGTTATTTTGGGATCAGCTGCCATCACAGCACAAGTCTACTTTGGTTTATTCCTTTTTATTTATTTGTCATGGTACGTTAGAAGCTTCTAGCATACTGAGTGTGGTGACTTAAGGCTTCTGTTTAGAAACCAGCAATTTAGACTAGCATAAGGTCCAATGCAGGGATATACAAGCCACCACCAAGCTGGTTTTCCATTATCTACAATAAGCACGTATAACCAAAAAGGCCCAAGGATCAGTCTAGTTGTCTATATCATTCCACTATGCAGTGCTGTTATTGTTTTTAAAACAACAAAGCAGCTGTTTGCATCTTTGAGACATGCAGATGACATTAGAAAAATAACGACTACTAGAGAATCACACAACTTGAAGGATGAAGAAATTAAAATTGTTAAAGGTTTTCTATTCCTTGGTTCTACTATCAACCAAAAAGGAGATTGTAAACCAAGGAATCAGAAGGAGGTTGAGAGTGGAAAGAGCAGCCATGAAAGATCTGGAAAAGATTTTTAAGAATAAGGATGTGTCACTGGTGATCAAGATCAAGATAATTTATGGCACTGTATCACCCATCACTGTGTATGGGTTTAAAAATTGGATAATGAGGAAAGCTGACAGGAAGAAAGTAGACTCCTTTGAAATGTGGTCTTGGAAGAGTTTTATGGATGATGTGGACTGCCAAAAAGCCATAGAAGTGGAGTTTAGATCAAATCAAGCCTAGAAGCTAAAATGACTAAACTGAGGCTATCGTATTTTGGTCACATTATGAGAAGACAATAATGTTAGGAAAAGTTGAAGGCAGCAGGAAAAGAGGAAGGCCCAACATGGATGGACAAACTCTATAAAGGAAGCCACAATTTGCAAGTCCTGAGCAAGACTGTTGATGATGATGATGATGATGATGATGATGATGATGATGATGATGATGATGATGATGATGATGATGATGATGATGATGATGATGATGATGATGATGATGATGATGATGATGATGATGATGATTGTTAAGATTTCCTACCCCACCATTCCCCTCATGGATTCAGGGCAGCTCACAGCAATTTAAATTCATTACAATAAATAATCAATTTAAAACTAATTCCATAATTAAAACCAAGTAACAGTAACAACAAATAACAAATGCACACAGTTCCCACAAATACATCCCAGAGGGGATAAACATGACTGAAAAAGAAGGAGGTAGGGTAGATGGTAGTAACCATAGCTGCCTTAATCGCACGCCTGGTGGAACACCTCTGATAGGGCATTTTGGAGGTCCTTAATTCATAGGATCGCCATGAAGTCAAAAGCATGTCACACACACATTTATACAAACACAAATGGCTTTCTGATATTATCAAATGGAACTTGTACATTGGAAGGGTGAACCACCTTGAGTGCTTTCATCAGCCAAGAGAAGCAGGAACAGAAATCAACTAATCTATTTATTTACGTTGAGACATGTCACATGCTAATGCCGTCGCAAATGCAGTTGCAAATGCAACTGCAAATGAATTCCACATGGACATATGCAAATGCACCTCATCCCCATCCCACCTCAGAGGTAGACAAAACAAATACCCAAATGCACTTCATCCCCATCCCACCTCAGAGGTGGACAAAACACTCCACACTGTGGCTCATTCCGCACGTGCAGAATAATGCACTTTGAAACTGCTTTCAGTGCTCTTTGAAGCTGTGCGGAATGGCAAAATCCACTTGCAAACAGTTGTGAAAGCGGTTTGAAAACGCATTATTTTGTGTGTGCAGAAGGGGCCAGAGCTATGAAGAGAAGCACATCACACTGTGACATGTCTCTGAAAATGGCACCCATAAATGCAGGTGAAACGCTAGGAAAAATCAGCAGTAGCTGAACTTGTTCTAAGCCAAGCTGGACATAGAATCTTATTTGATGACACAGAAATGCAACTGCAAATGAACTCCACCCGGAGTTATGCAAGTTCAACAGGCAAATGAACTGTACCTGAAGCCATGCAAATTCAACTGCAAATAAACTCCATCCAGACACACAAGAAATTCAACTGCAAATGAACACTCAGACACTTGCAAATTCATCTAAAGCCTGGCCCCCACCTGTGAAGTGGACAAAACCTACACCGCCACACAATCACTCCACCCTGTCCCACTGAGAGAAACACTAAGAAATCTTAGTGTGACATGCCTGTGAAGATGCCAGTCATAGATACTGGTTAAATGTTAGGAGAAAAACCTACTGAACCACAGCCACGCAGCCTGGAAAACCCATAACAGCCTGTTTATGGTTTGCCCACTTGCTAGATACTTTCCCCTACCCCCCACCCCAAAATTCATAATGAATTTCTTCTTTCTGAGATCTGCCTCCAGCATTTTCTGGCACCAAAGAGATCAGCCTGGTACTGACACACCAGAAGTCGAAAGTTGGGGGGTGGGGGTGGAATTGCTCTCTTTTTTTAACACTCACTGGCGGTCCTGAGATATGCATTGGCTCTGGAGGAAGTCCAACACAATTCAATGTCTTAGGGTTTCTACGTAGGTTTTATGCCATCTTGTTGGAAATTGGTTTTAATGTTTATATATTTTATACTGTTATATTATTGTATTGCTTTATTATATGCTCATATGTAAGCAGCCTCGAGTCCCCTTGGAAGATTGGCAGGGTAGAAATGTAAGATATAAATAAATATAAATGGGTATTTATTCCCACTGTTGTTGTTTTAAGTGTATATGAATCCTGATTCCACACATTTTTTAAAAACCACCATATCTTTAAAATCCCAGAGCTGCTGGGTCATGGCAGTGGTGGCAAGCGAAGCAAAAAGTGAGTGGGCAGGCAAGTTTGGGTGCTGGGTAATCCATGTGCGGCCACTTGACCGAGCCCAGCTTTTTGGCGGGATCAGCAGGATGTACAGGCCCAATGTCGCGCTCCCACATGACACCTTAATGTGGCACCTGGGTTATCTTACCCGACTGCCCCACCCCCAGATCCACTACTGGCCGGCCCCATGTGGGAGAGGAGCGCCCATTGGGCCAGCTGGTGGTGCCGGGAGCTATGGTGGTGGGGTGGCTTTTCCAAGCGCCAAGATGCCCCCATGGGTCAGGGTACTGAGAGAGCTTCTGGGGCCAAGCATCAAAGAGGTGGGGGTCTGGATGGAAGCCATACCCAGAGCACTGGGGAGCACTGGGGAGAGGGGCCTGGTTGGTAAGGGAAAGGCACTCTGCACAAGTTCACCTGGGAGGGCCCCTTGCGAGGAAGGGCAAAATCAATTCTTGCCCCAAGCTTCGTTTTGTGCAGATCACATACAGTTTATTCCATCAAACCAACCAATTCTTTTTGCGCGGGGGGGCGGGGGGGGGCGGGGACACTGCTCAGTTGTTCTGGTTGGGATCTCAGGGCTTCTTGACAGCTGCTCCCCCAATTACTGGTTTTTGGACTGTTCCTATCCAATTTTACTTTATTTGTTTAATGTCACTCTGTCCTGGTCCCATTCGGTTTTAACACTTTAAATTCCAATAAAGGCAGCTAGTGTGACTTTTATCTCGCCTCCGCGTGTGTCAACGTGAGAGGAAAAATCCGTGAAACTGACACCCATCAGTGAACGTACTGTTCAAGGCTTCACGGCCGGAATCAACTGGCTGTTGTGAGTTTTCTGGGCTGCGCGGTCACGGTCTTGTAGTTTTCGTTCCTCGCCCTTCGCCCTCCGCGGCCACACAGCTTGAAAACTCTCAACGGCAGTTCAACGGTCAACTCAGCCTCAGCGGCTCCGCGCGTCGGCCAAAAACGCCGAATGCGCATGCGCCGGCCAGCCGCTCACTCTCTCCCTCCCTTCTCTTTATGTCCGCCCACCTGCCCTGAGAGCGGCCCCGCCTACTTCTTTCTCACTCCGAATTCCCCCCTCCTAGCCGCCGTCGCCGCCACGGCCGCGTTGCA
The DNA here is from genome assembly GCF_021028975.2 of Sphaerodactylus townsendi. NCBI lineage: Eukaryota > Metazoa > Chordata > Lepidosauria > Squamata > Sphaerodactylidae > Sphaerodactylus > Sphaerodactylus townsendi. Next base: position 14,604,341 of record NC_059436.1, on the reverse strand, counting down.
TTGTGGGACACAAACAAAGTGCCCGGCTAGGCTGGGCTGGCTGGAGTGACAGAGGAGGGGGGAGCGCCTGGGCCCCGCGCGCCAGCCAGCCAGTCAGCGCGCGAGTGGCCCCGCGCCGCCTCCCTTTCCCCCCTCGCTTTCTCCTCAGAGCGCCTGCGCACGGGCGCGCGGGCCTCTGCCACCTTCTCTCCTCCTTTACCCCCCTCCCCTTCTCTTTCGCCCCAGAAGAGGCGACGGCTGTGGTGGTGGCGACGGCGGCCGCCATGGCCCAGCAGGGCCCCAAACGCGGGCCGAGATAGGGGGGCTGTGGCGGAGGCGGTGGGGGGACAAGGAAAAGGCTCGGCCTCCCCCGTAGATATACACACACACACGCCTTACCGGGCCCCGGAAAAGGGGAGGGCCCCACCTGAAGCAGGTAACGGGGAACAAGGGGTGGCGGGAGGGTTGGGGTTTAAAACGGGGCGGGTAGACGGAGCCACACAGGCAAGCCCCGCCTCCTCCTGGCACCTGCCCCTCCCCTTTTCTGAAGATCCCACCCTCTCCCCCCTTAGCATTGCATCCATAGCGCCCCCCCCCCCCGCAATCATTTTCCCTCCCTGAATCCTCTGCATCGGCTGCCTTGATCCTCTCCACGGCCGTGCCCAGCTGCATCTCTCTCCCCATCCTTCTTGCTCCTTGTCCCCATCCCCTGGCATCTGTCTGCCCTCCTGCCCCTTGCCCAGGGCTGCCTTAGGGTTGTTTGTTTATGAAGCCTGTGATGTGCTTGAAATTCAGCTCGGTGCTGCACAAGGAAACAAGTGAGGGCCCCGGTCAGATTTGCAGTTTGCAAATCTTAATAGACGCCGCGTGCAATAATGGGAAGGATCAGGGAGGAAATAAACAAATGTAGGTATGTTTATCTCCGTTGCGTAGCCACGGGCAGGCGTACGCAGCTTTAACCGTGTGCTTTCCTTCCTGGTGTTCTTTTGCTCTGCCCCTCTTCCTCGGGGCTTATTTTTAAACATCAGATATGCTGTATCTCCAGATGCCATTAAACACTGATAAGAAAAATACATTTTCATTCTTCAACTATTCCCCCCTCCCCCAAATTAACATTGATTCTCTGTTCCTTATGGCTTTCCCTTTCTTTCTGCATGACAGCCTGTTTCTTGTTCCAGCCCCACAGAGACCATCATCAAATTCCAATCCCCCATTTCTCCCTGTGCCCTGGCACCTCTCCATTTGTCTCTTTACATGGCTTCCAGCTTCCTGTAGTTTGTCTTGCTTTCTGGCATTTGTGCACCTTACCCTGTTTTATAGTACTAGCCATCAAGCTTGTCTTTTATTCTTTCTGTCACTCTACTCTCCTGTGCTCCCAGTTACTCTTCTGTCTCTTTTGCATGAATTCACTATACTCATCTCCGCTACAGTTCTACCTAAGGGAGCACCTGTCTTTTGTCTTGCTGCAGTGTCTGCTCACTGTTTCTGTAATTAACCTGGCATCAAGTCCATCCCCCTGGCATTGTCTCTGTTAAATGACTGTTCACTTGATTATTTGTCTTTATGCTGTGATGAGGATTACTGTCACTGATCCACAGTTCTCTGCCCTCACCTCTTGCAATTTAAAAGCTTTTGCCTCCCTTCCTTGGCATCTCATTCTTTTGTATGTCTCTTCTTAAAACCTATGTACCTGCATCCCCATTTCTTTTACCTTCAGGCATATCCATTGTGCTTTGATGTGCTACAGTGTTTGACAGAGTCTTAGCCCGGCATTTGATGCTATTGATAGGGCAAAGGATACACGGGCAGGGTGGAGGGGGCAGGGTGGAAGGAGACAGCGTTAATATGAGAGAGCAGAAATCTAAATACAATAGGTTATTTTTAACCCACTTTGATATTTAGCTGATGCAGTTATTGATCAGTTTATTGAAAAATATTTTAAGTACCACTCATCTTAATGCCTTTGCCTTTCTTGTTAAGAATGTTAGAAGCCAAGAGAAGGCTGACTGCTTGTTCAGTAACTGAGTTGAATATTGGCGCCCCACATTTTTATTACAAGCAAGCAAGCTGAAAATTCAGGGAAGGTGCCTCCTGCCAGCACTGATGGACATTTCACCACCGTTGTCACTTCCTGTATCAGTTTCCTTACCTCTTACGACTTCTCAGCAGTCTTTGTTCCACACCATCTATATTCTTACACTTTCCAAAGCTCCATTCTCCATTCCTTGGTTAAATTTATTTTCTGCAATACAGCCTTAGGTTCCTTTAGGCTACTGAAATTGTTCTCTCTCCTTATAAGGGTGGGGGACACATCACTGCAGAAAATGAGTTTCTCCAGCCAGTTTTGTTTGGTAAGGTATTTAGTTGTATTTGTTGTAGCTTACGTAAAGCTAAGTAAACTGGCTTAGGCCAGGTGATGTTACATGTATGTAAATAACTTGAAATCAAATCCCAAATCACTGAATAATCTTGCACAAGGTTCTGTCTCAGTTTGAATTCTTCATATATATGTAGAAAAAAGAAATATCTTCCTTGTAGTGCTTCAGTTGTAAGAAAAGGAGAATGATAAATTACATTCACTATCTTGTACAGAGACAGACATTCTTCAGCCTGCTGAAATTAATGTGCTTAAGCAAGCCTAACTCTGTCTGGATTGAAGGCTTAGATATTATAGACATCTATTTATTTATAGTCCACCTTTCTTGTGGGAACTCAAGGCACATTACACTGAATACATTGGTACATTGTACCAATACATTTGGTACAATACAACAGGCTGTTGAAGCCTAACTCTGTCTGGATTGAAGGCTTAGATGTTATAGACATCTATTTATTTATAGTCCACCTTTCTTGTGGGAACTCAAGGCACATTACACTGAATACATTGGTACATTAAAATTAATTACATTTATTCTACAACAGGCTGTTGAAGCCTAACTCTGTCTGGATTGAAGGCTTAGATGTTATAGACATCTATTTATTTATAGTCCACCTTTCTTGTGGGAACTCAAGGCACATTACACTGAATACATTGGTACATTGTACCAATACATTTGATACAATACAAACAGGCTGTCATGCAGAAAGACAGAATACATTGGTACCAATTGAATTTTTGCATTGTAAGTTACATTCAATAGAATGGTGTATCCAATAGATTTGACTTGACTTAGATCCAACCAGAGATCAGAAATAGCATATTAACATGACAATGTATCATCAAAGGCTTTCACAGCTGGAATCAATTGGCTGTTGTGGGTTTCCTGGCCTGTGTGGCTGTGCTCTGGTAGTTTTTGCTCCTAGCTTTTCACCCATATCTATGACTGGTATCAGGAGCAAAAATAACCAGACCACAGACCCGCAGCCCAGAAAACCCACAACAACTAGTATTAATATGACATAGAGTAGAAACCTACTTTATAACAACATATAGTCTCTGATCCCTGGCCCCAGAGTTCTTTCTGAACCCTCTTGTTACAGCCCAGCCCTCTTTCCTGTGCAAAAAACCCTCTTAAATTGGTTTTGCATAGTTTGCATAGAAGGCATGTATACAGGCATCTGTTGATTTTGCCCAGTTGCAGGGTTGCTCCCACAGAAGCCTTGCTCAGGTGAGCAAAGATGCTGTGAAGAATAGGGGGAGAGGCAGTCCCATAGGTATGAGGGACCAAGGCCATGAATGATTTTTGTATGTGATACCAAGTACCTTAAGTTGAGCCCAGTAACTGATAGGCAACAGTTGGAGAGACTGCAGAAGGGGAGTAATAGGCATGCTCCGTCTGGCTCCCAGTAATAGCCGATCTGTGGCATTCTGCACCACTTGGAGCCTCTGAATTGACTTTGAGGGGAAACCCAAGTAGTGTGTATTATAGTTGTCTTGTCTTGAGGTTACTGTGGCATGGTGACCTGGTTGTCCAAAGTAGGAGCTATTTTCTAGGCTATACAGAAAGAAAGAATCCCATGCTGAAGTAACCCACAGATACTTCTGGACCTTATTTACAGTGGGATGCTCCGCTGCAGTCCTACTACCTGCCCAGTTCTCCCCCCTTCCTTCCCCAGTCCCGATTCTCTGCTTTTATTCAAGGGGCGGGCGGGAGGGGGCCCAGCATCTGGACCTGGCCCACCCACCCTATCAGAGGGAGGGGGAGGGGAGGGATGGGTGGCATGCAAGGGAGGTCAGGCAGTTAGGTTAGCAGCTTTGGCTGGGGGAGGGCAGGGGGCTGGCTAATTTGCCCCCCCACGTAATGCCTGAAAGTGGGTCTCAGCACCTGTACCTCCTTTGTCCCCGTCCCCCCCCCACTCCAAATATCCCATTGGGTCTTTCCACGCATGATCAGTCAAAACTGCAACGTGGAAAGTTGTGATGTAGGAGGGACGACTGTACAGGGTCCCCTCTTAAGATTGTCTAAAAACTGTACACAGTTATAAATCAATGTGTTTTATGGTTATAATATCTAATTATCATGCACTTGTGTTTGGGAAGTATCTCAATAACAAATGGAAAATTGATTTAAATCCACAATTTTAATCTTTTCCTTGGTGATTTAAATCATCAAGAAAAGGAAAGATTAAATTGTGGATTTAAATCAACTTCCCATTTATTATTGAGATTTAATTTAAGCTCTGTTTAAATCAGTCAGTTGATACCTTGCCTGAGTAAGATGCGTGATGTAGTGCTTCACATCACGGGAATCATACTATCGGGAATCATACTATCGGGATGATAGTATGATATCACGGGAATCATACTATCACTGTTTCAAGATCATCTTTTCAACCGACAATATTGAGTCCATGTTGGTAAAAGACAGTTCTGTTAACCTACAGGAAGAAAACGGGGGTATATCAACTACTTCAGGCTAGACGTTTTATGTTCAGATTTTGCAATAAGACAGCAGCCATGAACTATTAATATCACTGCAGACATCTAGGACCTGGAAGGTTCGGCAGTGCAAGGAATAACAGCCTCATTAAGCTTGAAGCATGCCAGTCAGGTTAGCCTGATGGGATACAGCTTTAGTACTATCAGTGTACAATAGGTGCAGTTTGTATCATCAGGCATACAGATGATTTCACAGTATTGTCGAGCAAGGTTTATGCTGAGTTATAAGTCCTTGTTTTGCAACCAGGACAGCGTTTGCAAAGGTGCAAAGAACTCCTGCAGAGCTTGACTTTCTGAGCTTTCACCTCCTCCAGCAACCTGAAATGCCCCCTGAAAGCTTGTTCTTTGGAGAGAGGGAACTGAGGAACAGGATTGGGGGAAGGGGGGTTCATTTATATCTGTAAAACAGGCCGGAGTATTTCCACATTGCTCTCTCTGCCATCGCATGTCCATCGCTAGCTGTGTGAAGTCAATTCTGAACTTCATTTGAGCAAACTCATTTTTCAGACATTCTTGTTTACTTGATTAGTTGTCTCAGGATATAGCAGAGGTGAACTGAGAAATTGTGCAGCAGGAGATAATTACAAATACAGCTGAATATTGTGGGCATTGCTGACATTAGGTTAGAAACGGGGGCTCCATTTTGGTTCCACTTCAACCCTTGGTCAGTAGACACAGTGTATAATGCACCAAGTGGATAACAACCAATATATTTATTTTCTGACCTTCTGCCTGCTTCCATTAGTGATCTCCCTTACTCTGCACTGTAGAAAAGTGGTGGCATTCTAGTAAAGTTTTTGACTTTATATACTGAAGCCCTTCTTTATTCTCTTTACGGTCAGCTACAAAAGGAAACCTTCCAGGCTGGCAAAGTTACAGTGTTGGCCGGCTTTGTTTTGTTAGAGGTAGTAACTGTCAACTGCAAACCACAGCATTTCATAGACCTCGGAGACCTGCTAGAGATTATATCTGTACAAGGAAATAATTTATGTATTAGCCACAACATTGATAAAGAGAAGTGTTTCAAACCTACCAGTATTTTCAGAGTTTGGGGTAAATGGGAAGCTGTATAAATCCACACCCCATTTTTCTTCCCAGTTCTGATGCTCCTCTGTACAAACACACTCAGCAAAGAACTGTATGGATAGCTTCTTATTCCCAGCCTTCTCATCAAAGAGGGATACACAGTTACTGTACTATTATTGTGGGAAAAGATTGTGCAGCATTATAGTGGCTTCAGGAGTCCAGTTGATGGAAGGTTATTACTTGGGTGCTGGGTTAGGGACAGTGGCTTCTTGCCCCAAGCAAGGGGCAACTTATTTCATTGCTTTTTACTTAGGTAGATAGAAATCAGTGGGATTTTTAAAAATATGTGATTGTGGTTTTTTGTTTTAAAGTTTAATTTTACATTGGATTTGATTTAAAAAATAATTTTGTTTAAAATCAGTCCACACGTAAAGTTTTATTTTCATAATCCTTTGATTAGTTATCATAACTCTATATTCAACCCTCCCCCCCCCTTTTTTTTTGAAAGACAGAGCTATGGAGAAGAGATACGACTTGCTTAAGGCTGAAGTCCTTTCATTATAAATATGATACACAAACCATGTTTTGTATTTTTCTTTGAATTTTTATAATTTGTGCTGTACACACCTTGTACTCTTACATTCCATATCATGCAGAAGCCCTGTTCTACCCAACAGCTATCAGTTCTGGGCACTTGGGCCAAGATCTAAAGTGCTGCTTGCTCTGATGCAAGAAACTTGTGCCACCTCAGTGAAATTTATCATAACTTGAGACAAGTTTCAAAACCAGTTCCTTGACTGGCATAGTGAGGCTGCGGCCAAAGATACTCATCAAGATCCTCTTTGAGCTCCAGTGTTCTGGTGGGTCCTGACCTTCGCATAGTTCAGTAGCAGAAATGCTTTTAATTCCTTTACCATCAAAATTCTAACAATCCTTAATCAGAACATAGAAGAGATACGTAATGGCTTCTGTACATTAGTGCATCCTATTAAATAGTTGCCTACTTAGACCAGCACTAAGTGCTGACTGCAATTAGTGTGCTGCCTGGAAGCTGAAAAGTAATTTCTGATGAAGTTCATCAAAGCTAAGTACTTAGTGCTCCAAGACTTGGGATTGAACAGTTGATAAGGAAAAAAAGCACTTGCTTTCATGCAGATTGAACAGGTTGTTCAAGATATTCCTACCTCTTTTCTATGCAACAGAACTTGGTACCTCCCAGAATTAGCACAACCAGTGGGTAAGCATGTGAGAAGGGAAGGGCCTGTAGAAGCAGCCGTACCAAACAGAACATCTTGCAGTTTTGCAGGGCAAAATGTCTTGCAGTTTTGCAGGGCAGAATGTTAAGGATTTTTTTTTAACAGTAAAAGCTGTGCAACTGTGGAATCAGTTGCCTGGAGAGGTGGTAAGCTCACTCTCACTGGCAGTCTTTAAGCAGTGGCTGAACAAACTCTTGTCTGGGATGCTCTAGCCTAATTGCATTGATCAAGGGGTTGGGCTAGATGGCCTGTATGGTCCCTTCCAACTCTATGATTCTACACAAGGCTTTCTTTGGGCCCCACAACTATCCTAATGGAAGTCACCAGCATTTTTTCTATATACAATTACATGGAAGTAGGAGTTCATTTAATGAATCTGGAACAGGACTACTCGAGTCAGGCAACTTGCTCATTTTTTAAATAGCTAATTCGTTTATTTCAGATACTGATCTAAATTAGAAATGTCAGTGTGTTTTGCCATCAGCAGTTGCAGTTGGTGCAGACCAAGCGTCTTATTGTAATAATCCTGTTATCTTCACATTGAGAATTCTTAAGAGCGATGCCCTCAAATCACATTAACCCGATGAAGTCTGGTTTCAAATAGTTTGGCAGTTCCTCCATTATCTTAAGGCTTCTTTGCGGCCACCGGGGCAAAAACCTGTCATGCTTGCCTGCTCCTTCCTCCACTTAACCGTGTCCAGATTCCCTCTCTTATCTATTAATTCTTGGTAATTACAGTTTGCCTTGATGCTTGAATCAGGCAAGCCACAGTTACTGCAGACGGTCATTTGCCTCCAAACCAGAGTTGCCAACCCTGTTCACAAACCTGCAATTTCTAATTCTGGCTCAGGGGCAAATTGTGGTGATCGTAGTTTGCTGAATATCGTCATTATACCAAACTGCAGTTGCCTAGATGCCAGGGTATGAGGGACAAAATATGAGCATGATAAAAATGAGACACAGGCAAAGAGCACATTTGAAAAAGGACATGGTCAGGCAAGAAACTAACGCTGCACAGTTCAAGGTTGCCAAATTCCAAAAGCCAGCCTTCAAAAATTATTGCCCAGTTTGGATCCTGTAACTGAAATATTAGAGTTAGGAGTGAAGAAGCAGGATTTTATTTGGGAAGCTTTATTTCGGTAATTTATGCAGACTATTTTAACTGTCTCACCAATGATTAAATGCTTATGGCAGCCTTACAAAGTCCATAAACTTTACTTACCTAGAATGCAATCTGCCTAATGATTCACATAAATTCAGCCCCCTTTTTTGTTATTAAATCTTAAATTGTAAAATGCATACTTTATCGGTTAGTTCTTCTGGGTTTAGAAAATTAAGAGTAAACTGGTCGGGATGAAGATGACTGGCTTGGTGTCAACAGATTAAAGAAAATTCAAGTTTCATGGGAGCTTTTTGTTGAATTTTCTCTTTGCAAAATCCAACTGATACAGGGTACCCCCTCCACTATTTGCATCTCCTTACTGAATAAGAAAGAGTTTGTACCAGAATTTGCTTGGCTTCTTTTCCCTTTCTCGTTTCATGTACCATCTTATCTGTAATATATACAACATTGTGTTCAGCCACTTTGTACACAATGGCCGGAAGATGGTATATAAATGCACCAATTGATAATAAATAAAATTGTCAGCGCTGTGCAAGTGACCAACCATATTTCCCATCTTTTTTCATTTTAACCAAAGTTTACTTGCACAGTGTTAGGGCTTGTTTTTGCTGCCAGTATGAGGCTCAGGACCCTGGACATTAGTAATTTTCCCAAGTAACTGTAAGCAGTCTTGCATAGCCCTTCCAATCTAATTTCTCATCTGCTGCAAATGCAAATTGTTAATGAGAGTCTTCTTCACACTTTTTTGCTTGACTCCGCTTCAGGGCAAAGGAAAGGTAAATAGAAGGACTTCAGAGCACCTTTTGAAGACCACACAGAACACAATCTCTTCCTCCCCCCTCCCTTTTTAAGGATAGGAGTTACAGATCTGCACTCAACAATGTTTCTAAGAAAAGCTTTGTGTGTACTGGCATGTCTGTGCTGATCTTGCAACAGAAATGCTTGTTATTGAGGAAGTTACAAAAGCGATCTTAATATAAATACTTTTGTTCATATGATTGCTCAAAGATGATTCAGTGTAGAAAAGGTGATGACAGTTCTAACTGTAGGTCTTGTTTAAACTTGAGCAAGATTCCTGGAAGTCACTTCCTTCCAAAGAAGGAACTTATGTAAGCTTAATAGGTGGATTAGTGAGTAAGTACATAGTTTGAAATTTTTTTGAGTGCAACAGAAAGATAAGTAGATCTGTAAAGCTTTTAAGTTTTGGAGAAAAGAGGCCTAAAGTGAAAGCTTGAGAGGAAATTTGAGAAGGGGATCTTCTTACAAAAAAAATTTCATTTGCTGAATTAAGTTTTTGAAGCTGCAGTTTACATAGCCAACTCATGCTGCTGTAGATCTTTTACTAAGATTTCACAAGTACTGATTGCTGTATTGCTTCGGCACTTCGACTAGTAAACAAGTAACCTGCAAAAAACTTGATTGTGGAGAGGTGCTACAAATGTTGATGAAAGTTTGATAAACACACATGAAGGGGAAACTAACACAAACAAGAGTTGAGAAGCTTTTTTCCCCTGATCAGATTTCCAGTTTTCAAGTCTGCAAAAAGATTAGAAATTGGGGGGGCGGGATAATCTCCTGATTAGAGAGCTGAACTTAATTTATGCTAACATTTCCAAGGCTATATGCCAACTGAGATGGACCAGGATATGAGGTAAATATATATGGGGGCCAGCATCTCAATCCTATGCATACGTACAAGGATTTGTGTCATATGAACAGATGAAGCCTCCGTATTCTAAATTGATCCATCAGAGTCAGAATGATCTGCTCACACTGGCAGCGGTTCTCCAGGGTCGCAGGCTGCGATTGCTTTTAACTGGAGATATCAGAGACTGAGGCCCTTTCCGCATGGACTGTATACAGCGCCCTAGGGGCGGCAAAAACGCTTGCGCAAATCCCCTGGGGGAGCCTGTTCGCATAGAGGCCTTAGCATGCCGAAGCCGCCCTCGCCTCCGCCCCATGGCCGGTCGCGCCAATTAGCCCGCCATTTTCCCACCTCGCTCCCTGAGCAAGGTTTTTTGAAAACGGCGGCTTCCAGCTGCTGCCATGCGAACGGCAGCGGCTGGAAGGCGCCATCCCTCCCCCCTTTCCCGATCGACTTACCTTCCTTGTGACCGTCCAGCGCGTCGCCGAGGCCTGGGGACTCACCCCCCCTGCCCTGCGACTCCGGAGCAGTCACGCAGGGCAGGGGGCGTGTCCCCTGGCCTCAGCGACGTGCCGGACGGTCACAGGGAAGATACGGGCCGATATCGCCGGCTTAATGGCACTCCAGCTCAGCTGATTGCTGTCTTCCTGGTGTCGTTCCCCCCAGGACCGCTCAGGTACGAAGCTGGTCCCAGGGGGGTTGGGTTGGTGTCATGTACGCCGACCCAACCCCCAGCGTGGCCGTGCGGAAGCGGCCTCAGAGTTATCATGGCGTAGTGATTAAGAGTGACAAAGTCTAATCTAGACTACTAGCTTTGTTTTTCCCCTCTTCCTCATGGTGCCTGCTGGGTGACCTTGGACCGGTTACAGTTCTCTCAACACTCTCTTCCCTTAGTTTTTGTCAGTTGAGAAAATGAGACATTTCAAATGCAGCCGGTTAATCCCTGATACATAAAGTGCCATCACATCTCAGAGGCAGCCAGGGACAGCACTGCTCCCACACCAGCCTGCCACCTCCAGAGGGCTTTCAGGAGACACAGGGAGGCAGAAGAAACAAAAAGCCTCCCCGGCCACCTGAATCCCTCTGTAGGGGAAGACAGAATTATGCCACCCTCTCCATCTCCAGTATTCTTGGGGTGAAAGCCCGGTAGGGACCCACTTCCAGGAACACCCCCAGTTGCACCGGCCTGCAAGTTTCCAGAAACTTTCCATCTCTACTGTAACATCTGAGTTCAGCCTATCTCTTTGAAATTGATCAAACCAAAGAATTGCTCAGTTTTTGAATAATAAGTGTGAACACAATATATGTCAGTGTCTTAGTGCACTAGCATACTCTTCAAGATAAGATACAGTGCATCCTTTAAAAGAAGACACAGTACATATTTTTCTAATTTAGACTTAGCTCTAGTAAAAGATAATGGGAAACCACAATTGCTGATGCTTTTAAGGGTCACTGGGAATGAATGAATAGCTGTAATTCTGTGCAGACAGGCTGCTTAAACCCATACTGGTTTCAGTTAAACTACATCACTTGAAAGTAAATTGCAGCCATTAAAGCTTATCTCTAGTAATACAACATCTGAAAGACAACAGGTCATACCTAACTTTGTCTTTCAGATAAGACTGTCTTAAAAAACTGACCTCAGATGCCTTCTCCAGTATAAGGAGAAAGTTGTTCTATATTTAGAAACCTGTGAGTATTATCGAAAGCCAAAGCAGTAAGAGGCAAAGCAGTTAAATTCTTGCAGCTTTAAAATGTTGACTCACCTGTTGTGACTTCTTAACTGTCTCAGTCACATTCTGTTGGAAAAGTAGTCCATCTTGTGCTAAAGTTCTTGAAGAGCAGTGGACTTTCGGTGTTTTACCCAATGGAGATGTTGTGATTACCTTAGAAAGGTACTTAGTAGCCTCGTGCACAAGTTACAGTGAACACACATACCATCCATGTACTCTAGATTTTTCTTTATATGTGAGTTTTGTAATTCTCAAAGTATTGTAAAAATAGTAGTCCTTGTCTTCCTCCCAAAAGAATCCCCCAGGAACTGAGAACCAGGAATTATTGGCAAAAGGCCTGCTGATCACAGCTGTGTCATTAAGTATATTTATGTTATCCAATTCATCTGAGGGTCATGGTTCCCAGGTTGCTAAGTGGGTGGTGGCCCAACTGTACAGCTGCACATCTTTCCTTGTCGCGCCCCCCCCCCCATCTATGGTAGCAGGTAGGACTTTCTGTTTCTAGCTGGTGGAACAGGAAGGTTAGTTCAGTACCTAAGAAGGAACCAGCTGTTCAACACAGTGGCTGCTGTGGCAAAATGAGACCCGCATGCCCCTCTGTTTTACCTAAAAGATATAAAATTTACCCAGCTGGCCCAGCTTCCAAGTTACTAGACTCCAATCGTGTTCCACCTTCCCACACCCAACAAGCATGAGAAACTTTCAACGTGCACCACCCCAAGGAATTTGTGGAGATATATCAGTTTAACTGTTGAAAGCTAAGCCATTTCTATTTACCTCTAGGTTTTTCCTGGTCATGTTTCATGTGCGTTGTGTAGCGTGGGCAAATTTAAGTGAAGCCAATTGACTGCAATAAGATTCCAGTTTCCGGAAATGGAAAATGTTAACGTAAGGCAATTTATTACAAAAAAAGGGAAAACCTGTAGTGTCTACAGGAATGTCTGACTATGCAGCAAAGGAAAAAATTATGAAGAGAAATGTGATTCTCTAAATGTGTCTCTGTGATGTTTGAATTTGAAGCAATAAGTAGAATAAACCTTATGCTTACTAGATTTACGTTTCTGTCTTTCTGTTCTGGCCCTGGTTCTGTCCAGGTCTCGTTCTTGCAGCAATGTTTTCTCTTGCTTCTTCTAAAAAGTCAAAACTTTGCCCCCCCCCCCCCCTTCCTTAGATTCTGAAAAACTCTCCTGAAATTCCTGGTAATCTGAGCAACACTCTCCACAAATCTCTCTCCCACACACACACTTTTTATCTGGTAGAAAATTCAAGTTCATTTGGAATGTTCCAATGAATCCAATCATTACATGCAGAATCCCAGTGCTACTGGAAAACAATGTTTGTTCCATTGGCTATTCACCATTTGTATTGTCAGCTGTCATCTTCCTAGGTAGGCGATCTGAAATATAGCCGTAAAAATATATTCAGTATCCTTTCTAAAGCTTGGAAGGTTGTGTTGACCATTGGCAGGGTGCACATTAAACACTTCTCTTTCATAATTGTAACTGTTACTTTTGTTAACCTGTGGAGTAAGGTGTTACTTCATCACAATGGCAGCCCTCTGCAGTACTAGTACTGTTTTGTGGGTTGTAGCCTAGCAGTCATATACCACAGGCTTGAAATTCTTGTGCTGTATGGTTATATATCAAAGGGATTTCCAGTGGTGTGTGGGAAAATGCACATTTTACCTATATCATGTGTGACATGGACCTCATGGAGTTTTAATAACCTCAAGGTCACTCCGTAGTTTCGGCAGTACAAAATCCAGGACAGGTTGTTAGGGCGAAGTAAAGCAAAAACAGCAACTTTTACTAATTGTATGTATTTATTTTACACATTCTTCACTCTGTAATCATGAGAAATCTTACTTTAATTGTGTGATCCAAAGGGGGTGGGGCTCCAGACTGGAGAAACTGACACACATGCAGAGAGAGACTGGCGACGGGCAGGAACCAGGAAGTGTTTTTTTCCACACTGTCATTCCTGAGCTGCAGGAGGCTGCACCAGTGTTCCCTGGGGTGGAGCTCACTTTGGTCAGCTTACAAAAGACTTTCAGCCTGGGAATGCCCCCATGCCAGCATGGTATAATGGTTAAGAGCAGGTCGATTCTAATCTGGAGAACCAGGTTTGATTCCCCTCCACCAAAGTGGCAGAGGCTTATCTGGTGAACCAGACAGTTGACTCAGAAAGAGTGCCTATATGCTGTGTTGAAGAGTGAATGCAAAAAATCTGTGGACAGTGTTCCATTCGCATAATGGGAACTTTCTGTTCCCCATCACCAGTCCAAGGGCTTTAATCATCACATTCACTGAAAAGGCACTCCCAAGATTTGGGGGACTCCCTGAAATGCTACATTGTGCAAAATGGATGAGGGCAGTGAAATAACTGGCAATCAACACATTGTTGCTTCAAAAAAGTGCCTTCTCCGTGAACAAGTATCTGAATAGAAAATTAGAGGGAAGTGTTCCTGAAGCAGGTTTTGTATTTAGAGAAATACAATAGGGAAAGAGAAGTATTTTGATAAGGTCTTAGACACGCAAGACATCTACCTGTGTAGTACAGATTCCACATGGTTTTTCACTCTAAAGAAGGCTTGTGTTTTATGTTTACTTTTTCCTTTTAGAATGGTAAAAGCTAAATCCTTACAGCTTAATCCAGCAGCGCTCTGCCTTGTTAAATTGTTGGTGTTCCTTCATCATTTCTAGCTAATGAAATGGATCAGCGATGTGCCCTTAAATTCTGGTCAGCTGATTTTGTGCTTCAGTAGATACATTATTTTCCCTTGAAGTAGTTTGCAGTATGATGGCAGGAGAATGGGATGGGAATCAGCTGTTTTTCAGTAGAGCAGTGAAAGAAGGTGACACGGGGAAATAGACTACCGCTGAAATGACTCCTTAGTCATATAACTTGAATGGTAGTGCAAAGATTGCTTAAACCTTTAAAGAATGTTCCTTTCAGCCAGACTGATTCCAGGCGTACGTTTCATTGCAGTTTTTGGACTCATAAAATTACTTTCACTGAAGAACACGCAGTACAATCTAGATAGTGGATGAACTGAAACAGTTCTTGGCCTACCACACCTTTATGAGAGTAGTGATATCATGAGTGTTGATGCACTGTTTTTCCATGTCCAGCTCACCTTCCTCCCCAGCCCAGTTTACTAACCCATTCAACATGGAGCTAGGGGAGATACTTACTTGGTCCTCGACTCCTTCCCTCTACAAGTTTGCACACAGGGTTTTTAGCCTTTGCACACCAGTGGTTTGGAGGGTGGGGGAGCAGACTAATTTCCCCTAGTCAGTGAGAGCAAACAAATGTTGTTAGCTGACTGACTGAGACCTCTTCCACACATGCAGAATAATGCATTTTCAATCCACTTTCACAATTGTTTGCAAGTGGATTTTGCTATTCCGCACAGCTGCAAAGTGCATTGAAAGTGGATTGAATGTACATTATTCTGCA
Source organism: Sphaerodactylus townsendi (assembly GCF_021028975.2). Lineage (NCBI taxonomy): Eukaryota > Metazoa > Chordata > Lepidosauria > Squamata > Sphaerodactylidae > Sphaerodactylus > Sphaerodactylus townsendi. The sequence continues at coordinate 14,589,241 of NC_059436.1, read as the reverse complement.
TGTGTGGAAGAATTACTGAAGATTATGCTTTCTATCATAAATATATGTGCATTGTTTGTTATGTAATGTTTTTACATATTGCCTTTCTGTCAACACATCAAGCAGTTTGCAAGTTAGAATGCTAAAAGATAAAACAGTAGACATTCTTGGAAGACATTGGTTGTCTCCTTGGGAGTTAGTGATATAAACTCTGTGGCCTGCATTTTTCCTTTCTTGACTTCCCTTTAAAGGGCAGCTGTATGAACTGTGTATTTGAACTCTGCAGCATTTTAGTGTTAATTCCATCTGGTGCTAAACTGACTTTCTTCATCATGGATTTTTTTTCTCTTCCATAGGTCCATTTTGATATACTGTAGATTCTAGCAAACAGCAAAAAAAATGGGTGTCAAAACATTTACCCACAATTCCCCTGGACACAGCCAGGAGATGCTCGGGAAGCTGAACATGCTGCGTAACGATGGGCATTTCTGCGACATCACCATCCGTGTCCAAGACAAGATTTTCAGGGCGCACAAGGTGGTGCTGGCGGCCTGCAGTGACTTTTTCCGTTCCAAGCTGGTCGGGCAAGCGGAAGAAGACAGCAAAAGCATACTGGACTTGCATCATGTGACTGTAACCGGGTTCATGCCTCTTCTGGAATACGCGTACACAGCAACATTGTCTATTAACACCGAAAATATTATTGATGTCTTGGCCGCAGCCAGCTATATGCAAATGTTCAGTGTTGCTAGCACCTGTTCTGAGTTCATGAAGTCAAGCATTTTATGGAACACTCCCAGTAGCCAGCAGGAAAAAGTGCTAGATACAGGACAGGAAAACAATACAAATTGCAATTTTACTTCTCGAGATGGCAGCCTTTCTCCAGTTTCTTCAGAATGCAGCATGGTAGAAAGAGCCATTCCTGTCTGCCGAGAGTCACGGCGGAAGCGCAAAAGCTACATAGTCATGTCGCCTGGAAGTCCGCTTAAATGTAGCACTCAGACAAACTCCCCACAGGTTCTGAATCCTTCAGCTTCCTATGCAGAGTCTAGAAGTCACCCTGTAGACTCTTCTTTGGCATTTCCTTGGACTTTCCCTTTTGGAATTGACCGGAGGCTTCAATCGGAGAAGGTGAAGCAAGTAGAAAATTCTCGGACTCTAGAAGTGCCTGGCCCAGCGGAAGCATCCAGAAGAATTACTGATTATGTGACTTGTGAGAGCACAAAGGTCAGTTCACCTCTGGTGATTGAAGAAGACGTGCGTGTCAAAGTGGAAAGGTTGAGTGACGAGGAAGTTCACGAGGAAGTGTCACAGCCTGTCAGCGCATCCCAAAGTTCTCTGAGCGACCAGCAGACGGTTCCTGGAAGCGAGCAAGTTCAGGAAGACCTTTTGATCAGCCCACAGTCATCTTCTATAGGTAGAATCACTTGCACTTGTATGTGTTCTGATGTGATTTTATTAGAGGCCCCATGGGCTTCCTCTTGTCATGTAGTATTATCGGCACCTGAGTGTAGTGTTTCCAAACAGTTTAAAACTCTGCTTGTTAATGATACTGATTGTATTCATTCTACTTCAGCAAAAATGTTGTGGTCATGAGAGTGGGCAGTCGCTAATCCCCTTTACAACTCAGCATCGAGATTCTGCAGCAGCTTAAATCTTTTCGTTTAGTGAGCCTAACACTATGAAAGGGTGGGAACAGACTGGAACCTTTCGGGGAGGAAATGTCTGAGCTGTGGAGTCATTCTACTTCAGCTGCACCATTGCTTTAAGGAAGCAGGAATAGTGTTCCCGTGGCACATGCCTCGACGTACTTCTGTTGCTATTTCTGCATCACGCTTCAAATAGCTCATATGTTGACGTTCTATATTGGTGGCGTTTCTGCTCAAATTAAATTGCTTGACCTATTAAGAGTTTTTGTAGGCTTAAGTGGCTATGAATTTTCTTTAGATAGAAAGCACCCACACATTAAATATATTATCTTGCTAGTCCTTATATTTAATCTGCTAGAAATTTGAGAGTGGGGTGTATAAATTAATGGGGGGGAGCAGAATTTATTTTTGTCAGCCAAAAGCTGGTTCACTGAACTGATGTAATCTGACCCCGTGCCCTTAAACACGTGGAAGTAGGAGTTTAGAGAACAGACTGCCAGTGACATGTGATTTGCTCATTACACGGGCAGAACAGTGTAAAGTTTTTTGCATCACTTAATCAGAAATTAAGGGGGTAGCAATGATAAAGGCAAGGACAGATGTTGTACCCTGAAAATTGCACTGCATAAGTTAATAATAATACTGAGCTCTATAGCCCACCATTCTCAACAGCAATGCTTAAGTGCAAAGCCTGGGACTTCCCCAGTCACTCATTTTCAGTGGTAGTTCTGCATGCCCTTTGGGATATGTTCATGCACAGAGCTGTATTTGCTACTGAAACAAATAAGGAAATTCTGGCATACTCAGGAGCTCCATGGACACATCAAGCAGCTGATGTAGCAAATTGTCAACATGCTCGCTTCGGCATCACATATACTAAATTGTCAAATTTGAGTGTGGCCTTGTATTTCCCCCAGGCATTAAGGTGAAAATGGCCATGTTACTTCACAAATGAGTGTTCTTTTTTTTTTTAAGTGTCGCCTAGAGCAGTGGTTCCCAACCTGTGGTATGTGTATGCCCTAGGGTACATAGAAAATTATGTAATGGGTTTTCTAGTATAAGCGTACAGTTTTAGGGAAATGAATGGGTAAGGGATATGCAAATGAAAAAAAGGTTGGGATCTACTGGCCTATAGCTCACTTGTTAAGAACTTGGCTATACATTTAGTGTCTCATCTTTTTTCCAGTGATATCAAATATGTATTTGGTTGTTGATTCTGCATTTGTTTATTTTGCAAAATTTATATCTCACCTTTCTACTTTCACAAGGACCACCAAGGCAATTAACAAATTAAAAGGTACACAATAAAATCACATTTTAAAACCATTAGATCCCCTGTCCAAAATCATTACAACAATTAAAACCAAAGTACATACAAACCAAAAACAGCAATTAAAAACATTGAGCAGGAAGGATTTGCTGGGGTTTTTTTTTCTGTTGACATATGCCTATTGTTATGGCTTTCATTTGATGCTGATTTGTTTTCATCAAGAAGCAACAGCCGTGAAAGGGAAGATCTCAGTGTGGGTCCTGTGATCTGGATTCAAAAATCAGACCCTCAGTTTTTTCTCTGGGGTTCTGCAAGATAGGCCTCTTGCCGGGTTTCCTAATGACTCTACAGAAATTTCTGCCTGATACAATCTTCCTTACAGGGATTGTATCTACCCAGGAGTCTCTGAATGATGATAATAGAGACAGTCTTCAAGGAGTTTCTTCCCGCATTAACCTCTATTAAATAAATACTGTTTTCTGCTGCAACCATTATTCAGTCAGTTAGTCGGCCTTTATTGGCATAAGTTAAGTACATCATTTTGAAGATGCAGAATATATATTTTGTAAAAAATAGAACCTTTTTAGCCTATGGGCTCAGATCCTATGGTTATAAGGAGAAATCAAAAGTCAAAACAACAGACAAGAACATGAGTATAGTTTACCAAACAATATACAACAGGGGCACACCCAAATAACTATATTCAGGCTACTGGATAAGTAAAGAACAGCAAGTGATAATGCTGAAACAGAAGCACATGTGCAATTTTTAATTAAGTGCAACCTACACCCTAATCATGAAGCAATAAACAATGCAGTACATTATACCAATGCACTTTCCAAGTCCCAATAAAGTTAAGTCTCTTATCAAACTTTATGTAGATTACATATGAGGTAAGTTTGATAAGAGACTTCCCTTTATTCGGGACTTTGAAAATGCATTTGTATGGGCTGTTCTTTTTAAGGATACAAGTTGGCATTTTTGATGCTTCATTGTTGCTTCATTATTAGGGTGTAGGTTGCACTTAATTAAAACTCGCATGTGTGTGCTTCACTTGCTGTTATTTACTTATCTTGTAGCTTGGGTATAGTTATTTGGGTGTATTATAAGGAGAAATCGCAACCGTTATTCATTTCAGAGAGTTCTTGCACAGGGGGCATTTCTGGTAGGCTGCACTTTGCTGTCTGAGTACAGTGTTCCTGCATCGCAGGGGGTTGGACTTGATGGCCCTTGTGGTCTCTTCCAACTCTACAATTCTATGATCTTTCCTTATCTTATCTCCACTTCATGGACAGTTATTGCCACAGAAAAGAAAGCAGTCCATAAGATATGTACTTGGTTAAAAATTCTGCTTCGCTTTCTTGTATTTCTTCTGTAGCCTTTGGATTTCTCTTGATTAAGACACGAATACATGCCAGCTCCTTGCATGGAGCATCATACTGAAATTATGACAAATACTTTTAATTGTTGAAATATATTGGCATGTATCCAACTATACTGTTTTGAGGGCTAATGTCTTCCAAAAAAGGAATGGCAATTTCTACTAAATTGCCCTTCCCACTGTAGACCCTATTTCCTCTTAGTGATGTACCTTAGGATCCGCTGATACCCAGGAACAAAATTTCAGTGGACCGCAATGGAAGTGGAACTGGAAAAGTTCTGCTCCACAAACATGAGTGGATGAGTGGATAAATTCAGTCTCTCTTCTAAAATTATTTTAGAAGCAACACTTTTAATAACAGTCTTAACTTAAAACCAGAAGTGGCCCGGGGCGGGGGGAGCTTTTGGAAGGCTTCTCATTCTGTCTGGAATAGCATATGACTTCTTCTGGCCCAGCAGTTGCGGTATGAGTATCCTATTTTACATGACAGTAGCGCTGCAGACTCTAGTTTATATTAGAACTCAACAGTTTATTTTCTTTATGTTATTTATATATTTATGTTATTTATAGTCTGCTTTTCTGACTGAGGCTCATTACACAGTGTGAGTCAATACAATCCACAGCATGGGAGACCCAGTAAACAATATAGTAGGATGTCAGAGCTGAAACAAAGCATGAGGTTGTGTTGTTGTTTTTTAACAAAGAAGCCAAAATGGTATGCATAAACAGGGCTCTTGAGCATCTGACTAACAGATTTTCTTACTAGCATAAACCTTTGTGGACTAGAACTCATTTGTATAGTGTGTAACAGAATTGTGTTGGTGTGCATGATGACCTTCTACTAAAGTGGGCCTTACAATTTGTTTCTATCAAATCTTCCTTCAGGGGAGAAAGACTTTTTCTAACAGATAAAGTCCATCTTTATCTGATAAACAGATAAACATATGACAGAAGGAAATCATAGGGTCAGAGTAGATAAAGATTGAGGGTAATTTTTTTTAAATGGAGGAGTTGCATTTAAATTGTATTTTAGGCTTCAGCTATGTTAATATCTATTTTAAAAATACCATGGTTTAAAATGGGATCCAAACTCATTGCAGACAAAAATCTTCCAAAGACGTCATACAATACTTATATTGTAAGAGGGGGAGGGATTGATCAGTCATCACTGGTTTCAGACACTTGATCAGTTTACACGTTTATATGAATTTAAGCATAAGGCTTTTTCTTCCCAAGAAGACAAAGACATTTTCAGACCAGCAAATAAAGTGTTTGCTGCATACAATATGAACGATTTCTGTCACTTTTATTGTTTTTATATCCACAACTCTGAGTTTTAATCTGTGGATTTATTGGCTTTATGGATATTTTACTGAACCTGAACTAATGCTAGCTATACAGATTTCAAGTTAGATTCAAGACAGACAAAAGGATAGTGACATCTGGAACTCATTGCCATGAGATGCAGTGGTGATCATTGGCTTAGAAGTTTTTAAAGGGGCGTGTTTATGGAGGATAGATCTACCATTCCAATTAGTCATGATAACCACATGCTGTCTCCAGTGCAGAGATTATATCAGTTGCTAGGGATCAGTCAGCAAGCCAGGACTGTTGCGCACGTGTCCTATTTGCAGGTTTCTGTCTGACCGCAATTCAGTGGCGTTGTGCCAAGGGGGCGGGGTGTGTGCAATGTACCAGGCGCACGCCGGGGCAGGGGCATGGGGGGGGTGCAGTTGCCCCTCATTCCAGTCTTGCCACAATTGGGCATAGATTGCTGGACTAGGGAGATAGATAGTATGATTCTAAATGGCTGTTCTGATTATCTTAATGTATGAACCTGCCTATATTCTTTCTCACCAAAAGATGACAGAAGATATATGAATTAATTCACCATTTCCTGGACCTTCTTTTTTCTAGAATTATCCATGTGGATTCTAATGTTTACCTAGGTCTATCCCCAAGACACTAGAACCCAAGTGGAGCATTCTAGAACAAAGAAGGTCGAGGAAATGGCTGATTAATTCACAAATCTTCTATCATTCAGTGAAAAAGAGTGTAATACAGACTTGGACAATTGGATAATCTAACCCACTCTTCTATATCATCTCTAGCAGCAGCTCTCCCAGGTTTTGCCCCTTGAAATATTTTAGCTGGATAAACCAGGAATCAAACCAACAACTTTCTGCTTGTAAAGCATGTGATTTATTACGGGTGGCCACCCACCCATGCACTCCCATTGCTTTAATTTCACCATTGAGTTACAACTTTTATGCAGAAAGGTCTGAGTCATTCTGCATAAGATTGACCTGTCAACTATTTGAACAATAGGTAAGCTTTAGAGATAACAAAGCAGATTTGCTTGCAAGAGCCAGCATGGTGTAGTGGTTAAAGTGTACGACTAGGATCTGGGAAACACATGTTTGAATCCCCACTCACTCCATGTTTTTGCTGGGTGGCATTGGACCAGTCATACTCTCAACCCCAATCCTGGCTAGTATTTGGATGGGAGACCTACAAGGAATACCAGGGTCATGATACGGAAGCAAACAATGACAAACCACCTTTGAACTTATCTTGCCTGGAAAGCCCTATGGGGGTTGTCATAAGTCAGCAGTGGCAAAAAAAAAACCTGACTTGCAGCCAATTTGTAAGCATGCCAATTCAAAAGTCCCACTGAGTTCTGTGGAAGTCCCTGGTACGTATGCTTAGGATTGCATCCTCCATTAAATGATGAGCTGTCCAAGTATCTGCCAGTTTTAAGAAAAGGTGACCAAGGTCGCCTGACCAAGAAAAGTAGGTTATGAGGCTTAAGATCACTTCCAACAAAAATCCAGGCATTATCAGTCCAAAATAGCACTCACTATCAATAGTAAACTTCTCCAAGATTTTGCTTTCCATAAAAGAACGCATAGTACGGCCAGTTCCACATGTTCAAAATATCTTGTCTCCATCTACATATTGCAGGGCTGGCATATATTTAATGAAATTTAAGATGAGTTTTACAGTTTCTACCCTCCCTCCCCCCATTTGTCATATACCACAAAGGCGGTATAAAAGTGGAACAAATAAATAAATAAATTGTGTGCATCAAATGAAAACCGCTATTTGGCTCTTGTGCTGAAGTGCCCTAATCCTGGACATATTTTCTTGGAAGTTACTAGGGGAAATTCTTTTTAGTGTATTTTACTCCAGTGCCGTTGTGTATAGAGTGTACTGATCTATTGACCACAGTTGGATGAGGAGGCGTGTTAGAGGGTGCAAGATTTAGACTCTTGTGGAAGTATATAAATTACCATTTAAAAGTTGGGAGGGTGGAGCCCTAATACCAAGCTCTTTTGAATTAACCGGGTTCAACACATTTGATTGCTGTTGCTGCTTTGTGCTCTAACTTTTAATGTGTCACTTTGATAATTCGCCTTTGCAGTGGCGGTCACACCTTTGGCTTTGCAGGTCTGAGCCTTGTTCCTGTCTGAGCCTTGTTCCTGTCTGAGAATTTTCTGATAATGGAAATGATGAACAAAACTTATTATAATTTGTGCTATGACTTTGCGTCTGAGCACTGAGCTATTTACTAGCGAGCCATCTTATCTCTTCACCAAATTTTGAAGTGCCTTGGCAGAGAACGCCAAAGTCTTTACAGTGATGATTTTTTCAGTGTAAGCCCAGCCACTGGGAGTTTGTCTAAGAAAACTTTGGGGAGAGATTACGAGGATTTGTCTACATATGGCTTCATTACTCCCACTAAACTTCAGGTTGATACATGTTCTTTCCTTAACTGCCTAGGTTCAATAGATGAAGGAGTCACTGAGGGATTGCCAACACTCCAAAGTACCTCTGGCGGTAATGTTCATGATGACGATCGGTATGTGCCAACATAACGTGTAAAATATTCTGCAGGGTAGGCTCAGATGTATAAACATGCATACCTTTTGTGTGTTAAATAACATATCCTTCAATGTCTAAAGTAAAAAAAATGCAGGCAGCTGCGTTGGTCTAGTACAGGGTCCCCCACCCTCCTTGATTCTGTGGTCACATTTGTAATTCCGAGGCAATGTGATGATGAGCACAGCACAAAATGGCTGTCACAAGAGGCGGAGCCAACCACAAATTCTGCAGTCTTCCAAATCTCCATTGGCCAATTAGAAGCCTTGCTGGACAGAAGCCCCTCCTGGACCCACCTGCTTTCTCAAAACATTTGACGCATGCCAAGAAAGGGGTTGGTGTGTGTCGTGGTGTTCTTGAGTACCACATTGGGGGCCCAGTACCTAGTAACACAAATCCCAAAACCTGTATTACATAACTTTAAAAAACATAGCACCATGCAAAATGTCAAAAATGTATGAGTGAGCTTTATATCGGCATACAGCCAATCTGGCCTTACCCTTGGACCAGAAGACCTGGGTTCAGATTCTGTTCAGCCATAAAACTGGATGGTGATAATGAGCTGCTCACCGTCTCACAGATTTAACTTACTTCACAGGGTGAGTAGGAAGAAAAGGAAATGGGATAATCTTGTGTGTGCCACCCTAAACTCATCTAGGAGACACATATAATAATTAAAAGTAATAATCTACAGCAGGCCTTGGCAAATTTTCTTTGGCTCTAGAATCCAACCCCAAATATTTAGCTGCTGGCCTTATTTTAGTCTTCATGGTTTTGTATTCTAATTTCCTAATACCAGGTTCCACAATGAAATTTCTGGGCACCACAGCAAACTGACTCTTAGGATTTGTTGAGCCCTGATCTATAGGATATTTATTCAGTGCAATTATCATTCGTTGTGTATGTTTTTAAAAAATATTCCTGCCCTCATAACAGCTTTGTTAAGTAGTTCCATGCCTGTGCAATCCTAAACAGAGCAATATCCTTCTGAGCTCAGTGTCTCCAGTGAGCTTTAGAAGGGGGTAATTCTGCATAGGGTTGTGTTGTGTGTTTCCAGCTGACATTGACAAAGGTAATATCTTAGATTACCCAGTGTAATCCATAAGTACAGTAAGTGCACATGTGTCACATGTATGTGTGTGCTGAGATTTCCACAGTGCTTGTGCACCATTTGTGAAGTCAGTGTGATGTATGGGCAGATTTTCATGTTTTGGTCACCTGCTGTTACAGTTTTCCACAAAAAGCATTGTAGGCAAAAATATGTTTTACATTCATTTGGACATTTGATATAGTTCAGTTCAATTAATTTTGTTGCCTTCGCTTTTTAATTGCATGTTACAACTTCATGTCATGCATTCACATTCGTATTTGGGTGTTTCACACACATATGTCCCTGATGCGCTTCTAAAAGAGTGATTGCTTATCTCTTCAGATTGGAGACTGTCCAGTATCCTTACCAGCTCTATATTACTCCTTCTACCAGTAGCATAGAGAGACCCAGCCCAAATGGTCCTGATAGGCCTTTTCAGTGCCCGACTTGTGGAGTTCGATTCACTCGTATTCAGAACTTAAAACAGCACATGCTCATCCACTCAGGTAAGAATCTTCATTCTTTTCACTTTCCGGAGCACAACAGTTTGATTATAAATCACGTGGACAGAGGAACCTGTGACTTTGTTTCAAAAACTTTTACTGCAGCTCAGCCCAGTAACCTCCACAGGATAATATTGGTGGCAGAAGTAGTAAATATGCAATAAAACCTAAGAGAGAATCAGGCGTTGGTGTCCGAAAGCCCAAGAAACTGGAATTGCAGAGCTAGAGGGTTTTTTAGCAGTTCTTGAAAGGTTCACTTTCATTCTGGATTTGGTATGACTAACAGTGGCCCTTTCCGCACGGGCCATATATGGCGCCCTGGGGATGGCAAAAACGCCGTCCCCAGGGAGCCGTTCGCACAGGCAGCGCTGCTAAAACGCAGCAGCGCCGACCTGGCTCCCCTCCACCACCCCCAGGGCGGCGTCAGGCTGCCTCCCAAAACCTCCCTCCAGGAGGAAAACAGCGCGTTCCCGCCGGCGCGGTGCAAACAGCACCGCCAGGAACACACTGTTTTCCCTGTCCCTCTCTCACTCACCTCGTCGTCCTGCGTCGCTCTACTGGACTGCTGAGACCCTCCCTTGCTGTCCTCCGACCCCTGGAGGTTGGAGGGCAGCGTGGATGGGTCTTAGGAGTCCAGCAGGGCAACGAAGGCAACGAGGTGAGTGGGGGGGGGACGGGGTTAGGGTCCCCACCCCTCCACCGGCAGAATTCCTGCCGGTGCAGGGGCGCCCTTTCCTCAGTTCGGAAAGGGCCAGTGTCTCCCCCAACTTGAGTTAAGCCTTTGTGCAATATGCCTACAAACCACTCATTATCTCAGCTGCATATAATATGAGAAAGACCCCCCTTTCCTCCATAGGAGTCTATCACATACCGTGCATCTGTGGGCAAGTATATATTGAGACAACAAAATGCAGCATTCTGGCAAGACCAAAAGAATGTGAAAGGCACTGGAGACTGAATCAGCCTCAGAAATCAGCAGTAGCTGAACGTGCTCTAACCCAAACCCGACATAGAATCTTATTTGATAAAACAGAAATGCCTCTGCAAACAAACGCGGCCCAGAGTTATGCAAATGCAACTGTAGATAGACTCCACCAGAACCCATGCAAATGCACCTCATCCCTCTCCCACCTCAGAGGCAGACAAAACAAATACCCAACTACACAAAATACTCCACGCTGTGCACATGGTACCGTGGCCTGCCTCTAAAGATGCCAGCCGTAGATGCAGGTGAAATGCCAGGAGTTAAAACTACCAGACCACAGCCTAAAAAGACCACAACAGCCAGTTAACCACATTTGCTTGGAAACAAGTAAGGCCCACTTAAGCCAGCTTGTGAATAAAGAGGTTTAGGGTGGGAATGCCATTTGCAAAATTTGGGAGTATTCAAAACCACATGTTAATCTCTTAGTTTCATTTTTCACTGAGCCACAAATGGCAACGACATCAATGCAGGAGAAGCCAAACCTCCCTGTGTTTGGATCCCTGGAAAAGCCACAACCACATGTTAAACATGCTTCTTAGTACTTGGCAAGGGATTGGTACGAAGCAGAAAAGTCCTCTTGCTGCTAGCTTTATGTTAGTAAAGCCAGATGCATGCCGGTGCTGGATGGTGTATAGGTTGGAAACATATTAGCTTTGCTGCTTGGACTAACCAAGCTGCGGATTTTGCTGCGGATTATAAAGGTGAGCCAAAAGCTCTAGCTCATTCCGCATGGGCCAAAAACAGCGGTGTGAAAACAGTGTGAAAATGGTGTAAAAGGGTTTTCACACCACTGTTTTTGGCCCATGCGGAATCAGCCACACATTCTGCAGAGGAAAAATTAGAAACGTTTAAAAGAAACACATTATATTACAGCACAGTCGTGTAGAACAGCCGTTCATGCAACAGAGCTCAGAGTGCTGCAATTTTAGGCAGCTTGTATGATCTGCAGCAAAAGCTAGCTAGTCCAACTCTTTGGTATTAAAAATTGTTTTGTGAAGGGGGCTGTTATTAAATATCTACCTTTATGACCTCGTGGTTTTAAAAAAGTAGTGAAGCCAATGTGTTTGATCCAAATGTTGGCTCCCTTGCAATACTGCACTTCAGGTTTAACAGTGTAATTCTGGTTGCTGGGGGGGATTGCCAAGGAGGCGCCATGACCCCAGTGTAAATGCCACTTACCCCAGTGTAAAAGGCACTTACGCTGGTGTTGTGGAACCATGCAGTAGCATGACACCCAGGCACCAGCACAGCCTCAGCCTCAGCACTCCTCTGGTGCAAGAGCCCTCACCAGCACTAAAGGGAGTGGGGCCAGCTTTAGTCAGTTTCCTGAGCCCTTTCAGCCCCATTTGCTGACACAGGTGTACACTGGAAAATTAGGGACAGAAGAAGAGAGACTCAAAGGGGTTTACAGTCTCCCTTCCCCTCCCCATAACAGACACCTGGTAAGGTAGGTGGGGTTGAGAGAGTTCTGAAAGAACTGTGACTAGCCCGAGATTATCCAGGAATGCAGGAAAACAAATCCAGTTTACCAGATTAGGGTCTGCCACTCATGTGGAGGAGTGGGGAATCAAACCCAGTCCAGCTGCTCTTAACTACTATACCACGCTGACAGACCCCATTGAGTTGCATAGGCCACTTTCACGGGGGGAAGGGGCAGCGTGTCTCTCAGTTTGCTATCCGCAGCACAGCAAGTCTTTTTGGAGGTGGCATGGCTGAGGCATCTCCAGCCGGGGAGCAACTACTTTCCCCCTCAGGATTGTGCTGCCCGTAATTCATCCTTTGCCTGGTCACTACAGACTTGCATTGAAACTTGAGTCAAAGATTTCTACATTCAGTCTTTTGGAAATTATTGCTGCAGCCTTAGAGTTTTGACGTGCCCCGCCTTTTTTTTTTCTTTTAGAAGATTCAGTAACAGATTCTGTGTCAGCAGATATAACTGCTGCCCTCAAAGTCACTGGTAACTGGAATTTTGCCCACCGCGGTTTTCGGTTGAGGAGAGTCATTTCCCCCCTTCTCCCTGTCTTCCCACAGGCATTAAACCATTTCAATGTGACCGTTGTGGGAAAAAGTTCACCCGGGCTTATTCGCTAAAGATGCATCGCCTGAAGCACGAAGGTAAACGCTGTTTCCGGTGCCAGATATGTAGTGCCACTTTCACTTCCTTCGGGGAATATAAACACCACATGCGGGTTTCCCGGCACATTATCCGCAAGCCTCGGATTTACGAGTGCAAAACTTGTGGCGCCATGTTCACCAACTCTGGAAATTTAATCGTTCATCTGAGGAGTCTGAACCATGAAGCGTCAGAGCTAGCAAACTACTTCCAGAGCAGGTGAGGTGCGCAGCAAAAACCCATCAGGGAAACATGCTTTTTTTCTCCTAAACCATCTCTTCCTGCTTTCAGGGCAGCCTGCAGTTACCTTTTCCTATCAGGTTGCCGTTTTATTGCTCTCCCGCGGGCTGTTACATCCCTAATATCAGTCATATCTGTTCTCTTTTTGGACTGTGTAAACTGTGTATATATCAGTATATCAGGGCCGAAGTGGACTGTACTGGGACCCCAAGTCTGTCAGAGGATGCAGTGTGATTTTAGGCCTTGGCTTTTAACTTCAAAATGTGCTGGAGGAGCTGGAGCCTTCAGCACAGAGGGTATGAGGGGCTCCTGTCCCCCACTTCTCCACGTGCTGTTTTAAAGGCTCCCCCCACACACTGTGGCCTCCAGCAGAACTGGGGCCCTGCAGCATTTTGAAAAGTTAAAGACCAAGCTGTATAAGGGTTATGTGACCTTTTGGCAGACTGAGCCCTATATTGTCTAGTTTGGCCCTCTGATCACAGGGGGGAAAGTTACATTCAAACTGCCTCACAGGACGTCACCCACCTAGTCTACTTTTATAATAGCTTTGACAGCTGCATCCAAAAGCAACAACACACCATTGAGGTGGCTGAATGTTCTAGTTTTGTTTAACCATTTATCTGTTTTGGAAGTGTAATTAAATACACCTAACATGAAATAGAATCTTACCATTTGGGTGCTGTGTGGTTTCTGGGCTGTATGGCCATGTTCTAGCAGCATTCTCTCCTGACGTTTCGCCTGCATCTGTGGCTGGCATCTTCAGCTACAGATGCAGGCGAAACGTCAGGAGAGAATGCTGCTAGAACACGGACATACAGCCCGGAAACCACACAGCACCCAAGTGATCCCGGCCGTGAAAGCCTTCGACAATACACAGAATCTTACCAGTTATATCGATAAAAGGCCTCAGGCAAAGTTGACCTACTAGATGATCAGCTCTTTAAAAGACTCCTTGATTTCAGGAGGGTCGTTCAGCCTCTGCTTACTTCTTCCAGTGTCTTAAACTGGTCAGATTTGAAATGCTTTACACTGACTGAATTGTACTCAGTAGGATACCTGTTAAAACCTGCTGCTTGTAGAAAATTTAAAGTATTATCACCTACTTTTAATTTATATTTTCCCTTTTATTGTCCGTAAAACATCACTTGAATGCACTTTTGTGGGGCAGCTTGTTGTTAACTTTGAGCTGTTGTTCATGTATACTGTGTTGGTTCCTGATTCTGACTCCATTATAGATGTGAAATGCAACTATTGATTTCTGTTTAAACGTGTGTTTCCAAAATTGCCTTTGAATCATACTTTTTCTTGGGTCTCTTTCCATTCCACTCAACAAATTCAGTGTTGTATGTTTTCTCCTGTTTACTGCAGATGTTTTTGCATTAGTAAATTAAAAGCCTTTTTTCAGTCGCTGTCAGATGAAACTGACTTGCTCATTAAATTCTGCAGTCCAACAAAAAATGGGTTGTGCCCATTGTCTAGTTCAAGACAAAACTATCCAGCAAAGTCATGGAAGAACAACATTCCTCTAGACTAGAGGTTTTGTGTGTGATCTTTCCTGCTCATCTCTCTTTTGTTTTTCAGAGGTAGTTAACATGTATGCCCCATGGTCTGTTTGAATCCCACCAAGACTTGTCCTTCCCAGGATGATTCACTTCCTGTCTCTGTGCTTCCCTTACAGCAACTGGCTCACTAGAATTGCCTTTCAGTAGCAACACAGGCTGTTTGGACCAGCAGAACTTTGGTGGTTTAAGGATGATTCATGGACCCGATTCTTCCTCCCCACCTTTATCCTTTTATTAATTTGATTCTCTCACCCTTTTTCCCCCTTTAGAATAAACATCCATCCATTTTTGCATGAAAGCACTCAGTAGATGGTGATGCACCATGCATTTCTTATGCATCTTTAGTGGAGTCAGAATTTTAACCCACACCTTGCAGGAAAAAAAATTACAAAACTGACCTTCTGGTGTATTTCCAAATGAAATTTTGGCACCCTTTGGGCCAGTTTACAAATTTTTAGCTTTCATTTCAAGGAAAGTCCCTTGAAATGCTTTAATTTGTAACCACTTGTATGCAGACATCTGAAAAAAATGCTTTGCGGGGCCTTGGAGGCAACCGTGCCAAATGGTAAGATTCAGAGTCTTTCTTAGCAAGTGACTTAATGTAATAATGGATGCAACCTATGGCAGTCATAACATGTAGATTGGTCCATGGAGACTTTTTCCCCCTGAGGCAGTCTTAACACTGTGTGTTGAAGGAAGTTTCATTCACCTGTGCAATGCTGTAATTAGCCCAAGCATATTCCTTGTTTCACTAACGCTCTCTCTTGACCTTTGACCTCCCTTGTAGTGATTTCCTAGTACCGGACTACTTAAATCAAGAACAAGAAGAGACCCTCGGCCAGTATGAGCTAGGAGAGCATGGATTTGAAAGCAGCTCCTCTGTCCAAATGCCTGTCATTTCGCAGGTCTCATCAACTCAGAATTGTGAAAGCACTTTCCCCTTGGGGCCTCTGGGTGGGTTGGCAGAGAAGGAGGAAGACATGCCAGAGCAGCCAAAGACTATCGTAAGTGCCGAGGCAAGCCGAGATGAGCCCCTGAAACCGGGGCTCTCGGCTATTACTATTGAGTAAGTCAGAGTTTGGTTTCATTTTTGTCTTTGGAAAGTGCCTGTGTTTGGTCTTGTACATTTTAATTTAATTTTCAGAATGCGGGGGGAGAATGCACCCCCTTTATTATTTTGTAAGCTATGCTGTTAAAACCATAAACTGCAAGAGACATTACACTATCTTCACAACCGAGCAGCCACTTCCGTGGAAACATTTAAGGCTGAGATGCACAGTAAAATTCTGTCTGAAAGCCAAGCACACACAAGCTCCAGTTATTCTGCAGTTAGCTACAATCATCGTGAGGTTCTGTTGTTTCTGTTTTTCCCTTTCCCCATCTGGGTTTTTGCAGAACTTCTTGTAAAAGAAGGGAGATTGATGACTCTTAGAATGAAAGTAACGCATCATGAGTCAAGCACTGAACAGACATTTGATGAACATTGGTAATCATTTGAGTATTTTCTCTTAGAAGGAATTGCTTTGGTCTCTTGCTTTTCTTGGGCATGCAGTAACTATTACTGAAACTTGCAGGACCTCCTCTGTTTTTAAAGTGGATGATTGATTGGATTTGGCAATGCAAAGAGAAGGAACATGCCCCGGTATGTTCACCTCTGGTATGCCACTCCTTTTTAGAAACTGTTAATTGAAAATGGCCTTATCTGGATTTTATTCTCCGAAGTCTAACTGTTCTCTCCTCGTCCTAGTAATATATAATCACTTGGGATAGTGGAAAAAAAATAACTTGGGATAGTGGAAAAAAATGACAAAGGAGAGAGTTTACAAAGGGCAAAAAAAAGAGAGAGTTTCTGTGCATTAAATGCGGTTATACATCTTTGTGTGTACTTACCGCGGTTTTATTCGTCTGTTTTAGATAAAAACAAGCAATTTATTTTCGTTTAGAGGCCAAGTTTCTAACCCAAACAGGGGTCTGTTTACAAAAGGCCTGTTAGCAATGATAAAATGTTATTATTCTAAAACATTTTTTATACCCTTGGCCCAGCTGGTTTCATAAAAACCATTCCTCCAGCTTACATTCACGACTCCAGCAAGCAATAATGTGGACCTGCCATTTCATCCCCCCCACCCGTTTATAAGAGGTTGAAAACACATGGCATAAAGCATTTCGAGCCAGCAATTTCCATTTCATTGCCAATGTCTTCTGTTATTGGTAAGGCTTAAAAATTTTAATTAAATATTATATTAGTTCTTTTACACAATATTGAGCATCCCAACAAAGTTGAGCTTCATAATTCATCTAATAGGGGAAAAAACCCCAAGATGTTAGATTTGTTCCTGGAGGAGCTGGTGAATTGAATTTCATGCCATCATCATTACACTGAGGGGAAATTGATGAAGGGCTGATAGGAACAAAAGAAGTCTCAAGTAACTGCGGAGGTCAGATTACAGGGTTGATACTCTGTGCAGCAGCGCTTGAAGTCTAGGAAACGGTGGCAGACAGTTTCCAGGGAACAGGACATTTCTGCCTATAGCACACCCACTCAACCTAAAGAGACTGCTTCTTGCACTTCTCTGCTATTTTAGTAAAGGGCTTCACAGAGAAATATGACTCAGTTTTGAATTTAAGTGTTCCATTAAGTAGGTTTTTCTTCCCATGAATTTTTAAAGATTTTTTTAAAAAAAAATTAAAGCATTTTTCCAGAGTTGTAAAAAAATGACATTTTGGGCAAGAAATACATATTCTTGAAGAACTTGTTGCAAAGGATTATGGGGCTTGGAAGAAATAATACGGGTGGCTTAATCACCAACTTAAATCCAGCAAAAGTGGCCACTTGCTATTTGTACAGTGATCTTTGCTTTCTAATAACTATGTAGGAGTGAGTCTCAGTGGTAAAGGACACTGATCAAGGAGAGATAGATTCATGCTTTACGGGTAACCCAGCAAGTAAAGTGTGCAGCTGTTTTTAGCTTCTTGTTCATAGACTTATGTGTTCTGCTCACATATGCATCTTATCCAGTATAACTTTTAATGAGGAACAGTGCGCGGATTATATTGCCAAAGCTAGAGCAGATCATCTACATGGACAGTTTTTTTAGGAAGATTTAAAACTTGGTATCAGACCACAAATTGCTTTCTGAAAGTGGGAAAGACCCTAAAAGAAGACATTCATAATGATTCTGCTTTGAGCTCAAAAGTTTACTTCCATTGTCCTTATGGGAAATAAAAGTGAATCTAATGACTGTTTGCATGAACTGTGGGCTTCTGTGTTGTGTCACAGTTTTTAAAAAGACTCCCTCTTGTTACATTTATTCAGTATTCTTAAATCTCAGCCCAGGATCAGCTCATAATGCTCTCTTTTCATAAGACACATGTTTTAATACAAGTGAAATGTTCTTTCTTAAAGGTATTCACTGCTGTCCATAGAGCTACCTACCATTGAAACAAGTGTCTTACTGTTGTTCTTGTTGTCATCTTTAGTTCTGGAAATTTTTTGTTTATTTAGCCACAGGGAGACTTCCATTGTTAGAAGTGCTTTAAGCTGAAACTCAGTGGATGACCACTGAGAATTAAAAAGCAGGCCGGATTCTAACCCTTGACCAACCTAGAACATGTCGCCCCAGTGCTTTTTAGATTAAACTTACTTCCAAGTTAATATGCCTTTCTTGCAAATTACAATTGGTAAATTGACATCTTGCGGAATATCTGACCCTCAAGTTCCTTTTTTTCTGGCCCCTGAAAGCTTAGATGTTCTGGCCACCACTTGGGCAAATCCAAGTCTGAGGGCCAGATGAGATGTGATGCTATAGATCCTTACAGTACCATGCCCAAATGTGGACTGGGACTGCTGTGCTTCTTGCAGTGGTCTCAATCCAAATCAAGAGCACATGTACCACTATTCAAAAAAGCTATCAGGAGCTTCATTCAGTGTCCTCTTGCAGAGTGCATGAATGAACCACCCTCTAGCAGCTGAGGTTTACCATAGCCTTAAAAGACTGGCCATCTGTGCTTTAAAGTAAAGTAGAAAAAATAATTTCTATTTTTGCCAGGGCAGTGTCACAAGAATTATATTTGTAGATTGCATGCTATTTCCAACATAAGATCGTAAATTGGGTTCACATTGGTGACAGAGTAGAATACTCCTCATCAACTAATGGCTCTATGGTTACTGTCCAATGTAAATTCCTACGGTGGCTTGGTGGAGCATTACATCGTATGTACATACCTCTCAAGTATCAGGATGTTCTGTACAGCTTTCCCATCTGTGGAGTGTAACAAAAAAACCCACGTTTAAACTCAGATGGAAGGCATCTGTTCCCACACAGTTCAGAAAGGGGGGCCTCGTCGAGATCTAGAATCCACACCTGACATTTCCCCTCATTTCTTTCCCACACAGTAGGAGCAGAATTGCACAATGCTGTGAGGTTTAGTTTTTAATGTGCCAACCGATCATGCTCCTTAAGGGTCCTGTGGAGAGTATACATACTTGGAGATGAGATGACGTTTCCCCAAACTGCAATACGGAAAGTCAGCTTCATGTAGCATAATGTCTTTCTATCACCAGCTTGTTTCTCTTGGATGCATGTTTGGGAAGTCAATTTGACCTCTCTTCTCAGGCTGACCGGTTTTATGCTCACAGTTCTGATGCTGAACATAATAGTCAGCTGAGCAGTTGAGAATAGTTCTAGTTTTGGCATTTGTCCTTAGACGAAAAAGTGTAAATGTTTCATTTCTTTTTAAATGAAAGCAACCAGTGCCAGTGTAGCAAAAGAAAAAAAACATTATAGAGAGATACTATATTTTATAAAGCTATAGTCCCTAGGCCCAAAAAGAGATTAAAATTGTATTTTTTTAACAATGCATTTGCAAATTTTTAAAGCAGTGGCTTTGGCCAATTTTTTTTTTACTTTGTTCTTTTGTTCCCAATTTTTTCTTCACCAGCCTCAAGATAGCAGAGGGTTAGATCCCGATTCTTAGAGTTCTGCCGAATTCCCCTATATCAAGAAATGGCTCTGATTTGATATGTAATGTACAGGAGTACCAACTTCACGAAGTTCTTTGGCTGCCTTTCTGCAGAAGGCTATCCTTTTCTCTTATTCCGATAGAGAACAAAACGTTACCGTTACTGACCTCCAGCTTTGCAAGAACAAGCGGTCCTTGCCTGCATTCTGCCGTATTATGGGGCTTTTATGGGCCACGTTTGGCCAGGAAGCGGGATAGAAATATATTAAAAAATAAATACTAGAGCTTATCCGTAGAATAAAGCTGGTATTAAAAATACAAAATCTATTTTTAAATGCAAAAATAACCGGTGTGTGCGTGTGTCGTTTTGTTTTTTGTTTTTATTTTCTATATGGTATTGAAGTCCTTCAGTGGGTCTTATAAAGCTCACCCTGAGATCCGGCTGTGTTAAGGGTGCTTTCATGTAGCTCTGTAGTGACCTCGGAGGGTTTTGAGACACCTCGAAAGGGGCAGGGCCAAGGTTGCTGCTAGCTGCTGATAGTCTGATAGCCCTGAGTGACAGAAGCTGAGATTGGTTTCTGGCTTTGCTTCTGCAGTGCCTCAATTTCCAGGGCTTTGGGAATAATCTTTGGTGGGGTGCGGCGCTAAAGTGGCCAGAATTGAAGTTCTCGGTGGTAATCTCACAAGAACAGCAGCCTCCCTCCCCCTTTTAACTGTGCCAGCCTTCGGTCACCAGCCGCCATCTTGTTCCGCTTCCCTTGTTCGTGCCGACCGCAGCTACACTACTTGGCATGTTTATTGACTTAATGGAAATGTTTCTTGGGTTTGTTCTTTTTGTTTTTTTTAAATGTTGAAATACACTTTGCATTTTATATACTATATCTGGCTATTAGTATTTTTCAGGAACCCATAGTTCTCGGTGGCTATATATATATTTTTGTGACTTTTTGTAAACTAAAGTGCCGTTTCACTGTTACAATCATTTTTAGAGTTCTTGTAATCAATGTGAATATCATGGTTTTTTCAAATCTGTTCTGAGCCTGTAGTGTTTGCGTTTGTGATTCTATGTGTAATGTATATATTCTGTATAGTTACATTGTACTGAAATATTAGCTTGTTTGATATAAGAAGAATATGTATTGGGTACCTTTTTGCTAGCCTGGTTGTTTAATCTTTAAAAAAAACCTTCAAAAATTTTTTAAATCTCCAGACTTGGTCCCATTATAAGTCAAAATTGAGAGGGAAGAAAAACTAGTTTTGAGTGTCTTTGGATAGAAACATGATGCTAAGATTTTTCATTAAAATATTAATGTTTTATGGAGTAAGTACCTATTTCAGTGTCATTATTTTTCTGTATTTTAACGTGCTTACAAAGGGCACACAGGTCTTATATTTTTGGGGGGGAAATACACATCACAAAAATGTGACATTCCAGTAGACCCACCAGCACAGACTTCAAGGAGATAATGAGCCGTGGACATCCCAAGCTGGTGGTCATTCTACCAGCTTGGCACACACTGGGCCACAAGCCAAGAGCTGTCCGGCTCATACCTGTGACCATAAGCAGATGTTAATGGAAAAACTGTAATTCAACTCATTCCACTGGTTTTTAAGGTTCCTAGTTTTTTCCATAATCTGTTCTAGCATAGAATCATAGAGTTGGAAGAGACCACAAGGACCATCAAGTCCAGCCCCCTGCCATGCAGGAACACATAATCAAGGGCCATCATGGCCAACCCCATGCCATGCAGGAACATATAATCAAAGCACTCCTGACAGATGGCCATCCAGCCTCTCTTTAAAAACCTCCAGACTCCACCACACTCCAAGGTAGTGCAGTCCACTGTCAAACAGCCCTTTCTGTCAAGAAGTTTTTCCTTATGTTTAGGTAGAATCTCTTTTCCTTTACTTTGAACCCATTACTCTTGGTCCTAGACTGTGGAGCAGCAGAAAACAAGCTTGCTCCCTCACCAACATGACATCTCTTCAAATATCTGAACATGACTATCATGTCACCTTTTAACCTTCTCTTCACCAAACTAAACATCCCCAGCTCTCTAAGTCTCTCCTCATAGGGAATGGATTCTAGACCTTTTACCATTTTGGTTGCCATCCTCTGGACCCATTCTAGCTTGTCAACATCCTTCTTGAATTGTGGTGCCCAGAACTATCATTTCCTTGATTCAGGATACAGCTTAGAGCATATCTGGCCTTGTCCTAGTTCATGCAGATTTACTGTGGATACAAGTACAGACTTGAAAAAGGAGTATGCAGGGGCGTAATGAGGCAGCCCTGGGCAAACTGTAGCCCTGGGCAAAACCTGAGTTGGATGCCCCCCCCCCCGCAATGGACGGCCACTCCACCACGACCACATTTTTTTGCACCAGGACATTGGTGCCTGCAGGGGGTGCATTTTTAGACATATCAGCACCGAAATTTCAGCATATCATCAGGAGACTGTCCTTATGCTACTCCCCATGTTTGGTGAGGTTTGATTCAAGGAGTCCAAAGTTATGGACTCCCAAAGGGGGTGCCCCATCCCCCATTGTTTCCAACGGGAGCTAATAGGAGATGGGGACTACAGTTTTGAGGGTCCATAACTTTGGCCCCCCCTGAACCAAACTGCACCAAACTTGGGGGTGCCATCATCTCCAGTTGATACCCTGAAATTTTGGTGCTGATACATCCAAAAATGCACCCCCTGCAGGAACATCCTAGAAATTTGCCCAAAAATCTTTGTTCTGCATTGAGTTTTCTGCATTGCTGTCAATGGGGGTTGCAGGCTGTGGGGGGCACATTTCTGAAGGCACAGTCTCAAAACTTTCAGGGTCTCATCAGGAGACTGTTCTAATGATACCCCCCCCCCAAGTTTGATGCAATTTGGTTCAGGGGGGCCAAAGTTATGAACCCTCAAAACTGTAGCCCCCATCTCCTATTAGCTCCTATTGGAAACAATGGGGGATAGGGGCACCCCCTTTGGGAGTCCATTACTTTGGACTCCCTGAACCAAACCTCACCAAACTTGGGGGGTAGCATAAGGACAGTCTCCTGATGATACGCTGAAATCTTGGTGCCGCTAGCCTAAAAACTGCGCCCCCTGCAGGCCCAAAATGGAAAACCACTAAAATACCCAAAAACGAACCCAGCATTTTGATGCCCCCCACAAGGTGATGCCCTGGGCAGCTGCCCATCTTGCCCAATGGGCATTATGCCAGTGGGAGTATGTGTCATTTTAAACAATGTTCCAAAGTCAGTGACATCTGCATTTAGTTTTTTTAAAAAGTCTATGTAGAACGCATTCATGATCTGATTCTACTACCTACAGTGTTTTAAAAGAATATGCCCAATTGCAAAAGGAAAAGCTATCTCCCAGTGTATGCGGGGCTATTGCATAAGCATAAGCATAAGCATAAGCATTTTATTGTCATTGTGCACGCACAACGAAATTTACAGCAGCATTCCTCGATGCACACAATTTCAGACTCATACATCATCATCCTCCACCCATCCCTACACAGCCCCAAATACATCAATATGAAGCAGCGGAGTTTAGCATAGCCACAGCTCTAGAGTAGAAGCTGTCTCTAAACCTCTTTGTCCTAGTTCTGAGGGCCCTGTATCGTCTGCCAGATGGTAGCAGTTTAAAAAGAGAGTGTGCTGGATGAGACGGGTCCCTCAGAATATCTTTGGGCCTTTATTTAGGCTTCGGGCATTTATAGATTTCTTCCAAGGAGGGGAGAGGGCAGCCGATAATCCCTTGTGCAGTGGTGATCACCCTTCGGTTTCCTATTCAAGGCCACTGTGCAACTGGAGAACCATACACAGATGCAGTAGGTTGTGGACACTCTCTATAGCACAGCCAGTAAAAGGACACCAGGAGTTTTCCATCCAGTTGCTGCTTCCTTGTGTCTCAGATAGTACAGTCTTTGCTGGGCTTTCTTAACCATCACGGCAGTCTGTAATTCCCAGGTCAAATCCTCTTTAATCATAACGCCCAGAAATTTAAAACTAGCCACCCGCTCCACTTGATCTCCATTTATAGTCAAGGGCTGAATTTCTGAGCTATTCCTTCTATAGTCCACTATGAGCTCCTTTGTCTTGTTAGTGTTAAGAACCAGGTTATTTTCCCTGCACCATGAGAGCAGTCGGTCCACTTCATTCCGATAGGCAGACTCATCCCCTCCAGAGATGAGCCCCACCACCGTTGTGTCATCAGCAAATTTGATAATGGTGTTACTATGATAGACAGGAGTACAATCATATGTATAAAGGGTGAACAGTAAAGGACTCAACACACAGCCCTGTGGCGTTCCCATATTTAGAGTAAGAACTGGAGTAAGAATTTAGAGTAAGAATTTAGAGTAAGAATTGGAGGACCAGGCTCAAGGACGGGCATATCAGAAAACCAAAAAAGTGTACCGAAACCAAAGTTACACACAAATATATCCACTGTCGTACAATAAATCTAACAATCACGTCTTAATCCTTTTATTTCAATTTTCAGTTATAAATACAATCCATCAATCATCATGTATACCAACTGTTGCCCTATAACAGTGGTGGCGAACCTTTGACACTCCAGATGTTATGAACTACAATTCCCATCAGCCCCTGACAGCATGGCCAATTGGTGTATGGATTCTGCTTGGGTACCGAAGCTAATACTTAAGATCTACTAGAGCAAGAGTAGTTTCCCAGAACATGGTTTCAAGGCACAAGATGCGCACAACCCTTTTGAAGATAATCAGACATGGATCGAACCAGTGTATGGATTAGAGATTGGCCAATTGGCCATGCTGGCAGGGGCTGATGGGAATTGTAGTCCATAACATCTGGAGTGCCAAAGGTTCGCCACCACGGCCCTGTAATCACTATCTTCACACAAATGTTCACAATGTCCCATAAATTATATACTGATTAAAAATCCAGTGGTATGGCAACTTTAAATCTTTTTAGTCATCCTCTTCCTACGTTACAAGCCTCCAGTGATTGCTTGTTTCATCTCCCCTTCGTCAGAGGCAGGAATGCCTTCCAAATAACTTTTTAACAAATCTAAATAAAAAAATTTACAGACACATTAAAATGACACAGTTGATAAGAAAATAACAGAAGGCTTTGCAATATACAATGTATTTGTGTGTAACTTTGGTTTTGGTGCAGTATTTTTTTTTTCCTGATATAGCTAGTCATATCTACCACCACCCCTTTCTATAAATCAAGAATTGGCTTGCTTGGGCACTTACTTTGGCCCATAGCATTGTAGATGGCGACTCCCAACTGGAGACTCTTGTAGTAATGCACCGCTGACCCAGCAGCACCGTGGTCGAGCGCTGGAACACCTACGCTCCTACGGCCTTCTGGTCGCACCGCACCCCCACTCCTCATCCCCCTATGAGTCACGGGTCATGAACTGTCTGGCTCAGTCACCGGGCGCAGGGACAATGGTCTTGCCCCCAGGTGAGGATTAGGCTCAGACGCTTACGCTCCTCTCCGCACGTAGCCAGATGAGATCATGCATCACATGATGATCTCCCGACCTCCCGCTCTCCCGGAACTCCCTCCGTTCCTCCCTTCTACACGCCCCCGATAGAATCACAATAAAAGGTGCCAGGAACCAGCACGCGGGAGACTCGCTAGGAACACGGACCTCCGCGCTCCCGCTGCTGGCGATCTCCACCAGATGTTATCTCCGCGTCTCGTCTCGTTCTAAGTGCTTGACCACGTGGGTCGACTTCAGACTCTGAATAATCTATCATCTCCCAGTGGTAGAAATGCCTGGGGGAGAAAACATAGCACAAGACACCTCTTCTAACTAGCCCAGTGTCCTCTTCAGCATCACACCAATCCTATCTTGCTCATGTTGAGACCAACCGGATGGCCTGGGCTATTCCTTCGTCTTCTGCTTTCATTGATTTTTTTCCTTTTCTGGAGGATCCAAAGCATGATAAGCAGATCTAAGTACTGCATAAGAAAATTCAGTTGGGACTGGTGGTGATGGGGGAAGTTACTGTTGTATAAAGGACAACAGATGTTTTAAAAGAATACCTTTCCAGTGCAGAGACAAGCCCCCCTCCCCCTGCCTTCCCCTCTCAAGGGAAAAGGGTCTTTGCATGAAATTGGCAAAGCCCAGATTTGTTGGATGCTGCATGTGGCAGAAATTGTAAACAACGGTTATGTAACCACCTGCTGATGGATTTGAAATTAATAACACGAGACCCCAAAAAAGAGCTTGGTTGTGTTTTGAATAAATATTTTTTTTGGCTGACATTTCCCCCCCCCCCCCCCCTAGATCTTCACACAAATCCTAATGAAAAGCTGGATTTGAAAGGTTGTCATGCCTTTACCCGCTGGGAGGTATGAGAAAAACCCTTGCCTGTGTTCTGCAAGGAGAGGAGGAACGAGAATTATGACTGCACCAGTGGCAATGCCAGAGAAACCAAAGAGTTGGGGTCAGGAAATACGGGCCAAGCGGCAGGAGAGGGGAACAAGCTGTGGAGGAAACTGCTCTAACCACTGTGTGACCTTGTCTTCCCATTCTGCTGTTCCACTCAACATATGTGCAAAAAGAGGCAGGAAACTCTTGCTCTCTGCATATACACAGAAGCTGCAGCTCCTTCCATAAGGCAAAAAAAAAAAACCCACCCCCAACATTGTGGCTCTACGGGGACTCAAGGACCCAGCAAGTGGGGCACTGTAAACCACCTGAGCATTCTGACCCAGGTATTGAAAGCCATTGTTTGGCTGGAGAGGTGTAGAGTTTGGCCCCAACTTTTTCCCATGCATAAGAGATTTCCCTTTGTGGGACCAAACTTTTCTCACAATTGCACAGTATGTTAGTGAGATGCTCTGGAATGAAGAAAACCAGCTGCTGCCGGCAGGAAGAAAAAGTAAACACTATCTTCAGAGTAAAAAGGCAATTCTAAAATACTAAGTACAGTGCTAAGCAGCTGTACTCAGATCCCTGCTGGAGTGAATTAACTCTGTAGGGCTTACTCCCAGTAAAGTGTTCTTAGCATTGTGCTATAGGTTGTTAAAAATACCTACCCATTTTTTTTTACAAAAAGTTTTCAGCTTGTGAGCAACAAGTGGCAGAATGTTCTGCAAGCCAAAGTGAGTTTTCCTAACGCTTTTCTGCCTGTCGTCGTAGTTGGTGACTCAACTACCAGAGGTAGGTGGCACACCCAATTGAATCCACTCAGCCAGCCCATGTCCCTTTGCCAATAGATTTCAGACAGTCCTCTTCCTTCCTTCCCCATTAATCATTTCTTTCTCGTACTGTATACTGTTAAAGAACTAACATTTAACCAAGGGTCCAAAGGACTCTGCTATCCAAGGAGGCTTCCTGTTGCATCTCTGCATGGATCACTGCTCTGGGTTCCCCTCCTTGGAGCAGGGACTTGTACTGAAACAGATGGTTTCTTCTGAGGATGTGTAATCCTTATTCAGTCACCCCACAAAGCAAGGAAACGAAGGCTGCTGTTGAAAAGCGAAGGGGCAAACCCTGATAATATAATTGGACAACGACAATGTATGCTTTAAAACAGGGGTATCAAACATGCAGCCTGGGGGAAGGATGTGGCCCCTTGAAGGGGCTTATCCAGCCCGTGAGCCAGCTGAGGTAAAACCCCTAGTTTCTGATAAGGCCGCCAGGTCAGATCAGGAGTGAGAGCGGGCTGCCTCGTCTGGCTTCCTGAGCCTGATCAGCCCGCTCAAGGCAGCCACCTCCCTCCCCCCCCCCCAACTCTGCAGGCTTGCTAGTCCTGGAACCCTCCCCCGTGCCATTCTGGGGCCAGCCAAGGCAGCCACCCCATCCCCAAGGGCCCAGTGCAACCAAGCCACATATCATGTCCAGCCCTCGTCACAAATGAGTTTGACATTCCTGCTTTTAAAAGTAGTTATTAAATATAGGGATAACTTCAGCTTTGCCAATAAAGGCATCATGGTCCGGTCCTTCCAGTTCTGGCACATTAAGGCTCAGGTTCCATCAACCTGTGAGGCAGGGGAGCTGTCCAGCAGGGCAGAGAGCAAGATCCAGATTGGGGCTGCTGAAACAGCAGGGGAACTGTCCACCCAGGCCATTCCCATAGAGGCCGAGCAATATATAGCGGGCCAGAAAGAGGTGTGCCTGCAGAGACCCAGGTAACCACCGGAAGGCTGGTTCTGCAACTCCACCCCTTCCTGGAGCACTGTGCGGCTAACTCTTGTCTTCCCTAGGAACACAGTCATTCCTTGACTATTCCAGGTGGGTTATTTGCCCTGGGTTTGATGCTACTGGGAAGCAGAGAGTTCCCTGCCGCCCTATGTTGTGGTACGTTTGAGCATCTCCAAGGGTTTCCCTAGTTTTTCTCCAATCTTTCTTAAACCTGCATCAGTTTGCGGAAAGATCGCAGTTAAACCTGGATGGTTGTCATGAGAGTGGGAAAGTTCCCGCTGCCAAGGAACTGGGGGAAGGAAACTACAGGGAAACCTGCTGTGTGGAAGCCCTAGCATGGTGTAATGGTTAAGAGCAGTGGACTCCAATATGGAGAACAGGAATTGATTCCCCACATCTGTTGTGAGGTGTCTATTGTGGGGAGAGGAGGGAAAGGAGTTGTAAGCCACCTTGAGTCTCCTTACCAGAGAGAAAGGTGAGGTAGAAGAGAAGAAGAAGAGTTTGGATTTATATCCCCCCCCCCCTTACAAACTCTTTTCCTTCCTCTCTCCACAACAGACCCCTTGTGAAGTAAGTGGGGCTGAGAGAGAACCATGACTTCCCCAATGTCACCCAGCAGGAATGTAGGAGTGGGAAACAAATCTGGTTCACCAGATAAGAGTTCTGACAGTTCAGGGCTTCAAGTGGTCGTGTGCCCTGTTGGAACGGTGATCCAGCGACTGAAAGATGTTATCACCAGCTACAATCACCCTCATTGGGATTCTAACATATGGACAATTACTTTGCTGAGTTTCACTTAATCTAGTAATTCTCATCTTTCCAGTGCTGACTTTGGGCTGGAAGGTCCCAGCCAGATACTGCTCATGGCCCGTGCTCTGGGCAAGGCCGAGGTTGTTCTGTTCTAAGACGGCAGTGCAGGCAAAAGCCACACGTAAAACATACTGGCGATTTTTGCTCTCCTCCCCCCGCTCCGTCCCAACTTTTAATAACAGTTTACTATTCTGTGAGTGCATCTAGAGCCCACGTCCCGCCAAGGAGCTTGAAAGCTTGTCATCGAGAGCAACCTCTAGACTTGAGCGGCTGATTTATACAAGCCCAAATACACATGCCAAGTTCTGGCTGTGCCTCACAGTCGATTTAAAAAAAAAAACAACCTTCCAATAACTTGGCAAACTGCTGCATCACCTTCCTCCAACTTTTTTGCCTTTTATAGTCTTTGAATATAGTCCCCTCCCTCCCTCTCTCCCTCCTTCTCTTTCCCTCTTTCTTTTAGCAAAATACATAGGGTAATAATACAGTTACGATACCCCACCCCACCCATTCCAGGAAGATTTGACCTGGGAAAGAGTTATTCTCTTCTGACACACGCCTTTACAAACACAACCCATGCACATGCGTAATTCATGCTTGGACATGGAAAGGCAAACGGCCTGCTTGGCACGTCCCGTGTGTTTATAAAAAAATACCCCACGAAGGTTTAGGGACATTTGCTTTATATCCTGTCTCCATCCCTGATCAGCAGTGAGTTTGGCTGGAGGGAACAGGATGGTTGGGGCGAGTCCCAGCCCCACATTCTTCTCGAAAGGGTCTTGCCAGACAGCTCTCTGTGTCAACCATCCCTCTTCTTTCACCCACACCTAATACCAGAGGTTGGTCAGTCGCCAGGGCCCTGGACTAGTGCCTGGGATGCCAGTGACGTTTCTATCTTCACTTTATGCTCAGGAAGGTTGCTGCTTTCCCTCTCCAAAGCCTGGCAAGGAATAAAAGCCCCAGGCCTCCTGAGAGATCTCTGACCAATGCAGAGGCTCCAGTAGGGTTACTCGTTTCTCAGACGGCACCAATGCCCAGTGCTAAGCGGAAGATTCCAGCCCGGATGATTCTTGGCAATGTGCGGAAGAGGGGAGGCTTCCAGTGCTGAGAAATCCAAATGCCTGGACCACACAGGATGCTGGGGAGTTGTGTTTGGATCCTGCAATGTATAACGGAGCTGCAACAAGCAATCATGGGATGTGGGGTTGGAGGGGGGGAATCAAGACCTCAGTGCTATGGAGGGGGAGGGGATAATTTCCCTCCTGTGTCATTCCCTCCATTAGAAGTCTCCCACCTATACACTTCTAAGGATAGCCCAGGCAATCCCAATCTGTTCAGATCTCAGAAGCTAACCAGGGTTGGCCCTTGTTGACACTTGGACGGGAGCCCACCAAGAAAGTCCAGGGTTGTTTTGCAGAGGCAAGCAAATGGCAAACCACTTCAAAAACCCTATGGGGTAGATTAAGTCGGTTGCAGCTTAATAGCAAAAAAACCAAAACAAAACATTGGAACTGGGGGATTTAATTTAGGGATAAGGAAAGTTAAACTCTTGTTCCTCCTGTGCTGCGGTTCCAGCGCATACCCCACGCACCTTTGCAACTCAATAATCACTTCTACTTTGGCCCTCATAATACAGAACACAAACAATCTGAACACAGCTGTCTCATATCTGGTCGGGTCCATCTATACTCTTTTCCACCGAGAGTTAAAAGTAGAATTGTATATTAATCCATCACATGCTGGACCTTCT
Source organism: Sphaerodactylus townsendi (assembly GCF_021028975.2). Lineage (NCBI taxonomy): Eukaryota > Metazoa > Chordata > Lepidosauria > Squamata > Sphaerodactylidae > Sphaerodactylus > Sphaerodactylus townsendi. Next base: position 14,558,913 of record NC_059436.1, on the reverse strand, counting down.
GGGTGAATGGGCCTGGCCTCTCCTGCCACAGCTGAGCAGGAACATCAGGGTGAGATCTGTGCAAGCTCACACATTCACCGCTCCCCCACCCAAAAAAAAGAGCAGGAAAGAGAGAACACAGAAGAATTGCAGAGAAGGGCAACGAGGATGATTGAGGGATTGGAGCACCTTCCTTATGAGGAGAGGCTGCAGCGTTTGGGACTCTTTAGTTTGGAGAGGAGACGTCTGAGGGGGGATATGATTGAAGTCTATACAATTATGCATGGGTAGAAAATGTTGACAGAGGGACATTTTTCTCTCTTTCTCACAATACTAGAACCAGGGGGCATACATTGAAAATGCTGGGGGGAAGAATAAGGACTAATAAAAGGAAACATTTATTCACGCAACGTGTGATTGGTGTTTGGAATATGCTGCCACAGGAGGTGGTGATGGCCACTAACCTGGATAGCTTTAAAAAGGACTTGGACAGATTTATGGAGGAGAAGTCGATCTATGGCTACCAATCTTGATCCTCTTTGATCTGAGATTGCAAATGCCTTAGCAGACCAGGTGCTCAGGAGCAGCAGCAGCAGAAGGCCATTGTTTTCACATCCTGCATGTGAGCTCCCAAAGGTACCTGGTGGGCCACTGCGAGTAGCAGAGTGCTGGACTAGATGGGCTCTTATGTTCTTATGTTCTTAAGAATTGCAAAGGACAAAAACGAACAAAATGCGATACAAAATGCTAATAATGTTGCTTTGTAGCACCAGAAAGTGACATTTCTTATTTATTTCTTTTAAAAACCAGAAAAAAATAACAAGGGGAAGAACTTAACATCCAGGCACTAAATAAAGTAGAAGAAAAACATAAAGTAGAGACAAAAATCTAACCATAGTGGTGGCAGATACCAAAATTAAGTCCCTAGTGCAATTGTCGTCTATATGCCATGTATTCAAATACTGATAGAGCTCTATAGTCCTCAATCCACTGATTTTCCAGAGGTGAGCTTTTATCTTTCCAGTGCTAAAATACAAGTCTTTTTGCTGTAGTAAGTGCAGAGGGGGTTCATTTTCATGGACCATTGATTAGCCTCCAAGAAATGGGCAGATAGTCCATAAGCATCTTCAGAAATCAATTAACATTCCAATATAAAAACGATATGAATAATAACTTCTTCCCAGAAAAAAATTAATGACTGAACATACTCAAAGGATATGTTTAAGGGACAATAGCGCCACACAATGTGGAAGTGGTGAATATAAAATTGGTCAAGTGAAGGGGTGTTTGCTTCAGTCTCCTTTTAAGTGGTATGGACAGTGTCAGGGCTGAATTTTCACACACAGCCTCTCATCTCAGACTTACACACATTCTCAGACGGAGACACCCTCTCACACAAGCCTCAAGATTTACGATTTGTTGTCCAAGTGGAAAAACAGCTGGTGCGGGTTAATCAAATACAGGAGGGAAATTTAAAGCGAAAGACTTTAAAAGTGTCTGCTGGTAGTAAGGGAGATCCCCTTTCCAAACTTGATGGGCCCATGACTCTGGGCCAAAGCAAGACAGTTTCCACCTGGCCCACGAGAAACGTCAGCCAGAGATGCTGCATGGATTGCTCATCCTGACAACCCATTCCAGCCCAAAGTAGAACAAGGCACACATCATTCCCAAGTGCTGACATGCTGCAGAGATATACGCTGGCGCTGGCTCTGAGCGACGGTCAAGGCATCATCCTGGAGGTATTTTTATTGCCTTAGATAACAGGATGAATTAGGGGCAATATAACGCCATCTTCCTGCAGCTTTCGGTTGCCCTTGTTTTTCTGCTTCGTGATTCTTTCCAATGAAAAGCTGGTGCCACTGGAAGCATGACCCTTACTAACCTTCATCTGAACCAAAACAGAACCACTTGTCTGGGGCTTCGAAGTTCAATGGTCATAAGGCAAGGGACATACTTCCATTGACAGCAAATTAAATTTGGCTAGACTTTGGGGCCAGTCACTCTCTCTCTCAGCCTAACCTACTTCACAAAGCTCTAGTGGCAGTGATAAAATGGAGGAGGGGCAAGTGATGTTGTAAATTGCTTTTGGCCCCTGTTTGAGGCTCTTTCCCCACTTTCCTTAAGCCCCGCGCTACTCTCCTCAAGTAGCGCGGGGTCCAGCTGCCTTCCCCACTTCAGGGGCGGCGAGAACGCAGCCGCCCCGACGCTGCCTCTCTCCCGCCCCCTTGATGCGCGGTATTCCTGGCGCCTTTTGAAATGGCGCCTTTTGACGACCCCGCACAGAGCGCGGGGTCGTGGGGAAGCCAGGGCGCGCGCCAGGAATTGCCCACAGCAACCCTCGGGCAAAGGTGAGTGGGGAAAGGGCCTGAGAGAAAAGCCAGGTATAAATATCACAACAAATAAATGAATGAATACCCAAAAAAACCCCAGAGGTCTTTCAAGGCTGGCTGCAGCTGTTAAGTATCTTTGCAGGGATTTAGTTGTTTAGCTCATCAGTCTCCCGTCTCTCCAGCCTCTGCCTGAGGAAGACGATAAGGGAATATAAGGACTCAGAATCTGCTCACTCAGATGATATGCCAAAATCCCCTTTGCTATTGTGGAATTCAGGATGGTGCAAGGACATTAGGGATGTCTACCCCCATGGACCAAGAGGTCTGGTGAATTTGTTACTTCGTTCTGCTAATTTCTTTCAGCAGAAACCAAACTGGGCTGCCTCATTCACATCCAATCCCAAGATTACATACATTCACACACATATGCCTCTTTTGGCAAAACAACTTCCAGTGTATGTATTCACAGCCAGAATCAACTGGCTGTTGTGGGTTTTCCAGGCTGTGCAGCCGTGGTCTGGTAGTTTTTTCTCCTAACATTTTGCCCACATCTATGGCTGGCATCTTCAGAAGCATGTCATGGTATGCCACAAAGAGAAACACATCTCACTAGTATATGCCTCTGAAGATGCCAGCCATAGATGCAGGCAATTTTTTAGGAGGAAAAACTACCAGACCACAGCCACACAACTTGGAAAACTCACAATGGCCAACTTCCAATGTTTTTTGGATGGATGCATAGGTGCATGGTGGTCCACGACACCTGGTTGTTGTTTTTGTGGTGGGAAGAAATAATAAAAACCAGAACTTCCTCCCAGGAGGAGTCCATGCATATGTACAGGAAATGCGCAAAGACTGCTACCAGGACAAAACAAAATTAAACACGGCAATTCATCGTGGTCTGGAGGCAACCTTCTTATTATATTCTCCCACTCAGCCTCCTCCATGCCTGTGAGAGAGAGGGCCGCTGCCTTCGTCTGGGAATTTTTGTTCTGCTTCTTTGTAGGCAGATGAGCACTGGCAGGCATGTGTTGAAATGTACTCTCCGTGGCTATTAAAACCATCTGCTCGTTCCAGATGTTGGGTCCTCTCACTGTTTGTTAAGACTGCTGGACAGCAGCCTCTTCAGTTGTGATGGACACTGGCTGGTAGATATTATAGACTGTGATGGGGGGAGGCAGTCTACTGCCCCGGTCAGCAACTCATTTTTACAAGGCCATATTTTTCCAGTTTAGGAAGGTGGGAAGACCAGCAACTTCAGCTCCACCTACTGACTCCCTTCCACATCAACTGTGTTTCAGGCAAATGCTTTTTAACCTTGTCTTCTCCAGAGTGAACAGCAAGAAATGCTGTGGTGGAACTCTCTCCTCAACTACCTCAGCAGCTCACCACCTTTTCTCCATCTTGGTTGATGTGAGGAATTGAGGAGCCGAGACACAGAGGGAAGAAACTCTGGCAGGGTTACTGGGTGCTCACAAAAATAGGTTCTTTCAAAATGGCGGCCAAAGGAAGCTCATTTTCTACATTGTTGTCTATAGCGGCACCCCAGTAGAGGAAAACTGGTTCTGTGGAATTTGCAGCCAAACTGGCTGTACCCCCATGCTGATTGGTTAGCGGCTTGGATATGTTCAGGGAGCAATTTTCTGACAGAACATTTGAACATTTATTGACTAAATCATGGTTGTTTGGAGGGGTGCCTCACCATATTCTTTCCTAACAGCTAGTACAAGGGTTGCCAGCTTTGGGTTAGGATGTTCCTGGAGAATTTGTGGGGGGAGGGGAGAGGGGGAGTGGAGCTTGAAAAGGGTGAGATCTGGGGAGAGGAGGTACTTCCATGGGGTATAATGCCACAATGTCCGTCTTCCAGAGTGGCCATTTTCTCCAGGTGCCAATTTTAGACAACTTTCCAATAATTGGTCTCAGTCACTTAAATGATGCATTTGTAGTCAGGTAGCGAACACATTGCATTATCGCTTTTGACCACTGAGGAGGGCCAGTGGGTTGAAACACGTCTGGGTTGAAACACGTCATAAAATGTGACATTAGATTTTTTAACGTTATGTCATTGTGACTTTATGCACATAAGGCCGGCTATCATGGGCCTTCTACTATGATGGGATGGTTTTAATTTGCCATAAATGCATATGTGTTTTTGCTATGCATAAATTTTTATTTATTTAGTGGCCCTATTCTATTCTTGACCTTTTGGAATTTAATATTGTTAAGGTTGCCAAACTCCTGGTGGGGCCTGGAGATCTCCTGGAATTATAGCTTCTCTCCAGACATCCATACTGTTGGAGAAGAATGGTTTATAGGCAGTGGTGGGATCCAAAAAATTTAGTAACAGGTTCCCATGGGGGTGGGATTCAAATTGTGGTGTAGCGCCAATGGGGCTGGGTGGGGCACGACGGGGGCGTGGCCAGGCATTCCGGGGGTGGGGCATTCCGGGGCGGGGCCGTGGCAAGGACACAGCCGCTGCGCCCGTCCTTGGGCAGGAAACGAATGCACGCAGGTGCAGGCTGCCACGCACACTGGTGCACCTCCTGCTAGACTGCTTCAAGTTCTGCACGCTACTGCTGAGAGGAGGGGCGTAACTAAGGCAAAAATCACATGGCAAAATCACCAATTAGTAACCCTCTCTCTGCACACACAAATAATTAGTAACCTACTCTCGGGAACCTGTGAGAACCTGCTGGATCCCACCTCTGTTTATAGGGTTGACTCAGTGGCATTATACCCGACTGAGGTCCCTCCACTCCCCAAATCCTAGCTTCTCTAGCATTCATCTTCAAATCTCCTAGAATTTCCCAAGTCAGAGCTGGCAACCCTAGGATCCTCTAGAAAGCAGCTGGTGTCTTGCTGACTCATGGGCTATAGTCCTAAGGACACTCTCCTGTAAGTCTCACTGAAGAACTCAGGGCTTAGCTCTGAGTAGACCGGCTCATTCCAATAGCATCATAAAGCCTGTTGAAAGCTGCCATAAAACACACTGCGGAATGATTGCAGTAAGATACAACCTTTCCCCCACTCACCATGGCAGTAAAATGCGAACTAAGTTCTTGACAACTTGCAGCTCTTCTAGGGTACCTCAAAATTTACTACTTGAAGCCCGCTGTCTCTCACTGCCCAATGACCAGGCCTGAAGGAATGGGCAATGCTAGCATCTCTTCCTCTTGTGTTCACCTCTGAAGAGTCGTTCTCCAAGGCTTCTTCCAGCCACCAAACAGACTTTGAGTAAGAAGAGTTGTTTTCACCAGTTCAAAAAGTTATGTTCCTTCACCAACTTAACAGTTCTTATTTCCCCTCCCCTCAGGCCTTCCTTCACAATAAACACTGGGCCGTGTGGTCCAGAGGAAAATGTTATTTTTCTTTCAATTCCGGCCACATGCTTCCCCTTCCGAATGATAACCATATGGAGACTCTCTCGAACCTTCTTGAGAGAGAAAAGGAGGATGAGACAAAGAGTGGGGTCATTCCCAGCATTGCCTGAAGCTGGATTTGAACTCCTAGAACCTGTTAATGCCAATAAGTCCAGCCGTATTGTTAAGTCTCGCAAGGTATGTGGAGCTGAACCAGATTTCTTTTTATTTATTTACAACAGTCCTTAAAAAAACACTGTAATGTAAACCCCTCTGAAGCTGCAATCCATCAACTTACTGCTGTTTACAATATATCCCACTTTTCCATCGTAGAAGGCTAGAGATTGGTTTCAAGCACAAAACTGAGAATCGTGAAAATCGTGAGGCAGGAGGGAGATGGTTGCAAACAAGTTTCCAGTCCTCAGGACTACAGCGAGAAGCTTGAAATCATGTGGGTCATTTCTGTAGATGTTTCAGAAGTGGGGGGGGGGGCAAAAAGAAGTAGAGGAGAAGAAGGTTATTTCCTGCATAGCTCCTTGAGTGTCGCCTTGATTTGTGTCATTTATTCTGGTTTGGGAGGCGGGGTTGCCCAGCGTATTTGCAGTCATGTCTGTATGCAGACATACATCAAAATGCAGTAGGTAAAGACAAAACAGGAGATGACTAGTAGCTAGTGACTCCCAAGAAAGTCTGCTCTCTTCCTTAGAGGAAGACAGTCACAAATTGGCCTATTGTCTTGGTCGGCATCTTGTTTGTCCACAAGCTATCATGAGAAGACAGTAGCAGACCAAAGTCCTAAATTATTTATTTATTTAAAATGTACTAGCCATCGATGGAGCTCAAGGAGGCTTAGGATAGAAATAAAACATATAAAATCGAGTACACAAAAATACATAGCACCAAAATTTTAAAAATTAGTTTTTTTAAAAAAATCACAATTTAGGATCGTTTTAATCAAACACAGCCCTAACTAAAACTGTCTTCAGCTGTCTCCTAAAGTGAGGGGATCGGGTGTAAGTCGCTGGGGAGGTTGTTCCATGACTGTCCCTTCCTAACAAATGTGAGCCAGTGTGGTGTAGTGGTAAAGAGCAGGTGGACTCTAATCTGGAGAACTGGGCTCAATTCCCCACTTCTCCACATGAGTGGCGAACTCTTATCTGGTGAATCAAATTTGTTTTCCCATTCCTACGTTTCTGCTGGATGACCTTGAACTAGTTACAATTCTTTCCGAACTCCTTCAGCCCCACCTACCTCACAAGGTGTCTGTTGTGGGGAGAGGAAGGGAAAGGAGCTTGCAAGCCACCTTGAGTATCCTTACAGGAGAGAAAGGTGGGGTATAAATCCAAACTTCTCCTCCTTCTCTTCTTCTTCACCTCTGGGTAGGAGCCTGGAAACACAGCTTCTACAGCAGTGAGCCCCCATTGAACTCAGAGGATGGCGGCTGCTGTCCCATACAGATATTTAAGAACATAAGAACATAAGAACAAGTCAGCTGGATCAGACCAGAGTCCATCTAGTCCAGCTTCCTCTGCTACATCATAGTGGCATTCTCCACCAGGGTGCCATTGGGAGCTCACATGCAGGATGTGAAAGCAATGGCCTTCTGCGGGCTGTTGTTCTCGATCAGGAGCTCAGTCCAGGACTGCTTTCAATTAGGGAACCTGAACGCACTCCATCAGTTTTCTGTCAGCATGGCCAATTGGCCATGCTGGTAGGGGCTGATGGGAATTGTAGTTCCTGAACATCTGGAGAGCCGCAGGTTCCCTACCCCTGATCCTGGTCTGTTAAGGCATTTGCAATCTCAGATCAAAGAGGTTCAAGATTGGTAGCCATAAATCGACTTCTCCTCCATAAATCTGTCCAAGCCCCTTTTAAAGCTATCCAGGTTAGTGGCCATCACCACCTCCTGTGGCAGCATATTCCAAACACCAAAACACCAAACACCAAACACCAATCACAAAAGTATTTCCTTTTATTAGTCCTAATTCTTCCCCCCAGCATTTTCAATGTATGCCCCCTGATTCTAGTATTGTGAGAAAGAGAGAAAAATTTCTCTCCATCAACATTTTCTACCCCATGCATAATTTTATAGACTTCAGTCATATCCCCCCTCAGACGTCTCCTCTCCAAACTAAAGAGTCCCAAACACTGCAGCCTCTCCTCATAGGGAAGGTGCTCCAGTCCCTCAATCATCCTTGTTGCCCTTCTCTGCACGTTTTCTATCTGCTCAATATCCTTTTTGAGATGCGGCTACCAGAACTGGACATAGTACTCCAAGTGCGGTTGCACCACTGCTTTATATAAGGGCATGACAATCTTTGCAGTTTTATTATCAATTCCTTTCCTAATGATCCCCAGCATAGAGTTTGCCTTTTTCACAGCTGCCATGCATTGAGTTGACATTCCCATGGAACTATCAACTAAGACACCCAAATCCCTTTCCTGGTCTGTGACTGATAGCACTGACCCTTGTAGCTTGTATGTGAAGTTTGGATTTTTTGCCCCTATGTGCATCACTTTGCATTTTGCTACATTGAACTGCATTTGCCATTTCTTAGCCCACTCACCTAATTTATCAAGGTCCGCTTGGAGCTCTTCGCAACCCTACATAATTTGGTATCAAAATATTTAAGTATTTTGATTATGAAAGAACGGCCCAAGAATATGAAAGAGCGGCCACCCAGCAAGTTTCCATGGCAGGAAGAGGATTTGAATCTGGGATCCGAGTCTGACATTGCAACTTCTACACCACACAAGTTTTGAACCCAGATCTCTTCCTGGCGTTTGCCACTATCTCACACTCATGACTTCTTTCCAACAGTTATCTTCACAGATCAGCCTCCACAATTCCCAACTTTACCATGTGCTTCCCAGCTTTAAACCTTGCTGTGGCTTTAAACCACTCGCCTTAACTTAATTTTTTTTTTTTTGCAGCTGAAATACCATCTTTATTGTGAAGTTAAGCAAAGAGAACCGTGTGTGTGTGTGTGTATGTGTGTGTGTGAGAGAGAGACTTGATTCCCTTTTAATTTTGTTTTTCAGTGTTAAAATCGATTAACGTTGCGCTCAACCCACAGCTCAGCATCAGCTTACTCAGACAGGCAGCCATAGAAACTTGGCAGGGGCCTGACGGTGTTTAAGAATCAATGTCCTTTGCGCACATGAAAGGCCTAAAGAAGGAGTCTTGTTTTTCAGACAAAGAGCAAGCCAACTTGGTGATTTCATCAGCAGGGCAGGCTGTGTCAAGCTGGCGAGATTCAAACATGCAGGAAATCAGCCTTGGACCTCGTTCAGGAAATAAGGGAGCGTGGCAGCACATACCCAGAATGCAAAGCGAGCTGCACACGACCCCTTTCAGCAGCATGGAGGACCAGAGGTTGGTCCCTCGCCCTTGAAGGATTAAGCTGGCTGGTGCCTTGGATCACATTCCCGACTCTCCCGCCTTTTCTCAAAAGCAACGCGATCTGTTCTTTTCTAGATCCATTCAAGAGGCCCACCAAAGGAAAATTCAATCATATCATAAGACAGATCGTAGCTCAGTAACAGAACATCTGCTTGGCACACAGGTTATTCCAGAAAAAAGGCAGGCAATGTGATAAATGCCAGTCTGAGGCCCAGTGGAGAGCAGTTGCCAGTCAGAGTAGATAATGATGGCTGTGGCCCAGAGGTTCAAGCGGAGCCCACTGTGACAAGTCCCTGCACCTGCTCACCATCCCTGCAGACAGTGCACAGCGACAGCACTTCTGATGACCACAACAGCTACATACATAGCCAGTGCTGTCGGAGGAAAGGAATAAATATGGTACAGTGGTGCAGCAGCAGTGGCGTAGGAGGTTAAGAGCTCGTGTATCTAATCTGGAGGAACCAGGTTTGATTCCCAGCTCTGCCGCCTGAGCTGTGGAGGTTTATCTGGGGAATTCAGATTAGCCTGTACACTCCCACACACGCCAGCTGGGTGACCTTGGGCTAGTCACAGCTTCTCAGAGCTCTCTCAGCCCCACCTACCTCACAGGGTGTTTGTTGTGAGGGGGGAAGGGCAAGGAGATTGTAAGCCCCTTTGAGTCTCCTGCAGGAGAGAAAGGGGGGATATAAATCCAAACTCTTCTTCTTCTTCTTCTACAGGCAGCTGTGAGCCCAGGTGGTGTGGAGGGATTTTAAGAAGGAGAAGGATCTAGAGGCAGTTGGGGATACACATAGGTATATGGGTAGAAAAGGGAGGTGGGGGGAGGTAGGCAAATGGGTACTTGTTCCCCAGTAGTGTTGCCAACCTCCAGGAGGGGGCTGGCGATCTCTTGGAATTACAACTGGTCTCCAGGAGACAGAGATCATCTGGAGAACATGGCTTCTTTGGAAGGTGGACTCCTGTCCTATTGAAGTCCTTCCCCAAACTCCACCCTCCTCAGCCCCCTTGGGCCCTCCCCCATCTCCAAGTATTTCCCAACCTGGAGCTGACAACCAGGGTTTGCCAAAACCCAAAACTGACACAGCTTCCAACGTGTAGTTCCTTTCCTGTGTTCTCTACAAGAGAACAGAGTAAAAACGAAGCACACTTCAAGTCTGTGGAAATGAATCCCACATTTCCTTATTCAAAATGAAGGAAAGGGGCAGTATTTGGGAAAACAGAGATGTGCAGCTGGCTGAACACCTCAGCTGTGATGCGGGGCTTAAAGTGTTTGACTGTACTGAGGAAGGGAGGCCATCAAATCTCTATTCTGTGATAAAGTCCACAGAGTGAGAATTGGGCCCATTGCCTGCACCCAGTCTAAACCCCTCGCAGGGTAAAACGGAGAAGGTGGGAATTATGCATGCCGTCCCAAAGCTTTTGAAGGAAGCAGATCTTTCCCACATATATTTTCCCCATCAACCTATGTTGGTATTTGCAAGTGTCTGTCACAACCAGTTGTGAACGTGTAAACAGTTTGTGTGTAAACAGGATGTTGAGAACACATTCTAATGAGCTGACCAATTAATTACCTATTGGCCAGTTTGATAGCCATTGCTTATATGTTTGTGAGCATGTATACCTGAAGTTACAAAGTTAAGTTGTTTCTTTGTTCTCAGTTGAACACTCAATCAAATCTAGCCATGTGCTGAGACATCTGTAAAGATGCAATAGTACAGTATAGCATTTCTTCTTTTATCTCCATGTTATCCTACCATTTTAGCTTGTGAACTTTTATACCATGCAACTCACTAGTATTTGGGTCTTTATTGGTATTGTCTAAACTCTGCTAATAACATATATCCACTGTGGCGAAACGGGCTTGCTTTTGGCTGGCAGGCCCTATTTCACACTCTGCACACCCCCAGGAGTTACCGACTTTTCCTGGGGAGGGCTAACTTTCTCTTTGGGTATGCTGCCACCACCTGATCATTTGAGGACTGCCTGCTGGGGAAGATCAGGATTTCCCAGCTTCCTTTCCAACTGCACGAGGCCCCTGCCTCAGTTTCCCCTTGGTTCCCCTCTCCTGGGTTCCACAGGGTAGACTGGAGATCCTGGAGGAAAAGCTGCTCAGCCTTCCTCTACCTCCTGTTTAAATAGCGTGTCCAAGACAGTAGGGCATAAGTGGTACAGAGAACTTTCCTCCACAGCTAAAGGTTTTAAAAAGTATTTATTAAAAAAAGAAATGATTACTATATAGTTTTAGCAACACACCAGATTTAGCAAGGGTTAAGCAAAATAAAAGGGAGATAAAACGCAAATCCTCTTTTCCTATCACTAATACATCCCCTGGTTAAAGATGGTAGAAAGCAGGGTAGGTCCTTAAAGCTTAAAATGTTGCCATTGGCAAAGAGCTCACATTACCTGGCTGAGCACATGGTCCAGAAAATGGCTGCCACCTTCCCAGTTCAGGCAAGAGCTCTGCTCCCCTCCAGAGAGACCTGAGCCAAGAGAGACCTCGCCCCTCTCTTCCCCTCAATGTATCAGATCCCAGACCCCACCCTCCTTTGACCAGGTCAGGCTGGGTCAAGATATCATTTCCCCCTAGGTCAGGTAGCATTTCCTGATGTTTCTCTGGGATTTCTAAGTCCTCCAAATCTCTGGTACCTGGTTGGAGAAGGAGAGGATGAAAGAAAAAGGAAATGGAAGGGGGGGGAGGAGCCATTTCTCCACATCCACCAACAACTGACAACCCCTGTTACCTAAGCAGCACTCTGTTGGAGTGGGTTTTTGGTGTGTTCAAAATTGTGGGCCTCCAGGATTTGAGGTATTTATTGCTTTCGTCTCAGACATAACTAGCTGGCTAAGTCATCTATATCAAAGCCACGATCTTTCAAATTCACTTACTGTATAAGACTGTGGGATCGCTGTTTCAGCCATGCTGTATGGGATGGGGAACAAAGGAGTGATTCTACCAGAAACAATTAAAATAAGCAGACAAAATAGAGCCGGGGCAAGATGGCAGAGGAGTGAGCAATCAGTTGAGTAGTTCTGCAAGCAGACAAAATAAAGCATCAGATGAAATTACACAGTGTCCATTCCGCCCCACCCCCTGACTACAAAAATATTACTTAAGTACATTGGAAATTACATCATTAAACTTCCCATGTGATGGCTTCTTTGGAAGGTGGACTCCTGTCCTATTGAAGTCCTTCCCCAGACCAGTGATGGGATTCGAATAATTTAACAACCGGTTCTGGTGGTGGGATTCAAATAATTTAACAACTGGTTGTTTACAAGCACCATTTTAACAACCGGTTCTGCCAAAGTGGTGTGAACCTGCTGAATCCCACCACTGGACTAGATGTTTGTGATTCTCAGTCACATTCAAAGGAAGGAACCCTCCAAGAGAATGTTGCGGGGACAGCAATAGGAAGAGCTCTTCCATAATAGGGCTTCCCGAAATAAAGCCCTGAGTTGGCCACTGTGTGAATCATGATGCTGGACAAACAGTCTGATTCTACTTAACTGGTTGGGTTTCTACTTTGACCCTCCAGATTCTCAGGCAGAAGAAAATGTTCTTCCCTCGGCCCTTTAACTGGAGAAGATGGGGGTTGAGCCTTGGACCTTTTGAATACGAAGCAGAAACACTGAGCCACAGCCCCAGTAGAAATGCAACTACTATGGGCACAGTAAGACATCCAAAACATTGTGATATGTCTACCAGTACTCGTGAGCTACATATATGGAAATCCCACAGAGGCCTCCCTTTCCAGAGAAAGGGATCAATCTCTTGCATACAATACGATCAAATTAGTTAACTGCCATCCAGTTAAATGTGGTCTTTCCCAAAATATATCTCAGGAAATGGGGGGAAATACTTTGGAATGTCTGAGATTTCGGAATCTTCAAACCTTTGGATTTTGACAAGCTAGGACTTGCCAAATATTTTAATGTGTTTTTATAGCTAGGCACTGCAAGCGGCCTTGTGGGTATATTTATACGCAAAGAAAGGAGATATGTAAATAAACCAAATTTGAACTTGAAATGTTTTTTTGGAGGGGGGTTAATGCCTTGATAGGTTTGTTTTTGACATTTCTAGCTTATAACGCTCTTCAAGTGTAAAGCTTCAGAGCTGGTTCACATCAAAGAACAGCCTCTCTTGACAATCCCCAGGCACAGATCGTCGTGAGAAGAATTTTGCCAGGATCCAAACACCATGGAAACAGGCTGTATCTATTATCATGGTGCCTTCAACAGGTGAAAAATCTAATCATGGTAAAGGAATCAGGAGTGTATCTGTGGAGTTTAATGTAGAAAAAGAATCAGGGTCCTTGTGGAAGAACAAGATGCCAATTTGCCAAGCGCACTGTGTTTTAAAAGGGGTGCCATGGTGTTTGAGTGAAGCAGAGGCCTCGCAAAATGGGACTTGGGATCCTCCTGGAAGTACAGATGCAGACCACAGAGATCCGATGCTCTGAAGGGAACACCAGCTTTGGAGGATGGACTCTGTGGAAGTCCTGGAGTGGCACCGCTTTTGAGTTCCCTCCACTATAGAAACTCTGAACCTCCTGAGGCATCGCCTCCAAATCTCCAGAATGTTCCGAACTGGCATTGACAGCCCTAGTCAAACATGGCGCTTGGCTTAAGCTCGTAAGTCATTCTGTCACTCGAAAGGAGATGGAGGTGCCAAGTCTCTAGATTAATGGTTCAGTTGAAAAACCTATGCTTTACGTCCTGAAAGTCCCAGATAGACCCCATGACATAAGGCAGTGATGGCGAACCTATGGCACGGGTGCCAGAGGTGGCACTCAGAGCCCTTTCTGTGGGCACGCGTGCACAGAGATCATCATGTGGAGGTGGGATGGAAAATCACCCCCCCACACACACACACACACACACATCTAGGCTAGCCTGGGCACGATCCTTTACCTGGGAGTAAGCCCGGTTGATGGTAATGGGGCTTGCTTCTGAGTAAACCCTCCTAGGGTCGTGATTCACCCATTCAAAGCGTTGCATGGTTGCTTGCTTCACCAAGCTTACTCCCGAGTAATGTGCGCCTTGGAGCCAACCGTTTTTTCTAAACTAAAACCTCAGTATTTAGATTAAATTGCAGTGTTGGCACTTTGCGATAAATAAGTGGGTTTTGGGTTGCAATTTGGGCACTCGGTCTCAAAAAGGTTCGCCATCACTGACATAAGGGAACTCAGGTAGAAGGAGGTGGAAGAAACTCATAAAGCTTCTGAACAGTCCCAGGTCTTATCTCGATGGTTTGGTGGACTCTGAATAAGGCAGTTGTATATACAACATGCTTCTCCCAACAATCCTTGTACCAGTAGATCAACTGCAGTGAATGCCAAGAGATTCTTTATCTATGTGAGCTGGTCTTCACTCATTTTATTATCATAAACCGGAGCAATTATCTTAATAAAATCCACGATTACAGCATTAAAGCTTTACTGAGGCTTAACAGCTGCGTTGGATCTGCTGGATTATACATCGGCTATTTCTCAGTGAACGGTCTTTATTTCATCAGCTGATATTTATTTAACATATAATATGTGTGTTAGTGAATCTATTAAATGCATATGTGGAGGCTTTAATTTGAAGCACTGCAAAAATACAATGAGAAAAAGGGGGAGATCCTTTTCAGTTCAGGCAATCCTCTTTAAACACTGCCGGGCGCCAAGTTGCTCAGCTGCCAAAGCAAACTGTCATGTCATGTGCCAGATGTCCCACACGGGCTCTAGTAACACTCCAAAGAAAATAAAGGCCTGAAGAAAACAGTGGAACTGCTCGGTCCCCACAGGCCAACCTGCGTATGAGAGCTTTGGTGTCATGGAGTAACGTAGCCCACTTACCCCTCAAGCACTTCTTCCCATCCGTCAGGTTTCCTGGTGAATGGAAAGCAGATCTTCCAGAAGAGCTTCAGGAAACAATAGTCTCAGAGTTCCCCTGTGAAGAGAGATCTTTCATCACTAGAATGCCGTCCAATGACTGCATCTAACAGTGGCCTGAATGAGCTGAGTCGAATGCATGGATGAATTAGAAGGGAAGAAGAGTTTGGATGTATACCCCCCCTTTCTCTCCTGTAAGGAGACTCAAAGGGGCTGACAATCTCCTTTCCCTCCCCCCCCCCCCCGCACACACAACAAACATCCTGTGAGGTGGGTGGGGCTGAGAGAACTCTGAAGAACTGTGACTAAGGTCACCCAGCTGGAGTACACAAGCTAATCTGGCTCACCAGATAAGCCTCCACAGCTCAAGTAACAGAGGGGGGAATCAAACCTCTGCATCCTCCAGATTAGAGTGCACCTGCTCTTAACCACTACACCATGCTGGCTCTGAGATTAGGTCAGTAATCTCAGTAGAACATTAGGAAGGGAGCTACTCCGTCACTGGCATTGTGTGGATGTCACTGAAAATGGCACTCAGGAGTTATCCTATTGGATGATTCAGTGGCCAACCACTGCCTGGTTTCTGAGATCTAATGAGATTGGATTAGCCTAGGCTATTCAGGTCAGGAAATTGTCCTATTCTGTTGTTGTGCTCTAAGAAAACTGAAGACCTACTCCATTCCATTTCTCTTGCGTGTGCATGTAAAGTGCCATCATGTCACCACCAACCTATGGCAAGAGTTGGATAGAGGTGGTTTGCCATTGCCTTCCTCTGCATAATGACTCTGGTCGTCTCCCTTGGTGGTCTCCCATCCAAGTACTAACCATGGGTGACCCTGCTTAGCTTCTGAGATCTGAAAAGAGCAGGTTAGCCTGTGCTGTCTAGATCAGGGCATTAGAAAATTGACTTACCCTGTTGTGGTGGTTTAAGAAAATTTCAGAACTGCAAACACACTGCATTTCTAGGTTACTAAAAATTCATTTCGCTAGCCAACTTGGCTAAAGCCTTGGTTGAATATTAATTAAAAGTGCTGATTGAGGCATCCTAACTTGATGCATGACCTGACCTGGATGGCCCAAACTAGCCAGAAGCTACCAGTAAGGTAGGTCCTGGTTAGATGGGAGATCACTGAAGAAGTCCAGGGTCACTGTACTGAGGAAAGCAATGGCAAACCACCTCTGTTAGTCTTTCGCCTTGAAAACCCAATGGGATCACCATAAATCAATTGAGACATGACAACGGGGCTTTCTGCTCACCAGCAGCTTGATGTGTACAATTGTTCGCTTTTGGTTTTTAAAAAAGCCCCTTCTGAACTGCTCTACAGACAGATCTATTTTATTGACCACAGCAACAAAGTCAGGGACCAAACAGATTTAAGAGAGACATGCGTGGGTGGGAACCTTCAGTCTAGTTTTTTCAACCTGCCCCCCACTGGGCCCTCCACCGCAGGAAGGCAATCATCTAGTAAAGCAACTGGATGTTGTGCAATGAGAACTCTCTTGCCCTCAAGTGCATCTTCACAGCAGAAACTTGTTAAATTGTTTGCACATTTTAACTCTCCCCCTTCTTTCATTGAGAAAAACAGGAGCGTTCTTAAGTGTGTCCTAACATGGAACCAGTCAGGGGGAACACAAATGTTTTACTGCTCCATAGTGCCTTAAGGGTCCAGCTTAGCTGCCAACTCGCTGCACCAGCGGCAAACTCTGAAAACATAACAGTTACTGCAAGACAGTGCTGAATGGTCACACAAATAATGAAATTTGGTGCTGCAGGCCTGCTTCTCATTTGTGTGGTAAATCTGAGCGGGCGCTGTAACATTTCAGACTGCCAGTAGGGACTCTTGCGACTGGATGATTTTACAGACAAAATAGAAATAAAATATCTGCATGAAAAAACTAGCATGTCAGTGTTTCTAGCTCACCTTCATTCCTGAGAAGCTAGATTGCAATGTCAGAGCTCAGCCAAACTGTGTCTTCATTGTATTGTCGAAGGCTTTCACAGTCGAATCATTTCAGTGCTGTGAGCTTGAGCCTGGTTAAGCAGAAGTTTAGTATATTCTTCCTCGATTGTTGGCCAGAGCCTGTGGCTGGCATCTTCAGAGATCCTCTGAAGATGCCAGCCACAGATGCAGGCGAAACATCAGGAGAGAATGCTGCTAGAACACGGCCATACAGCCCGGAAACCACACAGCACCCATGTGTCTTCATTATTGACAGGTCAGAGAGACAGATGGCTGTGATCAATCTTAGCCTTTTACCTAGTTCCACTCTTAATTTACAGTTGGATTTGGCATTGCCCTCAATTGGAAATCAGGGGCTTCCTAAGAGTCCTTTATCTGCCAGCTATCTGAACTATGAAAAAACATGTGGTTGTTTGCAGATTTCTGCTCTTTCTTTCATGGCATATGCTCTCTGCTGTAATCTCAATACTGTCATTTGTGCACTTTGCCAAGTCGTCAAGGAAGACAGGGGAACCCTGGATGCTGTCCTGTACTCCTTGGAGAAAGGATAAAACCCACTAAATAAACAAGCTCACTTTAATAACACTTGCCATGACATTCCAAAAGAGAACAAGGGGAAGCAAACAGGATCAGTGATTTTCCAGCAACAGAGGACAGAAAATTGGGACTGTCCCTGGAAGAAGGGGCTGTTGTAACATCCTACCAATATGAAAGGAACAAATGCATAAAGTCCCGAACTCTTAGCAAAAGTGGAATTATCAAAACTAATAATCATCCTAGGAAATCCCTGAACAGAGAAACTTCAACTGAATCAAAGGAAAAATTCTTAATGGGAAAATAGATCAAACTGTGGCACAAATCCTTCAAGAGATGCATGGAAAAGTACACCTTCTGGCAAATCTGAATTTAACCATGGAAAAGCAGAGAGGAACGGGAACTTGGGGTGGAAGGGGATAATGGTTGAGATGAGGCAATATTACACAACCTATTTCCATGGAAATCGTCCCTGTAATCCTGGGGCTTCATTGGAATAAAGATTGTTGTTTTCCTGAGAACTCTAGAAAACGTTTTCCAGAAGACTTGAAGATGGAAGTTTGGCGTAAACTGCCTAACCAACCAGTTGTGCCAGGTAATTAGTAATACCATCAGGTATTGGCCACAGGTGGAGGGTGGGCGGGATGGTTGCCAGATCCAGGCTGGAGAATCCCTGGAGATTTGAGGATGGAATCTGGGGAAGACAGAGACCTCAGTGGGAGACAGTGCCCCACAGCCCACCCTCCAAAGCATCCATTTTCTCCAGTAGAACTGATCTCTATAGTCTGTAGACAAGCTATAATTCTGGGAGGTTCCAAGGTCCCAGATGGAGGCTGGCATCTTTATTGTCAGGCAAACCACAGAAGAAGAAGAAGAAGAAGAAGAAGAAGAAGAAGAAGAAGAAGAAGAAGAAGAAGAAGAAGAAGAAGAAGAAGAAGAAGAAGAAGAAGAAGAAGAAGAAGCAGGAGAAGAAGAAGAAGAAGAAGAAGAAGAAGAAGAAGAAGAAGAAGAAGAAGAAGAAGAAGAAGAAGAAGAAGAAGAAGAAGAAGAAGAAGAAGAAGAAGAAGAAGAAGAAGAAGAAGAAGAAGAAGAAGAGCAGGAGGAGAAGAAAGTTTTGATTTATATCCCCTTCCTGCAGGAGACTCCAAAGGCTTACAATCTCCTGTTGCCTTCCCCTCACAACAAACACCCTGTGAGGTAGGTGGGGCTGAGAGAGCTCCGAGAAGCTGTGACTAGCCCAAGGTCACCCAGCTGGCGTGTGTGGGAGTGTACAGGCTAATCTGAATTCCCCAGATAAGCCTCCACAGCTCAGGCAGCAGAGCTGGGGATCAAACCCGGTTCCTCCAGATTAGATACACGAGCTCTTAACTTCCTGCGCCACTGAGCTCCAAGATCCTTCCAGGCCCTGTTCTAACTCAAAAGCCTCTGCCCCAGTTCAACTCCCAACTTAGGGTTGCCAACTTCCAGGTGGTGGCTGCAGATCTCCTGGGAGTACAACTGATCCCCCAGGTGACAGAGATCAGTTTCCCTGGGAGAAATGACTGCTTTGGAAGTAGAATCTTATGGATCATGTTTGTGCACATTGCTTGCAGGGCGGCAGTGTGCTTTGCAGTGGGGGTTTTCGGCAATTTTCCATTTAAAAGGGGAGTCTCCTGCTGTGAAGTGTCTCCAGTGGCTGTAATTCTGGGAGCTCTCCACGCCCTCTCTGGAGGTTAGAAACCCGGAGGAATCATATTTTTGAACCTTTATTTGCATATGGATCATTCATTCATTCATTCATTCATTCATTCATTCATTCATTCATTCATTCATTCATTTATTTTTACCCTCCTCTTCCCCACCATAGCAGGCTCAGAGTGGCTTCCAACTTACAATAACATTGCAAAATTACAGATACAATATAATTACAACATACAAGTAGAAAAGGGTGTTACCATTCTTCCCCAACATGCTACCGGTAATTTGTGTTTGCTGGTGAAACATTTTCTTACCAGGGAGCCTCCAGCTACATCATTGGCCACCCGCAGGTGCATCAACAACCACCTGCAGCCTTGGATGGTGAAGAGAGCCAGCGTGATGTAGTGGTTAAGAATAGGTGGATTCTAATCCGGAGAACTGGGTTTGATTCCCCACTCCTCCACCTGAGTGGCAGAGGCTTATCTGGTGAACCAGATGTGTTTCCCCACTCCTCCATTCCTGCTGGGTCACCTGGGGCTAGTCTCAGTTCTCTCTGAACTCTCTCAGCCCCACCTACCTCAGAAGGTGTCTGTTGTGGGGAGAGGAAGGGAAAGGAGTTTGTAAGCCACCTTAAGTCTCCTTACAGGAGAGAAAGGTGGGGTATACATTCAAACTCTTCTTCTCCTTCTTCTTCTCCTTCTTCTTCTTCTTCTCCTTCTTCTCCTTCTCCTTCTCCTTCTCCTTCTCCTTCTTCTCCTTCTCCTTCTCCTTCTTCTTCTTCTTCTTCTTCTTCTTCTTCTTCTTCTTCTTCTTCTTCTTCTTCTTCAGTTCTAGAGTCTTGAATTTCACCATGTCCTCCCACTAGTCCAGAACCTTTAATAGGCATATAATCAAGAAAATGTCAAACATTTCCAGATACATTAAAAATCACTCATTGTTACAGTGTAAAACACACCTTAAAAATACAGCAACTGCTTCCAAAATTTCTACATTGGAACTGTTCAAGAGCTTAAACATTTTTCTTTTATCAGAGAATAGTGTGAATCCTGTTGGTAACAGTGCCCACAAGTCAGCTCTACAATACTTTGAACAATACAGCAAAATATGAGAAATTGAGTCCGATGTATAGGGACAGTACCGGCAGCGACGTTTGTCATATGGAATATTGAGAAAGCGCCCTTGGAGATAGACTGAGGGAAAAGAGTTGCATCTTGCTCTGGTTATGACCCATCTACTCTTGTAATCAACTAGTTGTTCCAAATATACAGCCAACCTTGTTTTCTGGGGAATAATCCCAAGGTATAGCAGGGAGCAAGAACTTTGCGCTGTGCTCAAAAGAGATTGATATTCCAGATCATATAGTCTGGTCTTTAGACGGTGAAAAAACTCTGTGGCGGTAAGCATATTCACACACTCCCATGAAAAACCCAAGGAGAAGATTTTTTTCTCAATATGCAACCACCATTTCGAAAGCTGGAGCTCCCTCATTTCTAGCAAGGTTAAATTTTCCAGATCTGAACAGAAACATAAACGCAACCAAAACTTGAATGTTGTAGCCCATGCCCTAGTTTCTAGTAAATGCTGTCCTGATTCCAAGCAAAGAACACTGTAAGGGACACAACGTGGGGTGCCAAATATCTTATACAGGAAATTTGATTGAACACGTTCCAAATTCTGGTGCCAAGCTTGGATCCAGACGGAGATACCATACAGAAGGTACTGAACCACCTTAGCATTAAATACCTTCAGTGCTGCTGGGAAGAGCCTACCACCATGGATGTTGAAAAATTTCAATACTGCAGCGGATAGGTTTTTACAGCCTTTGAGAGTGTTATTCCTATGAGTGGTCCAGCTTAGGCCCCTTCCGCACATGCAAAATAATGCGTTTTCAAACCACTTTCACAACTGTTTGCAAGTGGATTTTGCTATTCCGCACAGCTTTAAAGAGCACTGAAAGCAGTTTGAAAGTGCATTATTCTGCATGTGCAGAATGAGCCTTAGTTTAAAATGAAATGTTATTCCAAGGTATTCGAACAATTTAACTTGTTTGATGTCTGCCCCTTGGATGGACCATCTCATGGGTCTATAGGTGTTAGAGAAAACCACTATTTTGGATTTCACTGGGTTAATAGCCAATATGGGTATGGGTAGACCAGGCCTTAGTTTCAGAAGGAATTGGATTCCAGTTGTATGGATTTTCATGACCTTTGTTCTAAGAGTGTGCTTACAGGCCATGGAAACACCTGTTTAAACATCTGCTGTGGAACATCTGTTTAGGCCATTGGCTTGAACCACTGGAGAATATAATAGCTGGTCACTGAAGAGAGAACAGATCTTCTGATATCTCACACTGTCCTGATCAGGTACTGGAACAATTGCAACATGTTGTGCATATGTGAAAGAACACACAATTTTCTTTGGGTGATTATGGGGTAGGAGAGAATAATGTTTCCGACTGGGCACATGTGCTGGTTACGCATTGAGGGACGAAGCCAACACATGTAAAACAATTGCTACTTAATTTTTCTTCCTAAGTCCCAGTTTGCAAGAAGCCAAGTGAGTCAAGCTCTCAGACTTTCCTTCAGGAATGTTTGATAGCATAATTCACCCCGCTGAGATCACAGGCTTGGCAGGAGCTGCCTGCTCTTCTGGGGTCCTGTCATCTGCTAGGTTTTTTGCATCCTGATGGCGCTGAGGCATGTCTCCACGCCTGCCAACCTCCCTTCCCCAGAGAGAGAGAGAGGCACTGTGTGGTTGGAAAGAAACGTTTGTCTCGTTTACCAATGGGAAGATGTTTGGCATTTTGTCATTTTGCAAAATGTTGCTTAGCAGCTGCAAAAATTACTTTGCAGCCCCAATCACAGAAATCCCCTTTGTCAACTCTAGAGGAGGAAGGGAAGAGACTGAAACCTTATTTAAAACCATTGCTGATTCCAGAGACAGCCAAGGTATCTTTTCATACTTTGACCTACAGCCAAGTATGGTCATGACAAGGGGCAGAATAACTGAGTTAGACTCTTATTTTTCTTATGCCACAAACTGTAAATTTATTAAAGGTTTACTTTGTGCCCCACACTAGACAGGTGCCTGTTGCATCTCTGCATGAGTTCTTGCTCTGGCCTTCCAATCATCTGCTCCAGACTGATAATTCTTATACTTTTGTGCCCTGGGCACTGTGATAGGATTATTCAATCACTCCCACAGCAATGTAGCAAAATGATCTTCTTGTGAAGGATGGTGCCTATTGAATCTCTGAATGAGTCAATGTTCTAGGCTGGTCTGCTTCCAGCAAGAAAGCAAAGTCCGCTCATGGTGACCTTAGCAAGGGGTTAAGAACAAGCCAGCTGGATCAGACCAGAGTCCATCTAGTCCAGCTCTCTGCTACTTGCAGTGGCCCACCAGGTGCCTCTGGGAGCTCACATGCAGGATGTGAAAGCAATGGCCTTCTGCGGCTGTTGCTCCCAATCACCTGGTCTGTTAAGGCATTTGCAATCTCAGATCAAATAGGATCAAGATTGGTAGCCATAAATCGACTTCTCCTCCATAAATCTGTCCAAGCCCCTTTTAAAGCTATCCAGGTTAGTGGCCATCACCACCTCCTGTGGCAGCATATTCCAAACACCAATCACACGTTGCATGAAGAAGTGTTTCAAGGTAAGTTATTAAGGGTTTTCAAGGTAAGTTATTAAGCAGAGTCTTTGCAGAGTCTTCCTCTGCAGAGTCTTTGATGGAGGTCTCCCTTCCAAATACTCACCCTGTTTAACTTCTGTGACCTGATAAGATGGGACTATAGTATACCATGCTGCCTTCCTTCCCTAATTCCACTATAACTACATCACACTAGGTCACAGGTGGTCACAGGTGGAAGAATCCATTCTTTGGCTGAGTAGCTGACTCATGTGCTGGATAAGACTGGCTCCTGCTTCAATCTGTGGCATCTCCAGTTAACGGAGCTACAGGGAGCATATTTCTGGGGTCGACTTTTCTTTGCATGAGATCCTGGACAGCCACTGCTGGCCACAGCTGAAACAGTGAGTTAGCTGGACCAAGGGTCTGATTCAGTCTAAGGCCGCGCCACGTATTAGAGCAACTCCCACCCCCCAAAAAAGACACCTGACCTTTTGCACTGCTGCGGGTTTTATACGGCGATATAACCTCTCAATAGCAACAGTATAAATAGGCAGACTTCTAAATTAGACGCCTTTTGCTATTTGTGCCCTGCAGCATGTTTGATTCAGCGGCACATACCCTCTACAGGCCTTCCATAACCGACTCGCGCTCGCTTAAGCGCACACACCAGGGGCGGTCTAGTTCAAGCAAGGGGTGTGAATTCAAGTCTATTTATTCCTTCCAGGATTAGAACACAAAACTGAGATAACAACTCAGCTTTGCAGAGTTCTATTGTTCCCACCTGTCCCTATACAGTCAAAGAAGAGTCTGGCAGGCGGTAAAGAGCCAGGGAGCCATTCATGCAGGAATGCACCAGAGAAGTCTCTGCGTTTGATCTTCGCAACCTCATCTCTGGTGACCGAGGAATGCTGGGCAGCTCGGTGTTCACGATGTTTGGCAAGGAGCCAAAAGGAGGCCACTGCAGTAGATATAAAAGCCTTTCCCTACAGTGAAGCTGAAGTCATCTAAGAGACTTGCCCTATAAAGACAGGAACATGTCAGTACTGCCTCGCGGCACTACATGTATTATTCCAACTGTCTCTACTTTCTACAGACGGTCCCTATTTTTCTAGCACCTGTTCGTAGTAAAACATTCAGAAAATGAATTTAAAAGGGGGTGGGGGAGATTTTAACCCAGAGCAGACCAGGTAACCCAAAAGGTTGAATCGAAAACAGGAAGAAAACCCCCAGACCATACAAATTGATTATCCCCGTCAATTAAAAGAAACCATAATTATATTCTGAATACTTTAATCTAATTATAAATATTAAAACCGTGCATCAAAATACACCAGTCTTTGGCTATATATGTAGGAAACCTCCCATAGTGTAAAAAACCTTAGTAGTAAAATTACACTTGTCCATATGGGGATGTCACAAGACGTAAAAATGTTTTGCAAACTTTTTCAAAAACCCTTGTTTGTCTGCACTTACCCCCTTTCAGGGCCCCATTTTGTGACCATTCCGTTTTTTAAAATGTCTTCTTAGGTTAGTAGCTACGAAGCATCCAACCTTGTGCTGGTATTCTCTAGGGGTCGTGTCTACATAGACCCCCCCATTTTTTAAAAAAAAACCTGATAGAAATACAGTGTGAGATGGCCAGCACAAGCTCAGAAAAGTCCTGGGACTGCAGAGAGACATGGGAAACATTTAAAGAGATCGCACAGCAAGTGAAATAATTTTCAAAACATTTTCAAAAAAGAATTGCTAGGGAACAGCATGCAAATAAAACATTTTCAGGCAGGAAATAGTTTTGCACTGAAAACCTTGCGGAACTCCATGGAGGAAACGTTTTATTTCCTCCCTGAAAACGTTTTACTTGTGTTGTGCGGAAAGGGCTCCTTACAAGCATTTTTCCTACGACTAGATACAATGATAAATAATTTAAAATACATGGAAACCAAACCTAGGTTCAATTTAGCTTTATTCTAAATTGACAGTGACACTTCCACATGTAAACCTAGTCAAATACTAACTGTGTTGGATTGCTAATGTTACCTATTCCCCTCTTGTCTGAGCAGTGAGACACTTTTCAGTGCTTGCCTGGGTAGGTTCTCTGTGGAGGAGCAAGCACCAGAGGCTTCTGGGCTGTGTGTAATGTTTACTTCATGAGCAGAGCTACAAAGATCCTTCACCTGCAGGGTGAGTTTTTATACCTTACTTTTCTCTACCCTTAAGGGGTCTCACAGTGGCTTACGATCATCTTTCTTTCTACTCCCCACAACAGACACCTCAGGTGGTAGGTGGGCTGAGAGAGTCCTGAGAAAACTGTGACTAGCCCAGGGTCACCCAGCAGGCTTCATATGGAGGAGCAGGGAGACAAATTTAGCAAGAGTCCGCCACTCATGTACAGGAGTGGGGAATCAAACCCAGCTCTCCAGATCAGAGTCCTTCACTCTTAATGGTCATCGTATTCACAGCAGATGCTGATTCACACATTACATAGCACACAGATCAGATCGGAGGTCTCCACCCTGCATAACATTCAGATATGAGCTGCAGAATCTCATAAATTCCTATTGGTCTGCCCAGTTTGGACCAGAAGCATAGCATATGAGGAAAAGAGGTTTCAGACTTCCCCAGGAAGGAGTGATATTTGGCTGACTGAGAAAACCCAGGTGGTCACTGGGATACAGGTGGGTTTTCCCAATGAATAAATGGTGGGGAGGCTATGTACAACATGGTCCCAATCCGAATTGGGAACCTCTTTACCAGAATTGAGGGACACTAACAACTCATGTCTGTTGTCAAGGGTAGGAACCCCAGTCCCAACCTGCGTACCTTAAAAGATCCTGCAACCTCTCTACACTCCGGCTGTTCCACAGTGGCAGCCAAGTCAGTGCAAAGGTTAAGGACAGAGATGTTGAATTGGTAGATCTGAAACAGAATAAAATCAGCACAACCCAAATGCAGCTGCGGGGGTGAAGAGGCACAGAGATGGGGCGGGTGGAGAGGTTTGTCTGCAGAGGTAGGCAGAACATTAGACTTGTCTCCTGTACAAAAAATTTAAGGGATGCCCCCCACTGTTTTTTATTGCATCGGTTGCTGCAGAAACGGTGAGAAAAGTAAAGAGATCTGGGATGCGAAAGCAATCCTCTGCTTGACCTCTGACCCCCTCCACCCCCACCCTAAGACTGCCCACATAAACAGTGAGGTTAAAAGTGGAAAGTTGACACTATTTCAAAGGGCTGAGAATGAAGCATGAAAAGAAGAATTGCAGAGGGGCTTGCTGAGGAATAGACTCATCCGTCTGGCTCCAGTGAAGAGCCACCACATTATCTAGCAGTACCAAACTCAGCTTTGCTGAGTGTACCTGTACAATAAGCGTATTTCCAGACACTTATTTTTGTTATTCGTGCATGTCATGTTTCAAGGTATGCCCTGAGTAGGGAGGCCCTAAGGATCCAGCAGAAAGGAACCTTCACGGCTGGAATTGCCAGTTTCCGGGTGGCATCAGGACATCTTGCACAATTAGAATTGATCTCCAGGTGACAGAGTTCTCCTGGAAGAAATGGCTGCTTTGGAAGATCCACTCTACAGTGTTATAACCTACTGAGGTCCTTCCGCTTCCCAAATCCCGCCTCCCCCAAGCTCCAGCCCCAAAATCCCAACCCAGAGCTGGCAACCTTATTCAAGGCTGTGATTTAGGGATCCTTTCCAATTTCTGAGTGCCGTTTTTAACCCCACAACTGCCCCTTCTGAGAATCAAACTCATGATATTTTGTTTGCACAGGGTTATTTCCTCACATCGATCCCCCCCCCCAATGAAATATACACATGGGGGGGATGACTAACCTTCTGCACCTTCAAGCACACCTATGTCCACACTTATCCTCGCAGCAGCCCTGTTGGTTGCACTGAGAGGGACTGCCCCAACATCATCCAGTGTGGTTCACATCTGCGTGGGAATTTGGATCTTCCAGTGCTCTAATCACTACACCATAGGGTCGTCCCTCTTTTCCCAGCCTCTGCATAGAACAATGGACATCTCTCTCTCTCTCTCTCTCTCTCTCTCTCTCTCTCTCATACTCACACACACAAGCAATTAAAATAAATTGTTGAAGGCTTTCACAGCTGGAATCAACTGGCTGTTGTGGGTTTTCCGGGCTGTGTGGCTGTGGTCTGGTAGTTTTCACTTCTAACATTGTATCTACATCTGTGACTGGCATCTTAAGAGGCATGACCCATGACATGCCTTGGAAGATGCCTGCATAGAAGAGGGCAAAATTTTAGAAGCAAAAACTACCAGACCACAACCACACAGCCCAGAAAACCCACAACAGCCAATTAAAATAAAGTGTGTGCTTGATGAATTCTGTGCTATGGCTCTTGTCAGCAATTGGAAAATAAGCACCAGTGTGTATTTTATTTCATTATTTCAAATAAACTCTCCGTTTGGAAATAATTGACACCAAACAACAATTTTTCTTTTGCAAAATTTCATAATTCACAGTACTGAATTCCAGAATGCTTGGTCAGAGTTATGTTTTTTGGTGCGAGGGGTCCAGGCATGGACCGTATCCATCTTGACCCCACAGCAACCTCAAACAGATTGCGAGAGATGGCAACGCGTACACACACACTAAGGCCCCTGGAGAAATGACACATGATGAATCAAACGGAGGAAAGAACCCCACATATGTTCAAACATTTGGAAGTAATTTCCCCAGCACTGGGAGGCAAAGATGGATACCAGCTGAGAGAGGCCGGCATTTGAGTCCCTGGAATCAGAGACTTTTCCTTTCCTGGCTAAACTGAGGAATAAGTTCCCTGGAAACCCGCCCACTACTTCAGCAAAATACGGTACGCTCATCCAACCAAGTCGATAGCTGCCTACAAAAGCCATTGAAATAATAAATGTATTAGTCTTTACTAATAAATAAATAACTACAGGGCTATTTTGGCACAAGGCCGAACTTCTGCAGGTACAAACCCCCACATTCGCTGCCCTCTCCCCAGTCTGTGGCCTGCATTTACTTTTATGATTTATTTATTTACTTACTTCATTAATTACTCAGCTTTTCTCTCCAATAGGGGAGCCAAGGTGGCTTGCATAATTCCTGTATCCTTCATCTTATTCTCACAACAACCCTGTGAGGTGGGTTAGGCTGAGGGTGTGTGAGTGACCCAAGATGTTCTTGTCCAAATTATCCAGCAGACCTGAAGCCCTTTATAGTTTATCCAAGGGAGACATCTAGTGGAAGGTGTGGAAGGAATCAGCCATGGCAAGTACACAGCAGTTTAGCAAAACTGAGTGAGACTGCCAACTATGATTGTGGATGGTCTTTTTTTTCTTGATTAAATTTGAGTCTCAAATAATTATAGCTCACTCTTTAAACATACAGTTGACAACATGGAGTTGTGTGATGGGCAAGAAAGAGGAAGTTCAGGGGTAGAGGGATAGGTACTAGTGTGGATGGGTGGTGTTTTATGAATAAACCCAGAAACCGTTTGTAGAGTAATAACAGAAGAGGGCTGAGGTTAGGTCCCCAGAGGACAGAGGAACAACATTCTCCTGTGGAAACACTGAATTAAGTGGAATGGAAAGATACCTGGTTGAGGACACAGAAACTTACAGTGTGAAGAGAATCAAACATAAGAACATAAGAAAATAGCCAGCTGGATCAGACCAGAGTCCATCTAGTCCTAGCAAACTCTTCTTTTTCATTCCTGACAGTTCCATTTTCCCCTTCCAAGTCCAAAATCGGCACTGCGGGGGACTCACTTATCTGAACTCTTACTTCTAACTCCTGGAGTCAGAGAAACCCATCCTCAAATGGCGGAAATGCCACAGAGCAGCATCCCCACACTCATCCTGTCGCTGCTGTGACGTAATCGCAGTCCATCTAGTCCAGCAACCCTTCTTTCATTCCTGACAGTTCCATTTTCCCTTCCAAGTCCAAAATCGCACTGCGGGGGACTCACTTATCTGAACTCTTACTTCTAACCTGGAGTCAGAGAAACGATCCCTAAATGGCGTGAAATGAACTCCACAGAGCAGCATCCTCAGCCACTCATCCTGCCAAGGCCAAGCAGGACGATCACAGTCCATCTAGTCCAGCTCTCTGCTACTCGCAGTGGCCCACCAGGTGCCTTTGGGAGCTCACATGCAGGAGGTGAAAGCAATGGCCTTCTGTGGCTGCTTTTTCGCCTCCCGACACCTGGACTGTTATTAAGGCATTTGCAATCTCAGGTGATCAAGAGGATTCAAGGATTGGTAGCCATAAACCCACTTCCTCCCTCCATAAATCTGTCCAAGCCCCTTTTAAAGCTTTATCCAGGGTTAGTGGGCCATCACCACCTCCTGTGGCAGGCAGCATATTCCAAACACCAATCACACGCTGCGTGAAGAAGTGTTTCCTTTTATTAGTCCTAATTCTTCCCCCCAGCATTTTCAATGTATGCCCCCTGGTTCTAGTATTGTGAGAAAGAGAGAAAAAATTCTCTCTGTCAACATTTTCTACCCCATGCATAATTTTATAGACTTCAATCATATCCCCCCTCAGACGTCTCCTCTCCAAACTAAAGAGTCCCAAACGCTGCAGCCTCTCCTCATAAGGAAGGTGCTCCAGTCCCTCCTTTTCCACCAGGAGGGGAAAAGCAGAAAGAATGGAGATAGATACTTTTTGGGAGCAAAGAGATCTTCTCCTGCTATTACAGTTGATCTTCAGGCAACCAAGACCAATTGCCCTGGAGAAAATGGCTTCTTTGCAGGGTGGACTCCATGGCATTATACCCTGCTGAGATTCCTTCCCTCCCCTAACTCCACCCGCCTCAGGTTTCACCCTCAAAATCTCTGGGTATTTCCCAACCTAGAGCTGGCAAAGTAATTTTGCAGAGGGCTGCAGAGGGCAGTTTCAGGGGCATAACAGTCCAGATTATCCTGTTCTCATCAGAGCTTGGAAGCCAAGCAAGGTCAGCCACAGTTAGTACGTGGATGGCAGACCCCCAAGGGAGTCCAGGGTTGCCATACAGAGGAAGACACTGGCTATTTCCGCACAATTGGGCAGTAGACTTGTCTTTCATGGTCCCAACGCTTTTTCAACGGGAGTCCTCCAAGCAGCTCTTATGTGGGTCTAGATATCTTTGAACATCTTTGCATATCTTTGCATACCAAAAAATAATAATAATTGAAAACTATATATTACCAGAATCGGCAGGACCATCTGATTACAACTGTGCATTTTTTGGGAAACCTGCACACCTACACACAAAATGTTGGGCGCAAGCTGAGCCTCACTATATTTCAACCTCCTTCTCTCATCTGGCCTCTTCCCATCACTGGGATCCCCAACTCCATACTGGCCCCTAAAGATGGAATAGTAACTATGCAAATACTGAAGGAGAAACCATGATGGCCAGTGAGAGAGGACATCTCCCAGCAAAAATAGGTCACTTACCTGGAACTCTTGCTCTTTAAGTGGTCCTCTGCACACTTATGCTGATGGACTTTGTACCTGCACAGAGCAATGATGTGAAAACTGCTGCTCCACAGGGCTGTTCTGGGACCCAAAAATAATGGAAGAGGAAAACTGAAGCCCTTTCTCATCATGCTGTCAGTGTGGTCATGATCAGGATTGAACCCACAAGCATCTTGGAGGCACAGAACTCCTCTTGTGTGTCTGACATAAAGTTCTTGTGCCAGACAAATTGTGGCAGATCAGAGATTTGAAACAGGTTGCCAACATTCGGGTTGGGCCGGGAGTTACAACTGATCTCCACACTACAGAGACCAGTTCCGTTTGAGAGATGACCACATTGAAGGATGGACTCTTATCGCGTCACATCTCTGACCCCTTCCACACATGCACTTTCAATGCACTTTGCAGCTGGATTTTACTGTGCGGAATAGCAAAATCCACTTTCAAACAGTTGTGTAAGTGGATTGAAAGTGCATTTTGCATTCTGCATAATGGAAGGGGCCTCTGCATTCCCTCCCCTCCCCAAACTCCACCTCCAAATCTCAAGAACTTTCCCAACCTGGAATTGGCAACTCTAATTTGAAAATAGGTCTTCCAGGCCTGGTCTGATATTCTTATCTTCTATACCATTCAGATTCTTTGATCATGGAAGGTGCCTGCTTTCTGGTAGCATCATGGCAGAAAACAGGAGAAGGGAAAAATGTGTGTGGGGGGGGGGAATGGAAATGAGTTTGAGGGGGGTTCAAGTTAGTATTACATTGCCATAAATTAAGTGGGGAACAAAACGAAAAATGGCCATAAAACAGGGGTATACAAAGAAAGAGCATTAAGTGATTTCCTGACATGCACATCCATCTGCCTTTTCTAGGGTTATCCAGAGAGAGTAGAAATAGATGCAGCTACCATACTTGGAAATGATTTGCAATATTAGCAGCAGCTTCTGATAATACACAGACCTTGCTTGTTTGACACACATACCAGCACAGACCACCACCTGTAATCTCCTGGCTCCCCAGAGCTAGGACTAATCTTCAGATTTAATGTTTGTCTGTTGCTGGAATCCCACTCTTGGCACCATAACCCCCCATTCCCCCACGCCACCCCACCCAACAGCAAGCTAAAACAGGCTACCATCCACAAGAAGCTCAGGGAAGGGGTGAAAATTCTTTGCTCTTCTAGAAGGCTGCAAGATTTGAAATAAACAGCAACTCTCAGACCTGGTTTGTACTAGCTCTGTTGTTAAAGAACCTGACCATAACAGCTCCTCAGTCTAGACTTCCAGATTCCGAGTTTTGTGCCCTCGGGTCTCCCATATTTCCTTGCCTCTCGAAGAACCTCTGTGCTCTCCCGTAGGGTTTCCTGCACAGAATTCTCCCTTACCTCGGCCCCTTTCACACATGCAGAATAATGCACTTTCAATTCACTTTCACAGATCCTCTGAAGATGCCAGCCACAGATGCAGGCGAAACATCAGGAGAAAATGCTACTAGAACACGGCCATACAGCCCAGAAACCACACAGCACCCCAGTGATTCTGACTGTGAAAGCCTTTGACAATACTTTCACAATTGTTTGAAAGTGGATTTTGCTATTCCACACAGTAAAATTCAGTTGCAAAGTGCATTGAAAATGCATTATTCTGCATGTGCGGAAGGTACCCTAGGGTTGACAATAGAGATGTCCTGCCTGGGGATCTCCTGCTTGTACAGATGACAGACGCCAGCTCCCCTGGAGAAAAGTTCTGTGTTGGAGAGTGGACTCTAGGGCATTGTACCATCCCAAGGTGTCTCCCCTCCCCAAGACGTGCCCTCTTCAAGCTCCAACCTCCACATCTCTGGGTACTTCCTAACCCAGAGCTGGCAAACCTACCCCACCCCCACCCCAAACTGTGACCAAATTTGTTTTGTTTTCTGAAGCCAAAGTGGACTCTTGGGGAGAAGGTTCTGCATACATGCAAATGAAACATAACACAGGCACTACCAAAGGGTTTGTTTTTTTCCCCTGCAACTTTCCCACCACCACTGTAGTCAAGCTGGAGAGGGAGTTAGGCCCTAACTGGTTTGCTTGCACTTTAACTTGAACCAGAGTGACCCAGCATGGTGTCGTCGTGGTTAAGAGCAGGTGCACTCCAATCTGGAGAACTGGGTTGGATTCCCTGCTCTACCACTTGACCTGTGGAGGCTTATCGGGTGAACCAGATCAGCTTGTGCACTCCCACAGATGCCAGCTGGGTGACTAGTCACAGGGGTAGTCAAGGGCTAGTCAAAGCTTTTTGGGGCTCTCTCAGCCCCACCCACCTCACAGGGTGTTTGTTGTGGGGTGAGGAAAAGGAGAGAAAGGGGGGGTATAAATCCAAACTCTTCTTCTCTTCTTCTTCTCATTGTAAGCCCCTTTGAGTCTCCTTACAGGAGAGAAAGGGGGGATATAAATCCAAAATCTTCTT
Organism: Sphaerodactylus townsendi; assembly: GCF_021028975.2. Classification (NCBI taxonomy): domain Eukaryota; kingdom Metazoa; phylum Chordata; class Lepidosauria; order Squamata; family Sphaerodactylidae; genus Sphaerodactylus; species Sphaerodactylus townsendi. The sequence goes on along the minus strand of NC_059436.1, from coordinate 14,526,261 downwards.
CTCCTGCCAAGCAGAGGCAGGCAATGACAGTTCACCTCTGCTCATCTCTTCCCTTAAAAACCCTGGGTGAGGGTCACAGTTAAGTTGGTTGCAACTTGATGGCACACTCTACCTCTAACCACACTGTGCACCCAATGGAGCCGTCCCATGTTTACAGAGCTTGAGTTTCTTCCAGGCAAGAGGTCAAACCCTGTGCATACGGCCTTCACAAGATCATTCCTTTAGAAGTGCTACCTCTGACGTGCATCATAAGATAAGAATGGGATCCCACTTGGATCATGCGCATGTCAGAAGTAGCAGGGAAATCATTTTCACAAAGAGGTACATGAATTCCATCTCTGTGCCAAAAAGGCTTTTAACAATTCTCCCACCTCAAAGGAACGTGGAATTGATGAAATCTGATGAGGGTTAGGGATGGTTTTAGGTGATAGATTGATCTTGTCCTCTTCCCTTTGGTTGTGAAAAATTCCTCAGTCAAGAGCAACTGAACTAGTACACAGCTGCCATAGACAACCCCAGTTTGGGGGCGCGGGGGCTTTTCTGCATTCCCAGATTTTAGAATTGCAGCCGATTTGGTTTTTCCAACCAAAATAAAGAGGAAACCACTGGGAATCAAATGTGCTCCACCCCAGACGCCCTTGAAAAATATTCTTCATCTGCACCTCCTGGCTATCCCAAGAGCTGCTATAGGTTCTTCCTCTCTCTGACCTAGAGGGCATCCCTCATAGCTGCTCCTAACATGCCACCAGACACAATTCCACGTCTCAGACTACTTGTCACAGTAGCCACATCACACCGTCCTCTGGACTGCCACGCAGGGCTCAGCAGGGCCAGTAATCCTCGCCTACAGTGTCAGGCCCGCCGTTACTCCAAGCCAATTAAAGAGGGCCAGATTGTAATTGGATTTGTCTACACTTAATTGCTGCAGTATCAAATTGGGGACTTAACTTTATCTAGGATTAGTACAGTTCCCCTGTGCCAATCATAAGATCTGCCATTTACCTTCAGGGGACTGAGAAGAAAGTACCAAAGCAGGGGAAAGCTCCAAAGTGTGTGTGCATTGTGTGTGTATGTGTGACAGAGAGAGTGACAGCCCAGTTCCCTTGGGTTCATTCCAAGAAACCTAAAGACTGAGACATCAGGACTAAAAAGAAATCGGTGCTGTTTCAGTAACACCAGCAGCTAAAACGGGCAAGAATTTTAAAAGCTCCATAGAATCCTGATTTATTATAGTAGGGGAGGAACCTTTGACTTCCAGGATAAGCAGTGAACTGTTGGCTTCCCATCAGCCCCTGCCAGCATGGCCAATTGGTATATTGTTATAATGCTGGCAGGGGCTGATGGGAATTGTAGTCCATAACATCTGGAGTGCCAAAGGTTTGCCACCACGGATCTACTACCACTATTGGTATTAGAAGAAGAAGAAGAAGAAGAAGAAGAAGAAGAAGAAGAAGAAGAAGAAGAAGAAGAAGAAGAAGAAGAAGAAGAAGAAGAAGAAGAAGAAGAAGAAGAAGAGTTTGATTTATATCCCCCCCTTTCTCTCCTCCTCGGTAGGAGAGACTCAAAGGGGCTGATAATCTCCTTTGCCCTTCCCCCCTCCACAACAAACACCCTGTAAGGTAGGTGGGGCTGAGAGAGCTCCGAGAAGCTGTGACTAGCCCAAGGTCACCCAGCTGGCGTGTGTGGGAGTGCACAGGCTAATCTGAATTCCCCAGATAAGCCTCCACAGCTCAGGCGGCAGAGCCGGGAATCAAACCCGGTTCCTCCAGATTAGATACACGAGCTCTTAACCTCCTACGCCACTGCTGCCTCCTACACAGTAGTAGGCACAGAGGACCCTATTTTCTGCATCTGTCCTGTTAACTGGCTGCTGTTTGTTTTCCGGGCTGTGTGGCCATGGTCTGGTGGTGTTTGCACCTTACAGTGCCACAGAGAAATACATCTCACCATGACATGCCTCTGAAGATGCCAACCGTAGATGTGGGTGAACTGTTAGGGGCAAAAACTTCCAGACCACGGCCACACACTCCAGACAAACCCACCATGGTTGATACTGGCCATGAAAGCCTTCGACCATACATTGTCCTGGTTATTTTTTCACAATCTCTGATTTGTCTTTAATATGCCTTTTGAGGGATGTCTTTTAAAAGCATCCATGACTTTCAACTCCTTCCTGTGCATTTTGGAAAGTTAAATCTGGGGTTGTGTGTTTCCATGCATGAATCTCCACACTAAAGCATCAGGAAATCCACAGCCTGCTGCCTCATGAGCTGCGTTGGGCCCCTGAGTTGTAACCCTTGAGTAGATCACGAGGCCTTACAAAGCACCGTTGCCAGTTTCCAGGTGGGTCCTGGAGATCTCCTAGAATTATCATTAACAGAACTTTTCAATGCCACCATACTTTCTCCCCAACCAAGTAATCTACAGCTCACTGCAACCCATTAATTCCTGGATGAAGACACATCCCATGCAGAGATTTTGCAATGCATGAAGTAGACCCAATTCTTTAAATACCTTTAAACACTTTAAAAATCTGAATGATTGATTTGGCCCTCATTCATAGTGAGAAATAAGCTCTGATGGAGACCCATTCCTTTCCGAGCCTGGAGGGGGGAGGGGCAGTATGAAAACCAAATAAAATAAAATAAAACAAATAAGACTGGAGAGGTAGCTGCATGTGAATTTGAGTCTCGTTCCGTGCTCTGGCATGCATGGAACATGTCTGGAAACTAGTACCAAGCCAGAGCAAAGCCCCAGTGCGTTGTTACACTTATTACTGCGGCGTGCAAGTTGACACCACAGAAGAGCTTCGTTGTGGTCAGAAACCACATTACTGATTTATGGTCCAACCACTTGGGGAGCCTGATAAGCCATTTGCAGGGATTTGCTTTTAACTTGCAGAGAATTTCATTAAAAGCAGGAGTATAAAATGTGTTGGTTGGCCCTGCTGTCATTTTTTTTTAACATGGGTGAAGACACCAACATGGCTACCTACAATCTTCAGGATTTCATAAGAAATGTATAATAGCAGCATGGTGTAATGGTTAGAGAATCATACAAGGATCCGGGAGGCAAATCCCGCTCTATTGTGGAACCTCTTTGGATGACCAGTCCCACTCCGCCTCAGCTACCCTACAAGGTTATCGAGGTGAGCCACTTGGGTCCTCAATGGAAAAAAAAGCAGCATATAACTAACCAAATAAACAACAGATCATGTACAGACTGACATTCCTGCCCCTTTCAGTGAGAAGGATGATGCCAGCTGACCTTAAGCAGTCTAGCTGCCTCTGGGTTCAAGACACGGTATCTACAATACTATTTTTCCCTTGTTTCACAACCACTGTTAGGAACCCCTCCCTTCTGATCCACCGAAACGCAGCCCCTTGTTTACGAGGGAGTTCTCCAGGGTGGCTTCAGCCGCCCCACGCTTGGCTTTGAGCAGTGGCGTGACATATTCCAGGCCCAAAGATTTCTGTGACAGACTCAGAGTGACTCCCGTAATCCACCGCTTGGAGGCTTAATGGCAGCTTAATCGGCTAAGAGGCTCAAGCCGACAGGTGGTGTCAGTGAATGGGCAGCAAGCAGAACTGCTGAGCCCAGACTGGAAAGCGAGACTACTCCTAGCCAGGAACTTCGAAAGAAAACATTTCTGCTTTTTTCCAAGCAGTGAAACTTTCCAGATGAATCTCGGACGCTGAGAAGCGTTTGTTGACAAAAGGCAAGAGGGCGCTTCGTTGGTTTAATCATCATTCCTTTTATTTTTATTCCCGCTGTAAAGTCAAAGCTGGTTTATGATAATCCCAAAGGGTTTTTCAAAGGCACAGACAATCAGAGGTGGTTTGCTATTGTGCGTCTTCCATGGACTTCCTCAGTAGTCTTCCATCCAAGTCCTAACTAGGGCTGACACTGCCAGAATTCACTCCTGTGCAGCGCCATAATTACACCATTATGAGACACTGGCCCGGCAAGATTGCACTAAGAACAGCCCAGGAACCAACAAAGGAACGTGCCAGAGGACATCTTGCATGCTTGCTCACAAGTAGACCTTTTGGTGGCAGATCCGTTCCATCTATGCATGCATTGTAATGCCAATCAGAGCAACTTTTACTGAAAGATTTGGTGCTGCATCAACCACACAGAAAAGGAGACTCCTGGGGTTTTTTTTATTGCATTATAAAAATCCACACCCTCTGTGCATACCTGTTCACTATGCAATCCAATATACACAGAACATAACAAAACTCAGCTGCAGAAAAAAAGAGAGAGTTTAATAAACTACATTTATCTGGAGTTGAGCTTAGAGAACCTATCAGGTATTTACATCCAGAAAAAGAATTTTCCTAGTAAGTCTGAAAGTGGGTGCTATGAAGGCAGCACAAGTAGAATTAATACTGAAACAAATCAAAAGTGCTGAGTATTGGGAATGTTCAAGCTTTCTCAACTGAGCCTTGTTTCCAAATAAATACATAAATAAAAATAAAACATCGGGAATGTGGGGAAAAGAAGGTAATTACATCTCAACATGCACTCATCTGTAGCACCATCTTGTATTTGGCAGTGGAATTTCTTCATTGGATGGCATTTGCAAATAATTGTATTATAGTCGCATGACTTGGGACCCACCATAGCTGAAGAATCAGCTCCTCAATATGACCCATGTGCCAGCTTAGATAATCACTATAGTTTCTTTAAGCAGTGCCTTCCATCCATCAGGCCCGACTTCATCAGCAAGGTCTTGCTTTGCAGCTTCAAACATATGGAACGGGCAAACAGGCCCAAAATAGGGTTGCCATCTCCAGGTTGGGAAATATTTGTGGAGATTTGGGGGCTGGCATTTGAACAGAGTAGAGTTTGGGGAGGGAAAGGACTTCCATAGGGTCTAATATCATACAGACCACCTTCCAAAGCGGCCATTTTCTCCAGGTGAACCGATCTCTGTCACCTGGAGATTAGTTGTAATAGTGGGAGATCACCAGGCACCACTTGGAGGTTGGCAGTCCTTGTCCACAAAGAAATGCAGGTGGCATAGTGGTTATACTATTGGATTATAATCTGGGCAACCTGGGTTTGAATCTCCACTTTGCCTTGGAAGCCAAGACCGTCAAAGGTCTTGAGGACGTCATAAAAGCGTTTCGGGGAAGATAATCGAACAGCTCTCTTCCAAAACTTGCTAGTGTCATTTTATTTTCTCTCAGCCCATGTTTTCAAAAATGGCTAATACACATAATAAGCACTTATACACATAATAAGCACTCTCTGATTCACCTAATACTATCAGATACCCAGAGTAATTCATGGTTCTCACTGATAGAGAGGAAGATCGAATCAATTGGTATACCCCTTGACTCCCTTCTACCTTTAACTTGTTCAGAATCGTATAAATTATTAAAACAAAAAATTGTTGGTGAGAGAATGGAACTATTTAACTCTGGCAGCAAGGAAAACTTGTTCACTTTTACATCTATCAATCCTCTTTACAACATATAACAGAATGGCCTCTCTATTCTGTATCACTCCGACCAATCCCTAGGATCTTTGAGAAGAGTTTTTTCACTTGCTTGCTTCAATGTTTTCCCTTTTGCCATACTACGAGGTAGATATAACAATCTAGAAATGTGCAAAAGGGTGTGTTCATGTGGTGCAAATCAATTAGAAACATTAACTCACCAATTATTCCGTTGTCCTAAATCGGCAAGTATTAAGAGTCAAATACTCTAGGTTGCTTTCTATGATACCTAGGGAGCTGGATGAACTAAGCAGACTATTGTTCTTATTAAATAATTCTGATGTTGCATTCTGTAAAATGGCTGTGAACTTTCTGCTGGAAATATCCCATAAGCAACAGTATGCATGAATCAACTTCATTTGTTATATGTTGCAAGTTTGTATTTTGATGAGATTTAGATGTGATTTTATACTGTTTATGCCAAATAAAGGCTAAATGATGAATAAACCAGCCATCTTTTTTCCTGAAAACGGGTTGAAGACGTCTCACGCTCGCCTGCGAACAAAAGCAGGCAGGAGCCACTTCATTTCTCCCGCCTCCTCTCCCCAGCTTCTACTTTCATTTTCGCCACAGTTGTGCCCACTATTTTCTGCTGTCTTCAGGAGCCTCCATGCCTCTGCCATTTGGTGAAGGTTTCCCACAGAGGTTTCCTCTGCTTGCAGCATATCCAACGGCCAAAGTAGACGATTGGGGTTTGTTTTGCCTAGTGATCCTGCACTTGTGTTGTTTTTCCTTTGTTTTGAGGGAGCTGTCTACGAATATGTCTTGAATATGGGCATATTGTAGATTCTCGTGTTGTGTCATTGTAGCTTTGCAGACAGCTCCCTCAAAACATAACAAAAAAGGGAAAAGGACACATGTGTGGGATTGCCAAGTGAGACAAACTGTATTCATTTACTTTTTTACAGTGCAATGGCCATCAGATGAGTTGCAAGTAGAGGAGACCTCCATGAGAAACCATCAAATGGTGGAGGCAAAATAGCAGGTGCAACTATCAAACTGACAAGAGTCCATCAGGCAGCAGGCAGGGAAAAAAGATTGCAAATGCCTTAACAGACCAGGTGCTCGGGAACAGCAGCAGCAGAAGGCCATTGCTTTCACCTCCTGCATGTGAGCTCCCAAAGGCACCTGGTGGGCCACTGCGAGTAGCAGAGTGCTGGACTAGATGAACTCTGGTCTGATCCAGCTGGAGAAAAATCAAAACCATTTAGGCTGGCAACAATTTTTTTTGTCTACGTTGTGAGAAAAAACCCCAGCCAAAATGGATCTTTTTAAAATGTCTGCAGAACATTTTATTTCCGCTGTGTGGAAAACACCACTGACTGACTTTGGACCAGTCACTCTTCTTCATCCTAACCCACCTCATGGCAATGTTGCCGAGTGTACAATAAAGGCAGTGGTGGGATTCAGCAGGTTCACATCAATTCGGCAGAACCGGTTGTTAAAATAGTGCTTGTAAACAACCAGTTGTTAAATTATTTGAATCCCACCACCAGAACCGGTTGTTAAATTTTTTGAATTCCACCACTGAATAAAGGGGAGAATATTGTTATAAATTGCTTCACTGGTGCTTCTTGCATGGACAATGCTTTTTTGTATGTTGTTTGTTAGCCTGCAAACGTTTAAAATTTGTTGTGCAGGCTCTGAAATCTGTCTTGAATTAAGAATAAGGCAGAACAGGTTTTTTTCTTCAAATAATACAAACAAAAGTCACAGCAGAAGCTCAGGTTTGTTAAAAGCCCAACTGAATGGATGCAGGAAGCACAGAAATACTCAGCAATGTGAGCCAGTTGTAGCAAGCTTCAGCTATGTTCTAGCTTGGAGTACTAGAACGCCATCTTCTGGAAAAACAGTAGAATATGCTCTTACTTTCTTAATAAATACAACTCCAGACCATTGGGTCGAACGAGTAGTTTCATTTAAGTACACTTTCTTATTAAACATTCATATAAAATGTTAAAGAACTTAAACGAGCATTTGTATGTGCAGGTCAGAGAAGGGTTCTCTCTAGTGCAGGGGTAGGGAACCTGCGGCTCGAGAGCCGCATGCGGCTCTTCTGCCCTTGCATTGCGGCTCCACGAGCCGAACCGCCAGCTTCATCCTTGCCCGCCCTGCAGGCACCCCGTTGGAGCGGGGTGGCCGCTTTCCTGGCTGCTGGCGAGGCCGAGCTGCCAGCTTCATCCTTGCCCACCCTGCAGGCAGCAGTGCAGGCGCACCAATTGCCCGCGGCCGGCTGGGCAGCGCCGCGGGTTTCCCCTCTCGCCCACCTTGTTCGAGCGGGGTGGGCGCTTTCCCGGCGGCCAGCGAGGCCGAGCCAACGGCTTCATCCTTGCCCACCCTGCAGGCAGCAGGGCGGGTGCATCCATGCGCTTCTCAGAATGAGTGGAGTAAAAGGAAAAAAACCAATATATACAGTGTTATCTTTATTTTAAATGTCAAAAATTATTTGCGGCTCCAAGTGTTTTCTTTTCCCATGGAAAACGGGTCCAAATGGCTCTTTGAGTGTCAAAGGTTCCCTACCCCTGCTCTAGTGGAATGCCATGTCATTGTGAAGGGACCATCTTGCAAGCCCCTCCCTGTTCCTTCTGATTTGATCCCCAGAAGGTCAGATAAATCCCTGAAGCGCCGGTTACAAACAGGGGTATCTACATGTGACTGTTTCACCACCAAGCTTTAAAGCCAAGATACTGCCGCCCCCCCGCCCCTCCGTTTTCCATTAAATGCTTTGATTAAATACTACAAACATTCAGTACAAAAATCCAGGTTTAATACCATTCTTTTTTAAAAAAAAATCACAGACATCATTCAAAGTCTCAACAAAAATGGGAAATCACAGTGGATTAAATTGCATTCACTCCAGCATATTTACAGAGGGTTTTTTTAAATAAAAAAGTTATAGTATATACATATGCACACATACACCAGGAAACAAGATGGGAGGCAACTAATTCAAAACAATTCTTCAAAATTTCTTTAAAAACAAAATTATTGGGGGGAGCAGAGGAAATCACTAAATCTATTTGCCCTTGTCAATAGTTAATTTTTGCAAAGAAAATGTACACTGATGCACTCCTTAAACTATTTATGCAACCATCTCTTAAAACAAACAAGTAATTCCCAGCTTTGGAAACTATTCCTTCTTATCTCTGCATCTGTTCTCAAACCCACAATTTCATTGCATGGATAGGAAAAATACAAATGATGGAAGTGGAGCTTCAATGGCACAGATCTGCGCAAGTCACCTCTCCCCTCTACGGAAAAAGTCACCATCACAGAGACCACTGTTACCATTACTCAAAGCAAACACCAGGTAAAGTAGCCCAGAGAAGGAGTTTAATTCATGCATAACATCTCCACACGCCTGTTCCCAACCACCTATATTTGGGAGTCCTTTTAGTGAAGTATTTTCATCAATGCTCTTTGTTCCATCATAACGCGTCTGTACTGGAACTCCAAAATGTTTTTAAAATATTTCAGATCTGCAAACAGTAAACCCAGTGGAAAACCTTGCCGTCCTCCCACACCGGTCTCAAATCCGAAATGAAAGCTACACCACTAAAAGCATCTCTTGGAAGAAGAAACGAACTTTTTAAAAGCAGGAAGGCATAGCAGAAAAAAAGATGCCAAAGAATGGCCCACATTTAACAAGGCTTTATATTAAGGCACATTGTGGCAATGCCAACCTGGCCCCCAATAGGGCAGGACATTCATTCATTTCCAACATTTATGTTCTACTCCCCCTCCTAGATCTACTTAACTATCCCCCTACATATAAAAGATCTACCTGCATTACCCTTATATAAAAATAGGGAGATTGGGAAAGAGAAAGATTTAAAAGTGCAAACATTGTCTTAGGTGTGTGGTCCATGAAGTCCAGTCTTGTGATGCTTACATAATTCTCCACACGGAGCTAAAGTGTCTACATGTATTCTACTGACTGGAATTATGGGAGGAACACTAATCCTTAGAGTTATACATGCTAGCATGCTGTTCATCAGATACAGTAGCATGGTACATTCAATGGGCCAAACCCTGGCAGGCACCGGTGGAATTTGTTTTCATGCTATGATATTTGTGCTGGAGAGCCATCAAGCTTCTACAGCAAGGGTTGTTTGAATAACCTCTTTGCTCAAGAGACTGACAGAACTGAAAGATTCCAGCCTTAGGTATAAGATCACAGCTTTGCAAAGGGCAACCAAACCCTTATAACTAAGATATGTTTTCAGTCACAACAGCACCCCTACAACATCAGCGAAAGCCACTTGGACCTAATGCTCAAAAGAGAGCACCTCCAGCAATTCTGTATGACAGAGATTTTAAGAACAATTCTCCATCTTCACGAGGGACAATAGCGCAGGTAGCTAGATATGCAAAATTTTTGGAAATTTCAATGGGACTTACATGACAGGATCACCACAGTCACATCTTTGGTTCTAAACAGGTAAAGGTCACAAAGGCTTCCTTGGAAGTTTACCAAGTTGAAAACCCCACAGGGTCTGCAGCATGGCCTTAATTTTCCCTTAAAGCCACAGTGATCTTGACTAGAAATTTTGAAAACTGCCAGCACAAGAGAAGGAAGGCACCAACTGTGCAGCTTATTGATCCCTGCGGTTTAGCATATGCAAGTCAGGAATGGAAGGGAACTAAATCCAAGGCCGACAGAATTTAATGGTGGATGCTAAAGATTCTCTTTAAAGGGGGGTTTATGGGGAAGGAACATCTAGGTTGAAAAAAAATTTCTGGACAGAATGTTAAAAACTGGAAGTGGGTGATAAGGTACCAACCAAGATTCTAAAATCCCTGTTGACTGCAGTGTGGTTTATCTGCAGAGATAAAACAACACCACATAATGAGAATTCGTCCTACTTGAAAGACTGTTTTAGCAAAACTAGATGTATCCATCTATTCATCCTTGGGAAACAGAGTGAGCAAAAGGCTCATTCGACAGAGGAAAAAAGACGGACCATTTCCTTGTAATATTCCACACCTGGACACTTGCAGGTTGGGAAAAGCAAACAGCACAAGGACAGTCCCTTCCATTTGACCAGCAATTCTTGGGGGTGGGGGAATACAACATAGATAACAATCATATTCACAGGGTGGACCTCTCTGGGTGTGGAGAGGAAATAAAACAGAACAGGTTGCAGGTGCTGGCTATACAAGGTGAGTCAGAAAACCACAGGAGCATTAACATTCCATTCTGTCCCCAGAAACACATACGAGTTGGTTTTCACTAGACGAGTGCCACCTCTTCCGTCACACTCTGACTGAGCATTGCAGTCCCCTCTTGAAAGCAGAAAACCGCCCTCCCCTCCCCACCCCACCCCAGTCTGGCTTTTTATGACCTGGGCAGAGGTGGGATTGCCTTGTGGAGTGCCAGCCCCACCCCTGTAGATTCAAACCCAGCAGGAAACAAGATTGACCCAAACAGTCCTTGGAGACCAAAGGTGTGGAAAGCACAGTCAAGAGTGGGGAAGGGTCCTCAAACTGGTGTCTCAGCCATCTGAGGGATAAATCTGGACTCATCATTTCTTCCTCCCCAAAAATAGGTCAAGGAGGGTGCAAACAAGATCCGCAGAGTTCTCTTCACATCACATGGGAATGTCTATAGTCACCAGCTTGACAGACCCAAATACAGGAAACCAAGATGCGTGGGAATAGCCCCATTGCTATCATTGCCTACACGGCTGTCTTCTCTCGGATCCATTCCCGAAAGCGAGGGACTCGGGTGTAGGCTCCAGGCTTGTTCCGCCGGGCACACCCATCCCCCCAGCTCACCACACCGGCCAGAAACATCTTGGACTCGATGCTGGTAAGTGGCCCGCCAGAGTCTCCCTGTGGGGAAAAAAGCACAGATTGAAGGGTCTTCCATATGCATTCCTTTGTCCTTACATAGGTCCCTATTTTTTGGTTCCAGCCCCAAGTAAAACACTGCCTGTGTTTCAACCCTATGTCACCCTTTGGCTCTAGGGCATGCTGTGGAAAAGGTGATCCATCTTACAAGGAAGCGGGAAGTCTAATTTCTTTAAAGTTTCAGTTGGCAAGTAAACTGCGTTTTCCATTGTTTCAGCTTGTTAAAACGTTCCCATGACCTTATTTATCTACATAAAATCACACTTTTGATATAACTGATGCTCCTGATTTTGAGTGATTTTCTTAGTTAACTTTCCCATAAGCTGGCTGCTTTGAACATAACTCAAAAAGACCGGAGGAACCCTTCCTTATCTCACTCCCAAGTGAAGAATGTTGAGCAAGCGATTCGTAAATTAAAAGGCCTCTTGATGGGGGTAGGGACTACTTAGGAATCTCTTTTGTGCCTAAGAGAACTATTGGTTTGTTGGTTACTCTGCCCTTTCCCAATGAGCTCAGGGCCGCTAGAACACATTAACAGTGGATTCAGAAGAACATCGGAGGATCTTAATGGATAATCTGATCTCAAAGGGGTTAGAAGCAGATGTGGAGAGAGAGCAGGAATCAGAAAGGGCGGTGCAACTGATGAAGTATAAATTCTCACAAAGGGGCATTTCTTTAACCAAGAGAGGAATAAGTGCAGTGTTGTGTAAGAATGGCAAGGAAAGAGCACAGTTCAGGAGGGAAACTGTGTTTGCAGCAGAAGAACAGGACTGGAGTTCAACAGCACTTTAAGGTCCAATGAAACCTTTCAGCATATAAGCTTTTGCAAGTCAAAGCGCTCAACACCAAATACAGGAAAAAGAGCAAGACTTTGATTGCTCAGAACTCAGTTTTGGCAACAGAGTTTGTTTGCATGTGTGAATGAATGCTGTTCTGAGGAGCTGGAGAACATGTCAGGATCCGGGCCCAAGGCTTCAACTGGAGTGGGCGATGAAAACAAGAGAAATGACAGCCATGGGCAGGAGGCAGAGGCTGCTTTTATTGTACAAACTCTGCTGACAGGAAGGGAAAGTTTACATAAAGACAAGAGGGTGGTAACATGTCACTGTGGGAAACGGGGGGGGGGGGAGATAAAGAATAGTTAACCCCAAGGAGGCCACAGACAGAACCAGCAAAGAAGAGAAACCTTGTTCTGGTCTGAAATGCACACAGCTGAGCCCTTCTTGCCACCCAAGACACCTACCTGGCAGGCATCGGTTCCTCCCTCCAGGATCCCAACACACATCATACGTGACGTCAGCTGCCCGGGCATCAGCGACTCACACGTGGTCTGGTTGATGACCCGGATTTCCGCCTTCTGCAATATGATGGTGGCAGCACCTGCCGAAAACCACACAGAATGCCTGAGACTTGGGCAGTCGAGAATTCCCTGAACCATCTTTGTTGGGCAAACACCATTTATCAGGAGTTTTCCCAGAAAATCCACTGGGTTTTCAACCCTTTTAAAAAAAACCTCAGAAACAGCAGACATTAGGAAGAACTTATGCCTGCCCTGTTTGTTGGCTCTGCAGGATAACCGGTTAGCCACTTTGTGAAACGGGATGCTGGAATGGATGGCCCTCTGGCCTGATCCGGCGAGCCACCTTATGTTCTCAGACAAACAAAAAACATCACAATAAACTCTTCACAACTCCCTTCCTCGGAAAATAAAAATGTCATTGCTCTTGACACACTGATGCAAACCTCCATGGGATTTCTCCAGCCATAAATCCCATAGACTGGTATATACGACCATGCCCAGGTTTTAAAAATTCTCAACAAAACCAGCAAAATGTGGCCTTATATTATAGATAATTCTATCCCCTCCCGCATCCCATAATGCAGGGAAGGCTCTCTTTCTCCAGCCTCTATGATTCAGCTTCTCTAGTCAAGCTGCTGAATTTACCTTCCTCTTTTGTGGCTCCCCATCCAGTCACATGGAGGACCCTACCAGCCGGGAATTCATGCGAGGCATCAGGCAGACATATGGGCTGGATCTCTTTGGTGAAGGTGACTGGGCTATCCAGTTCCAGTACGGCGATGTCATAATCATATGTAAAGTCGTTGAAGCTTGGGTGAGCGATGATGCGTTTGATCCCCCGGCGTTGAACGCTGGCATTGCTTCTGTTCCGCTGGTCGAGAAGGCCCAAGAATGCTGTCCACGATTTGGGATCGGAATATCTGCAGAGAGATTACATGGTACTCAAACACCACAGACCACAGCCACTCTTGGGCATGAGCAGAATATTTTAGTCACAGGACCTTGATGATGATGAAGATGAAGAAGAGGAGGAGGAGGAGTAGTTTGGATTTATATCCCCCTTTCTCTCCTGTAAGGTGACTCAAAGGGGCTTACAATCTCCTTTCCCTTTCCCCCCACAACAAACACCCTATGAGGTGGGTGGGGCTGAGAGTTCCGAAGAACTGTGACTAGCCTTCCCCTTTTGAGTCTCCTTACAGGAGAGAAAGGGGGGTATAAATCCAAGCTCCTCCTCTTCTTCTTAACAAGATAACCTCAAGAGAATAGGGAAAATCAAGATCTAATTTCATAAAGTCAAACCCACAGCCAGTATTCTTCTGCCCTTCTGCACTTATTATTTATTATTATTTTATTATACTTTTATACCGCCCCATCCCCGAAGGGCTCTGAGCGGTGACACATGATGATAGTCTTAAGTGCTAAATATGCCAGCTCATTGCACCAGCTTGCATGAACACGACATACAACAGAGATATAAAATCACACAGAAATAAGCCAACTATCACTGTAGCCTGTAAAATATAAGAGACAGTTTGCATCTGCCCACCTGTGAAAGTTTGCATCACGGAAGCAGTGTGCCGCTGACACCAGCCATTTCTGAGATATCACAGAGGCTCCGCAGGTGTGACCCTCGTTTCCCACATGCAAGCTGACCTGCCACGGCCACTCGCCTGTCTCAGCATCGAGGCCACCAACGATCCGGGATTTCTTTGAGAAGCTGCGTGTGCCACAGTCTAGAAAAGATCAGGTTCAGAGTCCCCGAGAGAACAGAGCATGAATAAATCAGATACTGAAAAAGCAGAGATGTGCAGAGTTATAGGGAATCTACTGCTAGCCAAAGTCAGTTGTGCACACAACGGATGTGGAGAGAACACTTACATAGTGCAAAACCTTTGTGTTTCAAACACACTTTCTAGAGCTATATGTTTTGAAGCCAGTCTGACTGAATGAGACTAGTTTTAGTGCACTCTTGTTTGTATTTCGGAAGCCATTTTGTATTTTTTGTATTTCTGAAGCATTAGGTTACTAAGAACAATCATAAGTCCTTTGCCATCTAATCTGTATATTGTTTATGTTGTAGAAACCTTCATTCATGGCAATAATAAGATGATATAAGGATTGTTATGTACAGAATCACCTGTTGAGGGTTCCTTATCAAGTGCATGAACACATCCCTTGAAGACGACAGACAAAAACGCAATAATCAGCGCGAAGCGTTTGGGAAGTACAACGGAGTGGATTGAAATATATACAACTGAAAATTATGAGAAATTTGACTGCCCTTGAATTGGGACAGTCTTTATAAGTAATTCAAGCCACCAATTCAGGATTTTCATTAATTGTCATGAACTTGTATTACAGTCACAACGGGTGACATTGATGTAATAATATTTACAAGATTATGGACATTGTTGGTTTAACAAATACATGATTATGGACTTGAGAGAAGGTTGTCTTGTAATAAATTGTTGCATGAATTGGATTTAAAGTGGAGATATATATGTGTTATGGAGATATAATAGTTTGATAAGTCTAATAGCCAACAATTTGGCATACTTTACAAGAAACTAACAAGTAATACAAATTGCTTGAGCCAGCACCTATGTGCCACGCGTGTTTGTGAATCTTATTTTGATTTTAATTAACCTTAATTCCCCTTTTAGCTTCTCAGCAAAGCAGGAACTTACTAAAGTTTTCCAAAACAGGAAAGGGTACTTTACATGTGATTAATTAGACAGCAGGCACAAACTATATCAACTAACAAGCATTCAGTCAAATGACGGACCTTGTATTTTTGATGTTAGTTGAAAAATGTCTTAAGCGAATCCTCCAACTACTTTTTTTAAAGGATACAAGTGGTTTATTTTAGATTCCCTGGCACTTTCTCACGGAGATCTTAGGCAGCAGACCCACATTTTCCAAAATGGATATAAAGCCACTTTCCTGACACAGCTGGACATCTACATGTCCCCTCCCTCCATGCAAATACAACGCCTAGCACTTTAACTCACTGCAGTTGTCTTCATCTGAGTTATCAGCACAGTCCTTCACTCCATCGCATTCGGGGTTCTTCTTGCTCACACACAGATTATTCCGGCATTTGTAAGTGTATTCTCTGCAGGGGACGGTGACGACTGTAAGTCAACCAGAGAGGAAGAGCTCAGCATTAGAAGAGGAGTGCATTAGGGTAACATCATGGCATGAGTGTTCAGGGAGGACACTATGGGGCAGGGAGGCAAATTCAGGAGGTGGCTGTGGCTCAGGGGTAGCACTCCTGCTTTGTACACAGAAGGTCCCAGGGTTCAGTTCCTAGCATATCCAGTTGAATAGATCAGGTGGCAAATAGTGTAATAGACCTCTGACGAACCACTGCCAGTCAGAGTAGACAATGCTGACCTTGATCAACTAATAAGGCAATGTCCTGTTTTAGGGGAGGTAACAGAGTGCCCGCATTACATGCAGATACACTCTGGTTCAACCTTTAGCAAGAAGAGTTAGGTAGAAGGTGATATTGAAGGCATCTAACCAACTTCATGGAAAGCCAATCAGAAAAGGAAATACCACAAAATGCAAGACTCAGTATCATGCCCTGTCTCCTTTCAATTTCCTGTCTCCTTTCAAACTAAAAAAAAAAGTAACTTCTAGACTGATGAAGAGTTCTGATGAGCTTGAAAGCTTACGTATGCTGTTTTGTTGCTCCTAAAAAAAAAGTATTTTGCAGACTGCATTTTGTGTTTTGGGGGTACAGGTGGGATTTTACTTTGGGACTGACATGGCTGCTTACAGCTCCTCAGTCCACGTGACCAGCTGGAATGTAGTGGGGTTTTCCAAAAAATAGAAGATGAAAAGCAACAGGGTCTCTACTACTTTTAACCATCTAAAAAGGTATGCAGGGAAAGTGGCATTTCTGCACTTCACATCTGGGTCAAACAACAGTCAACCTGGGCAGGTGAACGAGAACTTGCTCCTCCCTTCATTTGCCCCACTTACCTGTGCTGCATTCCCCTTCGTCACTGCCGTCCCCGCACTCATCTTTGCCGTTGCATTTCTGGGACTCCAAAATGCATTTGCCGTTGTTGCATTTGAAGTTATTAGCCGGGCACTCTGACAAATGAAAAAAAAGAAGAAATTGCGTGTCAGATGTGATAAAGATGACTTTTATATTGGTCCTTGGAATGGACAAAGATGGAACTTGAATCAAGGTTGCCTGCTCTGGAAGGCCCTGATTGCTTCCTATCACAGTTTCAGGTGTGACTTTTGATACGAAATTGACTAGCATTTATCTGACTATACCACTGAGATTGACTTCATAGGTGCACTTCACTTTTTGTCGTTGGATCTTTGGTCTCCTGAGTCTTCCCTTACTCTATTTTGTACCCCATCACCGGCAGATTACTCACGGCACTGCTGTTCGTCGCTGTTGTCCCCGCAGTCATTCACGCCGTCACAGACCCAGTATTTCGGCTTGCACCAGCCATTATTGCATCGGAACTGCTTCTCGGTGCAGGCTGCAGAAAAAAGTGGACGACTGATTAGGGAATCAGTCGTTCTTTGGGAGTCGTTAACCCGCAAGCAATACTGCAAACAGAGTCTTGAGAAGAGTGACAAGAAAGCCCAGGAAGGCTAAAGATAATCTACTGTGCAAGCACCAGGTCATTACTGACCCATGGGGTGACATACATATTTATTTGTTAAATTTAGATCACGCCCTCCCCGACCAAAGTCGGGCTGATATCACAACATTTACTAGGCAAGCTATGGTTGTGGGGTGGTTTGCCACTGTCTCCCCCAGTTGTCTACACTTTACCCCCAGTAAGCTGGGCGCTCATTCTGTCGACCTCGGAAGGATGGAAGGCTGAGTCAACCTTCAGCCGGATGCCTGAAATCGACTTCCGTCAGGATCGAACTCAGGTCATGAGCAGAGGCTTGATTGCAGCTCTGCAGCTTACCACTCGGAGCCACGGGCCCTTTGGAAAGCTCAGTCACCCCACAGAAACAGTCGTGCAGGATGGTAAAGGTGGGAGGGCCAAGAAAACAAACTTGGCCTCACTTTTAATCAGCAGACAATTCTGAAATGTAAGGGGTGGGTCTCTCCTTGTTGCACATAAATGGGCCTAGCCTCTGGTTTTCTAAAGATTGCAGTGAGAAGAAATTAAAAGGTCTGGAAGCTCTTCCATGGGGTCTTTACCAAACGCCACAGAGTTTGGCCAGTGGTGGCAAAATTCAGCATCCCAATAAAGTTTTAATTTTTTAAACTTGAGTTTCCAGCCCTCGTAAGAACAGCACTGCATTTTCAAGAGGTGCAAACAATCCCATTTTTAGAGTTTGGAGTGTAAAAACCCATCTTCAGCAGATGAATGAGAACAGGATGCAAATTAAAAATATGCAATCATATTTGGGTCAAAATTGGGTAGCGAACGGGTTGCAGAACCTAGACTGCTGTAGTGCAGAATTTGTGGGGGGGTTTAAAAGCTCCTCCCCCCTTGCATGACATCCAAGTTCTTGCTTCTCCCCTCACATGGCCATCAGTGGAAAAGGAGAGCGAAGGAAGAGGACTTACTGCAGTTCTCTTCGTCGCTGCCATCTGAGCAATCGTTCCAGCCGTCGCAGCGTTTCTTGTGCTCAATACAACGGCCAGTCTGGCAGGTGAACTGTCCTGGGCAAGCTACACATCAGCAATTCCAGGGGAAAAGAGGAAACGGAGAGAAATTCTGTCATTCTGTGGTTTTTAAGGCATTGGTTTTAATTTTACTGGGTTTAAGCAAATGAAAATCTTGTTGTTAATCAGTGTTATTGTAAACCACTGCAAGAAGAAGAGAGTAGAAGAAGAGTTTTGGATTTATACTCCACCTTTCTCTCCTGTAAGGAGAGTCAAAGGGGCTTACAAGCTCCTTTCCCTTCCTCTCCCCACAACAGACACCTTGTGAGGTAGGTGGGGCTGAGAGAGTTCAGAAGAACTGTGACTAGCCCAAGGTCACTCAGCAGGAATGTAGGAGTTCGAAAACACATCTGGTTCACCAGATAAGCCTCTGCCACTCATGTGGAGGAGTGGGGAATCAAACACGGTTCTCCAGATTAGAATCCACCCGCTCTTAACCACTACACCACGCTGGCTCAAGTGAGTTTCCAATATCTCTGGATATATCAAAAAAGGGGAAGGCAAAAAAAAGAAAGAATGTTCCTTCCCCAATTCAGGTATAATGTCACAAACCATTACTATATTCCCCTGTGTGTATTTTTTTTTAATATTTTTATTGGAGATTTAAAAGGAGTGTTATACAGAGTTCTAGCAAACAACATAGAATGCCATGTACACAATATTTTCTATATTAGTCCGAGGTCTGAAGGCCCTGTTGTTTGGGAAAAGGAAGTTAAGGAAGGGGGAAGAAAGGGATAAGAGTGAGAGAATTTGCATAAATATGATTTTATGCAAATTCCCCTGTGTGTATTAAGTGCCATCAAGTTGCTTCCCTTTTGTAAATGTGCTACCGTTAACAGCCTTGCTCATGTCTTGCAGACTGAGGATTGTGGCTTCTTTTATAAAGTCACAGTTTATATTTCCCTCAGTCTAAAAATGCCAAATGCTTTTTAGTCTTTCCCTGCTTGGAAAGGAGTCGCTCCCCATTTCACTTTACGCATAACGCGCCTACTTACGGTCACCGGAATCATAGGCCAGGTACTCTGCAGAGAAGCCGTTGTCTACAAACGAAAGGTCGGAGTGGAAATGGACCGTAATCTTGTTGGTTTTACTTGATACCACAAATATCTTTTTTAACCCACAGACCCTGCTGAGACCGGAAAAATAAAGGGTTCAGAAGGCAGGAAAGCAGCTCAGAGTACTGGGGGATGGGGGAGACTAAGAAGTTTTGAAACTGTTGTTTTGAAACTGTAAAAAATGGTTTTTTTCATTTTTTTCCCAGAAAAAAAAATGAAATATACCCAGTACTTACTATCCTACACTTAACAACCTATTACACGCAACACAAAACGCATCATTTGTAACTCAGAATAACGTTGTATTGTGGCATATTTATGGAATTTAACAGCATAAACGCCCAATTTTTCCACAAACGAAACATATAATACACTGAGTTCTGATAGCTGTTTAAGAATATTTTACTAATGGTCAAATTGATAGATTTTTTTCCATTTTGCAATTTTTGCATTGAAAAAAAAATTGTATTGGAAAAATCATCAGGAAAAAAAAACAGGGAT
The DNA here is from genome assembly GCF_021028975.2 of Sphaerodactylus townsendi. Lineage (NCBI taxonomy): Eukaryota > Metazoa > Chordata > Lepidosauria > Squamata > Sphaerodactylidae > Sphaerodactylus > Sphaerodactylus townsendi. The sequence goes on along the minus strand of NC_059436.1, from coordinate 14,506,387 downwards.
AGGCCTCCCCCACGTTTCTCTAAGCCATCACCTCTCCAGGGAAAATACCAGTGGAAGTTAATAGCAACACATATGTGGTCTAATCAAGAAGAAGAAGAAGAGTTTGGATTTATATCCCCCCTTTCTCTCCTGCAGGAGACTCAAAGGGGCTGACAATCTCCTTGCCCTTCCCCCCTCACAACAAACACCCTGTGAGGTGGGTGGGGCTGAGAGAGCTCCAAAGAGCTGTGACTAATCCAAGGTCACCCAGCTGGCGTGTGTGGGAGTGCCCAGGCTAATCTGAATTCCCCAGATCAGCCTCCACAGCTCAGGCGGCAGAGCGGGGAATCAAACCCGGTTCCTCCAGATTAGATACACGAGCTCTTAACCTCCTGCGCCACTGCTGCTCAAGCATCTTGCTGGTGCTATGAGTGTGGAAACACCAAGGGAGACTTGGTCCAGACGGTGCGGCAACTCTTAACCCCCGCCTCACTTTCGAGACATTACATTCAATACCATGATAGAGGTCTACGGACAAGCCAACATTTGTCTTATCAAAAAAATTCTTTGAAACCCTGACCTACTGGCTTATTTGCATTTAAGATATTTAAAACAGCAACTGAAAATCGCTGTTTCATAATCTCAACACCTCAGACAGATCACTGGAAGCTTCCAAAATGTGTCTTACTTGTAACCGTAGACTTGCATATAGTCTTTGGTGCAGGAACCAACTGAGACTCCAGGCTCTGAAATGAAGAAATGGTGGAAACGCACCTTCACATTCCTGCTAGGGGGTACCTGAGGACAGTGTTCCAGGGTGGGGGTGAAGAGAGAAGGAAAGAGAGACCAGCGTCATCACAAATGGACGTTTTCTGCATCACAAATGGACATTTTCTGCCATCACTGTCCCCGGCAGCAAAAGTAACCAGCTTTCTAAAACAACTTGCAATGTTCATGCATACAGAGATGTTGCAAACATTTTATTCTTTGATTTATAGTCAGCCTTTCTCAAGGAGACTCGAGGCTGATGTGCAAAAGCAGAAGGACCCTTTTTTAAAGGTAAGGATTTTCAAGGGGGAGGGAAAGATATGGCTAGAAAGGTCGAGTGGTGGGGGAGAGAAGGCATGAAACAAGGGCAGAGCCGTAATGAGGGGGGAACTGTGTGCCCTGCGCCCCTGCCATACCCCGGAATGCCTCTGCACCAGCATGCGCCTGGGGCAAGACGCCCCACCCCTCTCCCTGGCAGCTAAGCATCTGACAAGGAGGATTAGGGAAGGGGCTAAGCAAGAGAGGAAGCAGCCAGCGAGGTATATGGGATTTTCTTTCCCCCACAACTTATGGAAGTTGACAACTTCCTTCCCTGCAGCTCCCAAATGCAATCGATTGGAGCCGTCATACAGAGGGAAGGTGCCAGAAACGCATCCCAGAATTTGGGCTAAATCCCGCTCAGCTAAGAATCCTTTCCACTAGGACATTTTGTACTGGATTTTTTCTTCCCTATTTTTGATTCCTGCTAGCCTCTTTGGGAAGAGCATGACAAAAATAACTAAATTAGCACCTTGAGGACTAGAAACATTTTTAAAAAACCCCAAAAGCTGGAGTTCACAAACTCAGACTTTCTGTGTTCACTCAAATGCAACTGCCTTGCATACCTTTGACGTAAGTTACCGGCACTTCCAGCATTAACACATCTTTCCATCATCAGTGCCGGCAACATGGCATACAAATTAGACCCAATCTGTAATCTTGCATGAAAAGTTCAAGGATAAACCAAGAAGGGTCCTTCTGGACTGCTTACCTCGATGTTCCAGGTGCAATTCATCCTAGGGGGATAATGACCTGGGAAATAGGGAGTGCTGAAATTTCCAGATATCCCTCTCAAGGTCCCACCACAGGCTAGAATAGGAGGGAGAGAAAAATCAAGTTCATTCTCTTTCAGAGCTTTCAGGAAAGAAAAGACAACTGCAGAGGCAGCCTTTAATGAAGTTAAGCTGGCCTCTGGAGGGATCAGAGTTGCTTCAAGACACAGAGTGAAACCCACGAGACTAATTAAATTTCATCTGCTCTCCTCGGTCTTCCGGCTCAACCCAAGGTAATGCCTGCCCATCTCTCATTAGCAGGCATCTCTAGAGCACCTGAGAGATGCTGTTTATTACTGGGTTGGGCGGGGGGGCAGGGAGTAAGGTTAAAAAATAAACGTCTGCCCCAAGATTCTTGCAATGTAAGTACATATTTATCGTCAAGATGTCTTCAAACAGAAGCTGTTCAGATGGTGTCCCCTACCCACCATATGCACAGATTCTTGCCCTCTCTCTCCATCACTGGTCCTTCACTACACAAAGAAAGAACGGCTGCTGAATCCTCTCCTTACTTGTCATCTTTGGCATCTGGAAGAACTCTGCCTTGAAGCCGGGGTTTCGCCCCTCACTGTTCGTGATCAGCATGACCAACATCACGTTTTGCGAGGAGACGAAGGTCAGGTTGTAGGATAGACTGTAGCTGCCACACAGCCTAGGGAAGAGAGAAGGGCAGAAGAAAATGAATGCCTGAAGCATTTGGAGGGAGCTTCTCTTCCACAGATGCTAGAAGGGTGAGGAGCCCATCCACTAGGAAGACGAATCGTAGTTGGCAGCAGCTATACCACTGAGCATGAAAGGGCATGAAAACCAACTCTTTTTCCATTTGCCTTTCACTCACGGTTCAAGATCACAGATGCCCAGAAATCCATCCAGTGCTCTCCTCCTATTGAATTTCCAGAGTCGGATGGGTTGGGTGAGAGACAGTAGTCTTGCATCTCCCCAGTTAGCCGCAAATGTTCCTGGATGTGCATTTGAAGGGCAGTGGGGTACAGATTGTCCCCAAAACCATGGTGGCTCCAAACACATCCTTGTTCATACCCTTTGAGGCATCTGGCTTGGCTTAAGAATTATTATCCCTATGGTATCTGGCTGACCTATAGCCTTAAAATCCAGTATCAATTGTGGCTTTATTTCAAAAGAGCTCAACACCATTGCCTTCCAAACATTAGACAAAATTAAAAAATCAGAACAGGATCAAGCACTCAGGAAATGCCCTTTTCGCATCCATCTGCAAATTAAGTTCATGCCATTCACCTTTTTGTTCTGGCTTTTGCATTCTCCACTTTACCAAGGTGTTGCTGAACCAAGTAAAAATGGAAAAGGGCATGTTTTTATTCTGCTGCTTTTTTGTTTTGAGATCTAGTAGAGAAAGTTGGGATGACTTCCTCCTTGAGTGCCACATTGTTGTCAAGGGAGCTAGAGGACAGGTCAGTGGGTAAGAACATCACTTCTTCTAAGAGAGGGAAATTGCCTGGACAGGCTATTGGTGGGTTGTTGTTTGAAAACAGTATCTTTGGTGCAATAGAATTCATGGCGTAAAACCTAAACCTCAATTTAGCCATGAACTTACTGGATAGCCGCAGGTAAGCTACAATCTCTCACCGTCAGCTCTCACCTGCAGTGCTGAAGATGAAATGGCCTTGCTAATGTGAGGAGAAACATGATGCTGCTGGAAATCCCAACAATCAAATTCAGAGCACGCCAACAAAACTTGGAATTTCAGCATCAACGAAAGGGAGTGTGGGAGGGCAAAGGTCACACTTTACTATGGGTTCTGCTTCTGAGCTTTTTATAGGTGATTTATGAGTACTTTAATTTGCTGCTTTCTGTTCAAGGACAGTCAAACTCTAAGCAAACAGGGTCCTGAACATCCTCCATTTCTGGAGAACTTTCAACATTTCCTCTTCCACCACCACCACCACCCAGACATCTGGCAGAAGTACAGAACTTATAAGTGGAAGCTGGAGTTGTGTCTTCATTGATCCAAAATGTACCTGAACTCCTATGAGGCCAAGGTGGCTTACCCTGCAGGGGCGGCGGGCAGAGGGGGCGCTCACAGATTGGCTGTGCAGAATTTTTTAAAATGTTACTTTGGCGGCAGCAGCTACCAGAGCACACCAATTTTCACTGTGTGAGTGAAGGTAACCTCTGGCAGCCATTTTGAGCAGCCATTTTGTGGCTGTTCCCGCTGCATTGTGCCAGAATTCCAAAGGTACTCACAGGTACAAAAGATTTTGTACCAAAGGTACAAAAGATTAAGGTCCCCTGCCTTGTATTGGGGATGGGAGGGAAAGCAATTGTAAGCCACTTTGAGATTCCTTAAAAGTTGAAAAAAGCAGGGTATAAAACCAACTCTTTTTCCATTTGCCCCAACTTGTATAGTGGACCCAGGGAGGCATTAACTTTACCAGGGAAGCTGACTTACTTGACCATCGCGTGGGGTTCCAGGGCACTGAGTGAGTCATACACTGTGACCAAGTCGTTCCCCGGGTTGCACGGTTCCATGTCCAACGTTGTGAAGGTCAGGCTGATGACCGAGCCTACGTCTGCTCTCAGCTCCCACTGGCATCGAGCATTGGAGGGATACGGGCTGTTGGGAAATCCTGGCGAGGCGAAGCCAGTGATCAATCCTTCTTTTGCATGCAGGGCATACTTGCAGCTACCTACCCAGAAATGGAGAAGGAGGAAGAAAGAAGAGGATGCTAAGACATTTTGGACTCAGTAGTCATCCAGCAGAGGAGGAAGAGAAGTGTGATTCAAGGCAGCAATGGACTTTTGAAATTTGAGGGCCAGGATCCAATGAGATGTCAAAGCAAGAGTTTTCCCACCACTTTGCAATGTGAAGAATACAGAATGTGAAATATATACTCTGAAAACAAATTGGAGCTGCGGGGACTTTGCTTTAGGAATTCCTGTCCACAAAAAATTAGTTTTCAGTGCTAGGGGAAGTGTATTTGGTGGCTCCTCTTTAAACAAATCAACATTTCTTGCCTACAGTAGATGGGAAGAACAGACAGACTGAACACATCCCATTACTCAGAAAATGCATTCTTTATTTTGCTTGTTGCTATTGCTGTACAAAAAGCAGCTAAGTTTTACTTACTGTCTTGTGAAGCCTTAATTGTATCAGGATTGGTAGCTATGGAAGACAGAGAGAAAAAGAAACCATTAATGATGCGATGATTTCACCTACGCCATGTATGGGAATTCCACAGTTAGAATACTTGGTAAACAAAAGTAATGCCAAGAGGGATGTATAGTTGCTATTTTTTTTCTTTACAGAAGGGATGTCTGAGAACTCCCACCAACCCACTCAGCAAAAAAGCTAGTCATCATGACTTCATTGCCAAGCATTTCATTAGCATCCTCCCAAATCCATCCAACAGCTTTGTTAGCAATCAACTTTACTATTATATGCATGGATTATATTATTTTTTAAATTATTCTTAATTAGCACACATGCATATCTGCAGGACCAAAGGGAATGCTTCAGATAAATATTTACTAGAATTAGCAGAAATGGCACTTAATCATAAAAGCACCCAGTCATTCATAACTCCTATGAGTTCATTCATTCATAAGCGTCAAAAAAGATCCTGCTTCATTGTCTTCCGTTTTTAGTAGTTGCCTTTCCTTATTCATTTGAAAGATTACAGATTGGCTGGAAGCTCACGGTGTTAGGAATGCCTGGCCGATGTGGTCTCCAGCAACTAGCTTTACCAGACGAATATTTTTAACAAGGAGTGGGGTGGGCAGGTCAGGATCCTGACCAATGCTGCCCAAGCATCTGCTGCCGAGACCCTATTCCCTCTCCTCCTCAGTAGAAGGCCAAATGCTAACCTTCTGGTGCCACCTCTTGCCAATTATTATTTATTTGACTGAATTTCATGTCAGCCTTGAACATGTGTATGAGATGAGATTTCGTTCCGCTTCAATAGATAGAGCTCTAGCCCGTGAAAACATACTGTAGTGAGGCCCACCGAGGCTCCCCACAGTGCCTGATGTGCCTTCTGACCCCCTGTCTATATTTTCCCCAAGGCAAACAAACACTTCTGCCTTTCTTCTACCTCATCAGAGCAAGAGGCGCTTCATAAGACCCCAGTAATCATCTGCAGAGAGCCCCCACTTAGAAATGGCTGTCTCCATCATAGGATGATGGTCAGTTTGCAACCTACTAAACTGCCTAGGACCTTCATATCTGCAAGATGGCCTCTTCCCATATGTCCCCCAAAGAGCATTACGCTCAGTGAATTAACATCTTACTCATCACGGCATGCAGCAAAATCTTTACTATAATTATCCAGGGTGAATGAGATACACAAGAGAACTTTGCCTTCAGGGTTCTAATTACAAAACTTACACAGCTAACTAACTTTTGCTGTGGGCTTTTTGGGGGGGGGGGAGAAAGGGGAGGCTGGAGGGAAGGAGGAATGAGACAGACTCATTCCGTCTGGAGAACCAGTGTGGTCATACCATTTGGCCTGCTCAAATCACAGGATGTCTATTACGGGACAGTATCAAACACTATTTGTAAATTTCTATTTTAGGGATGAAAAACCAGCCCTGTGAAACTGTAAGAGAGTCACACCCTAATCATAACAACGTACAAGCTGGAATTGCACAACAGAAAAGAGGAAACGTCCTCTCTCCCTTTTAGATGTTTCCCCAGGCTACAACACTCATTTCATAGACATCAGCAGATGTCTCCCATACTTCTCAGGATCTATAAGATCCAGAATTTTACTCCCCACAAAACTTGTCATTAAAAACTAAGAACAGTTTATAGGTCTAATGATGGGTGGGAGGTTTGAAATCACCCAAATTAAAACTATCTAGAAGATTATATTCAGCCTCTAATCCTCTCTTAGCATCTATCACTGTGGTCCACACCATTTCTGTGGAAATCAAACGTTTTGCCCTCAGAACAAAACCGTCAGCAAAGGCCGTTTTGCACCCCTTTCCTCAACAGATATTTTGAATTTATCATCCACTCTGATCCCTGTCCGCTCATGGGTTACTGACTTGCTTCAAAAGGAAAGAAAAAACCATGTGTCTAGTTTTAACTCTCAGATCCAAGCAGAAGTTCCAGGATATAAACCAGGAAGCTTCAAGATACCAAAACCTTTCCTTTAAGGATGGGGGTCTCTCTACCCAGCTTTCCTAACCAACCAGCCCTGGTTATTATATTTGTGGGGAGCTTTACATTTGGTCTTGCATACTTATTATAACATGGTCCCTTAAGGAAAAGGACTGTGCTTTATTTTCACTTGTCAGCTGGTTCCTCATTGTGACTGATTCTGGCATAACAGGGTCCAGACTAGGCTTTGGTACCAGTTCCAATAAAATTCTGAACAGTTTTAGTACCTGGTGTTGTGGAATTATTACACTGCCCTTTTACGGAACTTAGGAACAGAAGCAGAGATGACAGTTTGCCCTCCAAATTGCAGCCAAAGCTGAATATAGGAACCCAAGCTTCAACTCACAGATTTCCCTGCAATAAATTCTCCTATTATACATATTCTCCTGGAACCAGATGCTCAGGTTCTCTGTAAGTAGGTCAAGGGGATGAGATGGTGGAGGAAAACGAATAAAGGCAAGAGAGACTCACAGAAAGCCACGATGGTATCGACTTTCAACTCAAGATTTCTTGACTTCAGGGTCACGGCTTGATTCGAAGATTGGATGTTTGCCATGGCCTTATCAAGGGCATCCACTTGGAGTTTGGGTACACTGAACTCTGACCAGTAGTAAGCAATAATACTGCCCTCACTGCATGGAAGAAAACAAAGTTGGCAGATAGGTCAGAGCCCAGACCAAACAATCAAGGTTCCAAATAAAGCTGCCAGCAAGCCTGGAGAAGTCTGCTCCAGCCCTCGAACAGAAGCTTATACTATGTAGAAATGAACAGCTGAAGCTTCTCATGGCATGGAGGTTAATAACATTCCCACTATGCCACTACTACATGAAGCCCGCTGGGTGACTTTGGGCTAGCTACAATTCTCTCAGAATTCTCTCAGCCCCTACCTACCTCGCAAGAAGAAAAAGAGTTTGGATTTATACCCTGCTTTTCTCAACCGTAAGGAGCCTCCAAAGCTTACAAACTCCTTCCCTTCCTTCCCCTGCAACAGACCCCTTGTGAGGTAAATGGGGCAGAAAGTTCAGAGAGAACTCTAACTAGCCCAAGCTCACCCAATAGGCTTCATGTGGAGGCGTGGGGAATCGAACCTGGTACTCCAGATTAGTGTACACCAATCTTAACCACTATATCATGCTCAATACGCCAAGGTATCTGTTATGGAGAGGGGAAGGGAAGGAGATTGTAAGCCACTTTGAGACTGCTTAAAAGCAAAGAAAAAGCAGGGTATGAGGTCAACTCTTCTCCTTAGTTCCATTGAGGTGATTTTGGAAACTGACTCAATTTCACTGGTTTTCACAGTACATTCTCACCATCTGATTGCAAAGGCCATCAGAAGGAAGACTATGAAGACCATGTTGACAAAGAGGTCAAGCGATCTAGTACCCAGGGCAATTGTTCCCTTGTTCCCTTCCAATTTTCCGTTTATGCCACTAATATTTTACCCACTCCAAATAGTCTCAGAGAAGTATTACTCACCTGAACGAGGTGATCACTGTCTCCTTGTGGAATGGGCCGACATCTGGATTATTTTTATAAATATCCAAAACCTAGTTTGAAAATAAAAAGAAAATGAAATTAAAAAATGGAACTCAGATCAGCGTCTAGGAAAGTCAATCGGGATCATTCTGACTGTACTGATCTTTTACATCATGCACATCGCTTGCTAGTGTGTTACAGACACCTTCTGTAATGCCATACCTGATCATCCACACATGCATACACCACTGGTATTCTACCCTTCTCTCAACTACCACAGAAAATATTGCTTTAAATATTTGTATCCAATAGGTAGCCCAGGGTAGCTAACAACCAAAATTAGTTTTTACATCCCTGCCATAGATATATATTTTTTTAAATTTTAATTCCCAACGTTTAAAAGAAAGGTGGCACAATTATGGATATCCCACTGAGCATCTTTGGGGTAGACTAACAGCTCCCCTGCACCTCTGGGAGAGATCTACTGTCCAGAAAGAACCAGAGCCAGTATCAGATTTAGTACCCAACTTGTTGGGACAAAGTATATACGATTGGGGAAGGCAGTGGCAAACCACCCAGTAAACATAGTCAGCCTAGGAAACATTGTGATATCACCCCATGGGTCAGTAATAATCCAATGCTTGATCCGGAGACAACTTTTATCAGACTCAGCTGAATCAGGCATTCAAGAAGGATATGAATCAATGGTATCAACAGTTGTTGATACCCCCTCTTTAAAAAGAACCCAAAAGAAAAGAATCGACTCTTTACATTTCCTGTTGCAAGACGTTCACTGCAGTAAACAAGGAAGCCCTCAGACTAGGTCATAAATTAGTCTGAGAAAGACCTGGAAAATGACCCAGATGATTCTGGAGCTGTGTCACCAGCGCCTGTTCCAGGAGCTTACACAAGAATGGAATACTGGAGGCCAGTGTGTAAACACAGATGCAGTGAAACCAAGAGACCTGCTTCCATGTTTGAGCAACAACCATCGGCAAACAAGGAAGACTGAGCTGAGAGTAGACTTGAAAGACTCCAAGAGGTTTGGAATTGGGAAGAACAGAAAAATGAATAACCACATCCAAAGCTGAAAATCTGTAAATCCATCAGCTAGAGGTAGCAAAGGAAGCATTCACAAGCATCTCATTAGCAAACTGGAACAGAGAGAGGGGGAACAGAACAGGTACTGTGGTCACCACCAATTATTATTTGGTGACCAAGGATGGGGGAGGGGGGAGAAGAGGTGGAGTTGGAAATTTTCATCAGCAGTTTTGACTACACATGCATCAAACCCAGCTATGTTTAATAAAGGAAGACTGCAGTAGAAAAGGTTTAAACTAATCCAGTATCTTGTTTCCCACAGTAGCCAATTAGATGCCTAGGACTGCCAGGTCTCCCACTGATGAAAAAGACAAAAACAAAAAATGCTCTTCAACATAGACTTTTCTGCAACTTCCAGAGCTACCCACTGTTACTTCTGGGTACAACCCAGAAGTGACAGTGGGTAGCTCTGGGAATTGAAGGAAACTCTATGTGACTAATAGTTTTGTTTTATTGTACAATCCAGAAGTGATGTAGTGATGTCTGCAACATCAACTAGAGTTGGCAAGAAAGTCCTCAGCAGACTGAGCAGAGAAGGCAGGTCTGTATGGGTGGTGGGGATGGCCCTGAGCACTTCAATTCTGGACAGCAACTACAGTACAAGGAGGGGATTAGTGTTGTGATTCCTGTGGCCGCGCAAGAATTCCATACCATTTCCTTTACTTTGGCGGCCAGGGTAGCAAATTCCGAGGAGTTAGAGTTCTCGTACGCGTCTATGAAGCGAGAGCCAGTGAATCTCAGGTGGCCGTTATATAGCTTCTGCACGGGAGCATTCCTGTCTGAAAGAAAGAAGCCACAAGAAAGGGAAGAAGACATGAAAATGCTGAATGAAACAGGACCCACATCAAGGGATAGAGAGGGAGCCGGCTCTCATGGCAACCTTCACAAAACAAGGAGTTGAGAACAAGGCATTCCCAACAATGATGTTCCCCATACAAATTTCATTACTTTGGGGCTAAGAAGAAGAAGAGAAGAAGAGTTTGGATTTATATCCCCCCTTTCTCTCCTGCAGGAGACTCAAAGGGGCTGACAATCTCCTTGCCCTTCCCCCCTCACAACAAACACCCTGTGAGGTGGGCGGGGCTGAGAGAGCTCCGAGAAGCTGTGACTAGCCCAAGGTCACCCAGCTGGCGTGTGTGGGAGTGTACAGGCTAATCTGAATTCCCCAGATAAGCCTCCACAGCTCAGGCGGCAGAGCTGGGAATCAAACCCGGTTCCTCCAGATTAGATACACGAGCTCTTAACCTCCTGCGCCACTGCGGCTCTAAGAGATGCATTTTTTCAAAAGACCCGACAAGCAGTAGAAACACTGAGGATTTTGGACCATGTAAATTTCCCCCACCCCATAAAGCCTACATACCTCTGAAAGGGAAATGACGGCTCTTCCCAGGTGCCCCATCATCTCCTAAAAATACCTGCTCAGAGGTTATCATAATATGTAGGGTGTTTTTGCCATCAAGTCACAGCTGACTTACGGCAACCCTGTAGGGTTTTTATGGCAAGAGGCGATTAAAGGTGGCTTGCCATTGCCTGCCTCGGTGTCATGCCCCAGATGTTCCTTGGAGGTCTCCTATCCAAATACTAGTCAGGGTCAAGGCTGAGAGTGTGTGACTGACCCAAGGTCACCCACCAAGTTTCCATGGCACGAGAGGGGATTCGAACCGGGGTTTCTTAGATACTAGCCTGACACCTGAACCACTACACCATGCTGGCTCTCTCAGCAGGTAGATATTGAGACCATAATCAGTTTGGTCAATTGCATATCCTTCAGCAATTCACAGACAAAAACACGGACATGCTTGCCAAACACCCCTGTTTGCATTGGAAGGACAACTGTATAAATCTCCCCTTCCCTATTACTCAACCAGCACCAAAGTACAGTGGATCAGGGCCAGTTTTTGGTACAGCTTCCATCTAACTTACATGTGAAGTGCCAAACAAGGAATCCCACCAGTAAGGAAACGAGCAGGAAGGCCGTAAGGACAGCAGCCACCACCATGTAGAGCTTTGGGTTGGGCTTCTCCACCACCTTGGGGTTCATTGTGGGGAGGAACTCCACTCCTTCCTCCAGACCATTCATGTCCTTAGAGTGACAGGGAGAGACAGACACAGTTTAATTTATTTATTAGGTTGTTTTGTATTCACATTTTATTAGAACTTAAAAAGGCTTATAAAAAGCAAAGAAACAGATCAAAAACGATTTTAAAAGTACACTTAACATAAGGATTCCCAGTTTTATCTAGATCAGTGGTTCCCAAACTTATTTGGCCTACCGCCCCCTTTCCAGAAAAAAATATTACTTAGCACCCCTTTGAAATTAATTTTTTTTAAAATTTTAATAGCAATTAAACAGAAAGATATATGTATTAATGTTTCTACCTGTGGCCATCACCGCCCCCCTGGATCGCTGCAGCACCCACCAGGGGGCGGTGGCGCCCACTTTGGGAATTACTGATCTAGATCGAGTGTGAACAGTAAAAATTAATGTCACCTGCTCTTTAACCAACAGACTTAAAATTCCAACTTAATTACTTCTACTGATAATTAAAATACTTTTCTGTGATAAACCTTATAATAACAATCCACTAATGTTCAAAACCACTAATCATCATTTCACTTTTTTCTGTTTTACCCAAGTAATCCATCAACGGTTTCCAATTGTCCAAAAATTTTACTGAACTCCTTTCTTTAAGCAGCAAAGTGAGTTTGGCCAACTTCAAAACCTTCACCCACCGTTCTTCTACTGCAGATATATCTGAAGATTTCCATTTTTATGCTTAAGGTACAATTGCAACTAATGTCATGTATAAAAACAAAGTTCCATGTTTTTTTCTCCACATATCTCTCCCTAAGTCCCAACAAGAAAGCTTCTGGTTTCAACTGTATATTCATTTTAAAAGTCTTTTGAATTTAATTGTTTGATCTATATACCACTCTCCCCTGACAAGGGGGACGCAGAGAGGTGGCGACATTAACTTGAGTGGATCACATTATTTCATGTATTTACATTTATAGCTTGCCTTTCTCACTGAGACTCAGGGCAAATTACACACTGTAAGTCAAACACTATCAACAAGATGGGCTATCTGATAAACAGTGTAATGTTTCAATTGCAGAAATCTGAATACAGTGCTGGAGACAAAGGTTATATGTACATTTGTGTGTGTGTGTGTGTAAATAAAGTGCCACTGAGTCACAGTCAACTCAACAGTTTTCAAGGCAAGAGACTACTAAACAGAGGTGGTTTGCGGCTGTTTGCCGCTCCATAATAATCTTGGACTTCCTTGGTGGTCTCCCATCCAAATATTTACCAGGGCTAATCCTGATTTGCTTGCAAGATCGAAGTACAGTACTATTTTCTATGTTTTTTTTAAAAAACCCACTGACTAATTTAGTTTTGAATAGTTTGCAGAAAGCCAGGAGAATGGGAACCTTCCTAATCTCCTAGGGAAGAAGAATAAGAATTTGGATTTATACCCCACCTTTCTCTCCTGTAAATAGACTCAAAGGGACTTACAAACTTCTTTCCCTTCCTCTCCCCACAACAGACACCTTGTGAGTTAGGTGGGGCTGAGAGAGGTCTGAGAGAACTGTGACTACCCCAAGGTCCCCCAGCAGGTTTCATGTGGAGGAACGGGGAAACTGGGTGTGACGGGCAGATAGGGAAGCTGGAGAACAAACCCAGAAATGTAACATAAATGTGAATATGCTTTCCTCAGTATCTCATCTATGAGAGGCTATGCTCTCTTTGACTGCAACGTGTCGGATCCTTTTCCACAGTCATCCAAACTAGCAGCCATCTCCACATGGCCACAAAGTCCATACCATGATTTGAGAGGATGCAAGGATGCATTTCCTTTAATACACAAGTGATCCCCCCCCCTTCGCCCTTTCCTAGAATTACAAGCAGAAAGAGGAAGATTTCTTGCCATCTGCTTTTCTACCAAGGAAGTAACACTTCTCTGTTAGACTGTTTTCATAACATTCACATGAAGAAATGGCGGGCCAGTTACAACCATATCTGTGATGAGGTTGTGTTGCATTTGGTCCTCACCCAGAAGGGAATTTCTGGGATGTCACCACATGGCGGAGCCACCTCACAGAATTTGCCGTGGGAAAAAAAGTATTTCTGAAAGATGGGGGTGACAGTCATTTGGATGCATGAACCAGCCCCAATGCTTCCAATGAAAAAGATGAAAAAAAAAAGACGTAAATAATAATTGCCACTGGAATATCGTTATAGCAATAGCCCTTGTTAATATTGCTCCACAATTGGTGAAAAATACTAAGCGCATTAAATGAAAAAGATTTTGAAAATAACAATTGAGGAAAAAAACCTGAGGTATTTCTGTTGGGGTTAATGGGGGAAAGTTTTCCTGATCCAATACAGAACCCTTTTTATGTACCGGTATATGACAACTGCAGCAAGGATTTTATATGCACACAAATGGAGGGACAACAATATTCCAACAAAACAAGACTGGCTCTTGAAAGTCACAACAGAGATGCAGAGATGGCAAGGCCGACGACGGTTACAAGAGACAAGAAATATAAACCATTTTCTGAAAGACTGGAAATGCTTTGCGGACTTCTTATTGAAAACATATACAAATAGAGAAACAATGGCAGGATGTGAGACTTAAATGCAAACAACATATTGGATTAAGGCAACTTTATAAGAAGGACTAATAGTGACTTGATAGGATTTTCAAGTCAAGAGATGTTCAGAGGTGGTTGGCCATCACCTGCCTCCACATCATGCTCCTATTATTCCTGGGAAGTCTCCCATCCAAATACTAGCCAAGGTCACCCAGCAAGCTTCCATGGTGAGAACAGGAATTTGAACCTAGTCCGACACCTTAAAAACTACACCCAGCTGGCTCCTGAAAGTGGATGAGAAGATTCAGATCTCCATTCTTACTCATATCTGGCAAAGGGAGATTTGATTCTCAAAATCAATTCTCTGAAAATCTTGACAGTTTCTCAGGTGCTACCAGACTCCAACCTAACTGCCACAACAAATGTAGCAAGATGATGACGGAGAAGAGTTTGGATATATACTCCGCCTTTCTCTCCTGCAAGGAGTCTCAAAGCAGCTTACACAAAGCAGTGCACAAACTCCTTTCTTCCTCTTCCCACAACAGACGTAGTGATGTAGGTGGGGATGAGAGAGTTCTGAAGAACTGTGACTAGCCCAAGGTCACCCAACAGGTTTCATGCGGAAGAGCAGAGAAACAAATCCAGTTCACCAGGTAAGAGTCTGCCGCTCGTGTGGCAGAGCGAGGAATCAAACTTGGTTTTCCAGATTAGAGTCCATGGCTCTTAACCACTACACCACGCTGGCTGAACACAGTACCCTCTTAAACCAGTTCCCAAAAAAGAAGTAGCCTTGAAAACCTTAGCAAATAGCATGAGACTGCTGCAAATCTATTTGGGGGAGGGGGGCCACGATATTAAACTAGCTGTTTAAAAAGTGATTTTCCCATCAGGAAACAGAAATGGAACACCTCTCCCCTTTTACACATTAGGATACAGAAACTCTGACAGACAAGTCAGCATCAGAATTGTACATGCTGATGCTCAGAAACCTCTGAGAAACTCAAGGCTTGCTCACACACCGAGTTTCAGAAACTCCACTTCCTGTAGAGAACAACACTCCTGCCTCCCCCAACCGGCTGGCATTCATCTCCAACCCCACCCACACACTACAGAACAGATCGCGCCACAACGGATCACACCCTGTGCAATAGATGGGTCTGGGGATCGAGTGTGCCATAGTAGCAGAGCTTGGTCTGCTAAGACAAGCAGCTGACTGCTATGAAGTTTTCAGAAAGGAAAAGCTATGCCCACTTCCTTTGACTTGTGGCAGACACATTATGCAGCTGTGAGACTCCAGCAACAGAAAACAGACATCTAATAGTGGAACAGCAGTGGCGTAGTGGTGAAGAGCAGGTGTACTTTAATCTGGAGGAACCGAGTTTGATTCCTCACTATTTCGCTTGAGCTATGGAGGCTTATCTGGGGAATTCAGATTAGCTTGTGCACTCCAACAGACGCCAGCTGGGTGACCTTAGGCTAGTCACGGCTCTATGGAGCTATCTCAGACCCACCTACCTCACAGGGTGTTTGTTGTGAGGGAGGAAGGGAAAGGAAATTGTAAGCCCCTTTGAGTCTCCTTACAGGAGAGAAAGGGGGGATATAAATCCAATTTTCTTCTTAATAAAAAAAGAGGGCAGCTCTTGCTTTCTGTACTATACTCTGTTTCACACAAAAATATGTTAGTTTGGTCAGTTGAGGTGCCGCAGTTGAGAAAATTGTATGCTTCTGCATTAGAAATTAGAAAATTGTATGCTTCTGCTTCTGAACGAATATGAGAATTATCATTCATTTTTATACACTGCCTTTTAGTCAGAGCCATTATTTTGTGCATTATTGAACACGGTACTTTGGTACAAGAGCATTTATGCCAAAGTGTATTTTTACTGTCAAATGGCTGGGGGGAGCAGGGCTAGGTAGGTACTAGGCCCCTGGGTTGCTGGAAAATGTGACCTCTGCTAAACCTCCCTCTCTTTGCCTATTTTAATACTCACAAGACTCCCCATCGTAACCAAGTTTAATTACTAACTTGCTCACAGCCTTGCCTTGCTCCTCTTATAAATCCTTCCCATCACCTTTCCTACTCTTGACTCAGATTATAAACTCATGGGGGAGGAGCAGAGATCCAACCGTGCTTTGTTTTGAACCTCCGCAAAAGAATCGCGCTCACAGACACTGTTATTTACGCAGAAATCTCTTACTCAAGGGTTTTATTTTTAGCTGCAGTGCTTACAGTCTGGGACGACATGCTGAACCTGGAGCCAAACCGTGATTTACCCACTAAAACAAGCATTGCTACACAAGATGGCAGGTGCAGGTTGGGCTCCAATGATGCGGAGGCTGAGGCTGCTGAGAAACTACTATCAAAATAATGCTTCGTGGCAACCTGTCTGCGTTTAAGCAGCTTTGTATCACTTGGGTCGCAGCAGGGTTGCCAACTCTAGGTTGGGAGCTTCCAGGAGATTTGGGGGGGACAGCCTGGGAAGGACAAGGTTTGGAGAGGGGAGGGGCCTCTGCAGTGGATAAACGCCATATAGTCCACCCTCCAAAGCAGCCATTTTGTCCAGGGGAACCGATCCCTGTCTGATGCTTGGTTGTAATTGTGTGCGAACGTCAGCTCTCACCTGGAGAATGGGCACCCTAAGCAGAGACCTGCACAGAGTTTTCAGTGTTTAAATTGTTTTACAGACCCAACAAGAAAGCTAGGCTAAGACACAAGCTAAAAGGTGGCTTATTTTTGATAGCACCAGCTGATATTCCTACTAGGGATCTTTCGTAGTGTGGTAACAAATAGTTCCTGATTACAGATTCGAAGGCCTCGTATCGATACAGAAGTAGAAGGAGCCAGAGTTGGACAGCACTGATGCCCGATGGCAAGATTGGGCCTCCATTGATATGAACATATAGTTTATGATGTTTTAAGACATTGTATTTAATCATACAAGTTATATTAGAGTAATTCACTGGGTACCAAGCACTTCAAAAACTTACTTTCGTTGGAAGAAATAAAACTCATAGAGCAGCCTGACACTGAGCTTTGATATGGGAAAACAGGGCCCTACCAAGGAGATAAGGAATTAGCAGAAGCTCACAAATACAGATTAAGGTAAAATAGAAACCAGTAGTTGTTATATAAAAAATACATAAGGTATTTTTGACTTAAGTTTCACCAAATATGGGAATGGGCAAGGTGTGGCAAAAGGTGGGATGAGATGACCAGGTCTGTACGTCTTCTTGACTCAAACCAATGGTCAGAAGACAAGGAGGGATGTTTGTAAGAGGGTATAAATTATGTTACACAAGCAACAGCCCCTTTGAACCTCCTCCCTGTTGCTGACAGAGGAGAGTTCCCTCTTCTGCGCAGAAGTGAAAACAATAAATTTCTGAACACTGAAGAAGCTTTTGGATGGTTATTTTTGTAACCGGTCAGAGCCTTTGCTCTGTGGACAGGGATTTGCCCTGTGCCTATCACCATCATCACAACAACTGAGAACTTCTAGAGGACTTGAGTATTTGGGGGACAGTGTGCCCCACTATTTGCACAAAGGCAGCTGCAGAACCTCCTTGCCACCAAATTCAAAAGACATTCTCATAAAGACCCCCACCCTACCAGTCCAGCCACACGTGCAATTAATATACGGTCAGCAGTGTGGTGTACTGGTTAGAGTGGTGTACTGGTTAGAGTGCTGGAGTAAGACGACATAGGTTCGCATTCTTTGCTGGGTGACCCTGGAGGCCAGACATTCTTTAGAAATAAAACTTTAATAAAGAATTGATGTTTAAACATGTAATGGTACTGATCTCACTACAGTAAATCTGTGTTAACAGAAGGGATTCCTCTCAGCAGAATGGAGTTTTCTTCTCGTCTGGCGTTGTAGCTCAAAATGATCACTGAAATGTTGCTCCTAGGAGAGGCCCCTTCCGCACATGCAAAATAATGCGTTTTCAAACCACTTTCACAACTGTTTGCAAGTGGATTTTGCCATTCCGCACAGCTTCAAAGAGCACTGAAAGCAGTTTGAAAGTGCATTATTCTGCATGTGCGGAATGAGCCAGAGAGACACATACTCCCAAGCAGAAAGAGGGAAGAGATGGCAAAGACCCTCTCCCTCTAACAGTGGCAATTTTCCATGCAATCCAACCTAATCAATTCCATAATAAATTCGATCTCTGTCAACAAGTTAGCTAGCTCTCCAAAATAACCCCGTGAAGTATTTCCTTTGTCTACACCACACCTTTCGCTCGAGTGCGGGCCCAAAGCGGCTTACAACATTCTTTTCCCCGCCACCTTATCTTCACAATAACCCTGTGAAGTAGACTTGTCTGAGAGTGTGTTAGTAAAAAAAGGAAAGGGGGAAAAAGCATATGGAAAGCTGGACCAATTGCATTCTTCAACCTTCTAAAGGAGCTCCCGAATGAGTAGGCAACTGACCAAAAACGCCCGGGAAGTTTTGTGGGGGCTTAAAGCCACAACTTCCCTCCTCCAAGCCCTCAGCCTCTGATCTTCCATCTCACTCCCTTCCACCTCCAGAACAGAGTGCCTCTGCGTGGTTGTGTAATCGGCAATCTGGTTTCATCTGACCTGCCTTACAACTGACTCTCCCTGTGGTGACTCACCGTGCAAGCGATGCACAGTGAAAATGAATGTCCAAGTTAAGGCATATGCGGATTTTTTGGTCAGTAAAAGCAACTCCTGCCAACCAAGGGCTTGAGCTAGAAGAGTCAGGCTGTCCTCTGGTTCCTCCGCACACTCCTGCCTGCCTCTGCCGAGACAACAAGCAAGGCTCAAGGCTATCTGGCACACGAGGCCTCCCACGAGGCTTAAAGTCAGGAGTCAAAAGGGGCTGCTTTTCTGTCCAGAATGAGCAATTAGTTCAAGCTTTTACATTTTATATAATATCTTAATTAATTTTCTCATGTATAATTGACAAACACAAAAAGAAATATAGAAAAGGAAAGAAAAAAGAAGAAAAATACAGCTACCCATAAACTGCACATGTATTGACTGTAATGCATTGGATCTCCAGGTTACAAAACTAATCTCATCCAGAGAGAACATTACAAAGTTTTAAATGTTGTTATCTAGTTCTATAACAGCAATAATAAGCAGTTTCTTGTATCTTAATCATTAACCAATTAGTATTCTTACTGTAATTATTCTTACATAATTGATTCAGCCTCAAATAAGAAATACAGGTCTCGTTTCTCACCAAACCCTTGTTTTGACAATCTGCTTACAAGGTTTGTTAGGCTGATTCCGCATGGGCCAAAAACAGTGGTGTGAAAACAGTATAAACCCTTTTACACCCTTTTAAACCCTTTAACGCCATTTTCACACCGTTTTCACACTGCTGTTTTTGGGCCCATGCGGAATCAGCCTTAGTTTAGCGGTTGTAACATTTTCACAAACTTTGTCTTCCCAGAGTTGTGTGTTAAGATCTCTTTCAGTGTTCCAGAGTATGTATATTTTGATGCTGAATTGCAGAATTTTAAACACCCATCATCATCCTCGTCTTTACTCAACTTTGTTTAAAACACTCTTCCATCTTTCCCCAGTGGTGAGGGTGGGGGATGAGGAGGGGCCTCACAAGTGGAATAATAGGGCCTCCATTCATCTAAATCCAGCAATGAGCTGGATGCTGCCAGCTTTACAAAATCAGAAACCCCTCCTATGCACGCATTTTCGTCCCTTGGCAATGCCATCAAGTGATGGCTGTATGTGTAAATGATACAAGTCATCAAGATAAGTGGAACCTTTGTTATTTATTGTTGTCAAGTCACACCTGACTTACGGTGACCCCCGGGGGGGGGGGGGCGGGTTTCAAGGCAAGAGGTGGTTTGCCATTCCCTCCCTCTGTGGGCCAGCCTAAGAAATTAAATCAGAATTTTGGGGGAGTTTTGCGGAAGCCGCAGACGACCCATGAAGGCCAGGAAATGACACAGAAAAAGTTTAGCAACTCAGAAATGCATACAACATATGTATAGTATTGTGTAATATCAACATATTTTACTTTTTAATACCATAAATATAGACAATAAATATACACAATTTTTTTTCGTCTTGGGTATGAAGGGAGGCCCCAAAAATTTTTTATGTGGATTCCCTGCAGTGATTCCAGATTCACTCTCATGGCATCTTGCTTTATAAGGACAGAAAAACAGCTTGGCAAACTCCAAAGAACAACTTACAACAGATCTTGGGCAACGTGATTATTGTATAGAGAGACCTACTATTTACACTATGCCCAATGGCTTAAAACAGAAACATTTCCACAGAGAAGAAAGGTTCAAGTGCTCTATTAATGTGCAATAAAGTGTCTAAAACATACGAACATTTACATGTATACTAATTCCTATATTGTATTACTTTTTTCCTAATACAGGTACAAATTTCACTTCCAAAAAAACCTTTTTTAAGAACATTTAAATTCTTTTAAATCAGCAAAGACCATAAAAAGAATGTGGATTTTCCATATGCGTTATTCTGCATGTGCGGAATGAGCCTAAATCATAGACGTATGATTTCTCATAATACTTGCTCATTTATAGAATATCATATCATTCAAATCAATTTTATGTTTACTTACATTTATCTTGGTATTATGCCCGCTGTATCCCTTTACTGACAGTATTAACTGGTCATAGTGCAAATAGTAGGTCTCTCTATACAAACTCCGAAGAACCGCCAGAGATTTAGGAGATCCCAAGAAAGGGTGAAAAGGAGGTCAGGAGAATTGCTCTGCCTCAAGCAGCAAGCTTTGAATTGCAAAGACACTCTCATGAGAGCAGAGGAGAAGGCTGAGGGGAAGTGTCTGATGCAGGAGGGGGAAAAACCTACACTGTAGGAGGGGAAACCAGCCCAAGTCTGACAGGCACTTCCGGTACCTCACAAACCTGGTGAACCTTTGAGAAATCATTGATGAGAAATGCCCAATCAGGGTGTCAAGCTGTCAACCCATTTCACTGAAGCAGAAAGCAAAGAATGTGGAAAGCAGACCAGAAAAAAGAGCATTGCTTGAGGAATATGGAATGTGTGTAGAGGGTGGAAGTTCAATTCTTACTTTGGAAGTGAACTTCTTTGACAGACCCAGCTCAGAGATACTGCAGTGTGGTGTTGGAATAAGATCTCTGCCATGAAACTTGCTGGGAGACCCTGAGCCACTCTTGCTCCGTCTAACCCCTCGTGAAGAGAAAGTAGGGAAAGGAGAAAAATCATGTGCGCATTCCTTAGATACTTGGAAGGGAAGATGTGTTATGTATGCAAAACCAGTGATGTAGGGTGGAAATTTCTCCACAAAAGAAGTCTTCCTTGGAAAACTTGCTGCCCCATATATGAAAACACAGTTTGTATATTTAAAATTGTCATAGCTGTATGATAGAGGAGCTGAATGTGGTATATGAAGCACAGGCAGACCCCAGCACTTATATGCGTGTTTGTTTGTTTGTTGCTAACATCACATATTTAAATTATTAATTTAAATTTGAATCAGAATATTTTCCTCTTCAGAAAACCACCCGTGATGCCTAAAATGTAAATTGGCATTCTGAGTTTCTTAAAAACATACATAATTGTGTGGGGTGTTGATTCGGATTAGGGAAACATAAGGGCAAGGGGGTCAATCTTCCATCTAATTCTGTCCATCTTGTTTACTTCTAAGACTACTATCAGCAGGCGGGGGGGGGGGAGGTTCTACATGTAAGTGAATGAACACTAGATGGATTGATTTTATAAAGGAATTCACAGTCCTCAGTTTGCAAGACCTGAGCAAGGGCGTAGATGCATAGGGTTGCCAGGAGTCAGAAACGACTTGATGACTCTTAACACACAAACAAATGGGTGAAGCAATTAAATTTGCTTCCTACACTTTCCATGCTGTTATCTGAACCACAGATCATTTGAAAAACAATGGCCTGATTCAAAGATGGAGCTAACCAGCAACCTATCTAGTTAAATCCTCAGACCCGACCCACATTCTAACCTGCCACAAGGCAGATCAATATCATTCATTTCAACCTCTTAACAGAGTTGCTTTGAGAATTAGAGAGAGAGAACACTTTGAGTGATGAAGAGATGCACCAAGCCCCGAATCCAAATGTTACATCCGCTAAAGCCATGCATTATAAAGAAAGTTTGCAATTGGCATGGGGGATAGTCTACATAATACATTTGTTTTAACTGATGGAAAGATCATGTACATGAAAAAACAGTTAGCAAAGTTCTGTACTGTTGCTATTCAAAGGATGCTGCTACACTTGGTCTCAGATAAAGATTTTAGTACAGTCAGTTGAGCTGCAGCAGTGGAGAAAATCATATACTACTGCATTAGAATATAGCCCCAAGCAAATATGAGAATTGTCATTCATTTTCACGTGTTGCCTTTGTCAAAACCATTCTTTTGTGCATTATTGAACATGGTACAAGATGCAAGAGAATGTATAGTTCATTGACTATCATCAAGTTTTCAAACAGATGGGGGGAGAAGGGCTAGGTGGGCTCTAGGACTCAGGTGGAGCATTCTACAACAAAAAAGGTCCAGACCGTTGAGTTATGTAGCGGAGAAATATACAATCTTACTATCACCTTTTAATGAAACAGACTACAGTGCCTAGTAACTGGAACCATTTCTCCCCAGTACTTTGCTCTATGTGGCCAATTGCCCATGCTGGCAGGGGCTGATGGGAATTGTAGTCCATAACATCTGGAGTGCCAAAGGTTCGCCACCACGGGATAGGCCCCCGCCCCAAGTTCTTTCTGCAGGAGTAACTCCCAAGTCAGGATGTGAAACTTACAAGCCGCCCCCAAACAAGAATTCCATTTGCAGGATCCTGAGCTGCTTGGAAACACCCAACCAAACCACAATAAGACTTGCTTCTTAATAATAAATATTCCTGCAGTGTATATTGTTATTAGGCATTGTGGTATTATTGTTGTAATTTTTGTATAGCTCTATTTTAAATGTTTTTTATGGATTGTATTTATTTATTGTTGTGACCTTCCCTGACCCTGCCGGGATAGGGCAGGATATAAATTTGAAATAAATAAAAATTAAATAAATAAAATAAGATTCAAGAATCCTTTTTTCTTCACCAAGACTCACACTACCACATGCAACCAAGTTCAAGTAACAAGAAAGGAGGCAATCACGGAGAACCCTCCTCCCACACCACTGCATGATTCAGACCAGCACAGTTTCTGTATTATCTCATGTCTCTACTATTCTGAGTCATCTTAATTTCAAAGGGTTTCTATCTCAAGCACCTAGAATACCAACAGCACAAATCCTGTGTTACAGAGACTGGGACTTCCCCAGCTCTGTGAATTCTGATTGCACTCATAACCTAGTTCTCTTTCTTTATGTAACTTAAGAAGGCATATATGAGGTTCCTTGGAAGTTTCCCATCTTGGCACTGAGCACTGAGATTCTGCAGTATCGATGGCCAGCAAGCATGCCTCTCAATCACCCCCAGGCACCACTGAAGAAGAAGAAGAGATGGGGTTTAGGATGTGGTGGGTTTAGCTGGAAAAAAGATTCCATCTAAACATTAGGAGGAACTTTCTGACTGTCAGGGCTGTTCAGCAGTGGAATGAACTACCTCGTAGAGTGGTGGCGTCTCCTTCTTTGGAAGAGAGACTTCTTTTAAAGAGAGCCTTGACGACCATCTGTCAGAAGTGCTTTGATTGTGTGGTCCTGCATGGCAGGGGGTTGGATTTGATGGCCCTTGTGGTCTCTTCCAACTCTATGGCCCCTTCCACACACGCAAAATAATGCATTTTCAAACCACTTTCACAACTGTTTGCAAGTGGATTTTGCTATTCCGCACAGCTTCAAAGAGCACTGAAAGCAGTTTGAAAGTGCATTATTCTGCATGTGCGGAATGAGCCTATGATTCTAAGACCATACCTTCGAACCATTAAAAAAGAGCATGCCTTCAAGTTGCAACTGACTCTTGGTGACCCCATCCGTGAGATGTTCTGAACAAGAAACAAGCAGAGGTGATTTTGCCACTGCCCTCCTCTGCACAGCAACCCTTTGTCTTCCTTGATGGCATCCTATCCAAGTTCCAACTGTGGATGACCCTACTTGGCATCCAAGTTCTGAAGAGTTCAGGCTAAGCTGGGCTACCTGCACCTCCACATGCAGAGCAGAAGTTGAGTCTGGAGCCGTCATGCTCTTCAAAACCAGATTTCCCAAAAAGCATCATCCATCCCTACTATGTAGAAGAACTCTGCACCCAAGGCTATTGGTGACAAATCCAGCCTCCTCAGGGTTAATCCCTGGACACTTCCCTCCAGTTGCCAACCTACAGAGGACCTACAGAGGTGAAAGGCTGCAGCAGATGGGACTTCAGGACTTGATGGTAAACCATCTGGAGAGAAGCAGGTACTTCTCAAAGCATCTCTTGAATGGATCAGCAGCCTCCCTAAATGTTCTTGGTATCACAGAGTTGATGGAAAGGTTACTGAGAATAGGATGTAATGGGTTTTCCAGGATGCATGGCCGTGTTCAAGTAGTATTTTCTCCTGACGTTTCATCTGCATCTGTGCCCACTACATCCTAGTGATTCCTGCCACGAAAGCTTTTGACATTACTGAGAATATCCAGCTTTTCTTAGAGAAAGATGATACTGAAGCCAAAATGAGTAAAACAGCAAAAATGAATTTATATGAAAACCAGGTAGACATCTATCTCAACGAAGAAGGGTTTCAAATCCTCACTTTTCTTTGCGCTTAATGAGGGCTCGTAAAACAAACCCTATATTTGCACAATGGGTGTGCATGCTATGAGGAGGTGCTAAACACAGGCTGGACTCATTTCATGGGGGGTGGGGTGTAAGAGAAGGCCAGAACTGCAATAAGGTTCGTACTGTATCCATTATCTACATAGGAGCTTAGCATACAAAAATCAGACTCAGTTATCCTTTCCACATTACAGGGGTTATGGGCACAGAACCCCCGATCCTGTGATCTAGAAATCCACATAAAAATGTTTGGCCCTCCCTTTTTACCAGAAAAGAAGTCTAATTTTGGGTCTAAAAGTGTTGCATAAGACTTTATATGTTATCACATTGTGATGTTCACAGATGTATGTAAGCCTATTTAGGGCCTTTTATTATGATATATTTGATTTTAATTTGAATGAACACATTTGAATTTTTGCTACATAGCAGTTTCTATTATAAAAGGCCCAATTTGAGGTTAAGTTTTTGATCCTTTTTCTGCTGCCAGCAAAATAATGTTCAAATGGTTTTGTGTTAAAAAAGGAGCTTTGATAAGAAATTCTGCACACGAGTAGAAGTTTTAGAATATTTAGAACATGTATGTCTTTAACAATAAAGAGGTGAAAGCCCTTTCTGGCACCGGAAGAACTGCCTCTCATTTACTCTGCAACTCAGATCAAAAGAGAGAGACCTTTGTGGTGCGCTTTTAAGAATGTGGCAGGTGTAATCCCAGAGGTTTTAATTTAAAATTAAACTTTTAAAAACACATTTGTTTTGATTAAAGCAAACCTACACTCTACCCCATAATGATAAAGCTGTCTGTGACCTCACCCACAGAGTGGCAAACACCCAGCTTCTGACCATGGACTTATGTTTACCCGCTCAACTGGAAAGTCTACTTCCCAGGAACGAGGAGGCCCTTGAAGTTAACAAGAGGAAGGCAGGTTAACCCTTACACACACACAACAAAAAGCACACTGCAGGAGGAACAATTCCCATCCAGAAGATTAGCTTTGAATCTCAAGGAACTGCAGTTTCAGGCACCATAAAAAGGGATTGAGCCCAAAGGTCAGCGGGTTGTTAAAAACACACACACACACACACTACAAAAACCAACACCATTCTCAGAGGCTGAAAAGTATCAATAGCTGTTGAAGATGTACTTCAAAAACCAGCAGCAGCTGCCACTAAATCTGTTTGCAATTAGGGGCACCCAGCTTATTTGTCACAGATGCCAGGCCGTGCACCCCCAGAACTGTTTGCACCCCCCAAACCACTTCCTGTGTTGCACAAAATGCTGGGCAGCAGAGCACGATCTAGAGGTGAAACCAGAGATCCCTTCACAATGAGATTTTTCCTTAAATAGCAGGCCAGGCAAGCTTGCTTGATAGATTCGTTTTGCTACTGTATCCCACAGCTACAAAAAGCCAGGTTGCCTGAAGACGCTGCACCTTCCCCTGCTTCCGGGAGAAGATGCACAGGTTCAGACTTTGGCGAGCCTCAGGGAAAGGATTCTAAAGTGGAAAGGCAGCCGCTGGCCACAGGCTCTCTAAAGCCACTATTGACATGATGGGGCTCGGGTGGGGTTATTGAGGCTAGCTTCCCATGGATGGAGTAGCTGAGCATTAGTGATCCTCTTTATGGCACACCTGGGAGCTTTAGGTCATTATGGATCAACACAACCTCGGATAATCTTGCATGGGTTATCACAGAACTCCTAGAATGTGCTGGCAGTTACAAGGTATTGTTGCCAACTCCAGTGGGCAAATTTGGGGGTGAAGCCTTGGGAATGAGTAGTTAGGGGTGAAGAGGAATCTCAGTTAGGTGTTCCTCCATATTTTCTACAGTTTCCACCCTCAAAGAACAGCCATTTTCTGCAGGGTGCCACACCTGTATGTTCTGAGATCAACTGGATTTCTGAGACAATTTCTGGCTCCACCTCCAGGATCGGAAACCTAACACAGGGGGGCATCACATGTTCTTATGTTGCACCCCAGTTTCCTACAAAGCATACAGGGATCCCTGAGACACTTGGTACATTCATGCCTCTAAAAAATACCTCCACCTGGCCTATTTTTACACTCAAGACAACAAAGCTGGACAGCCTAACTCTCTCCTCTCAACACTCCCACCAACACAGAGAGCCACAATCCAAGCATGCTTACTTGGGAGTAAAAGCCACAACATTTTATGTGCCTCCTTTCTGAGCCGACCCCATATAGGACAGGGCAGCGGAAAGGCAGCCGAAGAGTCCAGAACTCTTACCAGATGCGCGTATTAGGCTGAAAAGTTTTTAGTAAACTCTTATATTCCTGGCTAAACTTTGGCTAAAGTTCGCTTCTGTGCGCACAGCCCTTTCCAGCTGAATTTCCTCCCTGCATCAATATTTTCCTGCCTTCGCAGTTGTGGAACCCGCAAGCACAGAGAGGAAGGAAGGAAAGGAGATCTGGGACGACGGCGCTTTGCAATCTCCTCGCTGGGAACAAAGTTGGGTTCCTTTGGAAAGGACTACTCGGGTGATAAAAAAAAGTTCAGCCCTACAACCCAATCGAGTGGGCAGAAGCGCTTACCTCTTTGTTGCTGCTATATTTCAGGCCCGACGCCATCGCCATCGCCTGCGCCCCCGCGGGGGGCTTGTAGTAGCTCATGTTCCCGTAGTGAGGAAGTTGGTAATCCTTCATCTCTGCGTCTGCCTCCCCTTTGGGGAGGGGGTGGAAAGAGAGAGGGGAAAAGTTCTGGAGGATTTATTTTCCCCCCCGCGGCTACTGCTACAAAAGCCGCTTCCTGGTTTCTGGAGGGCCCAGCGAATCCTTTAGCCCCGCATGGCCGGCGCGGCCCCTCCCGGCACGAGAGATCCCCCGAGCAGTTTGGGCAGCAACAGAAATGGAGCCGGGATCCTTGGCGGCTCTCCCCCCTCCGCAGCCGGTCCCTGAACGCGGCTCCTCCAAGTTCCGTTTGGCTCTTTCTCCTTCTCCTCGCTTCCCTTTTTGAGCCTCTTTTCACGCAGGGAGCGAGTTTCAAGGTGGGGCGGCCGCGGCAAGTCTCGGTGCGCTCAGACGAGCTCACCTGGGCCCCGCCCTCCAGGTGCCCTTCCCCCAAGCAGGTGGAAGGAGCAGGAAACGGCTGCCAAGGAAAGGAGCCCTGGCCGGCACAGCTGACTTTCACGCGCGTAAAAAGGAAATTGGGTGGCCCCGCGTAACAGACACTTCCCCCAGAAGACACACACACACACACACACACAGAGAGAGACCCACGCATAGATGGTAGATAGATGTCTGTCTGTCGGCCAAGTCACAGATGACTCATAGCAACCCCCAAGAGTTTTCTAGGCACTGAGATGTTGGGAAGTTGTTTGCTATTACCTGGCATTCCTTGGAGGTCTAGGAACCATGAAAGGTTGAGAAGTCTGTTAACTATTAATATATATTAAATATAGATTTTTTTTCCCATTGAGCTATAGTCTTAACAATCAAACACCATGCATGAAAATCTCGATAGAAAATATGTATCCGAATCTAAAAACAGGTAAAATGTCACAATATCACTAAATGTATCGCAAAGCCTGATTTGTAAAGATCAAATACACAACATCTCAGAAGGTAACACAAAAAAGGCCTGGCACGCTACGATCCTACCAGACCTCCTTCAGAGGCCAATAAATAATCCACGCATACATAGAACTACTATCAATCCATGCAGTCTTATTTACAGCCCAGTCTGTTTTTTATAGGTCAAAAAACAACAAATGGTTTCCCCATAGGTATCTATGGTTTATATTGTGAATCTTATAGGTTTCTATTCACCAGATAATTTTTCCACAGAACAGCACTTGGCTGACCTGGCCTGGCCTGTAATGAAATCAACTGTGTGTGGTCAAAAATATATCAAAGAGGCAACATTCTACCTCTTTGTATACTGAAGTATAAAACTCAGTATATAAAGGTATACTAGTATCATACTGAGGTATTATACAGAGATATAATAGACTTTTCAACCTTTTTTGTTCCTGGTTTGTTTTTCAGACTGGGTTTGGGTTTTTTCCCTTTCTTTGGCTGCTTATATTCCTTGGAGGTCTCTCATCCAAATACTAGCCAAAGTCCAGGCTAAGTGTGTGTGTTTGGCCCAAAATCACCTAGTGTGGAGATTCAAACCTGGGTTTCCCAGATCCCACTCCAGTACCTTAACCAGTACACTACACTGACTCTCCCAGGGTTGATTGAGTGTGTGTGCTGTCATGTTACCTTACAATTGCCTCCTGTGGAAAATAGGACTGAAGGAGTATGTCTGGCCCGAGCCTTCGTATGTACCTTACGACCCTGAGTCTTCGCATAGGAATCCTGGAGCACAGCAAGAGTCCACCTCATCCATCCCATGCTGTGCTTCTTGTTCCCAGAAATGTGGCATGAACGAAGCCAACAGTTATGTTGCTTGGTTCAAGATACGTCATCTCCAAACATGGAGGTTCTATTCAGCTATCATGGCTAGTGGCCATTGAGAGATCTGTCCTGCATGAATTTACACAATTAAAGTCATCTACGGCAGGAGAAATCGGTACATCTCGTGTACATGACTAATGGGGCCAGAAGTTTCACTGAACATCATCATTTTTATGTGGTGAAACATTTTGAGGAAGGGCTTGAAAGGAGGGTGGGGGGAGAACCTACAAAACATTTTTACCCTGTTTTTCTTTTTGTCTAATAGAGCCACAAACACAACTTATTATTGCTAATAGTGAGAATGATAACAATGTTTATACCCTGCCCTTCCCCAGTGATAGCAGGGCTCAGGGCAGTTTACATCATGAGATTAAAAACATCAATCCATTGACACACACAGAACAGTAGTAAATCCAGTCAGTAAATGACAAATTTAAAACATTGTTTTCCTCGCCTGTATTTTAACCTCACAACAACCCTGTGCTGTGGGTTAGGCTAAGAGGGGCAGGCCTAAGTTCACAGAGATTCCACGGTGGAGAGGAAATTTGACCCTGGGCCTCTGAGATCTTAGTCTGACACTAACTACACCGCACTGAGTGGAAACTCTCATTCTTTGAAACTGCACATTAGATCATTGCGCTAATATAATTGTGCACTGATTTTGCATTACAAACTGATTCTTCAGGTCGGGGGGCTAATTCTCTCTCCCCTTCATGGGAAAGTGTTTATAAGCAAAACACTTAGCAGGTGAATGTGAAAAGGGCCTGGCTGGATCAGACCAAATAATTCATTTAATCCATTAAACCCATTGAAGCCTTTTTCTGCTGATGTGCCCCCATTATTGGCATTCAGAGGTATACTGCCCCTGCAAATGGAGGTTCTGTGTAGTCACCATTGGTGAATAGTTGTTCATAACCATATCCTCCATGCATTTGTCTATTCTCTTTTTACGACTATCCAAGCTGGCAGGAAGGGCTGTGGCTCACAGGAAAAGCATTTGTTTTGCATGGAGACCGTCTCAGGTTTAATCCTTGGCAACTCCAGATGAAGCAATAGATGACAGGAAAATCTCCCTGGAACACAATGGGAAGATGAGAGGAATGTAGACAAGGATTGTGCTTGGCCAGGCATACTGGGGGCACCTGAGCTTGGGCCTTGGGGGCTCACCTTAGTCCTTGGTATGGGGAATGGGCCCTACATGAGCCAACATGGCACTGTGGTTAAGAGCGGTGGATTCTAATCTGGAGAACCAAGTTTGATTCGCCACTCCTCCATATGGGCAGCAGACTCTTATCTGGTGAACTGGATTTGTTTCCCCTTCTCCTACACATGAAGCCTGCTAGGTGACCTTGGAGCAGTCACAGTTCTCTCAGACCTCTCTCAGCCCCACCTACCTCACAAAATATCTGTTGTTGGGAGAGGAAGGGAAGGAGCTTATCAGCTGTTTAGAGACTCTTTATGGTTGAGAAAAGTGAGATGTAAATCCCAACTCCTCTTCTTCTACAGGGCAAATGAAATGGTCTGTCAGCACCTGTAACACTTGTAGAGTTAGCCTTGCGATGTTTATATTAAAACAGAATCTGGAGAGAGAGTCAACACTGCTAGGCAGCTACGCTAGCTTCTGGTTCAAAGAGCAAACAAGGGAATGATTCACTGGGAGGGGCTGCACAAGAAACTGTCACCAAGATGAAAATACGCAGCAAAGAAGTATGTTTTGTAATGAGAGCATAGTCAAAAGCCAGTATTAGCAGAGCACAGTTGGTCATCTGGGAGAGGCGAATGCTATTGCAAAAGATAGATGTTACCTTAACTGGACCCAGATAGGAGGAAATGAGTATGTTATAAGGTCTCCAGCCAGGAAAAACAGGGGATTTTTTTGGCCCATCCAAGTGGAGCTTTTATTCCTGGACATTATTCCTGGCAGAAAAAGTGACGAGGCCAACCAATTCAAACTACGTGAAATATTTATTTACTAGCACTCAGATACACTGTAGGTGGGCCAAAATTACCTCTAACCAACCCCTTCTTCCCCCACTTTTAGGCAACATGAATAAACTCAGAAGGACGCTGGCAAAGATGCCCATTCTATCCTGCTTCAGCCCCAACCTGAGCCTAAGCCAGCCTCTGTGACATCTAGTCAGATAATGCCGAGACATTTATTCGTATTTGATCTAAAGGTACAAAATGCAGTTAAAGCCACCTTTTCGCTTGTGGCCCTATTGCCATTCCAAACTGCACAGCGTCATGTAGCGATCAAAGGTAGCTGCCTTAACCTGCTTGTGTTGTAATCTTGCTCCAACCCTGCAGATATAATGTGGTCGATAACGTGCGCGGATGACCGACCTGTGGTTTTAAGCAAACAGAATAAAGCTAACGGTGCAGCACAGGGAAGTTGTGAGATAATGTAAAACCCATGCACAAGATAAATTAATAAAACACATGCACAAGATAAATAAATGAGATAACTTCAAACATGCTTGATAAACTGCAACCACAGCACCGCAGAGCATTTTATAAACAGACATTAAAAGGAAGCTGGACAATTCTTAGTTCCAAGAAGAGTCACTGTTGTCTTCTTTCTCATTCAGCCTTGCAAGGAGAATTCTGGCCTGCAGTACAGGATTATGTTAAGGAATGCCGAGATACTACAAAGGGCTTTGAACACCTGAAATAGGCAAGAATCTGCCCTTGCTTGTTGAACACCATGAGGGAGAAGCCGTGGCATCTTAAAGGAAGATGTAAGCAAAATGAAACTCCAAAAATAGTTCTCTCAAATCCAGAATCACAGCAAAGATGTAGGAACCACGAAAACCTACAGAAAACAGTGATTTTTTCCCCCCAGCCCACACATTTGTTACTAATTGGATGCAATGTGGTTTGATGACATTGCATTTCTCAGCCAGTGGAATCTTTCAAAACAACAAAAAAAATTTCTGTTTCAAGTTCCACTTTTTCAGAGGCTAGATTGCCCTCCACG
This sequence comes from Sphaerodactylus townsendi, assembly GCF_021028975.2. NCBI lineage: Eukaryota > Metazoa > Chordata > Lepidosauria > Squamata > Sphaerodactylidae > Sphaerodactylus > Sphaerodactylus townsendi. The sequence goes on along the minus strand of NC_059436.1, from coordinate 14,474,107 downwards.
AGAAACAAGGCTTGCTGGATTGCACCTTTGGAAAGCCCTGCTCTGATGTCAGTTTGCCAAACGCTCCTTTTAATGGAGACAGATCATTATAGCTAGCCATGTTAGTCTGTCAGTAGCGGCAGAAAAGAAGAGCTAGCTGTATCTTAAGAAGAACCGTGGTGTGACTCACGAAAGTTCATACCCAGAGATGCAAGCGAAACGTTTGAGGCACTGCTTAATGTTGCTTTCTTGACTGGCTCTAGTGATTTTTGGTAACGCAAGCTGAGAATCTACATGCATTCAGCGAACAGATGACTTAAATCAGGGATTCTTAAAGTGGGTAGTACTGCCCCCGCCCCCCCCCCCCGGGACAGTGGATACCTCAAGGGGAATGGTGAGGAATTTGGGGGTAGTAGGGGTTGGTACAGGAATTCCTGGACAAGCTGGCAACAGGTATTGTCCTTCCATCCTAGTGACTGAGTTTTAAAGGAAAAGCAGCAGCACTCTCCTCACTGTGTAGCCCGGCTGGGTGGAATCCAAGGCAAAGAGGCCTGTTGCTGCTGCTTTGAAAAGCAAGATTTTTTTTTAAGGAAAAGTAGCAGCACTCTCTTTGCTGTGGGGTGGGGTAGGGGGCAAGGCTAAGAGGCAGCAAAGAGCCAGCAAAGGCATCCTATTACTCAGTTTCTGTGCCCCATTTATATGGTTCTCTCAAATAGACACTGCATCGTAGGACAAAATAAGGCTGTATTTTCATGCCTTCCCAACATCATGTTTAGTAGAGCGGGGCTTCAGTGCAGTCACCCAGCTTCTTTCCGAGGAGAGAATTACTGAATGTTGTGATTTAAGACTTCTTAGTGTTTTGCAGCCTGATGCTGAGAAGTTGACATCCCTGCACCAAGCACATCCATCCCATTAAAACTGTGAAGACATAACGGGTGAGATGCAAACACACCCTTTCATAATGCTAAGACAGCTCAATATATTGGCTTACTTTTACTACGTCATGTTTTATTTGTGGAATACATTTCTGGTTTACAGTGTTAGAAATTGTTTTGAATTTGCAGTACACCTAATATCAAGAAGGAGGTGTGTGTTCATATGTGTGTGTGTGGTGGTGGTGGTGGGGGCACTAGGAATGTAGCCTGGGAGCCAAGGGGGGCGGCAGCCCGAAAAAGTTTGGAAACCATTGACTGAAATGAAGGCACAAAATTGGAGAGGGGAAATTTTAACGCACCCTTATTTCAGAAATTCCAGTAGTCTTTATGTTGGTCAACATCTAAAAATTTAGACACAAAACCCAACCAGTCCACATCCACACTCCTGAAAGAGCATGGAAAGATATATATTGGCAGTAGGCCTTTAAACATTATCAGCTGTCAGTAAGTTTTGACAGACAAGCCTAGTGATAATTTCAAACTCACATGGGGAGAAATAAGGCTTGAACTCCATCTTCCAGGCTAGATTTGAAAGAAAAGTATTCATTTGGTACAACTGCCTTTTTTAAAAAAGCCAGCATGGCTAATAAGCCCAGACAAGATAAATACTGGCCATATGGTAGCTCTTAGATTCTCTGTTCTGGATCTGGGGACAGTATTAATGCACTCTAGTACTGCGATCTCCCCCTTCAATCTTTTGTTTTATTCTGCTTTTCGTCTATAGAACTAGCCATCTTCCCCAACAATGGCTTCAGCTTCGCCTTGACCAAGCATCTAGGTAGCCCTGCCCATCAAGCAGAGCTATAGGTTTTTGAGTTGGATGAAACAGTGAACAGCAATAAAAGTAGGCTAACTTTAATGGGAATATATTCCAAGGCTGCCAGAAAGACATGGATTAAAAAACAAACAAACAAACAAGGAGATAGTGTCAAAGAAACCATTTTACAAACGAATAAGCCAAAACTAGTATCAGGTGAGGTAATAAATATTTGACGTCAGGGTCAGGGCCCCTTTTTTTCTGAAGCCATAAAGCAAACTTAGGTAGTGACGCAAACGCATCTATTTCGTTACTAAATGCCTTGTTTCACTTCTGCCTTAAATGTACAGACAAAAGTTTTGGGGAAGGATGCAAATGACAGAAGATGTCTTCTAGTAACTTGTTACTAAAAAAACAAAACAGGGGGAAGTAAAATCAACAGTCTGGTGGGAAAGAACGGAGCCTAAAACACACAAGAAAGTGTCTCTTTTGCATTTCAAAGATGCTGCTGCTAAGGAACTGCTAGAGAGGCTGTGTGCTTTTGCCGTCGTTGCTGCCCCCCCCCCCCCCCCCCCCCCGCAAATACGGCTCTCAGCTGTTTCTCTGGGAAGCATTTCACATAAGGTCTTTTGTATATCACAATGTGCAAAATCTGATGAGATAAAGCAGAGTGGTGTACGTCAGTGTGGACGGAGGGAAGGACAGTCAGCAAGAAAAACAGCTTTGTTAAAAACCAACTAAAATTATAAAACAGAGACATAAACAAATGCTTATGCATCAAGCTATTAAAAATCCACCATCTGAATGGACACGAGAATAGCGATGAAAGGATAAAATTCAGGTCCAAGGCCAACACATTTTGCCCAATCGATTCCACAACCTTTACCATTTCTCTTGCTGTATCCGGTAAATTCTGCTGAAACACAAACTTGACTCCAAGCATTGGCAGAATGTCAAGAACAGAAAGGCTATTTAGGAGGAAAATCCCCAAAAGGAAAACAAAAATACCCTCACTGGACTGCCAGACCTGCATCTTAACATGATGATATTCGTCGTTAAATACAGCATCCTCCAGTGCTTGTATGGGGGTTTGTGTTTTATGCTCTGACCAATCAAAGGGCAAACTTTCCCCATGGGAAATTCCAGCATTCCATGTGCCACCCCAGGATGAGCAGAAATGAGAGAAGAGGACTAGGTAAACTCTGAAAAAGTTATTTTCCACAGCTGAATTCACTGTGGATCTTGCGTCTGTTTGGGAGTTGGCGCCGCAGTCACGACCACCGTGGAGACTGTTTTGGTTGAGCCAGACACCGTGCCCTGCTGGAGATGTGAAGCCGGGACAGCTTGAATTCGTACCTGTGCAAATGAGAAAGAACAAGGCTGTCATGGGCAGAATCAACCGGCCTTTGTGGGTTTTCCAGGCTTTGAGGCCACGGTCTGGTAGTTTTTGCCCCTAACGTATCATCTGCATCTACAGCTGGTATGTCAGGATAAGATGTGTTTCTCTTTTACTGTGCCATGGAGAGGAACGCATTTACCGTGACATGCCTCAGAAGATGCCAGCCATAGATGCAAGCGAAATGTTAGGGGCAAAAACTACCAGATCATGGTCACATAGCCCGGAAAACCCACAACAACAAGCAGAGGTTAGTTTCATTGCATGCTCCGCCCTCTGTCATGCTGCAAAAAAACACAGATACTTAGTGGGACTAGAATGGTAACAGTCCCCTTTTTTCACCAAGCTACCTGTTACAAATGTTTCAAGCAAGGCTGCTAGCATGAAGGTAAAGCAAGCATTAGAGAATGGTTTTGTTTTGATCTGTTTTGACATCAAGTCAGATTTGACTTACAGCATCCCCTAATGGGGTTTTCAAGGCAAGAGACCTTCAGAGGGAGGGGGTTTGCCCCTGCCTACCTCTGCATCAGGACCCAGGTGTTCCTTGGCGCTTGTCCAGCCTTACTTAGCTTCTAAGATCGGATGAGATCAGGCTAGACTGGGTCATGGTTCAACTAACATTAAGCATAGCTGTGGGGTAGGATGTTGCCCCATCGAAGAGCCAGAGGCCATCCTTACCTGTGTCGCCTGGCCCTGTTGCTGCAGCTGCTGCAGCTGCTGAGCAGTGAGGAAGCTCACAGGCTTGTTCCCAGCAATCAGTTTTGTCCCGGCCGGCATCGTGGTGAGGATGATGTTCCTCCCCAGTCCACTGATGCTAAGGAAGAAGAAGAAGAAGAGAAGAGTTTGGATTTATATCCCCCCTTTCTCTCCTGTAGGAGACTCAAAGGGGTTTACAATCTCCTTGCCCTTCCCCCCTCACAACAAACACCCTGTGAGGTGGGTGGGGCTGAGAGAGCTCCGAAAAGCTGTGACTAGCCCAAGGTCACCCAGCTGGCGTGTGTGGGAGTGCACAGGCTAATCTGAATTCCCCAGATAAGCCTCCACAACTCAAGCGGCAGAGCTGGGAATCAAACCCGGTTCCTCCAGATCAGAGTGCACCTGCTCTTACCCACTGCTCTTAGCCACTATACCACTGCTGCTTGATGGAGAGAAATCCATCTAGGTTTCCATTAGTCTGACCCGAGTTCTCAGCACTCTTGATCAGAAACAAAACACTGAACGTTACACAGACTCCCACAGTTTACTCACTTGGCACCAAGGTTGCCCTTGATAATGGGGGTGGGCACCACGCTTTTGCCCTTAACAGGCTGGCTTAGGACTGAGAGAGGCACTGTAATTCGGGCAGGCAGCTTCCCCTGGATAAGCAGAAAAAATCAGAAGCAGGAATGACAAACAGCACCTTCTCCCATAAAAGAAGAGGGCTCCGATGCCCTCCTGAAACTCGCACTTCTGTCCTAGAGCACTGTCATGGGATGGCAATTCTTCCTGAATCCGATATCAGAATTTGTTCATTTATTTATCTGAGCACTTGTTACCCGCTCAACACCAAAGTCCCTGGGTTGGGTACAGTTATAAAACACATAAAACAATCTTAAAACTGTCATAAGACCTACTTTAAAAAGCCATCCCTGTCCCCCACCCTAACCCTCCTACAATACATCATCATCCCTCCCCCATAACACGCTCCCCCCAGGCTACTTCAGAGATTGGGCTTGGGCTGCACCAATTCTCCATTTGTATGGTGGGACGGCAGAAAACACAACCTAATGCATGAGCAAGTTCTCAATGGCAACTGGTGCTGGACTGTCAGGCCCTCTCCACACAGCACCGGGAGAGCGGGTTGTAGGTGGGATAAAGGAATCCGCTCTCCCTCCTGCCCCGTCCCCATACTTCTGTGCCTCCATGCAGGCAGCGACTGGAGCCAGCGACAGAAATGCGGCCTGCCATCATGCCTTCGCATAGAGGTCTTTTAAAAAAACAGCACCTCACTTCCCATACTGCATAGCTGCGCAGGGAGGACCTCGGCAAGTGGCTGCAATCCGCATTACAACTGAAGAATTGCAGATAGTGCGATTCTTGAAAAACCCAGGTTGGGGGGGCGAAACAGGGAACGGACTCACATTAGGAGTGGGATCCGTGTGAAGTCCCCCCCCCCACACACACACACAGGTTTCATCCCGGGTTTATTGGACTGTGCGGAAAGGGCCCCAGTCAGCCTCCAATCAAGAGAGACCAAAAGCCTCTCATCGTAGAGACTTTCCAGCCCAGCTTAACTGACAACAAAGCAGATTCACTCACTGCCTGAGAGGTAGACACGACAGTGGTGCTGACGGGGACTTGCCGCATAGTGGTGGCTCCCGTCCCTATAGTGATGGGCGTCCCGGCTCCTCCTGACACTACAGCAACCGCCTTCGACACAGAGGCTGCCATGGTCGGCAAGGAAACAGCTGACGTGTGGACCGTGCCCGCCACGGTCCCTGTGGAAGAAGGGGGCACCTGCTTGGGGTGAGTGGCCACGGTGATGGTCTGCCCGGTTTTGGGGGGCATGACTCCCATTCCCTGCACAATCCTTATAGTAGCGGCTGGCTTGGCCTCCGTGGTTGCCACCGTGGTAATGGCTTTGCCCTTCTGGTCTGCCAGTGTCATGCCCAGAGCGGGCATCAGTTTGAAGGCTGAGCCAGTAGACTCGACGGTTTTCAAGTCAGGAGTCACTTTGACCACCGTGGGCCCCGCTGGGCCGGGCAAAGCAGAGCTGGGCGCGCTGGTCTTGGCCGGCGATTCAGAAGGCTGGATGGCGCTGGACATCATATGCAGAGTCGCCGAGATGCTTCTCCCGGCAGATGTGCTTCCGGCAGCAGCGGAGAAGAGGTCTTGGGTCAGTTTGACCGTGGTGAGCTGGGATTTGGCCAAGGTAGCCATCATGTCCGGAGTGATGCGCAGGACTGTCTGCCCCTTGGCGTCGGTGGTGATGGAGGAGGGACCCAGGCGGAGCACATCCTTGCCTTGGATGCGGAAGTTGGAGGCCGTCAGCGGGATGCCACCACCGGGCTGGTTCTTCATGCCGAGCTGTCCAGTAATGGCCACCTGTAAAGCAACATGCAGAGTGTCAAATCAACACACACCTTATAATTGCTAGAGAATGCTATGGAGGACTGTGAATGTTGATGGAGGCCACTCTTTTACAGGGCAGAAAGGAGAGGAAATACAGACACAACTTTTCACAACAAAACTCACTACAAAAAAAAGGCTACATATAGTTGGGGACTAACATGCCTGAAGTTGGGGACTAACATGCCTGAAGTTGGGGACTAACATGCCTGAAGTTGGGGACTAACATGCCTGAAGTTGGGGACTAACATGCCTGAAGTTGGGGACTAACATGCCTGAAGTTGGGGACTAACATGCCTGAAGTTGGGGACTAACATGCCTGCACCTTGATGAATCTCCATCAATGGCCATTACGCAACTTTCTGCAATGTAGAGACATCATTTCCCCCTCTCCCCTTCTCTTCCTTCTTTTGTCACTACTGAACACCTTTGCGGCTCATGTATTGCCTTTTGTTTGTACAACACCTGGTTGAATTGCAGGTTACTCGTTTAATCACAAACTTGGCTGGACAGGTTTGTATCTGACTGTCCGCTGCTGGAAACAGAATTCTACACTAGGCAGACTTGTGGCTGGTTCCTGCACAGTTTGTTTTCACGTTAACCCAGTTTCTCATTACAAGGCTGTTCCTTACCTGTTTGATAATATTTTGACCGGCAACATTCTGGAGGACAGAGGCCGATGAAGAGGAGGAGGAAGAGGTGGAAGAGGAGGAAGCGGCAGAGGAGTTGGGAATAGAGATGCCTGGCGAACTGGTGGCTGGCTTTGGAGCAGGACTGGGCGCTGCTGAGATCCCTGCAATAGGGGCTGGCGCCGTGACTGAAATGACTGGCCGCTGCACCTGGACTGGGCTGGTCTGAGCTTTCACTGGGACAGTCATAACACCCTAATGGGAAGAGCAAACAGGCAGAAGTCACACAAAAGAGTTGAGAGATAATGCTGTTCAGTTCCAGATCACTTAACACATCAGGAACTGAGAATCAACCATTTTCCATCCCCAATACTTGGCTCGACTGGAGAGAAATGCGTTCAGCACTACTACACAAAACAGTCTTCCATTTAAGAGCATTGCGCTGTACTCAATTGTTGTCTTAAGAAGTGTAAAATCACAGAGATGAGTAGTGAAGAAGACAGCCCGGGATGGAGATGACCCGTTCAGGTTCTTTACTTGCCACCATGCAGATATTCCTCACCTGAGGCAGGACTTTGCTTTGTGCGGAAGTGACAGGGATGCGGATCTGTGGTATGCACGTCGGTGGCGGTGGCTGCTGTGGCTGTGCTATCGTTGGGGATGGCTGAGACACAGCCGGCAGGCTGGCCTGTGTCGTTACCACTCGGACCTGCGGGAGTCCAGAGGAGACGGTGTGGCCGGCTGCCCGAGAGGGCGACTGCGGCGGCCCAGCCTGAGTCTGGATGGTACTCTGTGCCGTGGAAAGCAACGTCCCAAGCTGTGGCATGGTAGGAGAAGACACCAAAAGGATGCTGTGGAGGAATGGGGCAGGGGAGAGAAATCATCTGGTGAACTTAAGAGTTTAAAATGAAGAGAACTTCATTAGAAAAAGAGCCCTGCTGGATCAGACCAGTGGTCATTTTAGTCCAGCAACCTATCTTACAGTGTGACCAACCAGAGATCCAGCATGGCGTAGTGGTTAAGAGCAGGTGAACTCTAATCTGGAGAAATGGTTCTGATTCCCTGCTCCTCCACATGACCAGCAAAACCAGATTTGTTTCCCCACCCCTTATCTGCTAAACCAGATTTGTTTCCCAACTCCGACATTCCTGCTGGGTGACCTTGGGCTAGTCACAGTTCTTCAGAACTCTCTCAGCCCCACCCTCTGAACAAGATGTCTGTTGTGCGGAGAGGAAGGGAAAGGAATTTGTAAGCCCCTTTGAGTTTCCTTACAGGAGAGAAAGGTGGGGTATAAATCCAAACTCCTCCTCCTCTTCTTCAGTTAATCTGGAGGGTCAGCAACAGAGCATAGAGGCCGAGGTCTTTCCCTGATGTTGCCTCGTGGCACCGAGATTCAGATGCTTCCTGCCTCAACACGTGGAGGTTACTTTTAGTCCGCATGGGTAGTAAGTAGCTGTGATAGACCTGCCCTCCTCAAATCTCTAATCTGCCACTCAGGTGGAGGAGTGGGGAATCAGCTCCTGCTTTAACCAGATCTGTTTCTAAAACTGTACCACCTGTATCTGAACCCCCCACCCCTGTGGGCCAATTCAAAACCAGTGGATGCTTCTCTACTGTTTGTCATGAACCTTGGAAGGGCTTACCTTTGGTTGGGTTTCACTTGCTCTGGAGTAACACTCGGCATACTTTTGCTGACCACGGAGACTGGGGGGGGTGAAATGGGCATGGCCGGCAACTGAGGGGCCGTGGGTGTCACCGGGGTGGGTGGCATGCTGGAATCGCTGAGGCTCAGCTGGCTTGGCTCAGAGGTGTTACCACTGGCGGCTTTCGCTGAACTCTCCTTGCAGCTGGATTTCTGCAACGAGAACAACAAAACTGTCACCGAACAACAAGAGGCCTTAGCTCTCTGGGCAAAAGTGGGGGGTGGGGGGTGGGGGAGAGAGAAGCAGAAGAGTTTGGATTTATGCCCCACCTTTCTCACCTGTAAGGAGACTCAAGGTGACTTACAAGCTCCTTTCCCATCCTCCCCCACAACAGACACCTTGGGAAGTAGGTGGGGCTGAGAGAGTTCCGAAGAACTGTGACTAGCCCAAGGTCACTGTTAAGCATCTGCTATGCATCAGATCAGATCAGACCAGAACACACAGTACACAGAACACACAGAGGGGTGGCTGTCCTACAACTTTTGGAAGTCTCTCTTCCTGCCTCCGAGCCAAGGCATCAGCCTGAACGTTTTCATGACACAAATCAAGACATTTTGATTCACACTGTCTCTTAGTGGTCTGGGATGGGCTAGAATAGTTAGTGTACCGTTATCGGGAAACCGGAAGTCATAGAATCATGGGTTGGAAGGAGCCATACATGCCATCGGGTCCAAGCCCCTGCTCAACGAAGAATCAGTCTGACAAGTGTTCCTCTAACCACTGCTTGAAGACTGCCGGGGGGGGGGGGGCATTCCTACCATCTAAAACGTTTCTGCACCAGGCATGTGTGCCAGGAACTTACTGTTTTTGCAGGAGGTTTGGGCTTCTGCTGAAGGGCTTTTTTGGCTTTCGCGGCAGCAGCGTGGGCCTGATGAATCCGCTCTGTAAGCAAGATGTAACAAATTATCAAGCAGATGTTAATGCTAAGGCTGCACGTCTAGGCATTCAACCTTTTTCTCCAGGTGTAAGCTTTTGATTCCAAGAGTCACTGCTCAGTGCGCAAGAGAAAATGAACCCAGCTGGATAATTTGCCAATCAGAAAAAAGCAGATTTTACCTGGAAATTATCAAAGCTTTATATGCGTGTGAACAATATTTTCTATAAACATGTCCCCTAGGAGGCTTTTATGCCTTTCAAGGGGCATGACAAGTAAACAAAAGTGATTTCTCTTCAGACAGGAACAAGAGAAAAATTATACATACGCACACACATTCCTTGTAATGGCAGAAATTACATTAAACAGGATAAAAACATATTTATATTGCATTTCTACCCACAGACCAGGGTTTTAATTGGAAAGATCTAATTTTTTAGAACCTCTTTTAGTACAGAACAGGGGTCTGCAACTTGCAGCTCTCCAGATGTTCATGGACTACAATTCCCATCAGCCCCTGCCAGCATGGCCAATTGGTGTAAAATCACAGAGTCACCCAATTGGTCATGCTGGCAGGGGCTGATGGGATTCGTAGTCCATGAACATCTGGAGAGCCGCAGGTTGCAGACCCCTGGTATAGAACCTTTTGATCTCTGGCAGCACCCCACAGTTTGGAAAAACAGTCACTACACTATTGCTCAATATTGTTAGCCCAGCTAATACAAATATTGGAATCTTCAAAAACCTGAAGCTACACTTTGCTTGCATTCCTATATTTTTGGGATGCTGTAGGCTTTTTTCCATGAAAAAAGTCAAATTCAACACTGGCCCTTTCCCCTACATTTAATGCAAGCCCACACAAAACCCATTAAATCTCCATGGTCCTGCATCTTGGATGCAGCAAGACCCTCTTAGCGACCACTCACCAAACTCTTCTTCACTTCTGTCTCGATGAAGGTATATCCACAGTTTGCGGCCAATGTCATACTTTACACAGGGATCCTTCTCATAGTGCAGTCGATCCAGAGCGCCGCTCACAACAGTGTTAACCTGGGAAGAGATTATGCAATGGAATAAGGGATCCAAAAAAGGGGTAGCAGGCATGTTCCTAGGCATGCTGGGAGGAAGGAGGCATGACACATGCAAATGAGGTTTTTGCAAACTGCACCATAAATTAGTTTGCACCTTTGCGCTCGACCTTACAGTTCGTGGACCTTAAAATCCATCACAAAACACTCCAATGTCTAACGGGATATCTTTCAGACATGGAACTCCGAGGAAGAGAATAACCTGCCCCACACTTGGTTTGGCTCACCTGAGCGCTGGTGACATCAGGAGCCAGAAACTGTGAGTCCTTAAGCAGCTCACAGATCTCAGCACGTGTTCCTTCTCCATTAGGGAGACGGGCTGCAGCGTCACGGACTAAGGAAAAAAGCACAGTCAAGGGTGTGGTCGAAACACCCAGTTAAACACACGTCCTCGAACCAGCCATGTTCCATTTGCCCTTCTTTTACTGGTTGATTCTGGTTGCAGAAATTCCAAGAGGCTGTACTTCCTGCATCAAACAGCCTTTGGACAGCTTAACACTGTGACGCTCTTTGAGGATGCAAAAGCCGCTTTGTGCTAAGGCAGACCACTGAGACATTTCAACCAATATTATTTTTATATTTTGAAAGCATTTAATAGCTGCCTTTCTATCTTACAGAAATTACAAAGAACAGGAGCTGGGGTTTTCTAACCTCTCTTTTCTCTCCCTTTAAGGAGTCTCAAAGCGCTTTCTAATCGCCTTCCCCTCTCCAAAACAGACACCTTGAAAGGTAAGAGAGCCCTGAGAACAAAGGTCACCCAGCAGGCTGCATGGAGAAGAGTCAGGAAACAAACCCGGTTTTCCCAATTAGAGTCTGCTGCTCTCAATTACTGCACCCCCCTGGCTCTTCATACTGCCTCTATTTTGAGAGGTGGCCGCTCTCCACATAGAGGTTTACCCTGCTTTATCATCTAAGGCTCTTTAATAGGTGAAGCCAGGAATGTTTAATTTATTTAGACATTTATACTCCGCTTTTCTCCCCAACAAGGACCCAAAGTAGCTTATAACGTCATTCTCCTCTTCTCTATTTTAAGGTATGTTAAGCTGACAGACAGTGACGGATCCCAAGGGCACCCAGCAAGCTTCCATCGCTGAGTAGAGATTTGAACCTGGGTGTCCCACATCCTAGTGCAGTGATGGCGAACCTTTTCGAGTCCGAGTGCCCAAACTGCAACCCAGAACCCACTTATTTATCACAAAGTGCCAAAACAGCAATTTAACCTGAATCCTGAGGTTTTAGTTTAGAAAAAACGGTTGGCTCTGAGGCGTGCATCACTCAGGAGTAAGCTTGGTGGTAGCCAGTGGCCTTGCTTTGAAGCAACCGTGCAACTCTTCCAATGGGTGAATTATGACCCTACTCAGAAGCAAGCCCTATTGCCAGAAACCGAACTTACTCCCAGGTAAAGGATCAAGCTTTAGTTCTTTGCATGAAAATCAGATGACCTACACTGCTTCCCCAAAACTAGGTCTTAGGTTTAATGCTAATAATCAAGCCCAACAGCCCAGGTCAGCCTAGATGTGTGTGGGGACACTCTGTTTGAGCGTACCCACAGAGAGGGCTCTGAGTGCCACCTCTGGCACCCGTGCCATAGGTTCGCCACCACTGTCCTAGTGCGACATTATATATATAACTAACTGTTATACCTTGCTGGCTCACTGGATTAAACATTTGTACATATAAATCATTAAAAAGATACCAGCGATTGAACCTTAAATTTTACAGATCTATGCCTCAGTGCTTCATGGCTATGCCTTACCCTCTATCATGAACTATTAAGGTAAAAAAGTGGCAGACTGCCACGGGTATTGAAATATCTACCACACTGAACGTCAACTTACCAAGAGACAGGATGGTGACGTATGCAGGCCTGTCTGAACGCAACAGCGAATGTTCTCGAGCTTTGTTCAGAGACGTTTCTTTGTCAAACACACCCTTTACTGGGCCCACCACCGACTCAAAGCCGTGCATGCGGAACGTGAAGGCCTTGTGAGGCTGGCTGTATCGATAACGCTCCTGCGTGCGAAAGACAAGGAGAGAATCCAGAGATTCACATAGTGAAGCAAGAGCCGAGCAGACTTCCAGCAAAAAGTAGTGTTGGGTGGTGCTGGATTCTGAACTGCCCCCCGGTGGCGAGGCTGCCTCGGCGGTCTTTGACGGCTGAGACCCGACCTCAGGGCAGCTCCAATGAGACGTCAGTGCTACCAGCCATGAAGGAGGCAGAGGAATGGAAGGAGTCATCCAGGCCATGCCAGGGCTGGTAGTGGCTCAGGTCCCAAGAACTAGCGAAAGGGAGACTCAGGGGTAACAAGAGTGGGCTGGGAGGGCTTAAAGCCTATACCAGAAAGCCCCAGGGTGCAGCCTATGGTAGCTGTGGCTGAAGGAAGAGGGAAATCTAGTGGCTGTGCAGGGGGAAAGGAGGAGGACAGAGCAAGTCAACCGCTCTTAATCACTACACCACGCTGGTTCTTAAATTCACCTTTGTCAAATTATCCGTGTGTGTGTGTGTGTGTGTGTGTGTGTGTGTGTGTTTTTAATGCAAGAGACTAATGGAGATGGCTTGCTATTGCCTGCTCCTGCGTAGCAATCCTTGACCTGCTTGGTGATCTCTCATCCAAATACTAACCGGGGCCAACACTATTTAACTTCCAAGATCTGACTACTCTGGCCAGGGCCAATACATCCTTACCATCATCTAACGTTAATGAAACCTATACAATTCACAAGGCAGGATGGACGGGCTAATCACCTGTTCCTGGAAAATGCGTTTCTCTTCCCCAGTGCTAGGCCGGACCACGTAGTCAGTCCTTCTGAAACAAACGGCAGTGTGAGACCTGGATAACTACAATGTAAGCGGAACCACAAAGGGATTCTTACAGAGTCCTTTTAACATCCTCAACAGACCATTACACAGTAAGGAAGGAAAAAGTTATCTGTACATGCAATTTAAGTCCAAATTATTGGGGGAGGGGGGGAGGAATGCCTAGAAGCTTGGATCATACTGCTGGACTTTTTACGATACTTCTAGAGAACGTTGTCTATCAGCTATCTCTCTTCACTTCACATTTGTCATCTATCCAAAGAGTGCAATATTTTATTTTATCGGATTTCATTTCATTTGCTTCATAATGATTTCCCCTTGACAGGACTGGCAAGGATAAAATCTAGGTAGTTACCCAGGCATGAAGAAGTTATCGCTGACTGACAATAAGCAAAAACAACCCAGACACGAAAAACCTATTGCTGAAAAAATAGACTAAAATGAAATGTCGCTCATTCATCGCTATATGTTACAATTCTTTGGATAAAAAAAAACAACTCAGCAGCTTTTTAAACGGTTGTCCTCTGCAGTAACTGATATTTGGAAGAAAAAGGGAATCCAGAACAAAAATTAGAGAGAGAATGAACAGAAACACTGCTAGTATGTTGTGAATTTTCCGGGTTGCATGGCTGTGTTCCAGTAGTATTTTCTCCTGACATTTTGCCTGATGCCAGCCACAGGGGCAGGTGAAACATCAGGAGAAAATACTACTCAAACACAGCCCATACAACCTGGAAAACCCACAACCTACTAGTGATTCCGGCTGCGAAAGCCTTCGACATTACAAGAAACGCTGCTATTTGGCCAATGGGCTATCTGGAATCCAGCCAATATCTTTCTGCATCTGGTACCATCATTGGTGGCCAAGATTTTACAAGCAGAAATAAGCTGACACTGATGATAAAAGACAGGGTCTTCGCTCAGTTTCCCTTGCAGCTGCATTGGCTAATGAGAACCAAAGTCAGAGCGTGATAGTTTGGCACAATGACGCAGACATGAGGCAACTCTTGGCAATCAAGTTAGCGACTATTTTCGCAAAGTTACTTATCTAGCTGCATGTGGATGCAAGAGAATGTCAGGGATGCTCTAGGCTGATCCTGCATTGAGGATGGGGGTTGGACTAGATGGCCTGTATGGCCTCTTCCAACTCTATGATTCCACCTCTCCTGCCCCCTGACACAAAATCAGTCACAAATAGTACCAGTTTGCACTAGCTTATTTATCAATGGGTACACAGTGTTGGTTGTTAATGAAGGTGCCTCTGATGTATTGTCGAAGGCTTTCACGGCCGGACTCAACTGATTGCGGTGGGCTTTCCGGGCTGTGTGGACGTGGTCTGGTAGATCTTGTTCCAAATATTTCACCTGCATCTGTGGCTGGCATCTTCAGAGGTGTATCACAGAGAGAAGTGAACATACCATGGCCACACAATCCAGAAAGCCCACAACAACCAGTGCCTCTGATGCTTCAGGAAATATACTGCACACACCAGTTCCCAGCCCGTTTCAGAGGTACTTACACTCGGGGAACAGGTGTGGTGGCATCTGAGCTGTCTTCGTTATCCTGTCAATTAACGAGAGATTAATGTCAGCCTCGTGGAAAAGTCAACCGGGATGTGCTTTACCGCGGGAACTCTTTCACCTCACCTTGAAAAACGTTTGGTCTTTGGTCTCCAACCACAGCTGGAAGAGCGCTGCCAGCTCCTTCTCGTGATCTTGAGAAGACGCTGGGGTCAGAAATGAAGAAGACAGAGAAGGTCACCCACTATACTTGCTAACATGCAGACTACATTAACAGTAGTGAAGGCGGTGAGGGTTACCAGGTCACAGTGCAAAAGGAGAATCCACTCCAGGATCCCTGAAGATAAGCAAACACATTTATCTATTTAAATCTTTCTCCTTGACCCAGAATAGGATGAATGGACATTGCCTTATACCAAGCCAGCCCACCTGTGAGGTGGGGGGGCCAGGTCCACCTGGCAGAGGTTCCCCGGGGGTGTCAGGAAGAGGAAGTCTTTCTTTTGGAATACTTCCTGTTGAGACACTTTAATTGAAGCCATGGCTCCTACTGCTACCTTGAATCCAATTAAGGTAAACCATGAGCATAAGTAAGAGGTTTTCACAGTTCATGGAAGTTTTCTTGAATGGCCAAAGCTCACAGCTGCACATTGACGAATGCAAGGTTTATTCTCTGCTTTGCCAGCAGCTCACTCTGAGTTCTCACCATTGCTTTCCTCAGTCTATCACAGATCCCCTTGTTTATAAAACAGTTTACTAGCTTTGTACTGGAGAACAGGGGTGTCTCTTCGTCCCTCAGGCGTAATGCAATGCAAGATTTGAGTG
Organism: Sphaerodactylus townsendi; assembly: GCF_021028975.2. Lineage (NCBI taxonomy): Eukaryota > Metazoa > Chordata > Lepidosauria > Squamata > Sphaerodactylidae > Sphaerodactylus > Sphaerodactylus townsendi. Next base: position 14,458,478 of record NC_059436.1, on the reverse strand, counting down.
TGGAAATTAAAACACAGACAAAGAAGCGTGCACACAGAAGAAGAAGAGTTTGGATTTATATCCCCCCTTTCTCTCCTTTAAGGAGACTCAAAGGGGGTTACAATCTCCTTTCCCTCACCCCCACAACAAACACCCTGTGAGGTGGGTGGGGCTGACAGAGTTCTGAAGAACTGTGATTCGCCCAAGCTCACCCAGCTGCGTTGGAGTGCACAAGCTAATCTAGTTCACCAGATAAGCCTCTACAGCTCAAGTGACAGAGTGGAGAATCAAACCTGGTTCCCCAGATTAGAGTGCACCTGCTCTTAACCACTACACCACACTGGCTCTCTATGCCAATATGTCATTTTCACATGGGTGAGGGGCTACACGTAAAAGAAGGGACAGCTAGAAGTTTGATGGCAACAGCCCCCCAGCAAGGGAAGAAAGGAAGGAAGGATAAGAAACGAGCTGTACACATTCACAGCTGAGAATTTTTTTTTAAGTCAGTGAGAATAGGGGGGTGTCATGTTGAAGAAGGAGGGTTTCCACGGATTTGGTTGTTGTTATACCTACTATCCTATGTAGAAAATAATAAATTTTTAAATGAGAAATGAACACTTAAAAAAAAAAGATGACATGGTTTACTAACACAAGCAGAGAAGCAAGGCAAGTTCCATTACCTATTAGTTTCCAGTGCTGACTTTTCTCTTTGAATTCAACAAATGGAGAAAAACTGGAGGGTGTATCTGCAACAGAAAGGAAATGTTAAATATCTCATTTTTACTGTTGTTTCGCTTTTTTACCCATTGTTTCGCTTCTGTTGATATACCTGTTTATTTTGTCGGTTCCTTCCTTCTGATGGAAATACACTTGAAATAGCGTTAAATAAACACTGGTTTTTTATCCTTTTAAAAATAATATCCAAACTCGTTCTGTAATGTCAGGTTATAACATCAGGCTAAAATCCAACAGTAAGTTACCACACAGCTTATGCCTAAAGGGATACTTACAGGGACCCATTTAAATGTAAACAAAATTAAATGTAAATTCAAAATTAAAATGTTCTGATCCAGGTGTGCTGGGAACAGAACCAGATTCCACAGAAAGGCTGCCTTTTCTCTTAACTGAATGAATTTGGGTAAAGATACTCTAGATAACATTCCATGAATACTGTCCTAGGAGTAAATGGGACTTCCTTCAGAGTTCACTTGCTTCATCTAGCTGCCAAAGTCCCCCAAAGAAAAGCCACAGTGGGCAAAGACCATGAGTCTCAAATGGCTCACAGTGCCGATCTGTCCAGGGCTCAGTTCATACAGGCCACTTATTTTCACTCTCAGGCAAAGTTCAAGAAATCAAGTCAACCTTGATCACGGCAGCAGGGCTGAAAACAACTGCCGGCTCCAACAGTCACACTGGCTTTGTGTGGCTTAGTGGTTAAGTGTGGCTTAGTGGTTGAGAGCAGTGGACTCTAATCTGGTGAACCAGATGTTTCCCCCATTTCTACCACCTGCTGGGTGACCTTGGACTAGTCACAGTTCTCTCAGAACTCTCTCAGCCCCACCTACCTCACAAGGTGTCTGTTGTGGGGAGGGGTGATTGTAAAGGGCTTTGAGATTCCTTAAAGGTAGAGAAAAGTGGAATGTAAAAACCAACTCTTCGCCATCTGATTCTATCTCGACTGCTGGCTAGGATGCAGGGCTTACCTCTGCTCTCGTCCGTGAGATATTGCAAGGCCGGCAAGACGAGTTCGGACCAGTTGGGGGCAAAGGAGAACCAGCTGTTCAGTGTGCTGGCGGGGGAAGACTGCCAGTCCATGACTTTATCCTCAAGCTGAGCAAAAGAAGATGACAGTCGAACAAAAGAAGATGAAAATGGCTTGGGCAAGCTGTTAATAGTGTGAAACGGAGGAAAGCAGCTTTTTCAATCCAAGCAACATTGTTTGGGAGGGAGGCACAACTAGCTATGAAGAAGTTGGCTTGCCAATCAACAAGACCAGTGGGAGAGAAAAGGGCTGTACGTGATCAGAAACAAAGATGGCAAGCTGAATGCCAGAGGCACTGCCATCTTCACGCCAGCGTGGCGTAGTGGTTAAGAGCAGGTGGATGCTAATCTGAAGAACCGGGTTTGATTCCCCACTCCTCCACCTGAGTGGCGGAGGCTGATCTGGTGAGCCAGATGTGTTTCCGCACTCCTACATTCCTGCTGGGTGACCGTGGTCTAGACACAGTTCTTCAGAACTCTCTCAGATTTACAAATGAAAACACTGTACAATAAGTTGAATTTTTACAAAGATGTAAAACCTGCAGGTAGACCTCTGTCTAATTTCGGATGGGGGAAAAAAGTACGCTCTTACCGTTGAGAGAGTAGCTGGTCCTTCGAGGAGAAGAATTTCCAAAAGCAGAGAAAAGAAACTGGAGGAGATTTCATTCACTCCAAGACAAGGCTTGATGTCTTCAAGAGGCCTTTGAAGAAAGGGATTTTTTTTAAAGCCACCTAGCGAACTCACATTTTAAAAAATGATAATGATGAATTGAATAATATAATTTTCTATTTGTTCACATACAATATTGTGGTAACCTTGTAAGGCCAGCTTATCTCCACGCTGAAGAGCTGAGGGGAGGGGCCATAGTTCAGGGACAGGGCACCTGCTTGGCAAGTCAGAAGTGCCAGGTTCAATCTCTGGCATTTCCAGTTAAGGCATCTGCCAGTAGTTGATGTGGAAGACCTCGGTTTGAGATCATAGAATCATAGAGTTGGAAGAGACCCCAAGGGCCATCAAGTCCAACCCCCTAAAATGGAGGAACACATAATCAAAGCATTCCTGACATCCAGCCTCTGTTAGAAAGCTCCGAAGAAGGAGACTCCACCACACTCTGAGGTTGTGCATTCCACTATCCAACACTGTCAGGAAGATTTTCCTGCTGTTTAGGTGGAATGTCTTTTCCTTCATCTTGAACCCATTGCTCCTGGTCTAGTCTCTGGAGCAGCAGAAAACAGGCTTGCTCTCTCACCAAATGACATCCCCTCAGATATCTAAACATGGCTATTATGTCACCTTGTCTCTCTATAGGAACTAACTTACTCTTCTTTGACAGATGAAAGCGGCACAGGGGATGGATCCTGAGACATTGGCGGGATCCCTTCAGGGTTGCCCAAGGACTCGGACAAGTCTTCCACTTCTGATTTAATCACTTTCAGCTTCTTTTTCTTTCTCTCTTCCTTTTCCCTCACCTTCTTTTTGAGTACAGCGAGGTCAAACAAGGCTTCGGGTGAAAAAGAGAGGAAGGGTTTTTAAAACAGATGGTGACGTGTTAGTAGGATATAACTTATGAGCTATAACAAGTTAAATTATGACGGATTATTGCTACTATCTATATATATAAAAATGGAACCATGCGTTCGTTGCTTCGAGAATAACCCCGCACCTGCTGGCCCAAACGCTCTGAAAATTTCACAGACCCTTACTCATTCACCTGACTGTGTTTTTACGTACCTCCCGCTGTCAGACAACACACCAGAGCCAGGTAAAACATCTTTTTCCTGGCGCACCAGGCCATGAAGCTGCCTGTGTGTAACTGTCACCCTTAGAATGTTCGTGCCCTTAGAATGTTCGCTTAGATGGCCAGATATGAGCAGTGAAAACAGTACCAGGCAATAACTCGAGTGGATGTGAAACACATACACACGTTGCCGTGTGAGACGTCAGGTGGGGTTCCCCCCCCACACACGCAGGTACCTTTCACTTTCTGTGCCTCACCCACTGCTACCACACAACACACCTACTCTCATAAACATTCAGCTGAGGGAGAGGGAAGGGATGGAGGGGGAGGCATGCAAGGGAAGAGAAGTGAGGGAGGGGACAGAGAGTGAGGGGGGCCATGCAAAGGACGGGAGGGAGAGTGCCCAGCAACTGGATATGACCCACCCGCCCTAGCAGAGGGAAAGGGGAGGTAGGTAGGGGGAGGGGTGCCATGCAAGGGAATAGAAGTGAGGAAGGGGAGAGAGTGAGGGGTGGCATGTAAGGGAGGGGAGGGAGGGACCAGCCAGCCTAATTCCCTGAATAATGAGGTTACAGTTCAGAAAACCAGGTTGCCTCTGAGGCACATGTTACTCAGGAGTAAGCTTGGTAAAGCAACTGTGACATACTTTGAATGGCTGAGTTGCGCCCCTCAGAGGGTTTACTCAGAAGCGACACCCATTGCCACCACTCCAACTTACTCCCAGGTAAAGGATCGTGACCAGCCAGCCTAGATGTGTGGGAGGGGTGCCTTTCCTTCCCCACCCCCAAGGAATGAGGCCACACACACACACACACAGCAGCAGTGGAGTAGGAGGTTAAGAGCTCGTGTATCTAATCTGGAGGAACCAGGTTTGATTCCCAGCTCTGCCGCCTGAGCTGTGGAGGCTGATCTGGGGAATTCAGATTAGCCTGTGCACTCCCACACACGCCAGCTGGGTGACCTTGGGCTAGTCACAGCTTCTCGGAGCTCTCTCAGCCTCACCCACCTCACAGGGTGTTTGTTGTGAGGGGGGAAGGGCAAGGAGATTGTAAACCCCTTTGAGTCTCCTGCAGGAGAGAAAGGGGAGATATAACTCCAAACTCCTCCTCCTCCTCCCCTCCTCCTCCTCTTCTTCTTCAATGACATCGCACAGTATCAGCCTGCGCATTTCCATGAGTACGTACTGCTGGCCTCTGCAACTGATTTGCTCCTACTGTTCCTTTCCCATTTCACCACAATAAGCCACAGCAACGTGTGGCCGTGCCCCACTAGTAAGAATATACAAATGTATCAGTGGCAGCAACTTATTAATGCCAAAGATTCAATTCCAAACACAATATGGAAATGACTACAAACAAACGGATCAAAATTGCAGTATGGCCCTATGCAGATGTTCTTATTTCCAGGGAACTGCAAGGGATTTGCAAGTTTCCGTTTCAAACTGAATGTTTAAAAAAGAATGTTTTAAAACCACATTTTTTCAAACACCACAGCTCAACTAAAGACATGTTGTCTGCTAAATGGATGCTTTCCCATACGGAAAGCTAGATGCTCTTAGGACCAGTTTATAAACACTCTTGCTTGCCTCTGTAAATACTGCCATATTTCTGTGAATGGTTTCAGCTCCTCAGGGGTAACAACTATGAAAGGCTGAACTCCTCCTAAGATCTCCTGTTGCAACAAACAGCAAAGGTTCTGCCTTTCAGGGGCACCACACCTGAATCACCCACCTGCCAAAGACCCCTTCTTGCCAGCATTCACACGCATCATGATGTCATTCAGCGTCAAGTCCCCTGACATTAAATCCGGGTGATTCTATATACAGGAGACAGAGACACTCAATCAGAACAATATCTAGATTAGATTACTGCCGTGCACTCTACATGGGGCTGCCCTTGAGGACTGTACAGAAGCTACAGCCAACACAGACTGCTGTGGCCAGAATGCTCACTGGAGTGGGTTGTCAGGATCATATCACTCCAGTCTTTTGCCATCTATACTAATTCCAGAGTTTGCTTCCAGACCCAATCAAGGTGCTGGCATTCACCTATACAGCTTGGACTCTGAGGCCCTATATACCCTCACATGAACCTACCTGTCCACTCTGGTCATCTCTGAAGGCTCTTCTTCGGGGTGCCCCATCATGTCAGACCGGATGGATGACAATCTGAGATTAGGCCTGCTCAGCTGTGGCACCAAAACTCTGGTAACCCCCCGCCCCAGAAAATTCATCTGTCGTCCTCTACTGTTGTCTTCTACCAGCAGGTATAATCCTCTAGAGCACAGGTGTCAAACTCGCGGCCCTCCAGATGTTATGGACTACAGTTCCCATCATCCCCTGCCAGCATGCTCTAGAACTAGTTAATTCCCTTCCCTTCCATATTCTATCTAAAAATCTGGAGTGTGAAATGAGCTTACAGGTACTGCCAAGGTTGTGCAGGTAACAGCACCATGTCCTCTTGGGCCCAATGGACTCTCAAGGACGAGATCCTGCTCCTCACCACAGATCTGGTGAGGTTGACAGTCCTGTTTTGCTTTGCTACTGTATGGTGCCAGTCAAAGCACAGAGGAAAAAGCAGCCTCCTGCTTAACTCACAGGTTGCCGCTTGCGCTTCTCATGGTGTTTCTTCAGCATTGTCTTCAGATCGTTCTCACCAAATTCCAGTTTATCTGGGAAAAAGAAGGGGGGGGGGAGCTTCAACCCATTGAAAATTCACTAGTGAAAGTTCACTGCAAACACAACACATGATGAACTATGATGCCCCCACTGACAACAAACTCAAGGTTTCATTACTTAATGACCTAGCGCCTAAACTCATCAGATCTTGAAAGCTAAGCAGGGTTGGTTAGTACTTGGATCAAAGACCAACGAGGAAGTCCAGGGTCACAACACAGAGGCAGGCAATGAAAAACCACCTCTGTTCATCTCCTGCTTTGAAAACCCTTGGGGGTCACCATGAGTTGGCTGGTACTTGGTGACACTTTATTATTACCCTGACCCAGACAGCCTAGGCTAGCCCAATCTTACTGGATCTTGGGAACTAAGAAGGGTTAGCCCTGGTTACTTCTTGGATGGGAGACCACCAAGGAAGTCCAGAGTTGCTATGAAGAGGCAGGCAGTGGCAAATCACTTCTGTTCATCTCTTGTTTTGAAAACACTCGGGGGTCGCTATGAGTCAGCTGGTACTTGATGGCACTTTCCACTCCCGAGACATCCAACCAATGACCAAGCCTTCCCGGTGGGTAATTCTGCATTATGTGTTTTCTGGAAATGTCTTCCTAGTACATTTTGTCCTGCTTTTCCTCGAAGAGGCCCAGCGCAACGCGCACTGTTCCCCCTTTCATAATCACAATGACTCTGGGAGAAAGAGTAGCAAACAGTGTATGATTGGCTCAAGGTCTTACAGCAAGCATCATAGCATGGGATGTTTGAACTCCCAGACACTAATCCAACCTCTAGATCACACTGGCTCCTGACTACATTGTACCTGACAATAAGTTTTACTTAACAGTAAATGTTCAAACATTTGCAGTATTAACTGTTCAACAGAGTAGCTCAACAGAATGACTCTTGACTTTCACAGTATAAAAGGTCACTGTTTATGCTGTATTATCCGACAGTTGCAAAAGGAAACTGCCAACACAGAGACCACAATTTGAAATAGATTATGTTCATCAAGATGGGAGGGGGCCAAAATTTACTTCAGCAGCAAATATCTTTTAAAAAACTGGAAGAAATAGTTCCAGAAACTCAGCATAAAAAAGGTAAGAGCTACAAAATAGCTCACGTTGTTTACTGCACAAAGTTTTCAGCACAAACCAGAATTTAATCTCTTTTTCCAGTCATCCTGGATCTTACCTGCTGTTTTCATATCTTGGGTTGATAATGTGGGGATCACTCTGAGAGAAAGCGCAGGGCTTGGACAGTGTGCTGGAGAAGTTGGAATCCAGCTTAGATCTGAAACGCAGAAGAGCAACAGTGCCATCGCAGGAGTTCCGTAACAGCAAAGAAAAACCAACAAACCAGAACACAAGATTTTCCTAGAAAACACATACACTTGTAAACCTAAAGGATTTGGGAACTTTTGCATTTTCAGTCAATGGATCAGGATAAGTATGGCTCTCCTTGAAAGGGCATAAAAACATAAGCAGAACTCAAGACTGGTACTCCCGACTATTCTCTAATTATGTTTCTGACTCTTTCAGCAAGAGGCTTTAGAAGAGATTTGAATATTTATGTGCCAAATCAGAGTGCTGTGTAAGCAGGAGGCTAGACTGATGTTTGGAGAGGAAAATCAATGTCTAAGCAAGGGTACAACACAAAGAAGACAGCATTAGAGTGGAAGTTGAAGGTGGGGTGCCTTGAGAGAATCATTGAGTAAGAAGGGGCCAAACAGGTTAGTATTTGGGTAGGTGACCTCCCAGGAATACTAAGGATGTGATGTGGAGGCAAGCAATGGCAAACCACCTCTGAAGCCTCCTTCCTTGAAAACCCTATGGGGTCACTATAAGTCAGCTATGACTTGATGGCACGCACACACCCAAAAAACTGTTAGATGGCTTGTGGATATCACCAATTTCAACTTTGAGGTTCCCAGCCAGAGGACAATTTTAGCCAACACTACATTCACAACCAACACTGCATTCACAACTCCTTTCCAATAAAGTTTCCACTTGGTGGTTTTTGTTTACTCTCGTGCAGTTACCTTCTTCATCAGAGGACAAAGCAGTGTCTCCACATTCCTCCTTCACCTCCCTGAGGATTTTCAGGTATCGCTGATGGGTCCTTCTGTCCCGGGCCTCCGCAGCACAGTTAGCAGCTGAGTGTTTTCTCTTTAGGATTAGGTCAGGACCGCCTTTCCTAGCCAGTTCTAACAGGTGCTGTAATAGACATCAATGGGTTACAGTACATCAAATTCCATGACTTTTCAAAAGAAATCCACTATATTTATAATAACCAGGGATGAGAATGAAAGATTTAGGACATAATATGACCCATGTATTAAACTTGCCAAACGTTTCAATATTCCCTGTATTTTAATTTTGTTCATGAATCCCATAATAGTTTTCCTTCTGTCCAACGATACTAGAACTCGGGGCCACCCAATGAATTTGATGGGCAATAAGTTCAGGGTACAAAAAACAAAATACTTCCTTACTCAGTGAGCAATAAAGTTGCAGAATTCACTGTCAGCAGAACCAGCATTCACAAGCATATACAAACTCAAGAGAGAATTAGATCGATTGGTGGAGGCTGGGTCTCAAAACCTCTGAATACCAATCAGTGCTAGGAGGCAGCCTTGGCCTCTATACCCTGTCCGTTGCTTTCCCCATATTTAGGGCAACTGGTTTGGCTCCTATGTGAAACAGGATGCTGGATTCAAAGAACCACCAGTCTGATCCAGCAGGGGCTTTCTTATGTTCCCCTTTGACCAGCAAATGCCACGTCAAAGACTGCCTTTGACAGTTCTCTCAATTTCTCAAGCATCTTGCTTTCTTGCACAAGATCAGGGCACTCTGTCATTTGCGGAACGTGCAGTCACCATCCAGAAGTCCAGGTCCAGGCTGGCACCTCCAGTTCAGAACCTTGGAGAGCTGCCAGAATAGACAACACGGGCCAAGATGTACCAATGACATGACTTACTATAAGGCAGCGTTTTGCTTCCATGTGAGGTCAGAAACAGTCAAGCTGAAGGCCGATGAAGTGGTCAAAACTCAAGTTCTTTATATCCCAGCTAGTTTTCCAGTCGGGGAGTAACCATACATAGAATCATAGAGTTGGAAAAGACCACAAGGGCCATCCAGTCCAACCCCCTGCCATGCAGGAACACACAATCAAAGCACTCCCTACCTATGTTCATCCAGCCTCTGTTTATAAATCTCCACTCTCCAAGGCAGTGAATTCCACTGTCGAACAGCCCTGACAGTCAAGAAGTTCTTCCTGAGGTTTAGGTGGAATCTCTTTTCCTGCACCTTGAATCCATTACTCTGTATCCTAGTCTCTTGAGATTCTCCCAATGTTGATTTTATATACAGCGTTTATGCAGCAACAGTCCCTTTAAATACTTACGTTCCGGGAGGCGAGGATCTGCTTCAACAGCCGGTAGAAGTACTGCTGCTGAGAAGTCAGGTAGCGCTTGTACTGAGACTTGAAGCAAAGCTGTCGATATTTCACCACTTCTGGATTGAAGTGCCCGTCTGCAACAAGAAGAACATTTCATTTCTGCTCAATCCTTTCTGGCCGTGCGGCATGGCCCTGACCAGTGAGTGAGAATATTCCCTTCAATGGATAGAAAAGGCCAATTTCTTTTTTAAAAACTAACTCCAATCTGTTCTAAAGAGAAGGGAAGTGTTAGAAACATTTTTCTTCAACTGTGCATCTAGCTTCTTGCTATGATAGATGGGCACAGAAGACAGGGCATTGCACTGCAAAGATAATGGGAACATTTTAAGAACGTAACTTTTGAATGAATATATGCTTGCTTGCTTGCTTGCTTGCTTGCTTGCTTGCTTGCTTGCTTGCTTGCTTGCTTGCTTGCTTGCTTGCTTGCTTGCTTGCTTGCTTGCTTATTTATTTATTTATTCATTCATTCATTCATTCATTCATTCATTCATTCATTCATTCATTCATTCATTCATTCATTCATTCATTCATTTAACTAACTAACAAGATCTATATGCTGCCTTCCTGGGGGTAGATGGCATACATTAGTGAAATGCTTGGGCAAAAATGACAGTCTTAACCAGGCGCAGAAAGGTGTATAAGCGCCTGACAGACCTCTAATGGGCATTCCATAAAGTGGGGGTTATCGCAGAGAAAGTCCTCTGCACAGCCCCCACCGCCCTCACCTCTGAGGGGAAGGGACACCCACTACCCCCATCCCCCGTGACCTCAGCACCCAGATCAGTTGATACAGCAGAAGGCATTCCTGCAAATAGTCTGGTCCCGGGCTCAGGGTAGCTTCCAACATATTAAACAACAAACTCTACAACCCTAATTCCCATTACATCAATTACTGAATGTCCCATCCTGTCGGTGGCATTATATTGACTCACTCTGCGTAATCCCACCTTGACCCAAAGTGAGAAATGTGGACTATAAATACCATAAATAAAAATTTAAAAATAAAGCGGTACTTTAAACCAGATTTAAGATATTTCTCTCACCCCTCCGCCAACAGAGTCCCAGGGCTTCTTACAAGCATCAGACAAAGAATCAAGATTGATAAAACTACACCAAAATGCAGCAAAAGTGGAAGCCAGCAGAATCCTAACTCCCACTGGAAAGGTAGCTGCCACTGACCTCGGAAGAGCTTCTGGGCAATATGCAGGGGATTTCCGAAGCGGAAGTTCTCTCCACTGAACAGAGACAGGATTAGGTTGTTCTGGTACTCAGCATTGTTTTCAGGGAAGTGGGGCAGGAACTTTTTCAAGTGTTCTCGTTGTGAATCCACCAGCACTTTCTGCCATGTTGAAAAACTGACAACTTCAAAAAAGATCTCGGGCTACAAGAGAGGAACAGGAATGAAATAATAAAGTTCCCAGGTCACATCATCACTTGTGACTGAATCACATCATCACTTGCAGAAATATTTGGTTTCTACTCATATATTCTACTGTTTCTGTTCTGGTCATTTTTTTTTCCTACTTACATCTTCCAGAAGATCTTCTGGCAGGCTGATTCTTATAGAGCCCAGCATACAATCCTCCATGATTTGGCCGCCATTGCCTTCCACTGATGGCCCCAGCTCCAATGGGTCAGTGAGCATGTGATCCAGAGAATCCATGTTTCATGAAGTCATGAAACCTCTGAACAAACAAAATTTATTTTACTAAAACAGGACAGTTTCACAATTCCATCTGAAATAGATTCATTGTTTGCAAAGTCATATTTATTGATGTTTATTTATAGTCTCGCATAATTTGAAGAGTCCTTGAATTTCAGGGTCTCATAATTCCTTTATGGGGCGGGGGGGTTATCATCTTGGGGCAACAGAGGCCTAGTTTAACATTTTTCATTTTAAAATAGTCTCTTCCTCACACTCATTCCCCACTCTCACTCATTCTCACTCTCTTGTTCAGACAAAATATCATCTGGAGTGGCTTAGTCAGCAGGAGGCAATGCTTACCCATCACAGCTAAGAAGTAGCTTTTTTGAAAACTCGTTTTAGGATTGCATAAGTACAAGGCAAAAGGGTTTAAAGATAGGGTCTGTTAAGCCAAATGGTTCAGGATGGGCATGCAGTTTTGCTATCAAGTCACAGCTGACTTATGGCGACCCCCGTAGGGTTTTCAAAACAAGAGATTTCAGAGATGGTTTGCCATTGCCTGCCTCTCTATGGGCCGAGAGAACTGTGACTGGCCCAAGGTCACCCAGCAGGCTTCATGTGGAAGAACAGGGAGTTGAACTCGGTTCTCCAGATTAGACTCCACTGCTCTTAACACTACGCCATGCTGGTTGATACAAAACTGCAGTATTTAAGTGAAATAACCTATTAAGCTTTGAAGACAGCCTTTCTTATTCTTAAAAAAAATCATGAGTATCACTGTGTTATTGAAAACAAGCTCGAAACACTCGCGAAACATTTACCTTTGATTTGAAGAAGGCAGAGCTTATCCACCAAAAGCTTGAACATCACTCAAAGTGGGTGGAAGCAGACGCACAACCACCATCTAGAACTGGTCTGTCCTGGGGAAGGGTTTGAGATTTGTTCATTACAAACAACCCACTTCTTACAGGAGACTATTTCCAAACTACTTTTACAGCTACTGAAAAGGTTGGCTAATTTTCATCAACTCTTGCCTTCTTGCTGCAGACCCCCATTTGCCTCTCCTACTGTTCCACTGACACAATATCTGCAGCGAGCAGAACTTAATCTGCATCCAACTCTCGGTTCAGACTGAGAGTTCCAGAGGTTAGCTGCAGTGCAGAAAAATAAAAATATAAGTCTAACAGCACTTCAGAGACTAACAGAATTTATTCCTGCACAAGCTTTTGTGAGTTACAGCTTATTTTACGAGACCTATGGAGCACACATCCTCAGCAGTTATTCATACTTGGAATGAGTCTCGCCACTTGCACACAAATTCGGAAAATATGAAAGAGCACTGCCCTTTCGTCACTTTAAAATACTCGGATGGCAAAGTCAAAAATGGACAACTGATCTTCTGGCAGTGCCTCTCCACTGCAGGCCACTAAGAAGGATTCAGTTAATTATCACCTTTAGAGTAGGTAACACCTAAAACACTTTTAAAAAAAATCTGTGAACCACCATGCACAGTCATTAATGCAACATTAATCTGTCTATGAACAAAGATCCTGAAAGTATATGAATGGCATCTGTAATATTAAGTTGCTTGCCCACTAAAACTCTTCTTGTAGAAAGAGATAGTCATATATTCTGCTTCCTATTGTCAAGAAAATAGCATCTTTCCAATAGCACCTTCTGCTGAATTTCAGGTTCACAAGAACTTATAGAAGCAATCCCACACATTCGTTTTCACTCTGGCATTATATGAATTAGTCCACACTGTTAAATAAACCAAACCATTCCCATAAGAACTAATCAAAATCCACATGTGGATCAAGTCCAAGAGACTTAAGCACCAGAATTCAGAAGCAAAAAAGGTTAGGGAGACCCACTGGCCTCATTCAACACTGGCCTCAGTCACCACCTAGCTTGCAGGGTTGTTGTGAGGTAATCTGCTGCAACCAAAACGACTCCAGTCTCACAGACTAAGGAGTTCTGCCACTGTCTTTAAGGGCCCACAAGTCTCTTGTTCTGCAAACATTTGAAAAATTTACACTTTAACCTAGGGGCTCAGAATGGACTTGCCCTGCATGGGATTGCTGCACTGCTCAGATCCTGACTTCTCTTGGATCGCTACCAACACAACGCTACCAACACAAGATGGTGTCTATGTAGGTGTGCGTGAAAATGGGGCACGTAGAGAAAAGGTATGGAAAGATATAGGCAAGAAAGACGTTTACGTTTATTGGAATGTTGTACCTTTCCTATTATTATTTGTTTCCAAATCACCCCCTTCATCCAAAGAAATCCCGAGATGTGCCTAATCCTCCCCTCTTCCACTAACTTCACAACAACCTTGCAAGGTAGACACCAGCCTATTCACTTATAGGAAGCTTCGTTGCAGATGGGGGATTTGAACCCAGAAATCCTGAATCCCAATGTCAGAAACACTTTACAATCTCCTCGGCGCCCCCCCCCCCTTCAGATTTGCTTTCCTCTTACGGACCACCCCCACCCACTATTAGCATGTCTCCCCCATTACCTCCGAGCGCAAAACAGGTGATCAGGCCACTCACTTTAAAGCCCACCCCTCACCTTCACACGACTCGGACATTCCGCTTCCAGGTCGTGGGGGAAGCGGACGCAGAACGCATGCGCAGAACCCAGGTTCTCCCTCTTGCGCGGCCACGCCGTACTCAACGGAGGGAGAGGCATGAATCCTCGCGCATGCGTGAGTGATTCTGGAAGCGCATGCGCAGCTTCGGCCTGGCGCCCGACTCCCTTCTCTTTTCCGCCAGGTTTCCAGTGTCGGGTGGGCATTTTTGCCTTAAAGACGCGCAATGTTTATTCTAGAGAAGGGGTCTGCAACCTGTCGCTCTCCAGATGTTCGGCCATGCTGGCAGGACTGATGGGAGAATTCCCATCAGCATCTGCCAGCATGGCCAGACCATTACTGGCGAGAACCGGCTATGTAATGATCCACTCAGGAAAACGGCTGCAATCCCTGTTCAGTAAGTTCTAGAGTAAGTTTTTGTCCTGAAGGTACTGGTGGAATTTGGCTCCTTGTGGGGAATCTCCCTCCTGGTTCGCTCTTGCAATTAAGGCCCTTTCACATGAGCAGGGGAATAAAGGGAGAGAGGCTCGAGGTGATTACACACTCCGGCGGTGGATTCTGGTTTGGAATGCGTGCAGATGGAAAATAACTCGGCTAGGGAAATGGTTTTGCTTTTCTCTGCCTGGCTGGTCTGGATTTCTGTTTGCAGGGAATCCCCTCTCTCACCTTTATTGACATACTAATAGGGAAGTAATACAATCAATAAGGCTTCATTAGGCTTCAATACATACTACATGACATATTAGATAAATACCAGTACTACAATAAACACTATATATAAAATCCAGTTATTAATTTAGATTTAATTTTTAAAACTTATAAAAATCTAGGGACAATCGTGGTTTCAGAAGAGATAGTGATTTCAGAGATTAGTGGTTTCAGAATTACCATCTTTCAACACGTGTTGGATCCCAGTATTCTTTACAGGCAGTATCTGCTTGTGTTATTTGTGTGTTGGGGCATGTTCTATAACGTGATGGTGACTTTGAGATGACCTGGTGCAAAAAATGTTGCTTGGTCAGGGTGTGGGAGGGTGGCCACCCATATGGTGTGGGGGGCGCAAAACTCAGATTTTGTCCCGGGCTCCATATTCCCAAGCTACGCCTCTGGCGTTAACCCTAACTTATTATTTTTATTTAATTTATTCAGTCAAAAGTTGTTCCCAAAATTGTAACAAAAACCCAAAACCTAAAACTGACGATAGCCCTATTCTCGGACTGCGCCCTAGAACTCAACGTCACACTAAGGCAAGCCCGAGATTTGTTTCAGCTGTTTCATATTTCTGCCTGGTTTCATTTCTCTGCAATCTAAACCTTATTGCATTGTTTATTGGATGTTCCACCCTGTTGATTGTATTTGCTTTTCTGGTTAATCTGTCTTCAGTCTCAGGGAGAAAGGTGTACTGTTCATTGCGTAAATAAAACAGATTTTTGAAATTGATGAAGGCTTCACTTCTTGTTTTCTTTACTCCACATTAACCTGTCCTCTTCTGAATGGGAAGCCCAGTTGTACGACAGTATCACAATTCAAAATATACCTCAGCAGCTGCAGCATATCGAATGGTCTGGGAGCGTGCTGCATTGTGCTTTAATATTCATGTGTGTGTGTGCATGAGCCAGGGTGGTGTAGTGGTTAATGCTGGACTAGAACTGAGAACCAGATTCGACTCCCGCTTGGGATGCGACTTCCTGGGTAGCCTTTGGTCTGTCATTTTTTCTCAGTCTAAATAATGCCTCCAGAGCCCATTGGGAGACAATCAAGCCTTATAGAATGGTGATGCTAGCAACTCACTGACAAAATTCAGTATTTCCGATAGGAAAAAGACTGGCAGACACCTACCAGTAAACAGGGAGTGTCCCTGGTAAAATAAAGACAATTGGGGCAAATGCAAACTATTCAATTGGTATAGCTGTAATGCAGAGAGATTTGAGTGCATTGTTGAATTTCTGTCTGTTATATAAATATAAACTATCAACATATTAGTAATCACCCTAATTATATTCAAATGAGGTAGGTTAGACAAGATGCGGGGAGAATTTTACATCATTGATTGGGACTGTGGTCTACACTGCTGTGTATAGCTTATCGTAAGTAGGCACCTATTATGTAATGTAATTTATGTTACAGGATGTAGTTTTGCTTAATGTGTCATGTGAATCCTCACACATTGGGTATTTGGCGTCCTGTTTTGTTGATTATAGTGACACACTGTAATCCGCCTTGTGTCCTTGTGAGAAAGGTGAACAATAAACAATGTATATAAAATAAAAATAAACAAATGCTGTTGCTGTTGCATGTAAGAAAGGATGAAGTATAACTTCTCTTATGTACCTGCTCCCTAAAAGCAGTCTTTCTAAGGCTCATTCTGCACATGCAGAATAATGCACTTTCAAACTGCTTTCAGTGCTCTTTGAAGCTGTGCGGAATAGCAAAATCCACTTGCAAACAGTTGTGAAAGTGGTTTGAAAACGCATTATTTTGCGTGTGTGGAAGGGGCCCAAGAGTTTGATCTTTGGGGAGTTTCAAAATTTAGGCATGAGCACTGTTTCTGGGGCAGTACAAGAACTGCTTGGGGGGGGGGGGGCATTCTTGTGTGTATGTATTGTGGATACCTAAAGGGATCCTGAAACACAAACAATTAATGTCCATGATAACTGAGTCTAAACTGCTAAATTTGGTTGGTCTCCCTAGGAAAGCACAAATAAATGTTGATTTATAAAAAAGAAAAGAAAACAAGATTTATTCATTTTGCTCTTACATCTGGCAGTTAGCACAAGACTATTAACATACAACATCTGTTACCAAATGTACAATTAACATAATTAAATAAGACCAGCATCAAAGTTATGTCATGTGTAAATCAACTTCACGTATGATGAAATGTCCAAAAATGTCATCCCAGCAGCTTTAGGAAAAATGAAAAGTATGCTTCCTCTGAAAAGGGAGAGGGGGACACACTCGAGGCACAGATTTCTACGGTGAAATATTAGTATTTTCTAAAGGCCAGAGGTAAGTGACAGTATTTCCTTCAGAGAGCAGATTAGAGCCTTCTCTGATGAAGAGTCTTTTCCACAATGTCTAATGGGGCCATATTTTGGAGATGGACAGATGCTCAGACCAGCTCAGAATCTCCTACTTAGGAGCATCAGGGGGAATTTGAAATGTGGAAGGGATTTTAGAATTGCAGTCCAACTATTTTTGTTATAGTATTCAGCTCAGTCCCTTTACCTTTCAGTCACTTTAAGTGTTACAATACCGAATTTTTAATTCACAAATCTTGAATCATTGCTGCTTATTTGGCAGGGGCTGAGTGTCTTGTATAACAATGTGGGAATGGAGACAATACATAGTTTCTGACTAATGTAATAGTGCTCCAGCTCTGCCAAGAATGAGCAAAGATCGTGGTTGTCTGCTTTTATATTTCCCCTGGTTTATTTTTGTGCCTTTGTTTACTTTTAGTACAAAATTTGCTGTCTAGGTAAACAACCAGATGCTCTGAAAGGCGTGGGGGGATGTGGGGGGGGGGGCAACTGAGCACAGTTTGTCAATCATAGCAGCATAACTACAAGATCAATGCTGGACAGTAACTGTATGTATCGAAGGCTTTCATGGCTGGCATCACTAGGGTGTTGTGGGTTTTCCGGGTTGTATGGCCATGTTCCAGTAGCATTTTCTCCTGATGTTTTGCCTGCATCTGTGGCTTGCATCTTCAGAGGATCCTCTGCCACAGATGCAGGCAAAATGTCAGGAGAAAATGCTCCTGGAACACGGCCATACAACCCGGAAAACCCACAACACCCTAGTAACTGTATGCTTCTCTAGAACAGGCTAACCAGAACTAATAAAACAGCCATGTTAAGGAAAGGACATGAGGATTTGTTCCTTGTGAAACATGCTTAGAACATTGCCAGTGAGTGGGTAAGCTGACCATCTTGCTCCATGGCTATACTTCTGTTATATGAAAGTCTATTTCACTGGAATTAACTGGACTTTCTTGCAAGTAATAGGTTTCTTGACTAGAATGCCAGGCTGATTTTATGACAGCTGAATGGCTGTCTTTGGAGAGCTTCTGGAGTTTGGAACAAATGTGTTGTATTACACTGCAAAATTCTAGGAACAAATTTTAGCTGGGATAATAAAGATTTTTAGTGTCTCTCTCCAATAACAGTAAAGAAAACCATAGCTCTCGCTCTCCGGAATATTGCACTTGAAATTATTCGTCCCAGTTGGCTGAAACAACATAGAGCAGCATTCGAATAGGCTGTGTTACAGAAATGCCGGCTTCAGCCAGTCTCACGCTGTGTTCGGTTGGCTTAGAACGTCTCCTGCGCAAACCTCACTGAAATGAATGGGAGGTTTATAGGAACACAACAACTGCCTTGCGCAGAGCCATTAATCTAAATAGGGCTTACGAAGGAGGAGTTCCCAGTGGATTGTGCCCCAGGCTCATTCAATCACACAGTCCTCGAAAATGGCTTTTGTTGCCCTTTAATACTGATCTACTGTCTTTGTGTGTGCATAGTTCTTTTTTCCCCCACAGAGCAAGGCCATTCGTATTATAAAAAGCCCACCAAAATTAGCTGCCGTTTTTCATCCAGCTCCTGTGAAAGGAAGGGGAGGGAGAATGAAAGTTTGGAGGCTACAGCAGTATAACATCCCCAGACTGCATAAAACAGAGGGAAGGTCAGAGAGTTATCCTTCAATACTGTGACGTTAAAGGGACTCTTCAGCAGCCAACTCTAGTAAGAGTTCGAGTCTGCTCCTTCCGTTAACTTCAGTCTGCAATAAATTACATTTGGCCTTCCCTCCCCACTTATTCCCCTCTTGACCTAGTGGCTGGTAATGGACACACGAAAGCCACTGAACATAGTTAATTTCTCTGAGCCTTTTATTGGTTTGTTCAGGGAACAACAACCAATCCCTCCTTCCCCTTGGACAGAGGAAACACGGTCAAACAGTGGAAAGTTTAAGCTCAGCATAACCATCATATGCTACTCTGATTTGAGTAGATGTGATTGAGGCCTTTGAAGTTTCTGAATCTACTCCATTCGTACTCTCTAGAACTGAGTATGAATGAAGTGCAGGTGGCGTGTAAACAGTTCACAGGGTTCCAAAAGAAAAAACTGCAACCAATAATAATTTAACTGCTGCCACACAGCTTCACAGTTTCATTGTCCCATCTATCCCACGCATAGAGTGGGAAAATAAGGGTCTACGATTGTTCCTTCTTTTCAGGTAATCCTTTACCCAAGCTGGTAGATTGCCTTCTCCCACGGCTCCTTAAAAATAAAGCCACCTGAAACATAACTAGCCATAGGATGCTCTTTTTAAAAAACTGTAGGAATTAAAAGGTTAAAAATAATTCTGCCTTCAGCTACGTGACTAGGAAAGTTTTTCCTTCACTGTTGACATTGAAGCTGGAGGGGCATCCACAAATGAAAAATAAGGCTCCACATGGGTATGTCAAAGAAAAATCCAGAGGAAACTCAAGTTTCCATTTTCTATTACTATCCATTGCTGAAGATAGTAGAATCCTCGTGGGAGTTATGGATGTTTCCTTTTGATTTCTTATAGTTGTGGAATTCTTTAAAGCATCAGCAAGAAATGTAGAGCTACATTTTCTATGTGCAAACTTCAAAAAACAGCTCCTGGAGCTCCATACTTTTAGGGTAACGTCCTGGAAAATCAGCAGGCCCAACCGAACGTCTTAGTTTATCCACTGTGGAGGACGTTCATGGCTTTTCAATGTGCATGTCATTGCTTCCATTACCGTTGGTGGTGGTTGTAATGATGTATTGTGTTGTCTGCTGCTGATTGGCTGTTGGAGAGTCCAAGGCGTCAGAGTGCGTTGATGACTCGGCTAAGCCTACTTCTACTCCACTGGAAAGTGAAAGGTTTGGTTTTACATCTAGTTCAGATTGTCCTTGGGGTATTACGTAATGTGTCTGCAGAGGGAGGGGGAAAATACAGCATTTACTCAAATGAAAGACTAGTTTTCCCACAGGTACGTCATCAAAAACAAAAGAGAGAGCCCTCTTAAATTTGCATGCAGTTTAAAGTTATGTCCAATACTTTTTTTGTTATATAACTTTTTAAAAGGAGGTGGTCTGACATTCAAGGTTATCCTCCTTTTGAGTAAATGTAATATACACTTTTCTGTCCAAATTTGGGACATCGTATGTTATTTCACAGACACACGCAATGGGTGAACTTGAATTAATTCAGTTAAAACAGAAGTTCTAAGACAGCCTTCATTTCGCTACAGCCCATGGCATGAAGAAGCCATGAAGGAGTGACTGCATTAAAACAGAAGGTCCTGCAGATGGTGTTGTTCTTCCTTCAGACATCCCTTAACCAGATAAAATGAATTAAGACACACAAAAACATCTTGCCCTGTGCCTTCACTGCTTCCCAGGGCCGCTGGGAAAAATCTGGAGTCACAGACTCTCCATCTGGTTGGATGAACAAAAGCTCACTTTCTCAGGACGAGTGTTACCTCGCCTTGATTTTAGAAAGTATTCTACAGGAGTGGCAGTTATTTTTCTACACAGATCCTTTAAAAGGGATAATGGAGGAGAACATTTCAGCCTTCCCCTTGAAGCCTCTCCTTTCTGGACAGATTCCAGCACCTCTTATTATGTATCAGCATTCTCTTGTTGTAGTCACCTTGAAGGCTTGATGTCAAGCAGACAGGTGGCATATGAACACTCAAACAACCATGTTCCAGCGTTCAGCTCAACATTTGAATTTCCATCTAACTATGAACGATGCTTCAGGACTTGATTTTACAGTCTGGAACACCAATTAGGACCATGCATCACACAATATTCTGTGGCTGAATATAGAGACATGAGTGCAAAATGTACAATATGGAGTTTCCACCTTTTGTTTCCCTTGCAATTCCTTTGCAGGTCAACTAGATGCATTGATGTTTGGATGGGAGAGGGGCAATTATGTCTTCCCTTATCCTTATCCACTAATATTCTGCTAATATCCTCCTCTGTTAACAGAAGTAAGTCCAGTTCAGAGGAAATGGCATTGAGGTAATTTGCAAGAGAGAGTCTAGAGATGTGGAAGGGGTTAAACTGGCTCCATTCTTACATCCCATGCCCTACCTTGAGCAAGAGTAGCTTTAGGAACAAGCATCTGACACAACAACTTGTATTTCTGCCCTTAGGCATGCCACTGTCTTGCCGTCCAAGTCTACAATGCATCAGTGATAATGCTGGAGCATTTAAACGTTTGGTATCATTACTAATCATTACATTGATCTGACTTCCCAACTTAATGTTTTCTGAGCATTTATACAGCACATTTGAAATGCTAAATGTTTCATTTATATATCCTCTGAAATGATAATCTGATCCCAACACCCAAAGGTGCCTTCTTTCTGCATACCTGGGTGACAGGTTTCTCTTGCCCAGTGTTCACTGCCGTGACGGGAGTGGCAACAGCGGTCTCTGTGATCACATATTGAATCTCAGAAGCTAGAGGACAAAATCAGAAGAGAAAGAAATACAATTGAATATTCTTAGCAATATGCCAAATGATTAGCAGGACAAAATAAAGCCAGTGGGTTACAGGTAGCCTACTAACATTCTCTATTTTTAAATATTCAATCAAGTCAATAAGTTTCATCATAAAAAACCTTACAACTAGACCTGTTATCTATAGAGAGTAGTAATTATTTTTACCAAAACTGGGGGACCAAGTGGGCTCTTGGTGAACCAGACTAAAGACTAAATTCAGGAGCTTTTAAGTTAAAAGCTATGTGACTTCATAGAAGCAAATTTTAAGGATGAGTTTCCATAATACATGGAAGTGTATTATTTGTAGTCAACAGGGTGGTATAGCAGTCAGAGTGCTGGTCTAGGTAGGATCTGGGAAACCAGATTCTAATCTCCACTCTGCCACGGAAGCAGAATAACCCTCTTTCAGCCTAACCTAACTCCTAGGGTGGTAGCTGTAAGGATAAAGTGGAGAAGGGGAGAATGATTATCTAAGCTGCTTTGGGTACTCACTAGGAATAAAAGTGGACATAAATGAAGTAAATAAATAACTATATTGTTTGCATGTATACAGGAATGAGCCTTGTGCATTTTAATTCCTTCCTTTTATCATATGACTCAGCTGAAAAGCTAAATTTTAGCTGACTGGCATGTTGATCAGCTTGACCATGTTACTGCCTAGCAGCCAGACCAAACTATCGGGGGCTTTAAGTGCACACAGAAAGCTCCATCTAAGCTGGAACTTCATTTCAAAGGTGGGAAAGCTCTTTGTGCACTTTCCTAGTTTTTTTCAATCACAGCTTGGAAACCAAACAACCTAACAGAACTTCCACAGTGACTACAAAGGCAAGATGAGACACAAACTTTGCTGGCCCTTTGCCCATGTTTCAGATACATACAATAGCTGGGAAATGAGTTCCATGTGCCAGGTAGGTATGCTTGCTGAACTGAGGATCCTTGCTGTGGCTGGAGAGTTTGGCTTTGGGAAGAGGCGGGTGTTTGCATCTGGGAAGGGCTGAGCTCCTGCTGAGATGGTTGTGACGAAGGGCTTAAGGGCTTACCTCCCACCTAGAATAACAGCAGAGAAGAGAAATTACAGCATATATTTTCCAGAAACTTGCACGCTTAGGGACTAGAGTGATAATTCCCACCTGCAGCAACTGTGCTTCCTAGGAAGTAACGTTTATAGGAAACCCGACTGATAACTATTTCCGATAGAAAGTAGCAACCAGGAGTTGTTTCACAATGGAGCTGCCAGAATTTTGGGGTTTCCACCCTCTAGCTCTTTTGCCTGGAACTGTTATAATTGGTTCCCGTGCTTACAACAGAGAATCTGGTCGACCTCCTTGCCCAAGCCATTGTGGTCCTAAGTCTTTTGTGCTGCCTTCTTGTCTTTGTGACAAAGTGATGAGTTTCGGTGGTGATCATTTTGGCCTTGAATGGAACTGCAGTGCTATGGTGCACGGCTGACAAAAGCTTGGTTTACACGAGGACTTCTTTTCAATTTTCAACTCTGCTGGTGACTTATAATGATACAGTGCTACTGATAGATCAGTTTAAAAAAAACCCTGATCAAACAACGGATCACATATAAGATCAGGAAATAATACAAGGATCAAGTCCAATAGGTTGTGAGACCCAGTGTGGTGTGGTGTGGTGGCTGAGGTGTCGAACCTGCAATTGTGAAACTGGGCATGCCAAGGTTTTTGTTGTTCTAAGCAAAAGTGTGAGCTACCTGGGAGGACGATGAGGCTGCAGCAGCTGGTTCCGCGACCTGGATGTGCTGCACTTGGATGGCGTGCTGGGTATACTGTGTATCATGCAGCTGCTCCACATCCACTGTGGAATGCTGGGACTGGTGAGGTGAGGTGGCCTGGAAGCAGAACACAAGCACAACTTCCGTCAGTAACCAGGCAGCATGACTAAGCATTGCTGCATGTCCCAGAATGCTTGAACATGGGCTTGAGCTCCCTGTTGCGGAGTCGCGCGGTTGCAGCTCCCCTAGGAGTTCGTTTCATGCTGCTTTGATAGTATAAGAATATAGGAACTGTTTGGGTTGCGAGGCAAAGCCGTGCCATTAGCATCAAAAACCAGATCAGAGGCAAATGGGATCACAGGGAAATAATTATTTCCCTGTAAGCCTGCTCTTGTCGTGTATGAACAGCCCTGGTGGATCCAGCCCCAGGCTCAGTCCAGCACCCTGTTCCCAACGGGGGTCAGCCCTATGCCACACATTATAAATATGACTTAAGCGTACTGAATAGCAATTGACAAGAAACGCTGCCAGTCCTGCTGCTTACGAACACAAACACACAAACTTCGATACTTACTAATTTACTAAGTGAACTGAAAAGTGAAAATAAGTGCACCCCTGTCTAAAACAGCTATAAACATACATAAATACAAAAAGTTACAAAAAATACAAACCACTAACAGAATCAAAAAATACAAACCACTAACAGTAAGCTGTGGAGGCTTATCTGGGGAATTCAGATTAGCCTGTGCACTCCCACACACGCCAGCTGGGTGACCTTGGACTAGTCACAGTTCTTCTGAGCTCTCTCAGTCCCACCTACCTCACAGGGTATTTGTTGTGAGGGGGGAAGGGCAAGGAGATTATAAGCCCCTTTGAGTCTCCTACAGGAGAGAAAGGGGGGATATAAATCCAAAATCATCTTCTTCTTCTTCTTCTTCTTCTTCTATATTGTTAACTTTTTGTATGTATGTATGTTTATCGCTGTTTTAGACAGGGGTGCACTTATTTTCCCTTGGTCAGCCCTATGCCCCTTAGAAAGCTCACAAGCAGCCCGAGATATTTTGATACCCATGAGAACGTAAGAAGAGCCCTGGTGAGTCAGACCAGTGGTTCATTTAATCTGCCATCCTGTCTCCCATAATGTCCAACCAGACACTCTGGAGGACCAGCAACAGGGCCTGGAGGTAAAGGCCTCCCCCTGATTTTGCCTCCTGGCAGTGGGATCCAGAGGTTTATTGCCTCCGAGGTTCTCCTCAGTTAACATGGCTAGCAACTACTCACAGATCCAGCCTCCATGAAAATACAAATGGTGTCCTCAGTGAGCAAAACTCTCACAATTTATGCAACAAATAACAACAGTCTGATCTTTAACAGCATGGTACTATCTGCTGCGTGAAGCAAGCTAGTTTGCTTGACACTCGGACTTACCATGCTCTTGAGTGCTATCCACATCTGCAAGTTATGGGTAGTAGGGGACAGAGTCATGGGGGGGGGGGGGAGCTACCATGCCAGAACAGTAACAATCAGGCTTACATCTCGGATAGAGTCTCTAGGTACAACCCTGATTGAAACAAGTAGTAGTGACTCATCTCTGTTATCACAGGGAAAGGCTGCTGATCAGTCAACCCGCTACAAAATAAACATACCCTCCATTTAAGCCAAACAAGACATTTAGCAGCAGCAGAAGAAGATAATTATCTTAATTTATTCATGCATACCAGAGCTTCTCATGTTCCAACATCATGATTAAGCGTAGGATCTTCTACCAGGGGGATGGTAAACATTAGAAAAATCTTACTTGCTAAACAAAGCCTAATTAGTTTTTAGCAACTTAATCAGGGGGGAAAAAAACAAAGGAAAAAGCGAGGCCATGAAAGTGAGCTAGTGATCAGAATGGTTACGTAGTATTTAGTCAGTTGCTAAGAACAACCAAAATTATGGATTTTCAAAAAATGCTTGGCTCTTATTGTTTACCATGTCAGGTAAACAATAAGAGTCCAAGACCAGAGGTGAAACAGAACATAGAATCATAAAGCCACAAGGGAGAGACCACAAGGGCCATCAAGAGAGACCACAAGGGCCATCAACTCTAACTCCCTGCCATGCAGGAACACACAATCAAAGCACTCCCAACATATGTTCATCCAGCCTCTATTTAAAAACCTCCAAAGAAGGAGACTCCACCACTCTCTGAGGCAGTGAATTCCACAGTTGAACAGCCCTGACAGAGTTGAGGTTCTACTAAGGTAGCAGTAAGCCAAATGTCACTCACCTGAGCCACTTGTACAACCTGCAGCTGTATGTGCTGAGGCTGCTGCAAGCCCGTTGTGGACTGAGACACAGGGATGTACTGAATTCGCTGAAAATCACCCTGTGCAGTCCGGTAGTCTGTTGTCAGTGTCTGCGACAGCTCTGTCATTGCTTGGGTCAGCAGATCTGTCGTCTGGAGAGGACAAAGGCAGGCAAGAAGCATATCATTAAAGAATAATGCTGTTAATTTGTCTGAATGCTTGGCGATTGTGTCATTATTTCTCTGACAAAGGAATACTCAACTCTGTTTACTTCTACAATGTACCCTAAACAATCAGGGAAACACTATCTACCTACCAACCTTCTACACATCATCCCCTGCTATTCACATTTTGCCAAAAGTACAGCAGGAACACAGCAGAAGGCTGCTGAAAAAACAAATCGCTCCAGGTGGCTCATGCAAGTAAACCCAATCTGTATGTTATGGGCCTTGTGGTCTTCCAAGTGCCCTACTGTCAAGGAACACATTTTCACATTCAGTCAACTATTGCAAAACTTCCAACTGTTGGTGAACACTTGAGCATCGCAGAAATTCTGGAGCAAATTCCAGGATGGATGCTCAGTTGGTCCTGTGAAAGAGAACTTTAAAGCCTGTTACCCTAAGCGAACTGAGGGGTACCATGAAACATACCCAAGTAGGGTTGCCACTTTTTCTGCTGCTGTTTCTGAGCTATTAAAAAACTAAGAAGGGCCCTGCTAGATCACACCAGTGGTCCACCTAGTCCAACATCTTATCTCACACATTGGCCAGACAGTTGCCCTGCAAGTCCAATGAACAGAGATTACAAGAGCTGATGTCACCTCCTAGCACTAGGTTTCAGAGGTTTATTGCCTTTGAATATGGAGATTCGCTCTTCTAATTATGGCTAGTTGGCCATCGTTGGACTTATCTGCTATGAACAGAGGCATACCAGCCCAAAATGGTGCCCAGGGCATGACCAGCTCCCCGTGCCCCCCCCCCCCCGGGTTACCCCATGTCCCATTAGTGGTACACCATTGGCCAAGAATTTGTCTAACTTGCTTGTAAAGTAATCTATGCTGGTGGCCATCCCAATGTCCCTCAGCAGCAAATCCCACAATTTAACTTCTCACTGAGTAAAGAACTATTTCCTATTGCCTGTCCTGTACCCATTGCCCTGTCAACTTCATTGGGTATCCCTGAGTCCTAGTGTTTTGGAACAGGGGAAAAAAGTTCTGTCTGTATACATGATAAGACTCTGTCATGTCCTTCACTACCAATACCCCACCCGGTCATCTCCTTTCTAACATAAAAAGTCCCAGACTCTTCTGCCTTCCCTCACAGGAAAGCAGATTGATATATAGATGCTTAGGACATGAATTGTTTTTTCATAACATAGTGACATGAAAAGTTGCAGTGGCTTAATTTTCTTCATGTTCTGTTAAAGATGTAAGATTAGAGTCAGTACAGGAGTCGTTCCAGGGAACCATTCAGCCTCATCCTGCATTTCTGTAATGCATCTATTTCTGTGTCACCCCAGGATTCTTACCACAACTGTCTCCCCAGCAGTGCTGTCAGCGGTTAAAACTGCAGGGGCAGCACTGATGACGGCTGTCGTCAATGGCACGTGTATCGTGTTCGTCGCGATCTGAGCGAATTCTGGGTGCTTCTTGCGAATATGTTGCACCATCTTGGTCTGCAAAGGGGTGGAAAGTGGCTGGTTACGGAAAGCCTACGAAATCAGCTCCGGGCACAGGACCATTAATCATTCAGGCCGTGCTAAGCGATTCGCTTTGCTTGAGTGCTCAGCACTGAGCTCTCTGCACATACAAATGTCCTAGCTGGCAGCAGGAAATTGAAGCCTACCTGTGTATTGCTTAGATTGCCTTGATATCTCTGCTGTTCAACCTGAACAGCAAACTGGTGTGTCGAAGATTCCTCTTGCAAGAGCCAAGCCCCCACGTGCCTCAAAAACCAACCGCCATCCCAAAGTCTCTTGAGATTTCTGAGAACAAGGGTCTGCATGCTCAATAGGTTTGATAAAGGCACCCAGACTCTCTCAGTGGCTGTTCCACAGCTAAAAATTCTCCCTGCCCACTTACACCCGAATGCACGATGCTGCTTTATTTTATCAGGTCATCAGTGCCTCTAGCCAACACTCTCTGGTTTTACTGGGGACGCCTTTCCAGGATCCCATTTGAACTTTCACTATCTTGGTTCCTTGAATGCCAGAAATTGCACCTGAAACCTCTGCAAATAAAGCGTGCACTTTTCCACTGAACTTTGAGTCCTGCCAAGATTGGCTGAGATTTGAACCAGAAGCCGTCTGTATATTGAAGCCACTGTGGTGAGCCAGTGAAGTCACAGTTCTCAGAAGATGCAGTAAAGTACTTTACGCTTTTTACAAGATCATTACAAATTACTAATGGGTTGAATCCAGACTGAATTTTTATCATGCCAGAATGTCTCCTCACTCCCCCTGCAGCCCACTCATCTCCACAAAAGGCTGCTTCTGGGGGATAAAACACCCTCAATGATATGAATAGGTCTGCAGTAGGAAGGGAATTTCAGTAGAAATTGTCAGTGTAGTCTGAATTCAACCCAATGAGAAATCTACAAAATTCGACTTCTCTCTCTCTCTCTCTCTCTCTCTCTCTCTCTCTCTGGCCCTTTCCGCACACGCAAAATAATGCGTTTTCAAACCACTTTCACAACTGTTTGCAAGTGGATTTTGCCATTCCGCACAGCTTCAAAGAGCACTGAAGGCAGTTTGAAAGTGCATTATTCTGCATGTGCGGAATGAGCCTCTCTCTCTCTTTCTCCTCTTTCTCCCCCCACCCCCAATACCCATCAATGGATGTTAGAACATCCTCCAGACACTCTTTCATACAAACATCTCATTCACATACATCTTCCCCCGTCTTCCACTATAGTCATGCTACTTGAATATTTATAATATTTTTTCTTCTCATTCTCAGATCCACCTTGAAAAATGAAAAAACAATTGGTTTTTATACGCCACTTTTCTCTGCTGTAAAGAGCCTCAAAGCAGTTTACAATTGCCTTTCTCTGCCCCCCACGAGGGGCACCTTGTGAGGCAGGAGGGGCTGAGAGAGTTCTGAGAGAACTGTGACTGGCCCGAGGTCACCCAGCAGGCTTCTTGGGGAGGAGTGAGGAATCAACCTCGCTTATCCAGATTAGAGTCCACTGCTCTTCACCACTACACCACCCTAGCTCTCCAAGGTGAAGCAGTGTGGCAGGCAAAACCCACCTTTTTTTCTTCTGCATGGGGAGAAGAGGAAGTTGCCTGCCCCATCCCTTCAAAAACTACCTTGTAACATTTGTATTTTATTTTGGCCTGCTGCTCTGAACGGTTATGCTCCTGTACAGCGTGTGCTTTTTCTTTTGAGTTCCAAGCAGCAGGTGTGCGCACAAGATAAATGCCTCTGTCGGCAGCAGGACAGTGGCTGACTTTGAAAACACAATATAAATGAAGTCCCAATATTAAAGACAGCAGCCGAACGTTTGCCTGCAACTGCAAATATTTACCTGTTGCCTTTGTAAACACAAAGAAGGGATGGTTTTGTACTGGATATGATTCTTTAATCTAGCAATTCAACAGCACTGATCCCTGAAAAGGGCAATGTGTGAACACTGCAAACTGCTCATAACGGCTGCATCAGTACCAGCAGTCAGCCATGTCTGCTGTATCTTACAAGTCACTGGGCCCCTGAGTGTGTGATTTGCCCACAAAGCACCAAAGCGTGCTTCCATTAGAAGTGCCCATCTCAAAAACCCCTCGGCAGCCAATTGGCCAAACACTGTCCTGAATTCATGAAGCTTTGATTCACTGGCTTATCCAGTAGCAACAAATCTAGGAACAAAACTAAGACCAGAATCTGTATTCAGGACTACCAGCTCCAAAAGTTTGGCAACAAGTTGGCACCTCAAGCTATGCAGGAAGTAATTATTTACGTCAATTTTGTATAAGCGTATTAGTTGATCTTTCAGGATGCTTATGTAGTTTTTGTTTGTCTCCTGAAGGCTTCCTGATGGTCAATAAAAAATGGACCCTCCGTGCTCTTACTGTTGCTAAAATGCTTTTATTGCAACACTGGAGAAATAAACGCCCATCTCCATAATCCAATGGATTGAGCACCTTGCAACTTTATTAACATTCAAATGTATCGCCTACAGTTGACAATTATGTATAGATTTCTTCAGAGATTTATTTATTTGTTTGTTTGTTTGTTTGTTTATATATATCTTAGATTTTAAACCGCCCATATTTGGAAACCTTTCATAGATGCTTATGTGTAGACTGGCCATCACAGTTGTTTTATTTTTTTTTTCTGTTTGAGGTATGTAGTTATTTATATATTTTTAAATTCACACCTTCAAGTTATCCCCCAAAATCTTGTCAGACTCTGTGGTGCTATTAGACTTGAATCTAGTTCTTCTCCTGCAGACCATGATGGCTACCTTTCCAAAATCATAAGAAGGACATTCATCAGAAAACAGAAGGATAATGCCACAGTACCTTACTGCTATACTGCTTGGAACAGTGAGGGCAGCAGACTGGCGGAGTGGCTATCGTGCCCGTGAGCTGGGTATGGGTACTCAGCATGGGATCTGGCTCTCCTGGGCCTGCTGGTCGGAGCTTTCGGATGCTTGGAGGAAGCTCAGCACCTGGGTGATTCTTCAGAATATGCGCTTTGCGTTTGCTGGCACTCTTGTAAACCTGCGGACAATGAATAAGTGATATCGATGGTACTTCTGAACAGAAGTTAAAACCCGCTGATCTGCATTGATACACTAGATCATAGGTGTCAAACTCATGGCCCTCCAGATGTTATGGATTACAGTTCTCATCATCCCCTGCCAGCAACATGCTGGCAGGGGGTGATGGGAACTGTAGTCCATAACATCTGGAGGGCTGCGAGTTTGACACCTGTGCACTAGCTGATCCTCCATAATAACAATTCTCAGTGTGGGAGTTGTGGGTTTTCCAGGTCACGTGGTCTGGAAGTTTTTGCTCCTAATGTTTTGCCCGCATCTATGGCTGGCATCTGAGGCACATCACTTAGTGTCCAGTGAGAAATAGACCCCACTAAATATTCCCTTCTCACTGGACACAGTGTATAACAGACTTCTCTCTGTGATATACCTCTGAAGATGCCAGCCAAAGATGCAGGCGTAATGTTAGGAACAAGATCTACCAGACCACGGCCACACAGCCCGGAAAACCCACAATAACCAGTTGAAAGCCTTTGACAATGCATTGACCCTGCTGTGTTTGGCAATACAGACAATCGATGATAAATTGTAGATTATTCCAATCCTACTTTATTCAACTAAAAACAAGTGTGGGGAAGAATAATTCTGCAAGCCACGAACTATCACATTGCCCCAATGCCAAAATACAAAAAGGCATCCAATCTATAAAGTGCTTAGGAATCTATTTGGGATTCCTAGAAGAAAAATTATTTTCATCTTTCACCCAAAGTTCACTTCTTCCAAGCGCTTTTTATTTAATTTACTGTCTTGGCAGATATATCTTTTGGCCCTCTCCACAAAGTTAAAAATAAAAAAAATGGACGGGAGGGAAACGTTACCAGATCTGTTACACATTTACACATGCAGGCAATTTGATCCCGTGCGAACCTCGAGGTGTAGGAGGTAGATTCATTTCATACCTTATCACAGTACTGACAGAAATAATCTCTGTTGGGCTTGATGATGGGCAGTGTTAGTTCTGGCACCTCTTCTATTTTCATGTCTGGGTGTCTCTTTGATAAATGATTCACCTAAGATTAAAAAGCAGAGCATATCAAGAAAACAGGCAACGATATTAAAAGTGCAACAACAGCCGCCTGTGCCTGTGGAAAACAGGAGCTCCCCTGTTCAGCTAAGTGAAGCAGACCTGTTCAGGAGCATTACATTCATTCGAAAAGAGCTAGCAACAAGCCATAGAAAAGCCTTGCTCACACTCTTGACAGCTTATCATTAGACAAGCAAAGCATCTCTAGCAGATATTTGCCATGGTGCATTTTTCTGTTTTTATTCCTGCCTAGTGTAAGTTGTAATCTTGGAAGTCCCTGGTTCAGATCTCATCACAGTTGCTAGGGGGTCCTTAGTCAAGCCATACTTTTCTTAGTTTTGATCTTACATACGTATTATGGCAAGAATTTGGATGGAAGAATCCCAAGGAACACCTGGGGCGTGACATAGAGGCAGCCAATGACAAACCACCTCTGATGTCTCTTGCCTTGAAAACTCTATAGGGCGACCACAAGTCAGCTGTGACTTGGCAGTAAAAAAATGTATCATAGGGCCTGAACTGGATGACCCAGGCTAGCCTGTTCTCATCAGATCTCAGAAGGTAAGCTGGGCTGGCCCGAATTAGTATTTGGATGGAAGACCACCAAGGAATACCAGGATTGTTATACAGTGGCAGGCAATGGCAAACCACCTCTGTCGAGTCCAGCGTTTTGTTTCCCACAGCAGGTGACCAGCAGTGCCATCCTAAGCAGATGTGAAATCAATGGCTTTAGAAGGCTGTAGCTTCATTGGGTCTCAGCCTTTTGTCTCTACTGTCCCACCTACTGCTTTATCAAAGAACCTGGGTCTTACCATCACAGAAACAGAAAACCACTTTTTTTGACAGGGACATCTATGTATTTACAGGCATTCTGCTAATACTATTAGAATGCCAAAAGGTCATAGGTGGATAATGCGTGGTAGGTAGGGTTTGCAGGAGACAGCATGTAACATCTGGATATGGGGATTGAGGGAGAGAAGATTCTCAATGATTGTTATTTTAAAAAACCCTGCATCTCACCAGTGGTATGCATACCACCAGCTGAGAACCACCACCCTTAGACGGTGGTGCCTAGATGTGGACCCAGGCACTGTGGACCCAGGCACTGAAGCTTGCCCCAGCAACTGGTAAATATACTCCCTCCAACATGGAGGTTCCATTCAGTCATCCTGACTAACACGTATCGAACTTTTCTCTATGGCTGCTATTTTAGGCAGTGGGAAATAGCAACAGGTTATCTATGGAAGCGCTAACAGAGCATTTCCTGTGATGTGAGGCCAACTCGCACAACCAAGCTGGTATTTAGACTGGTGCAGCATTCAATTAATGAATGTGGTATGCAGGAGTCTCCTTCTCTGGAGGTTTTTAAAGAGAGGCTGGATGGCCATCTGTCAGGAGAGCTTTGATGGTGTGTTCCTGCATTGTAGGGGGTTGGACTTGATGGCCCTTGGGGTCTCTTCCAACTCTATGATTCTATGATTCTATTCTATGACAAAGTTCTTCCCAGGTTGCAAACCATCCTGTGTTTATTTAGTAAGCCCTTGTTTTATCAGTCGGGGTAGAGTTTCATGGTTAAACACAGCTCATTAATTTTGGCAAAAAAAAAAAAAAGAGCTATGCAAGTTAAACACCAAATACTGATAAAAGGGGACCAGCCCCACCGGCAGAAAAACAATGAAGGTCCAATACGTAGCAAAGTCAGGAGGGGGAGAGTAAGGCCCCTTCCGCACACGCAAAATAATGCGTTTTCAAACCACTTTCACAACTGTTTGCAAGTGGATTTTGCCATTCCACACAGCTTCGAAGAGAAGTGACAGCAGTTTGAAAGTTCATTATTCTGCATGTGCGGAATGAGCCTATTACCTCCCAAGTCCCAGTCCTCATTTGGTCAGACCAAGTTTTAAAAAATGTTATCAAAAGTAAAAAGCTGGAGGAGTTACTTTGAGGAGTTAGCTTGAGGAAGTTGATGCCTTTCACTTTCCACCAGACCCGGACCCCCCCCCCCCCCCACCCTTGTTTTAAATTGGCACATTTCTCAATTAACCACTGGAGCTAACACAAAAAGGCATCTCACACGGTCACATTGATTTCTAATTGGCAAAAATCTTTAGGAAGGCTGGAGCAGCAAACTAACCAGCATGCCTCTCCTCCGGAAGCCCATCATGCACAGACGACACTTGAACATGAAGCTCTCATAGTCGGTCGATGCTATCCGAGGCTTAAAAGTTTTGGAACGGCTAATCCTGTCGGCCTTCTTCGCTTCTCTTTCTGGGTTGTGCATCCTCTGCATGTGCTCCCGGAGTTTGTCTTTCCTCTGCAAGGGAAATAACCAAAAGCACTTTTACAAAATACTGTTGTTTTTCTAGTTATTCACAAGCGCAAAAAAAAATGAAATGCCACAAAGCAATGTGCAGAGTGAAAAATTAATACAGCTACGGAAGAGAAAAGCAGGAATTTGATTGTCTGGGTTTAATGAAGACAAATACAACTTTTTTTCCCAAGGTTGCGGAATCACACGTACAAACCTAATTAATTGTTCTATTGAAGTTAGGCTTGTTTACTTCTGGGACTCTTGTAAGTCTTTTATGGCCAATTAAAGCATGATGTGACATGCTCCTGAATTAATATTGGTTTTTAGCAGTAATTAAGTGGATGAGCGTTAGGAAGCATAAATGAAGATTATTATTTGTTATTGTGCCCTTCCATCAGTTTATTGTCATGCTTTCCAGGACTTCATAAACGAAAAGGGAAGTTCTTTGCCCCATGGGACTTGTTCCGTTTTGACAGCAAATGATCACATTCAGATTTCCATTCACTGCTCATAGGCTTAATCCCATACAAATGAAGACTATTCCATACTTGTGAAATACCCATTCACCTGATCACCTGCAGCAAGTCAGAACAATCTTCATGCAACCGGGCAGAAGAAATGCCCTAACAGCTCGGACAATAGTTCCATTAGGAGGGGCCATGGGGAATGACTGGGGCTCAGTGCTAGAGCATCTGTTTTGTATATGGAAGGTCCCAGGTTTAATCCTCATCATCTCCTATTTAAAGGCTCAGATAGGAGTTTATTTGAAAAACCCTATGTGAGACCCTGGATGAGTAACTGCCAATCAAAGTAGACAATAATGGCCTTGATAAACCAATGTTCCAATTCAGTATAAGTCAGCTCCTTATGTTTAAGATCCATCCCGCCAGCATTCCCACAGTGACCAACAGGATGCTGCTGGGAAATGCACAAGCTGGGTAAGATGCAACATTTCTGCTACTGCTTTCAACCCCAGCAACTGCTGTTTAGAAGAACTCTGCCTCTGAACATGCAGATTTCATTTAGCCATCATGGCTAATTGCTAGGGATGAATCTATCCTCCTCGTACATGTTTAGACCCAAGGAAGCTTTACAAATAGTGGTTCTTTCTGTCCATCTTAGTCCACAAACAAGAAGCACAGGTGAAATGTGTATTGGCTAGTAACTTCAGCAGATGCACGGTTGGACTAATCTCTTAGCAGAAATCAGAATCATAGAAAAACAGAAAAAAATTGGACTTCTTTCTTGAATTTTGAGTCAGAGAAAGGCATCTGTGAACCCGTTGTGTAAATATACTTCTCACATGGCCATCCATTACAGATAAATTCCTAAAGCACAGCTTATCCCACACTGTTGCATATGTGCATGTTGTGTGTTACATATAGGCAGTCAGCAAGACATGCGAAAGGCAGGGGCGGATCGCTTCCCCTTCTGAGAAGTCACTCTTGGACATAAGGCAGCCGGATGCAGCTCCGCAACTGCTTCCGATGTTCGCCAGACCTGTTGACTGCATTACCTTGAACTGTTTCCCACAGGTAGAGCACAGGAAGTCCTTGCGGTCCGAGTGTCGCAGCATGTGGAGGCGCAGCTTATCAGGACGGCAGAAGGCCTTGTCACATTCTGTGCACTGGTAAATCTTTTCTGAATGGAAGCTGCGCACGTGCTTCTTTACCTGGCAAGGATGATTGCAGGAAAAGAAAGTAATAAATGCCTAAGAAGAGCCCTGCCAGATCAGACCCATGGACCACCCTGCCCAGCATCCTGTCTCATACAGCAGCCAGCTGGAGGGTCAAACAGGATGGCACACCCCTGCTGTAGTCCAACCACAAGAATGTTTGTGCTCCACTGTAGGAGGACAGTGAATGATGGGATGTTTTCTAGAAGGAAGGGTAAAAAACAGAAAAGCGGGGGGAGACCTTGACAAGAAGGCACGGAAGTGTTACGCAATCCTTTCTGCAAAAAGCCCGAGCTGTTTAGCTGAAGAACAACATTTAAATAAATAATAAGCAAAGCAGGTGCTCTTTCCCTTCTTTCTGCCACTTGAGGGGGAAATCCAAGAGCGTCTCTTGATCTGTTTTAGACTGCAAAGATCTGGGAGAGTGATTCATTCATTCTGATTCATTCTAAACTCTGCTTCTGCTTGTTTCCTGAATAGTGGCCTGCACACCAGCCCACATCCTGGGATACTGTATTTCAAACCCCAGGTTGCTGGAGAGCAGAGAACTCGCCTTGAATTTGCAGAGGACAGCACAGAGTGATGGACAGAGAGCCATCACAGGACACAGGATAGCTCTTTTCAACTGGGCTTCTAGGAGTACCTGTCCTATGTAAAGGAACTGTGTCAGAGCAACGACTGTTTTGGATCCAGATCAGGAGTGTTTGGGAGTGAAGGGTCCTCCTCTGCTCTTCTCCTCAATCTACCCAGAGGCTACCAAGGGGGCCAATGAAGACTCTTGACACCTGAAAATCTGAGCCCTGAAGATAAAAATAGATCCCCCAGGAAATGCCCAGTTTCTTTAGCACAAATGATACAGGCCAGGCATTTTGTAATTTCATCTTCAATGTCAGAACTTAGGAAGTTGAGAAGTAACAGCTGCTTCAAAGGCAACTTATATTCAGTTTTGCACCTGCATCATATGATATGGGAGAATGGGACAGTTGCATATTTCAAGAGAGAAGTGCAAATAAGAAACATTGCTACTCATCAAATTATGCTGCTTTGTATTGCAATAAAATTGATACAGATGAACCTCAGAGGGAATTTTCATGCAGAAGGATTAAGTTTTAAGCCTGCTGGGTATATTTTTGGTTGTTGCAGAAGATTTTGCTGCAGCAAAGGCATAATTTGTGGATGACATAAATGTGTGTATACTCATCTTCAAACGCCACCATGCACATATCTAGAAGACCTGATTTTGGTTAGGTTTTGCAGGGAAGCTCCACAATGACAAGTGTCTGGTTCACATGTACACTGATTCACACGAGTCCTGTTATATTTGATTGTTACGTGTTCGCTACAAGAAATATCAGTGCAATATTTGCTGTTTCCTGAAGCAGCTGTAATGTTTGGAGCTCCCTTTCATTAGTGCTTTGGGCTTCTATGGATTGACTTAGCTAAAGCTTTTTCTTGGCTTTCCTTTGGTG